>NC_083579.1:27926970-29126970 GCF_027579695.1 Neoarius graeffei
TACAGTGTTTATATACAGCATGTTCCATTAGACACTAATGAACTCTGAAAGTGTTAAATCAACACTGTAGTTGTTCATTCATCACTGGGGATTTTGCTGTGTATATTTGGCATTAATTTGCTGGACTTTCATCTTATGATTGTTAGTCCAAACCTGTAGGTGACACACCACTTACATTTGACGACACAGATACAAACAGACGAAAGTTCCATTTACCAAGTCCTGCCAGTGTGACTTTGATGAATGACCAATAGTTAGCCAATCTTTATAGGTTCAAATTGAATGTAATCAAGATGAATGTTGCTTGCAGGGCCCAATTATATCCAAGCCCTCTCACTGGTTAAGATTCTCATGCCTTACTACAAGAGCGATCAATAAGTTATTTATTGTTTTTTTCCATCACTTTCTGTGAGTTGTAGGATGGAAGTAGCTACAGTATGGACTCTGTTGCTGAAACACCCCCAGTGGAATATCGATTCCTATTTTCCTTTAATGACTCGATGCTCCACTTTGTTAGCTAATGTAAAAATAATAATAATAATAATAATAATAATAATAATAATAATAATAATCCATACAAAATGTTCCTAAACTGAACCTCAGGGCCAATGATCTCAGTCTTATCAAAATCCCATCAGCACCTTGAGGGGTAGGTTTATGGGTGCATTTTTTTTTTTTGCATTCTTAAGGATGACGCTACTTCCTACTGACCAAGTTAAAATATTTAGAGGTGTTCTTGATTTGACCTAAAATAAATCTTGAGTGTATTGGTTACAGACTTGCCAATGTGAGAATTTTGAGAAGGTATGCAAGACATTTAAAACCATTTAAAACCACTTGCCTAATCTTGTGTAGCTTCCCCTTGTGCCACCAAAACAGCTCCGACCCATTGAGGCATGGACTCTACAAGTCCTCTGAAGGTGTGCTGTCATATCTGACATGGAGTTTGCATGTTCTCCCCGTGTCTGTGTGGGTTTCCCCCACAGCTCAAAGACATGCAGATTAGGTAAAATCCCCAAAATAAAATATTATTATTTTTACATTAGGGTTGTACAAGCCAGTGCATACTTAGCGCCAGTCCCAAGCCCGGATAGATTGGGGAGGGTTGCGTCAGGAAGGGCATCCGGTGTTAAAACCAGGGCTTTGAACCGGTTCAAGGAACGAAAACGAAAACCAGGAACTTTTTCTATTTCACATGGAACAGAAATGAAACCAGAAACTTTATTATTTTTTATGTTCCGGAACAGAAACACTTATTAAAAATAATGGTAACCGGTTAATACCGGTTTTTATTTCGTTCCTCAAAGTTTCCGTAGCCTACAAATAAAAAAGTCATTCTTCTCCTGCGCAAATTTCTATGACCCGCTGGGGTTCACTTCCTGTGTGACGTTCGCTGACTGAATGGAGAGACCGGGAGGGTGGACTACTATCATGTCTCCACGTGATAATAAGTGAGTAAGTGCATTACTGAGTGTCTGAGCAAAGAAGAGCCTGAACGTTGCAACCTCCCTATTGGCTGTTTGTAAAAATGTATCGTTGCCCTTCCCACGGGAATCATCGCGGGCTCGAGAGACGAGACCTGACGAGTTAGTTCGTTGGTAGCAGAACAAAATGTCTGGACACAAATCGGGTTTTCAGAAAAGGAAAGAAAATAAACGGAGGGTCGAAAATACAAAAAAGGAGGCAGAAAATGCAAAACGAGTTTTAAGGTAGGACAAATGGTTACTTTTTAAGGCAGCCTGCCATGGCTGCAGGCTTTCAGTTGTGTCATTGAATGGTTACTTTTCTGAGGCAGCCCGCCGTGGCTGCAGGCTTATTTATTATAGCCCATTTAGTTAAAATAGTTGATATAAAATGTTTATAGTTATAGTTATGTGATGGTTGTCCTGATTTAGACTGGTGTTTTTTTTTTTTTTTTTGGGGGGGGGGGGGGGGGGGGGGGGTTTGCGCGATGTTGCACCCGGGTCCAGATTAGGGCAGAACCGGCCCTGGCTACATTTCAGGTGTAGTTTGTTTTATGTATGTATGTACTTGCACAGATGTGTACTTGGTCTTCCAATATGGCGCCTAACAAAATCTCGCGGCGCGGTGACGTCATGCGGTAGCCCTCTATAGGGCCTGACTAGCCTTTGGTAACACACTAAACAAATTATCTTTCATTTTTGGCACTTTTTCTGTTTGTGTAGATGGGAAGACATACTGAGAATCCAAATCGCCAACATTTGAAATAATAATTGTTTTGAATTATTTCTTGTCTTATTTAATGAAGGTTGTAATAGAATTAGCTTACATTTGGCTTAAGCTGGATGAGACAGAGACATAATTTTATAGCCATTTGTTAAACAGCTGACAGGGAACGTAATTAACCATTCCGGGAACGAAATTTTTTTTGTTCTAACCGGTTCGGGAACGTCTATTTAATGGTGGAACCCAAAACTGGAAATGTTAAAATTCCGTTTCTGTTCGGAACGAACCAATAGGAAAAAAATTCTGGTTCAAAGCCCTGGTTAAAACCAATGCCAAATCAAATATGCAGAACAGATCCACTGCTCCCATTTGGGGTTGCTACTGCTGAAAGAAGATGATGATGTAACTATTGTTTATATAGCAATTGCTAATTCAGGGACTTGCATAATGGATGCACATTAATTATGCTGATGAGATGTTTAGGTTTTTTTTTTGAAGGAATCACCTATGTAGAGCACTTTGTAACAGAGGTTTTCCACCATGGGAAAGTCTTCAGGACAGTTTTTGGTTTCTCAGTAACAACTAGGACATGCACCAATATTTTCTTTTCAAAAATGTGTGTTGCTTTTTATAAGTAAAAAAATGCAATCACTGGCAAATTGCTGCAGTATAAGAGGAACAATCAATTTCAGGGTGGTCACAGTATCTCTGCTCTATGTAAGGCTGGACCACAAACTCCTCAATGATTGATCAGTTATTTTCCTAAGCAGGGTTTACAGAACTGAGCTTTGGTATGTTTTGCTCCTTCGTAAATGTATGATAAGAAACAGAGCTCATACTGAACTAATCTAATCTGAGCTTTCTTTTACTAACATTTTGGAGAATAATGAAGGCAGTCATGAAATTCAGATTTATACAAAGTTCACTGATTTAGAACCAGATTTGATTTTGACCTGACTTACTTTCGAGATGCTCTTCATTAATTCATACATGCTTGTCAGCCATACACTATCAAATATTTTCTTATAGGCATGCTCTACCATGATGATAAGGTTAGATATTAATCAAAATCTGACAATTGTGTAGCACTTTATTAGATTAGATTAGATTAGATTAGATTAGATTAGATTAGATAAAACTTTATTGATTCCTTTAGGAGGGTTCCCTCAGAGAAATTAAAATTCCAGCATCATCATTACAGGATAAACAGAGAATAGAAAATAGAGAAAACTTCTAGATAAATTAAGTATTTACACAAATATAAAAAATAAGATATGAAGGAAAAAAAAACTTTTTACTTTATGGTAAAGTCCACAAATGTGCATATATTAATACTTTAACTAAGGCTTTCATAATGATGAATTAATACATGCATAATTATTAATTTTTTTGGTGTGTATGTTTTTTAATGTAAATGACCTTTATTAACCCTGCAAGTCATGGTAATAATTTTCATTCAGAGGCTCCGATTCAGAGGCTGTTGTATATGCTTAAGAATTTTCCAGACGAGCTAAAGATTAGTACTTGTGTTACTTCATCATTATGAAAACATTTAGTAAAGTATTAATATATGCTAATTTGTGGAACTCGTACTATAATAAAGTTTTCCTGAATATTTTGTATCACACATCTATGTAGTTGCAGCATTAATCAATGTGCATTTGACTGAATAGTGAAAAAAAGGTAGATCATTTTCAGCAAACCTTCAAATGCCAACTGTAATCAATTCAAGCAAAACAAAAATGATACATAATGCATTAATGATGAAGGAGCAGGAATATCAGTGATGAATTTAAAGAGGTCGCACACACGCACAAACACACACTAAGGTGTGATCAAGCTCATGAATCAAGCTACGGATGACAGGGTATAATTTTTCCAACAATATAAATAGATTAGCGTGCAACCCCATCTGCAGCAAGCAGCACAACAATATCTGTGTTGGCTCATGGGACTTAGACCCCAGCCTGAAACACATGAGCTGGGGCTATCATATTGACCTGTGTGTGTGTGTGTGTGTGTGTGTGTGTCACTGTCTCACTTGTCAGAATAGAATAACCTCATCACATGGTGAGGTTCAGGCCTGCTTTCCTCAGATGTAGAACTCATTACAGTGCTGCTACACTTCGGGGGAGTGTGTCTGCATGTACAGTACGTGCATGTTTGCTCACATACATATTAATCCTGTGGAATGATAGTACATTACTGTGTGTGTTTGTTAGGGGCTGTGTATCTGTATGTGTGTGTATATATTTCTGTAGATTGGCGACCTGCCCAGGATGTACTCCTCCACTCACCTGAAGTCAGCTGGGATTGGCTCCAGCTTTCGCTGCAACCCTGACAGAAAAGCGTTAGAAATAATGAATGCATGGATGGATATGCGTCTGTTTAGTGTTCTGAATATAAACTCACTGGCCACTTTAATAGGAACTTGTTTTTGATTCTAAGATTCCTGTTCTTGGCTGCAGGAGTGGAACCCAATGTGGTCTTCTGCTGCTGCATGTTAAGATGCTTTTCTGCTCACCATGGTTGTAAAGAGTGATTATATGAGTTACTATACTGTATCTTTCCTGACAGCTTGAACCAATCTGGTCATTTTTCTCTGACCTCTCTTATCAACAAGGCATCTCCACCCACAGAACTGTCGCTCACTCAATGTTTTTTGTTTTTCACATCATCCTGTGTAAACTCTAGAGACTGTTGTGTGTGAAAACCCCAGGAGATAAGCAGTTTGTAAAATACTCAAACCAGTCCATCTGGCACCAACACCCATGCCACAGTGAAAGTCACACTTTGAGATCACAATTTTTCCCATTCTGATGTTTGAAGTGAACATTAACTGAAGCTCTTAATTTGTATTTGCATGATTTTATGCATTGTGCTGCTGTCAAGGAATTGGCTGATTAGAGAACTGGATCAAACAGCAGGTGGATGGGTGTTCCTAATAAAGTGACCAGTGAATGTACATATCTGTATTTGAATTTAAACTTGAAGTGGGCATGGCCTACACCCAGGAGGTATTTTAATTGAAGGGCTTATTTCCAAAACCTATTAAATCCAATTAAAAAAAAAAAGAGCTAAAGCACTAAAAGAACCAAAAATCCTGTTGTACACCCATATGAATAAGGGTTATGATCAAAACCATTATGCAGGATCTCATCTCATCTCATCTCATCTCATCTCATCTCATCTCATTATCTCTAGCCGCTTTATCCTTCTACAGGGTTGCAGGCAAGCTGGAGCCTATCCCAGCTGACTACAGGCGAAAGGCGGGGTACACCCTGGACAAGTCGCCAGGTCATCACAGGGCTGATACATAGACACAGTGATACATAGACACAGACAACCATTCACACTCACATTCACACCTACGGTCAATTTAGAGTCACCAGTTAACCTAACTGCATGTCTTTGGATTGTGGGGGAAACCGGAGCACCCGGAGGAAACCCAGGCGGACACGGGGAGAACATGCAAACTCCACACAGAAAGGCCCTCGCCGGCCCCGGGGCTCAAACCCAGGACCTTCTTGCTGTGAGGCCACTACACCACCGTGCCGCCCATTATGCAGGACTGTTTTTCAAATATTGCTCACAAGATTATTATTTTTGTTTGTACACGCCTGTGATATTTTCTAAAGAATCTGGTTGGTTGCGTTCCCCAAAATATAAACAAAATTGTAGCCTAGCTAAAGCCGTTGTGAACCTTACCAGACAGTTATTGATGACCCTGTAAAAATGTGTAACTGTGTGTGTGTGTGTGTGTGTGTGTGTGTGTGTGTGTGTGTGTAAGTCACTGTGTACACACAACTATAATCAGCATTTTTTCTCATTAGTTATCAACAAGCATAAGCAGCGTGTTCTTGAGCTACACATTATTTTACACACACACACACACACACACACACACACACACACACACACACACACACACACACACACACACACAAAAGGAAGAAAGGTGCCATGAATATTAACTGAGGCTTTGTGCCACCTCTAAACAGTTCAGGTTATTTGAAACAAGAAGATGCTGTGTGTGTTTGTTTGTATGTGTGTGTGTTTAACCTAGTGCGACCTCAGATGTCTAACTTGGATGTCTGCTTATAAAATCGGTTTAGCTCTGTGTATTTAGTGAATGTATAACTTACTCACATTTAAAAGTTAGCACATTATAAAGCTATACTTCTTTTTCTACAAGGCTTCTGCTCTATAGCAAGATGGTGCCATAAAGCCTCACTCACAACCCGCCATACGTGCTGCTACGGGTGGTCTATGGTAAAAAATTTGGCAAAACCATGCTTGAGACTTGCGCGACACTTGTGTGTGTTCAGCGCCGTAGAAGGTCACAGACTGGCTATGGAGACTTTTGGTCCTGCACATGCAAATTCTACGGGTCTTGCGAAAAATCAAGAATGCATACACTACATATGGGACCCATACTCCTTTTGCACGCCTGAACCAAGTCAGCAGCATGGCTAGTAGGGACTTTTTGCGATGACAGTAAGACGCACGAGTGACACACGGTCATTGTACGAGTGACGTGCCTCAGAAGTACTACACATGTATCCACGCTTGCTATTTGTGCGGCCCCCAAGACAGAAGTACATTTGACTTTCTACCTCTGTGTGGCATGCATGCACCGCACGCGACCTGCATGCAGCGCAAGCGACCTGCACGCGACATGAGGGGCAAGATTCTGGGTATACATGTTGGGGAGGAACCAAGGAACCGATCATGTAGCGTGTAGCATTGTAGAAGGGAAGAAGACCACCTCATTTGCTGTTTTTATTTGAATATCTGTTAACTTACCATGCAAACATCAAATAATAAAACATGAGTATAAGGGAGGGCGGCACAGTGGTGTAGTGGTTAGTGCTGTCGCCTCACAGCAAGAAGGTCCGGGTTCGAGCCCCATGGCTGACAAGGGCCTTTCTGTGCGGAGTTTGCATGTTTTCCCCCTGTCCGCGTGGGTTTCCTCCGGGTGCTCCGGTTTCCCCCACAGTCCAAAGACATGCAGGTTAGGTTAACTGGTGACTCTAAATTGACCGTAGGTGTGAATGTGAGTGTGAATGGTCATCTGTGTCTATGTGTCAGCCCTGTGATGACCTGGTGACTTGTCCAGGGTGTACCCCACCTTTCGCCTGTAGTCAGCTGGGATAGGCTCCAGCTTGCCTGAGACCCTGTAGAACAGGATAAAGCGGTTAGAGATAATGAGATGAGTGTAAGGGAATGACACATTTTATTACATTGTAAAAAAATCCCAACTAAATAGCCCAACAGTTTGAGCACTGAAACATGCTTTGACTCTGACTCCAAGCTACTGTCCTGCTCCTACTCCTGCTGAGTGGTGGGAGGGGGTGTCGGGATGTCCTTGTCCTCATCACTGAGCATGGCACAATGGCCTGACAGCAATGATGGGATTGCAGTGTCCTCACTTCTTGGCGTCGTTAGCTGAAACATACATGAAAATCAGCATATATAATATTAATTACATAAGCATATAAATACTGAAATGAATGTTTAAAGCATGTGTATTTACCTGTGAAAATCCCTCTGGCGGGGTGTTGTGCCTTCTGCCAGCTTGAAGGCATACTTCTCCCTGTCCGTGCGGGGCTTGCCAGTGCTGCTACCATCATCATCAATTTCTTCCTCCTCTTCCCCCTCTGTTGTTTCAGGCTGGGTTATTTCACTTTTGCTCACTTCTTCTTGGGTCCCATTTTCTAAACTTTAAACTGAAAATTTTAAAATTTTTCCCACAAAATATCCAATGTTCTTCAGTTGAAAGACAGATGCAGAATGCTGCAGACACACTGGTTTTATACCCTCTCATGGCTTGCGTCACACGCAAGTTATGAGTGATTGTAACGTGCTAATCACATGCGTCACACATGCTTCACAAGTGCGGCCCATACTTGTAGCGCAGGAAACTGGTAAAATGCAAGTCACACGCACTCCACACTCACTGAACATGCACTGATCATGTGCATCAGACATACGCCTTCCACAAGCTAATGGCACAATTTTCCCCACACCTCAAGGAAGTCAGGCATGCAACCTGTACTTGACAAGTACTTTGCCCATACTCCTCCCCCAAACTTTCCCCCGGGTTTGCTGCGACCCTGTGGCACAGCTGCGAGCTACCAAACCCTGCGACCCGCACGTGTCCAAAACACTTACGGTGGGTTATGAGTGAGGCTTAACATGGCAACATGTTACGAGTTGTGCTGTCTGTACTTTTTGTGATTTCGTTGCTTTTTAAAGTATTTTAAGTGGTACGTGTTTTTATTGATTATTACCATCAGACTCTACTGGACTTTAAAAATAATGCTCCAAATATCTTCAATTTTCTGGATATTCCACAAGATATTATTTGGAACACCACAAACAGATTAGACAATAGTGACCATCAGCAGACCTGCTGGAAGAGGGGCCATTGAGGCTGACGTGAGTGAAACTTTGAAATGGCTTAAGACTTGCAAAGCTGCTGGCCCTGACAGCATTCCTGTCAGATATACACTGACATCTTCAACCTGTCCCTGTCTCTGTACACACTACCACTGTGGTTGATAGCTGTGCCAGTGCCAAAAAAAATTATTTTTTCCTGCCTAAATGACTACTGCCCCATCACCCTAACCTCTGTACTGATGAAGCACCTGGAAAATCTGGTCCTTTATCTAATGCAACATTCCTGCTACTCAGGACCCACTTCAGTGACTCCAGCTCTACCTTTAACACCATTGTTCCATCCAAACTGGTGTTGAAGCTCAGCGACCTCAGTCTGAGAAGCTTCATCTATTTCTGGGTGCTTGATTTTCTAACTAACAGGCCCCAGACTATGAAAATCAGCAAAATACATGCTGATCATCAACACCAGTGTCCCATACAGCTGGTCCCTCAGCCCACTGCTGTATCCTCTGTTCACCCATGACTCCATGGCCAGGCATGAGGGCAACAGCATCATCAAGTTGGATGATCCCACCGTGATTGGCCTTATTAGTTATGATAATGAAAGTACCTACTGTATGTAACTGTATGGTACAAGAACATTGATAAGAGCAAGGAGCTCATCATCGATTTCAGGAAGAGCAGAGTCTATTATACACCACTCACCATCTATGGTACAGCTGTCAAGACAGTCAGCAGCCTAAGGTCCTGGGCGTCCAGATCTCAGAGTCTCTTTTATGGACCATCAACAACATCTGTATCCTCAAGAAGGCTCAGCAGAAACTGTTTGGGGTGTTTCCACACTGAAAAAAATGGCCTGTTAAATTAACACAAAAAAATCTTGTACATTGGTTGCACTTATTAAAATCATATCCACTAAGACCAATTAAGTCATGTTCAGTCAAACAGAACATGACTTAATTGGTCTTAGTGGATATGATTTTAATAAGTGCAACCGATGTACAGGATTTTTTTGTGTTAATTTAACAGGCCATTTTTTTCAGTGCAGCTCTGGGATGGGAACAAGTGCCCTGGTGAGTTTCTACCACTGAGAGACCGGTTGCATCATGGTGTGGCTGGGAAACCTGACTGCCCAGGACCTCCAACTGCTGCAAACAACGATTAAAACTGCATCCAAAGATCATTCAACGACTGTCAAAACTGAAATATTGTTCAGTATTTTGGCAAAAATCCTTCAAGAAAATAAAAAAAAACCCTATCTGTGGTAAGTAAATATTTAATTTTGAACACTAAAACAAGTTTAAATGTAATGAGTCTTTTGTTAAATGGTATTGCCATGTGGCAACAACATTCAGTATTATGTAATTGAAGTGTGTCCATTCAGCTGATTGGAATGTAATAGGCTTACATAAAATTAGGATACTCTAAGAATGTATTTTCAACTTTTGATAATATTTTGAGGGCGGCACGGTGGTATAGTGGTTAGCGCTGTCGCCTCACAGCAAGAAGGTCCGGGTTTGAGCCCCGTGGCCGGCGAGGGCCTTTCTGTGCGGAGTTTGCATGTTCTCCCCGTGTCCGTGTGGGTTTGCTCTGGTTTCCCCCACAGTCCAAAGACATGCAGGTTAGGTTAACTGGTGACTCTAAACTGACCGTAGGTGTGAGTGTGAATGGTTGTCTGTGTCTATGTGTCAGCCCTGTGATGACCTGGCGACTTGTCCGGGGTGTACCCCGCCTTTCACCCGTAGTCAGCTGGGATAGGCTCCAGCTTGCCTGCGACCCTGTAGGACAGGATAAAGCGGCTAGAGATAATGAGATGAGATAATATTTTGAAGTAAAAATTAATAAAAGCATTTATACTTGTGTTTGTAATTTAGACATTTTGTCTTTATGAGTGTGTAAATATTTGCCAGTTTGAAAATAAACTGAAATATGGTCCAGATATTACGGTAATTGGAACTCTGTCACTGTGTTATTATAATGTTATTACCATACAACCAAAATTACGATTTGAATTACACTCACTGGCCACTTTAATAGGAACTTGTTGATCCTAAGATTCCTGTTCTTGGCTGCAGGAGTGGAACCCAATGTGGTCTTCTGCTGTTGCATGCTGAGATGCTTTTCTGCTCACCACGGTTGTAAAGAGTGATTATATGAGTTACTATATCCTTCCTGGCAGCTTGAACCAATCTGGCCATTTTCCTCTGACCTCTCTTGTCAACAAGACGTTTCCACCCACAGAACTGTCGCTCACTCAGTGTTTTTTTGTTTTTTGCACCATTCTGTGTAAACTCTAGAGTGTTGTGTGTGAGATCAGTAGTTTCTGAAATACTCAAACCAGTCCATCTGGCACCAACACCCATGCCACAGTGAAAGTCACACTTTGAGATCACAATTTTTCCCATTCTGATGTTTGAAGTGAACATTAACTGAAGCTCTTGATTTGCATCTGCATGATTTTATGCATTGTGCTGCTATCAAGGGATTGGCTGATTAGATAACTGCATTCAACAGCAGGTGGATACAGTAGGTATACCTAATAAAGTGGCCAGTGAGTGCATGTTGTTTTAGCAGTGTAAATATTTGGTTATGAATTTCATTGAGTACCATTAAGATTTTAAAGGAAAACAAAAACATTGTGCTTTGTTGCCATCTGGCAACAATTTACCATCTACCCCATTATTATTAAAAAAAACCTCACCCTTATTTAAACTATATTAAGTAACAAAAGTACATTAAAACATCCTTTTAATGTATAGGTAATAATTCATACAGTAGAGGGTTAAATAACATGTTTTTAAGTCTGTTTATTATTCATCTTAGATTATGTGGAATATTCATCATACAAGTCCCTGTGAATGAGCTGTTCCTATAGAAAGGATAAGGTATTACTATCCATCCATCCATCCATCCATCCATCCATCCATCCATCCATCCATTATCTGTAACTGCTTATCCTGTACAGGGTTGCAGGCAAGCTGGAGCCTATCCCAGCTGACTATGGGAGAGAGGTGGGGTACACCCTGGACAAGTTGCCAGGTCATTGCAGGGATAATGTATTACTATTGAAGTGATAATGTAACGAGTGTGTTCATAAAACCTCTGACTTTAATTCCAGCCAGAGATACTGTCAGGGCTGATGTTCAACAAAATACATATGTTTTATACATATTAAAAGTGATTTGTTTTTGCTTGGCTAGACTGACAGTTGCATAAAGCCTTACATATTGAGCAGCCACTCAATATCCTCTCCACCTTTCTGCTTTATGATACATATATTTACATAAGAATACTATGCAAGCTGATATATAAAGAAAACAAATGGGCGAGGGAGGAAAAATGTGAGAGAGCATGAGAGAGTGAAGGATTGCAGTGGCTGTGACATCAGGAGGAATGAACCATTAAAAGTTGGCTGTGTGTATTGTCAGCTGTATAGATAAGACATGTGAGTGTGTTTCAGAGAGTGGACAGCACTGTCACCGATTCTACTCTCTCTCACTGGCTGTGTGTCAGCACCCATTCACACAGTGCTGATGTCTCACTGCGACTGACACACTCAGGGCAAAGGGAGACGGCCAAGCGTCACACACCCCCGCTTGACGCACACACTTGCTTGGCCAGCTCAGAGATAATCAGAGAGACAGAGGCTGGAAGAGAGGAGGAAGAAAACAGAGCAGGGATAATAAGAACAGTGTTTCTTGCCCACCTCTGGATTTATTTGGCCTGACACACACAGCAGCGCATATGTACCACCCAATTTACATTCAAAGAAAAGTTGTCGAGGCTTTAAGTGCGGTGTTTTCTTGGCCTAGCATGATGAGGATGGCTCGTGCCCTCTGAACATATCTTTGCACAGACTTAAAGTACTGAAGGTAGTGCATGATAGATAGATAGAGAGATGACATTTTTATTAGAGATAGCACTTGATATCCTGTAATATATACATGACTCTCAGTTTACAAAAAATAAATAACTGACAGTAGTAATAGGAAGAAAAAAAACATCATAAAATTGAACAAAAACTATTTAAAAATTATTTACATTGATGCATAGTTTTCATGGAAAAACAGTCATGATGGCGCTTGTGAATGCCATGATAGAATTGCATTGTTTTACTTCCAGAGCAAGTAAGTTCCACAGTTTTGCAGCAATGAATGTGAATGTTTTGTCACTGAAAGAACAATAAAAATGTGGCAGGATAACTTTCGTGTTCGCATGTCAAATGTTCCTTCCATGGACCTGAGTGAAGTTGACAAACCTTTTCCTGAGGTATTCTGGAGCAAGACCATTCAGAGCTTTGAACACTAAGACACATTTCATGTGTTTTACTTGAGTATGGAATGGCACGATATCAAGTTCCTTAAAAAGGCTTTCAGATGGATGATCCCATGCCACATCCATGATGATTCTCACAGCATGCTTCTGGAGCATAAGCATAGGATCTGCATGTTTCTTGAAGGTCTCTCCCCAGACGGTTGCACCATAGTCCATGGTGGGCTGAATTAGGGTGTTAAAAAAGGTTTTCCTGGCTCAACGAAAGAAATTTCTTGGAACACTTCAAAAGACCTATCCTTTTTGTTATTTTCTTAGTCACATACTCCACATGGCTGTCCCATGAAAACATATTACTGAATTCAAGCCAAGGAGTTTAGATGAGGAAACTGTTTCAATGGGATTTTCATCTAGCCGAACTTGTAGTACCTTATTATCAGTTCTGATCTCCTGGAGCTTGGGACCACTGCAAATGAGCACTGAGTTTGTTTCTTCACAGTTAAGCACCATGTTATTTTCTCTCGCTCACTTGTCAACTTTAGATAGATCGTAGCATAAGGCTGCTTCCACCTCATCCAGGTTCCTATTCGAGTAGTGCTGGACTTTCCAGTCGGCAATGGGAAATTGCTGATTAACAGGAGGAACAAGAGTGGGCCAAGAATAAAACCCTGTGGTACTCCAGAAGTTATAGGTAGTCTGGTAGAGAGCTTTCCCCCAATAGTTACCTTCTGTTGATGCCTCATGAGGTATGATCTGAACCAATTGAGGGAAGGCTGAGAAAGCTTATAGATGGAGAGTTTCTTCATAAACAGTTGCAGGTCACAGGCATCAAACTCAGGATCTATATGCCAGTTGTTTCCCAGTGATTTTTCATTCTGTGAATTTGTCCATAGCACATACTACTCACCATTTATATGTTAGACCAGTAATATCTAGAATTCACAGCAGACCTTGAGTGTAATCACCACCTCTGTTCTGTACACACCAAAGTATTGAATAAAATGCATACTCAAAAAGTTGCTATAGGTATATGTAGCGAGAATAGCGTGTGGGTGGAGCACAGAGGACGGCAGGACAGAGATCAAGGTTCTCACAAGGCTTTATTGCCGAACTTTTCAGCCTAACAATATTTTAAAGTAAGCAGGCAGAGACACACACACACACACACACACACACACACACTGTCGGCTCTGCCGGCGAAGAAACTCTCTTCCGCTCTCCCTTTCCCTCCTTAAGTAGGGCGGTTTACTGGGGAGAACACACACAAAACACAGGTTAATTACACTCAGGTGAAGCGATTCTGCCACTTACCTTCCCCAACTCCGCCCTCCTGTCACAGACCGGCGCTTGACCACGCCCCCGCTGCCACATACCCCAACCGCCCGACTCAGGCCGGGCGCCCGTCCGGCCCGCAGCCGACTCCCCCCCCCCTTGACGGGAGAGGAAGTCCGCCACGACCATCTGCGCCCCCGGCCTGTGGACCACCTTGAAGTTGAAAGGTTGGAGCGCCAGATACCAACGGGTGATCCGCGTGTTGGCATCCTTCATGCGGTGGAGCCACTGGAGGGGCACGTGGTCCGAACAGAGGGTGAAAGAGCGCCCCAGCAGGTAGTAACGGAGGGCGAGGCCCACCCACTTGATGGCCAGGCACTCTTTCTCTATAGTGCTGTAGCGCCCCTCACGCACTGACAGCTTCTGGCTGATGTATAACACTGAGCGGTCCTCTCCCCCCACCTGCTGGGACAAAACGGCCCCCAGCCCTCTGTCCGACGCATCCGTCTGTAACAAAAAAGGGAGAGAGAAGTCAGGGGAGTGCAAAAGTGGCCCCCACACAGTGCAGCCTTTACCTCAGAGAAAGCCCGCTGGCACTGCTCCATCCACTGGACCGGATCTGGCGCCCCCTTTTTAGTGAGGTCAGTCAGCGGGCTGGTGACGTCCGAATAATTAGGTATAAACCTACGATAATAGCCAGCCAGCCCCAGGAACTGTCTCACCCCCTTTTTGGTCTTGGGTCTCGGGCAGGCCGCAATCGCTGCTGTCTTATTAATTTGGGGACGCACCTGCCCGTTACCCAAGTGGAAGCCCAGATACCGTACTTCCACCCGCCCAATCGCACACTTCTTCGGGTTGGCAGTGAGCCCCGCCTGCCTCAGCGACCTAAGGACAGCCCTCAGGTGTTGCAGGTGCCGCTGCTAGTCATTACTATAAATAATGATGTCGTCTAGGTACGCAGCCGCGTAGGTGGTGTGGGGCCGGAGGACCTGGTCCATCAGCCGCTGAAATGTAGCGGGCGCCCCAAACAGCCCAAACGGAAGTGTGACGAACTGGTGTAAGCCGAACGGTGTGGAAAAGGCCGTTTTCTCCCGGGATAATGGAGTCAAGGGGATCTGCCAATATCCCTTCGTCAAATCCAGTGTCGAGTAAAAGCGAGCCGTGCCTAGTCGATCGAGCAGCTCATCAATACGAGGCATTGGGTACGCGTCGAATTTAGACACTGCGTTGACTTTTCTATAGTCCACACAGAACCGGACCGAGCCGTCGGCCTTAGGAACTAAGACCACCGGGCTGCTCCAGTCACTGTGGGACTCCTCGACGATGCCCATTTCGAGCATGGCCTGAAGTTCTTCCCGAACTACCTTTTTTTTGTGTTCGGGTAATCTATAAGGACGGCTCCGCACTACCACCCCCGGGGGCGTCTCTATGTGGTGTTCTATGAGGTTAGTGCGACCGGGCAGGGGCGAGAATACATCCGAAAACTCGGCCTGCAACTGGGCGACCTCCGTGAGTTGGGTCGGGGAGAGGTGGTCTCCACAGGGGACCGGAGAGGTACGAGATGCCAATGTCCCTTTTTGGACCTCCGGCCCCAACTCCGCCTTCTCCGGAACTACCGACACCAATGCCACGGGGACCTCCTCTTTCCAGAGTTTTAAGAGATTGAGGTGGTAGATCTGTAGTGCCCCCTCCCTGTCCATTCGCCTAACCTCATAGTCGACGTCCCCGACTCGCCGTGTGACCTCAAAGGGTCCTTGCCACTTGGCGATTAATTTGGAGCTCGACGTGGGCAACAGGACGAGTACCTTATCTCCCGGAGTGAACTCTCTAAGGCGTGTGCCCTTGTTGTACAGGCGGGTTTGCCATTCCTGGGCCTGGCGCAAATTCTCCTGAGTTAGGTGGGTGAGCGTGTGGAGTTTTGCGCGCAGATCCATAACGTACTGAATTTTGTTTTTGCTCTGTGAAGGTCCCTCCTCCCAATTTTCCCGCAGTACATCCAAGATGCCGCGCGGCTTACGCCCATATAATAATTCAAATGGGGAGAACCCCGTGGAAGCTTGGGGGACCTCTCGCACTGCAAACAGCAAGGGTTCAAGCCACTTATCCCAGTTACGTGCGTCCTCACTTATGAATTTTTTGATAATATTCTTGAGGGTGCGATTGAACTGTTCAACTAAACCGTCCGTCTGTGGGTGATAAACGCTGGTGCGGATCGGCTTAATACCCAGTAGCCCATACAGTTCGCTCAGTGTTCGTGACATAAACAAGGTGCCCTGGTCAGTCAGAATCTCTTTCGGGATTCCAACCCGGGAGATGACGTGGAAGAGGGCCTCTGCAATACTGCGTGCTGAGATATTGCGAAGAGGCACCGCTTCCGGGTATCGTGTTGCATAGTCCACCAGAACCAATATAAAGCGGTACCCACGTGTTGACCGGTCTAATGGCCCAACGAGATCCATCCCAATTCTTTCGAACGGGGTCTCGATTAATGGTAGGGGGCGCAAGGGCGCTTTTGGAATGGCCGCTGGATTTACTAACTGGCATTCGCGGCACGCCGTACACCACTTACGGACGTCGCCGCGAATCCCCGGCCAATAGAATTGGGCCATTATCCGGGCGAGTGTCTTATCCTGCCCGAGGTGTCCAGCAATGGGATTAAAGTGAGCCGCCTGGAATACCAATTCCCGGCGGCTCTTTGGAATTAACAACTGGGTGACCCGCTCTTTCGTCTGAGTGTCCTGCGTCACTCAATATAACCTATCCTTCAAAATAGAAAAATAGGGGAAGGGCGGGGTGACGTTCGGCTGGAGCGTTTGACCATCGATTACTCTCACTTGGTCAAACGCGTGTCGCAGAGTCTCATCTCACGATTGTTCCAGTGGGAAATCCGCGAGGGATTCCCCAATAGAAAGAGGAGGGGCCGGGGGCTCCTGACTCTGTCGCGGAGATGATGTAGACGGCTCTGCGACCGCCGCTCCAGCCAAAGCGACACCGGGACCCTCCCCTATCAACCGGCAGGACCCACTCTTTACTAGGCGTGCCATCAAACCCCGAAATCCCGGCCAATCAGTCCCCAAGATCAAAGAGTGGGTAAGGCGAGGATTAACTGCCGCCTTCACTATTGATTTTTCCCCTCTGAAATATATGTGGACCGACACCAACGGGTAGCTGTGAACATCCCCGTGCACACACAACACCTTCACCCCTTGTGCTCCCCCCAATGCCTCGTCTTGCACCAGGCTTTGGCGGATTGAGGTCTGATTGCAGCCTGAATCCACCAACGCCCGATATGGAGCCCCTTGTACACTTACCGGTATGCGATACGCTCCGGCCCGATCGAGGGCAGCCTCTGGCGCATCGGGGATCTGCACCACCACCCCCACCTCCATCGCTGCACACTGTTGCTGCAGGTGGCCCGGTTCCCCGCGGCGCCAGCAAACCGGCCCAGGCCTTCCCTCTGCAGCTGTGTTCTGAGGCTCACTCACCTGAGGGGGGGGAGAGACAGACACAGAAGGGAGAAACGGGAGGGCACCACGGGTGCGGCGGGCCGGCTGGGGTGGAGCCGGCCCTCACCTCCGTGGTGGGGGAATGGGGCGAGGACGGGACACGGGAGGAGGGGGGAAAGAGAGAGAGAAGAAGAGAGAGAAGACGATGTCGGTGGTTGTCCTGCTGCCGGAACAGCCGCCAGATGATCCTCCGCCAGTCCCACGGCCTGATCCAGCGACGCTGGGCGGTGGCACTGGACCCACTCCGCGGTTCCGGCTGGTAAGCGGGCGATGAACTGTTCCAGTGCCACCTGGTCGATGATTCCCTCGGCGTCGCGATCTTCGGCCCTCAGCCACCGCCAGCAGGCGTCCCGGAGCTGCTGGCCAAACACGAACGGGCTGCCGACTTCCTCCATCCGCAGCGCGCGGAAGCGCTGGCGCTGCTGCTCCGGCGTGCGCCCCACGCGCTGGAGGACAGCCCGGCGAAGGTCGGCGTAGGCCAGCCGGCGATCGGCGGGGAGCTGTAGTGCGGCCAGCTGCGCCTCTCCCGTCAGGAGGGGGAGGAGGCGCGCCGCTCCATCGGCCATCCCGAGGCTTCTGCGACCTGCTCGAACAACGTGATGAAAGCCTCGGGGTCATCCTGCGGGCCCATCTTAGTTAAGGTGAGGGGAGACGGGCCCGCGGCCGGGGCGCTGGTGGACCCCGCCGACGCGAGGAGACGCCGGAACGCCTCTCGATCTTCCTGTTGAGCCAGCACCAGGGCTTCGAAGCGGCGCTCCTGCTCCTTCCGAAGCGTGACGAGTGCCTGGTGCTGGCTCTGCTGAGCCATGGTGAGGGCGTGGACCAAGTCCGCGAACGGGGAGGATTCCATGGGGCTGCAGGACTGATGCTCCACCGTGTCCCGGGTTTCGGCACCACTGTAGCGAGAATAGCGTGTGGGTGGAGCACAGAGGACGGCAGGACAGAGATCAAGGTTCTCACAAGGCTTTATTGCCGAACTTTTCAGTCTAACAATATTTTAAAGTAAGCAGGCAGAGACACACACACACACACACACACACACACACTGTCGGCTCTGCCGGCGAAGAAACTCTCTTCCGCTCTCCCTTTCCCTCCTTAAGTAGGGCGGTTTACTGGGGAGAACACACACAAAACACAGGTTAATTACACTCAGGTGAAGCGATTCTGCCACTTACCTTCCCCAACTCCGCCCTCCTGTCACAGACCGGCGCTTGACCACGCCCCCGCTGCCACAGTATAATAACCCACTTATATTATTTGAATAATATAATGGTTCCAAAGGTTGTCATAGCTGGGGGGATAAATTCCCACTACCTATAAAATGCTCTTATATGGTGTGCATCTCCAATAGCCTCTGGCAACCAAGTCCAACTCCTGGCCTGCATGTGTGGCTTAGACTTTAAGCCCAGCGCAACTGCTTTTACTGACAGGAAAAGGGGCAAAGGCAGACCTCTGGTGCCTTAAAACCAGATATTTTGAGCAGATGGGGCTCGTCAGCCTAGGAAGGCACTTCATCTAGGGGAAGGAAAACCCTGATTTCAAACCTCTGCT
The DNA here is from genome assembly GCF_027579695.1 of Neoarius graeffei. NCBI lineage: Eukaryota > Metazoa > Chordata > Actinopteri > Siluriformes > Ariidae > Neoarius > Neoarius graeffei. The sequence continues at coordinate 27,946,161 of NC_083579.1, forward strand.
GCCTTGTGGCATATCCATCCACGGGAAAGGCTTCGGGAGTCAACCCTAAGGAAAAATTGGAAGTGGAGCCCCTGAGGCAGTTGGATCATCACCTTTGACTACCTTCCAGCAGCTCCTGCAGCCAATTCAGCTCCAAATGTAATGCTCTGCATTCCTTTGGATCACGCCGAAGAGGCCAAGAGGGAGACCCTGATGTCTGGGCAGCACAAGGTCTCCATACACTCTGCCCAGGCTTGTGCCCTGGAGAGGACACTTTGGTCTCACCATCTGGTGAGAGCACAACACGGAAGACAACAGTCATGAAGAATAAGTCCTTGCTCAATTGGTGCAGAGATGGACGTTACGGGTTATCGTCGATGGTGGGAGGGGCCATCAAAGTCCCATTGTTAAACTACTGCCTGCCTCAAGCTTGGCAGCCCCTGGCCAGTAAGGTGCTGATCCACCATGGTGTACCTGCTTCAGTGGGTGCCTGAAGATTAGGGTAAATCCAAACAAGTAGATCATCAACTATGCACCAGGCAAACAACAAAAGGAGAAAACAAAGACTCCAGCTCTTCAGATAGCAAGCTGGAATATACAGACCATGTGGTCTGGACTGACTGATGATCTTCAAGCTGTGGACAATGCTCGCAAAACTGCAGTGATAGATTGTGAACTGCACAGACTGAATATTGACATTGCAGCCCTGTGGGAAACATGACTCCCAGACCACAGATCCTTAAAGGAAGAACACTATACCTTCTTTTGGCAAGGCAAAAGTGTAGAGGAACCAAGGGAACATGGAGTTGGCTTTGCAGTGATGAACACACTGCTCTGCATGATTAAGCCTCCAACAGGTGGCAGAGAGAGGATCCTCAAATTGTGCCTCTCAACAGTGGAAGGCCCAGTAAACTTCATGTGTGTCTATGTTCCAACACTGCAGTCCTTAGTGGAGGTCAAGGACCAGTTGTATGAGTCTCTGGATGCTGCAACTGGCACAATTCCGTCATCAGAGCTTGTCTACCTACTGGGCGACTTTAATGCAAGAGTGGGTGCTGATTGAGAAGTTTGGCCAGATATTCTTGGGCATCACAATGTCGGGAGAATGAATGACAATGGTCAGAGACTCTTAGAACTCTGCTGCTACCACAAGCTGTGTGTGACAAACACCTTCTTCCAGAACAAGGCATGCCACAAAGTATCCTGGAGACACCCCAGATCAATACACTGGCATCAGCTGGACTTGGTACTTACCAGGCATGATCCCTTGAACTGCGTCTGCAACACTAGAACCTACCACAGTGCTGACTGTGACATTGACCATTCCCTGATTGCCTTGAGAGTGAAGCTGAAACCAAAGAAACTTCACAACTCCAAGCAGAAGGGCCAGCCATGCATTAACATCTGCAAGATGGCCTACCCTGACAAGAATAATTAGTTAATTGAGAGACTTGAGGAAACTCTGTCCCAGAGTCAGGGAGAGAGTGCCGAGGATAGGTGGAACTTCATGTGCAACACCATCTATAATGCTGCAGTCCTAACCCATGGCAAGAAGGAGCGAAAAAATGCTGACTGGTTTGAGGCCAACATCCAACCATGGATAGAGCCTGTAATCAAAGCAAAGCGCAGTGCTCTGGTCAACTACAAGCATGACCATCCGAGAGGAACTGGCAGGTATGGAAGGCAGCTCAATGCAAGGTCAAGCAAACAGCATGCAGCTGCATGAATAACTACTGGCTGCAGCTGTCGGATAGCATTCAACAAGCTGCAGATACTGCCCTTACAGAAAAACCACATGAACTTCACATGTGATTTTTCACGTGATCACGTGACTTTTGCACGTGACTTTAACATGTGATTTCTCACATGTGAAATATGTGGAAAATATGTTTTGCACATGGGAAACATGTTATTTGCACATGGGAAACGTGGTTTTGGCCCAATTTTATGTGAATCACATGTGGGAATGTTTTACACATGTGGTAACGTTTTACACATGTGCTCTACATGGTAACACATGTTACAAAATCTGATACCATGTATTCCACATGTTACCACATGTGGTAACGTGATCACATGTGGTAACCTGATCACATGTGAAATACGTGGAAAATTCATGTGTTTTTTCTGTAAGGGTGGAAACATCAGAGCCATGTATGAGGGCATCAAGTAGGCAATGGGTAAATCGACAAAGAAATCTGCATTACAAACCAAGAAAATCAGCTGGCAAGATGGGTCGAACACTACCTCGAGCTCTACTGTGTGGGAAACTCAGTCTCCCAGGAAGCACTTGATGCCATTGAGGACCTGCCCGTCTTGGAGGAGCTGGACTCTATGCCCACCATGGAAGATCTGAGCAAGGCCATTGATGCGCTGTCAAGTGGCAAAGTACCAGGCAATGATGGTATTCCTCCAGAGGTCGTCAAGTGCTGAAAGCCAGCCTTGCTGGGACCACTCCACAAGCTTCTCTGTCTGTGCTGGAGAGAAGGTAAGGTTCCCCATGACGTGTAATGCCAAGATCATCACAGTGTACAAAAACAAGGATGACCACAGTGACTGTAATAATTATCGGGGTATCTCCCTGCTGAGCATTGTGGGCAAGGTCTTTGCACGCTTGGTTCTTATCCGCCTGCAAGTACTCACCAACCGCATCTATCCAAAGTCAACATGTGGGTTCAGGACAAAGAGATCCACAGTTGACAGATATTCTCTGTACGTCAGCTCCAGGAGAAATGCCAAGAACAACAGAGGCCGCTTTACATTGCCTTCGTTGATCTGACCAAGGCGTTCGAACTTGTAAGCAGAAGTGGTCTGTTCCAGCTGCTGAAGAAGATCGGCTGCCCCCCACAGTTGCTCAGCATCACTGCCTCCTTCCACGATGACATGACGTGCCACAGTCAGCTTTGCTGAAGCAATATCAGAACACTTCACTATCAAAAGAGGCATGAAGCAAGGATGCGTTCTTGCGCCAACCTTGTTCGGCATCTTCTTCTCCCTGATGTTGAACTCTGCATTCAGAGATTCAGAAGAAGGGGTCTTCTTGCACACCAGAAGTGATGGGAAGCTCTTCAGTCTGTCTCACCTGAAGGCCAAGACCAAGGTCCGCACAGTTCTCAGGAGAGAGATTGTGTTTGCAGATGACACAGCCCTGATCTCTCACACCCAAGAAGACCTCCAGCTGCTGATTGACAGGTTCACCCATGCATGTGTGATGTTTGGGCTGACAATTAGCACAAAGAAGACCTATACTGTATCATGGGCCAGGATGTTCCATCAGTGCCATCAATCAGCATCAATAACGAGGTTCTGGAGGTCATGGACCAATTCACCTACTTGGGGTCCACAGTTACAAGCAACCTGTCCCTTGATGCCAAAATTTCAAAGCGCACTGTCAAAGCCATCACCATCATGTCCAAGCTGAGCAAGAGAGTGTGGGTCACCAGCCAGCTGTCAATGAACACCAAACTTATGGTGTACCAGGCGTGTGTCCTAAGCACCCTGCTTTACAGCAGTGAATCTTGGACCACTTACGTTAAGACAGGAGCACCACCTTGAGAGTTTCTACCTCCGCTGCCTTCGATATTGTAGTGAATCCCTGATGTGGGTGGAGTACAGAAGCACAGCAGGGAGGAACTGAAGTTCACGGTCCTTCCCCAAAGCCCCAGCAGTTATGTCTAAACTGCCTGCCTCAGTGACATTGCTGCTGAGTTGGTACGACCCAGGTAGAAGACGTTATTTTCATATGTCTGAAACAGAATAGTCCAAGTGTGTAGGGGTGTTAGGTTGCTTAACTGCTGATGTGTCTTTAGTTTAAGGATGCTGTGACTTTAAATTGTCAGAGCCAATCAAAGCTTGATTGGCTGCCTTAGTGGCAGTCTGAGAGTACAAAAGGGGACAGACTTTTAGTTTGAAACAGACACATTTTGGGAAGCAATGGAGTTGCTGTGTTGTTAGAGGTCTTCCAGGGTGATTTGTGGTTCAAAAGCTGATGTTCAATTATGCAGTCTGAGAAGTTAGCAACTTACAACTTATGCCCAGCACTTGGAGAAACTCTGTCAAACCTGTGAATATTGAGGTGCAGTTGTGCCTTTGTGCCTGCCTTTGCCATTTTTTGTTGTGGCTCAGCCTACGTAGATTGGAGTTATTGAACTGTATCTACTCCGGCCACCAGATCATACACATCACGCGCACCATCTCGTGAGTGCACCCTGGATCATCTTCATCTTTGCGGACCATCAGGATTTCATCTGGGACAGACGTTTGGATCTTTAGTAAGAGCGCTCTTTTGTATTTTCAAGGCCCTTTTTGGTTTTTTTTGGACTAAAAATATTGGAGCTCCATAGTGTAAAATTATGACTATTTCTTGTATAACTATGTTGAATCATGTTATGGTAATATTTTATGTGTATTAAAAATGTATGTAATATGATGTGTGTGTATATAAAATATATATATATATATATATATATATATATATATATATATATATATATATATATATATATATATTTGTGTGGTGTTGTTGTTTTTTCACATCACTGAATACCAGCTTTTGTTTGAGCTCTTTGATCCATTTTAGGGAGGTTGAATTTGGGACATAGGTTCTCTGACCTTGGGTTCTAGGATTCCGTAACAGAATTGGGGGCTCATCCGGGAGCAAAGGGTCAATGTAGGTCAAATATTTTGACTGAATTAGTGTGTTTCTCTATTCTTGTGATTGTGAAATTAAAAAAAAAAATATATATATTATATATTGTGACGTCCCAAGAGGCTGCATCTTGGAGGGGTGCTATATTCCACGTCAAAGGAGAAGATGGCCTTTGCCACACCAGAAGGTCTCTACCAATACACATGGCTTCCATTTGGTCTGCATGGAGCGCCAGCCATGTTCCAGCGCTTAATGGATCGGATCCTTGCTCCCCACAAGAGGTATGCAGCTGCATTTTTAGATGATGTTGTCATTCAAAGTCCAGATTGGGACAGTCATTTACCCCGTGTACAAGCTGTGCTTGATAACCTCGGAGATGCAGGTCTGACGGCAAACCCGAAAACATGCAGGCTGGCATTCAGTGAAACCAAATACCTGGGGCACACCGTTGGCTGGGGACTGGTCAACCCACAGGAAGCGAAGCTGCAGGCCATACAGGACTGGCTGCAACCCCTCACAAAGAAACAGGTGAGGTCATTTTTGGGCCTATCCGGCTACTACCGGCATTTTATTGCCAATTTTGCCTCCATTGCTGCACCCCTGACAGATCTGACAACCAAATGGCACTCAAGAATGGTGAAGTGGAATCCTGTGGCAGAGGCAGCCTTCATCAACCTGAAGCAGGCCCTCTGTTCTAGTCCGGTTCTGGTGGCACCCGACTTCAAGAGGGAGTTCGTGGTTCAGACAGACGCTTCAGAGGTGGGGCTGGGGGCTGTACTCACTCAGGTGCATGAAGGTGAGGAACATCCCATCCTATACCTAAGCAGAAAACTACTCCCAAGAGAGAAGAACTATTCAACGGTTGAAAAGGAGTGTCTCACCATTACCTGGGCCCTGGAATCCCTACGATATTACCTCCTGGGCCGGCGTTTCACAGTGATCTCTGACTACGCCCCTCTGCAGTGGATGGCCAAGAACAAGGAGACAAACAAACAGTAGGGTTACCAGATGTTTTTTAAGCTTGCAAGCGTTTAACTTCTCTGTTGTCCACAGGGCTGGCAGGCGCCATGGCAATGCGGATGCCCTGTCCCGGCGAGATGCCCTCTTCGTGACCTTCAGCCCGATGAGGACATCGGTCCCGAGGGGGGGGGGGGGGGGGGGATGTGTGACATCCCGAGAGGCTGCGTCTTGGAGGGGCGCTATATTCCACGCAGATGGCTCCAACCACTGGCAGCTATAACTCCATCTGGTGGTGGAGTTAGGAACTTCACCCCTCAGCACACAACCCGGCAACACACCTGTGGCCAATGAGGGCCTGATGAGCAAAAGGGCTTTGTGAGAGCTCAAAACTCTGTGTGAATGTGGAGAGGAGAGGAAAGGAGAGAAGTTCATGGACTCTCTGTGCTGAGTGGATCCTGCTGGGTGGAGTATTCATTGAAATTCTTATCTGGAATTCTTACCTGAGGGATTTTGCACTGAAATACCTACCTGTGTTACGAACGCCTGCTACTGGACGGCCACCGGGCTGAAGACTACAGGGATTGTTGACTGGACTCAAAGTAAGGCAGAAGACTTTGTTTGTTCTGTGAAAAGGATATTTGACTGAAGGAAACCTGCCTATAATTTTGTTATTCTAAAGCCAGAGACATTGTTTGAGTTTGACTTTTGGGAATCCATCCTCATTTGAACATTGGAATTTGAGATACCTTTTCTGTTTAATCTCCTGGCATAACATTAAAAATCTTGATTTATTTTAACCCGTGTGTGTCCTTGCACTAACTGAAGGGTCCCGCTGAGAGCCAGTCAACCTCTCATGATATCACAATACATACATACATACATACATACAGTCGTGTTCAAAATAATAGCAGTGTGTTTAAAAACGTGAGTAAAGCTCAAAATCTTTATAATAGTTTTTATTTCCATGCATTGGGAACACTGCACATTATATTCTACATCAAAACATGAAGAAAAATGTATCAATGTTTTAATTACTTTACAGAAAATGAAGAAAAATGAATTTTGGGCTGTTCAAAAAAATGTGTCTGCATTTTTCATTACAAACTCAAATATTGACTGTATAAACTGAAAAAATCTTTCGGATTTAGCATTCCTGTGAATCACTAAACTAATATTTAGTTGTATAACCACGGTTTCTGAGAACTGCTTCACATCTGTGTTGCATGGAGTCGACCAACTTCTGGCACCTGTGAACAGGTATTCCAGCCCAGGATGATTTGACAACATTCCACAATTCCTCTGCATTTCTTGGTTTTGCCTCAGAAACAGCATTTTTGATGTCACCCCACAAGTTTTCTATCGGCTTAAGGTCCGGGGATTGGGATGGCCACTCCATGACTTTAATTTTGTTGGTCTGGAACCAAGATGCTGCTTGCTTACTGGTGTGTTTGGGGTCGTTGTCTTTTTGAAACACCCATTTCAAGGGCATTTCCTCTTCAGCATAAGGCAACATGACCTCTTCAAGTATTTTGATATATGCAAACTGATCCATGATCCCTGGTATGCGATAAATAGGCCCGACACCATAGTAAGAGAAACATCTCCATATCATGATGCTTGCACCACCATGCTTCACTGTCTTCAGAGTGTACTGTGGCTTGAATTCACTGTCTGGGGGTCGTCTGACAAACTGTCTGTGGCCCTTGGACCCAAAAAGAACAATCTTAGAATAGAATAGAAAGCCTTTATTGTCATCACACAGAGTATAATGAAATTCAGAGCTGCTCCATAAAGTGCACACACACATAGAATAAAAAGAAAAGGTATATTCAAAATACAAAAACTACTATTGAACTACTAGTTACTATATACAGACACATTTGTATAGGTCCTGCATGGAGAATACACACAAGACAAAGCACAGTAGATAAAACCTTAAGGGCAAGTAAAGTGGCTGATAGTAGCAGCATCCAGTGGTGTGCAACCATGTGTAACATAATTACAGTTCAAGTATATTGGCATTGTAATAACAGTGTATACCTACACATATACACACACACACACACACACACACACACACACATATATATATACACATACATACACACACACACACACACACACACACATACATATACACACATACATATACATACACACATACATTGAGCTCAAGTATATTGGCATTGTTGGCATAATTGGCATATTGTGCATAATTGGCATTATAATAACAGTATATACATATATATACATACATACATATGCATGTGTATGTACATACACACACACAGCTCAAGTATATTGGCATCAATACTCCAGTAGTATAAGTAAAGTGGCTAGTGATAGCAGCATTCAGTGATAAGGTGACATTTGTATTGACAGTGCAAAAAGACATGATGCAATACACACACACACACACACACACACACACACAAAGTTACCTTTTGAACAGTTCACAAGTAGGCCAGTTCTCAAAGCACCAGTTCCTCAGTGCAGGCTGGAGTTGAGTATGGTGACTGCTTTAGGAAAGAAGCTGTCCCTGAGTCTGTTTGTTCTGGCCGGTATGGACCTGTATCGCCTGCCAGAGGGTAGCAGATTGAACAGATGGAAGCCAGGGTGGGTGATGTCCCTTATGATGTTTTTTGCTCTGTTCAGACATCTAGAGTTGTAGATGTCAGTTAAGGAAGGCAGAGGGCTGCCGATGATCCTTTGTGCAGTGTTGGTCACCCTCTGCAGCCTCTTCCTGTCAGCCACTGTGCAGCTAGAGTGCCACACTGACACTGCGTAGGTCAGCAGACTCTCTATGGTGGAGCGGTAGAAGGTCACCAGCAGGCTTGTGCTCAGTTGCTCCCTCTTGAGCACTCTAAGGTAGTGTAGCCGCTGCTGGGCCTTCTTGACCAGGGCTGACGTGTTGGTTGACCAGGAGAGGTCAGCAGAGATGTGGACACCCAGGAATTTGAAGGTCTGCACTCGCTCAACACGCTCACCGTTGATATACAGGGGGGCAGGGGTAGCGCTGTTCCGCCGGAAGTCCAGGATGAGTTCCTTTGTCTTAGAGATGTTCAGTGCTAAGTTGTTGGTTGCACACCACCTCTCCAGGTTCAGGACCTCATCTCTGTAGGCCTCCTCGTTCCCCCCTGTTATCATCCCCACCACTGTTGTGTCGTCAGCGAATTTGACGATGATGTTCTCTGGGTGGGTTGCACTGCAGTCGTATGTGTAGAGCGAGTACAGGAGTGGGCTCAGCACGCAGCCCTGCGGTGAGCCAGTGCTGAGGGTGCGGGCAGATGAAAGGTGGCGGCCCAGCTTCACCTGTTGTGGTCGGTTGATTAGAAAGTCTTTGATCCAGGAGCAGGTGGATGATGGGAGCCCGAGGCTGGTTAGCTTGGGGATCAGGATGTCCGGTATTATGGTGTTGAAAGCTGAGCTGTAGTCGATGAAGAGCATTCTGACATAGCGTCCTTGTCTCTCCAGATGGCTCAGCACAGAGTGGAGAGCAGTGGCTATTGCATCCTCAGTCGATCTGTTAGGCCTGTATGCAAACTGGTGGGGGTCCAGGGTGGGGGGGAGACAGGTTTTTATGTGGTGCAAGATCAGTTTCTCAAAGCACTTCGTTATGACGGGGGTGAGTGCTACGGGGCGGTAGTCGTTGAGGCTGGCTGTGGGTGACTTTTTGGGGACCGGGATGATGGTGGCAGACTTCAAACAGGTCGGGACGATGGCTTGTTCCAGTGACCTGTTGAAGATGTCCGTGAAGACCTGTGCAAGTTGGTCAGCACAGGCCTTGAGCACCTTCCCTGGTACGCCATCTGGGCCAGTTGCCTTCCTGGGGTTTATGGCCCGGAGCACCCGTCTCACATCCTCAGGCTCGACCTTCAGAATGAGCGGGGGAGTGCCAGTGATTGCTGTCGGTTGAAGTGGGGGTTGGGGTGGAGTGCTGGGGGGAGGTGTGAGCTGTAGTGGCAGCTGGGGAGATGGTCCGGGGGGTGGTTTGGCTGTGTGCTGCGCCTGAGCTTCAAAGCGGGCGAAGAAGCTGTTCAGCTCCTCCGCAAGTGCCGCATCTGAGTCCCCGGCTGACACAGCACAGCCCCTGTAGTTTGTTATTGCCTGAATGCCCTGCCACAGCTGCCTGGGGCTTGTCAGCTGCTCCTCAATCCTTCTCCTGTGGTCCGCTTTGGCTGCGCTGATGCCTTTCTTCAGGTCGGCCCGAGTCCTACTGTATAGCGCTCGGTCGCCGGATCTGAAGGCTGCATCCCGGGCACGTAGGAGTGCACGGACCTGGCCGGTCATCCATGGTTTCTCATTCGGGAACACCTGAATGGTCTTTACCACGGTGACCGTGTCAATGCAGTGCTTGATGTAAGCCAGCACTGCATCCGTGTATGTGGCCAGGTCCTCGTGATGGAAAACTTCCCACTGTGTTCGTTCAAAGCAGTCCTGGAGTCGGGGGAGGGCGTCGTCAGGCCAGGTGGTAATTTTCCGTCTTTGTGGCTTTGATTGCCGGCTGAGAGGGGTGTATGCGGGGGGTAGGAACAGGGAGAGATGGTCAGACTGACCGAGGTGGGGGAGGGGAATAGCTCTGTAGGCATGTTTAAGGTTGGAATAAACATGGTCCAGATTATTTACTCCCTTCGTTGCACACTTAACATGTTGGTAAAATTTAGGCAACACCGTTTTGAGGTTTGCCTTATTGAAGTCTCCTGCAATGATGTGCGCGCCGTTTGGGTAGGCTCGCTGGTGGTTGTTAATGTTGTTTGCGAGCAGAGAGAGAGCGGTTTTGACGTTAGCGTCCGGTGGTATGTAGACTGCAGTGATGATAACAGCTGCTAGCTCCCTCGGCAGAAAGAAGGGTCTGCATCTTACGGACATGAACTCTAGGTCAGGAGAACAATGCTTGTCTAAGACTGTACTGTTGTTGCACCAACCTTCATTCACGTAAACACAGAGCCCCCCTCCTCTGTTTTTCCCGGAGTCGCTATTCCTGTCCCATCTGTGTAGCGTGCGGCCTGCTAGCTGCACCGAAGCGTCGGGGATTAGCGGTTGTAGCCATGTCTCCGTTATAATGATTGCACAGCATTCACGAATGTAGCGGTTACCAGCAAGCTGTAGTTCCAAGTCGTCCGTTTTGTGTACCAGGGATCTAGCATTGGAAAGATAGAGGCTTGGTAGCGGAGGTTTGAGTGGCTGTTTCCTGAGCTTGTTCAGCAGGCCCGCTCTGCAGCCCCGTTTTTGCTTCCTCTCACGTCTCCGCCTTCTTCCTCTTCCAGACCCGATAACAATCCACGGAGACCCCGGTGCTCTCGCTATCTCCTCCGGAATGTTGTGAGCGCGATGAAAGTCGTTTGAAATGATCATTTCTTGCCGAATGCCGATGTCTATCAGATCCATATGGGTGTATCTTGTGTTGAAGTCCGTAGGTGACGCGAAACAAACAGTTATAACACACAAAAAATACAAAAACGTGCACTTGAAAGGAGAGCTGTAAGCCGCTGCGTCCTGACGCGCCGCCATCTTAACATCTTACTTTCATCAGTCCACAAAATGTTTCTCCATTTCTCTTTAGGCCAGTCAATGTGTTCTTTGGCAAATTGTATCCTCTTCAGCACGTCTTTTTTTTAAACAGTCGGACTTTGCGGGGGCTTCTTGCCGATAGATTAGCTTCACACAGGCGTCTTCTAATTGTCACAGTACTCACAGGTAACTTCAGACTATCTTTCATCACCCTGGAGCTGATCATTGGCTGAGTCTTTGCTATTCTGGCTATTCTTCGATCCATTCGAATGGTAGTCTTCCATTTTCTTCCACATCTCTCTGGTTTTGCTGTCCATTTTAAAGCATTGGAGATCATTTTAGCCCAGCAGCCTATCATTTCTGCACTTCTTTATGCGTTTTCCCCTCTCCAATCAACGTTTTAATCAAAACACGCAGTTCTTCTGAACAATGTCTGGAACGACCCATTTTTCTCAGGTTTTCAGAGAGAAATGCATGTACAACATGTGCTGGCTTCATCCTTAAATTAGTGCCACCTGACTGACACCTGTTTTTTCACAGACTGAATGACCTCACTAATTGAACTCCACACTGCTATTATTTTGAACGCGCCCCTTTCACTTAATTATTCAATTACACAGACTCAGGAACATGCATATCATGAATGTTGGGTCTGTTGGTTTTCTACGACTTTACTACACCTACTGGTAAATTATTTGCCATGTAGTAATATAATTTCTACCAAAAGCAGTGATTGATCTGGTTAGTCATGTTGGACTGCTATTATTTTGAACACAACTGTACATACAATGTCTACTGTGGGAGACTTTAAGTAATCCCTCAGTAGAGGTGCTAGATGAAATGAAAAAAAAAAACAGATCTGTGTAGATTAGCTCAAGAGTATAATGTTAGTGAGATTAAAATTTCTATGAGAAAACAGGAAATGAAGAATACTTTGATCAGGTTTTTTGTTAGTGAAGATGTGTTGGATAAGAAGGCCTTAAGTTTCATTGTGGAACCTAGTGTTGTCAGTAGTGATTTTAAGCTTAGAAAACTGGAGTTAGAGTTTCAGTTTAAGAGAGAACAGGCAGAAAGGGAAGAGAGAAAGAGAGGAGAGGGAAAGACAGAAAGAAAGGGAAGAAAGACAGAAAGAAAGGGAAATGCAGATTAGAATGAAAGAATTAGAGGTAGGTAGAGTGCCTAGCCATGGTAGGACTTTTAATGTAGCAAAACATATTAGATTGGTTCCCAGATTTGAAGAGAAAGAGGTTGAGAAATATTTTCTCCATTTTGAAAAAATAGCAGATAGTTTGGAGTGGCCTAGGGATGTGTGGCCTTTGATGCTGCAAAGTGTTTTGGTTGGTAAGGCTAGAGATGTCTTTTCTGCACTTTCTTTGAGTGATAGTGGCGACTATAGTATTGTGAAGAAGGCAGCTTATGAGCTGGGTCCAGAGACCTATAGGCAGAAATTTAGGAACACAAACAGTATGATCAAACGCATATGGAGTTTACTAGTATTAAGGAGCAGCTATTTGACAGGTAGTTGACTTCTAGGGAAAGTAACGGGGACTATGAGAAACTTAGGTAGCTCATGTTGGTTGAGGAGTTTAAACAGTGTGTCCATGCAGATATTAAGACACATTTAGATGAGCACAAAGTGCAGACAATTAGTGAGGCAGCTACAATGGCAGATGATTATGCACTTACTCACAAGCTGAGTTCAAAGACAGGAGGTAGTTCATTCAATCCTCAGTTTAAGTCAAATAGATTTAATCAGTCATCTTTCTCAGGTGGTAAGAAAGGTAATAGTTCAGAGAAGGACAAGAGTTCTGAGTCCAAAAAGGTTGGGACAAAGTGGGATACTTATTATTGTAAAAGACTAGGTCATAAAATCTCTGATTGTTGGAAATTGAAGAAAAGTTAGGCTAAGCAGCAGGCATTTCCAAGTGCTTGTTTTGTAGGGCAAAGCTCTTGCAGGTCTTAGTGAGGAAATTCCTCAAATTGCGAATAAGTCAGAGGTTATGTCAGAAATCATGTCTGGATTTAAGCCTTTTTGTTTCCAAAGGATTTGTGTTTTTAGTTGGTGAGGAGGATAATCTGCAGCCCATTAGGATTCTGAGGGATACAGCAGCTTCAAAGACTCTGTTAGAAAGTGTGTTACCTTTGTCAGAAAAGTCTTCAGTTAATGCTGACGTGCTCCTGCAGGGTGTAGATTCAGTGGCTAGTGCCCCCTTCATGAAATACATATACAGTCTGACCTGGTTACAGGACCTGTCGTAGTAGGCAGTAGGTCTACTCTCCCAGTCGAGGGTATCCAGATGTTGCTAGGCAACGACTTAGCTGGGGAAAAGGTAACTTCAGATCCAATAGTGTCTAGAAAACCTTGTGTTGAAGAGAGTAGTGAGGACACAAGAGTATTCCCAGCTTGTGCTGTTACTAGAGCTATGAGTAAGAAATTATGTGAGGCGAAAGGATCAGAAGATGAGGTAGGTTTACAAGACACTTTTTTAGCTCAAGATTTCTCTGGTGTCATAGATAGCGATAGAGAGGTACAGTTGAATGAGGATCGTAGTGAGTTTTCAGTGTTAGAGAGAGGCTCATTGCAGAGCAAAAAGGAGATCCTGCCTTGGTTGAGCTGTGTCAGAAGTCATTGTCCCCACAGGAGGCTCAAAAGGTCCCTGTGTGTTTCTATATGAGGGATGGTGTGTTGAGAAAGTGGAGACCTCTTGATGCATCAGTAGATGAGGAGTGGAGAGTAATTGATCAGATAGTGGTTCCAAAACCGTATAGACAGGAAGTGATGAGTATACAGTAGCTCATGATCATCCTGTGTCAGGTCATTTGGGGGGTCAAGAAGACTTATCATAGGATACTTGGTCATTTCTTTTGGCCACAGCTTAGGAAGGATGTGGTTGAGTACTGTAGAACATGTCCCACATGTCAGGTTGTAAGGAAGCCAAATCAAAAGATTCCAGTGGCTCCACTTAAGCCTATTCTGGCTTTTGGTGAATCGTTTAGTCATGTCATAGTAGATTGTGTCGGACCTCTACCAAAGATAAAGTCAGGTAATCAGTACTTACTTACCATCATGTGTGCTTCTACTAGGTTTCCTGAGGCAATACCCCTCAGAGATATTAAGGCTCCAAAGGTTGTTAAGGCTTTGACAAAGTTTTTTCCACTGTTTGGCTTACCAAAATCAATCCAGTCCAATCAGGGTACAAATTTCACGTCAAACTTGTTTCAGCAAGTCATGAAACAGTTAGGTATTCAGTAATATAAGTCAAGTGCCTATCACCCAGAAAGTCAAGGAGCTCTGGAAAGATTTCAGCAAACCTTGAAGAATATGATCAGAATGTTCTGTGAAGAATTTGAGAAAGATTGGGATGAAGGTGTACACCTGTTACTTTTTGCAGCTAGAAAATCTGTGCAAGAGTCCTTAGGATTTAGCCCTTTTTAGCTGGTTTTTGGTCACACAGTACATGGTCCATTACAGTTCTTGAAAGAAAAGTGGGTGTGTGAGGAAGCTCAGAAAGGTATCTTGAACTATGTTGGAAATTTCAGGGAGAAACTGGTTAGAGCAACTAAGCTAGCTAGGGAGAATCTAAAGCAAAATCAGACAAAAATGAAACAATGGTACAACAAAAATGCTAGGAAAAGAGAGTTCAAAGCAGGTGACAAGGTACTAGTATTGTTTCCTATTCCTGGTAATGTACTGCAAGCTAGGTATGAAGGTCCATATGAAGTTGATTCCAAAGTTTCAGAGGTTGATTATGTAGTGAAAACACCTGGTAGGAGAAAATCAAGGCAGTTGTGCCATGTGAATATGTTGAAAGTAAGTAATAGTGAAAGAAAGGATGAGGATAGGATTAATCCTATTGCAACCATAGTTAGTACACAGATTAAGGATCAAATACAGAATAGTGAGGAAAGAAAGATGTGTGAGAGAGATTCTGAACCTAGCATTAGGCTGAAGAATTCTGATGTGGTGAAGAACATAGACAACAAATTGGCACTTTGTCAGAAAGCCAGAGAAATGATTTGAAGAACTTGATTCACAAATGAGGAGTTATTTCCTGACGTACCAGGTAGAATGAATATGATAAGCCATGATGTAGATGTAGGTGATGCTACTCCAATCAAGCAACATCCGTACAGGGTTAATCCTGTTAATCATGTTTCTTCATGAAAGAAGAAATAGACTATAGACTATATGATAAAGACTATAGTCTATAGAAATAGACTATATGATAAAGAACAAAATTATTGAGGAAAGTATTAGTGACTGGAGTTCACCAAGTTTGTTAGTTCCCAAATCAGAAGTCCTACAGATTTTGTACAGACTTTAGGAAAGTGAATGCTGTAACCAAGATTGATTCATTCCCAGTGCCTAGGGTAGATGATTGTATAGACAAGCTAGGAAATGCAAGATATGTCAGCAAGTTTGATCTATTGAAAGGATATTGGCAAGTACCTCTTACAGAAAGAGCCAAGGAAATATCAGCATTTGTTACTCCAGATGGGTTATTCCAGTATTTAGTTATGCCATTTGGCATGAAAAATTCCGCTGCTACATTTCAAAGATTAGTGAATAGATTGATTGCAGGATTGGAAGGTACTGGAGAGTACATAGATGATATCATAGTTTGGAGCGATACCTGGAATGAACATATTGAAAGAATAGAGAAACTGTTTATGAGGTTATTGGAAGCTAAGTTGACTGTGACCCTGTGCAAGAGTGAGTTTGTACAAGGAACTGTCCAATATCTAGGTCATATTGTGGGTCAAGGACAAATCAGGCCAGTCATGGCTAAAGTGGGAGTGATAGAAAATTTTCCCATACCAGTCAATAAGAGGGCTCTTCGACGATTCTTGGGTATGGTGGGTTATTATAGGAAGTATTGTTCTAATATGTCAACTGTTGTCAGTCCACTGACAGATTTCTCCAGAAAGGACACAAGTATGTGTGGAATGGTAGTTGTCAAGAAGCATTTGACAAGGTTAAAATTATTCTAATGAGTTCCCCTGTACTGGCAATGCCAAATTTCTCGGAACCACTTTAATTGGTAGTAGATGCAAGTGATGTGGGTGCAGGTGCAGCTCTCATGCAAAAAGGTGCTGGTGGTGTAGATCATCTGATTGCTTATTTTTCCAAAAAGTTTGATAAACATCAGAGAAATTACTCAACCATAGAGAAAGAATGTTAGGCACTGTTGTTAGCATTGCAACATTTTGATGTATACTTGGGTACCACAGTACACCCAATACAAGTGTTCACGGATCATAATCCACTCATGCTTGTACAAAGAATGAAGTGCAAGAATCAAAGATTGTTAAGATGGAGTTTGACACTTCAGGAGTATAATATTGATATTTTAAATATCAAAGGAAAAGATAATGTAATAGCCGACACTCTGTCAAAAGGTTGGTAAGGATTTTTCTGATATGTAACGAGAAGCCAACTGTACATGACTTTGACTGTCACACAATTTTTCATTCTGTTCGAAATTTTTCTTTTTGGGGGGGGAGGTGTTACAAAGTAACAGTCCTTCCCTAAAGCCCCAGCAGTTATGTCTAAACTGCCTGCTTCAGTGATGTTGCTACTGAGTTGGTACGACCCAGGTAGAAGACGTTATTTTCATATGTCTGAAACAGAATAGTCCAAGTGTGTAGGGGTGTTAGGTTGCTTAACTGCTGATGTGTCTTTAGTTTAAGGATGCTGTGGCTTTAAATTGTCAGAGCCAATCAAAGCTTGATTGGCTGCCTTAGTGGCAGTCTGAGAGTACAAAAGGGGACGGACTTTTAGTTTGAAACAGACACATTTTGGGAAGCAATGGAGTTGCTGTGTTGTTAGAGGTCTTCCAGGCTGATTTGTGTTTTGAAAGCTGATGTTCAGTTATGAAGTCTGAGAAGTTAGCAACTTACAACTTATGCCCAGCACTTGGAGAAACTCTGTCAAACCTGTGAATATTGAAGTGCAGTTGTGCCTTTGTGCCTGCCTTCGCCATTTTTTGTTGTGGCTCAGCCTACGTAGATTGGAGTTATTGAACTGTATCTACTCAGGCCACCAGATCATACACATCACGTGCACCATCTCGTGAGTGCACCCTGGATCCTCTCCATCTTTGTGGACCATCAGGATTTCATCTGGGACAGACGTTTGGATCTTTAGTAAGAGCGCTCTTTTCTAGGCCCTTTTTGTTTTTTTTTTTGGACTAAAAATATTGGAGCTCCATAGCATAAAATTATGACTATTTCTTGTATAACTATGCTTCATCATGTTATGGTAATATTTTATGTGTATTAATGTATGTAATATATGAATAGTATATATGGTGTTTTTTTTTTTCACATCACTGAATACCAGCTTTTGTTTAGGATATTTGATTCATTTTAGGGAGGTTGAATTTGGGACATAGGTTCTCTGACCTTGGGTTCTAGGATTCCGTAACAATATACAGTGCCTTGCAAAAGTATTCATACCCCTTGAACTTTTTCACATTTTTCCACCTTACAACCACGAACTTAAAAGTTTTTTATTGAGTTTATGTGATAGACCAACACAGAGTGGCACATAATTGTGAAGTGAAACAAAAATGATAAATGGTCTTCAAAATTTTAAACAAATAAAAATGTGATGTGCATTAGTATTCAGCCCCCCTGCATCAATACTTTGTAGAGCCACCTTTTGCTGCAATTACAGCTGCAAGTCTTTTGTGGTATGTCTCTACCAGCTTTGCACATCTAGACACTGAATTTTTTGCCCATTCTTCTTTGCAAAATAGCTCAAGCTCAGCCAGATTGGATGGAGAGCGTCTGTGAACAGCAATTTTCAAGTCTTGCCACAGATGCTCAATGGGATTTAGGTCTGGACTTTGACTGGGCCATTCTAACACATGAATATTCTTTGATCTAAACCATTCCATTGTAGCTCTGGCTATATGTTTAGGGTCATTGTCTTGCTGGAAGGTGAATCTTCCCAGTCTCAAGTCTTTTGCAGCCTCCAACAGGTTTTCTTCCAGGATTGCCCTGTATTTAGCTCCATCCATCTTCCCATCAACTCTGACCAGCTTCCCTGTCCCTGCTGAAGAAAAGCATCCCCATAGCATGATGCTGCCACCACCATGTTTCACAGTGGGGATGGTGTGTGCAGGGTGATGAGCAGTGTTAGTTTTCCGCCACACACAGCACTCATTTAGGCCAAAAAGTTCAACTTTGGTCTCATCTGACCAAAGCACCTTCTTCCACATGTTTGCTGTGTCCCTTACATGGCTTCTTATGCCTGTCTTTCAGCAATGGCTTTCTTCTTGCCACTCTTCCAAAAAGGCCAGATTTGTGGAGTGTATGACTTATAGTTGCCCTGTGCACAGATTCTTCCACCTGAGCTGTGGATTTCTGCAGCTCCTCCAGAGTGATCATGGGCCTCTTGGCTGCTTCTCTGACCAGTGCTCTCCTTGCTCGCTCTGTCAGTTTAGGTGGACGGCCATGTCTTGGTAGGTGTGCAGTTGTGCCGTACTTTTTCCATTTTTGAATGATGGATTGAACAGTGCTTCTTGAGATGTTCAGAGCTTGGGATATTTTTTTTATAACCTAACCCTGCTTTAAACTTCTCCAGAACTTTATCCCTGACCTATCTGGTGAGTTCTTTGGTCTTCATGATGCTGTTTGTTCTTCAGTGTTCTCTAACAAACCACTGAGGCCTTCACAGAACAAGTATATTTATGCTGAGAGTAAATTACACACAGTAGGACTCTATTAACTAATTAGATGACTTCTGAAGGCAATTGATTGCACTGGATTGTATTTAGAGGTATCAGAGTACAGGGGGCTGAATACTAATGCACACCACATTTTTCAGATTTTTATTTGTTTAAAATTTTGAAGACCATTTATCATTTTCATTTCACTTCACAATTATGTGCTACTTGGTGTTGGTCTATCACATAAACTCTCAATAAAAAACTTAAGTTCGTGGTTGTAAGGTGGAAAAATGTGAAAAAGTTCAAGGGGTATGAATACTTTTTCAAGACACTGTATATATTTCCAGCTATACATACATACATACACATATTTATTCTGGTCGGGAGTCAACTCTTCTCTGCTTTCCCCTTCCTTTTATGCTCCATCCCTGCAACACACACATTAATTGACACCAGGTGTAATGACTTAGTCACTGACCTTCCCTGACCCCGCCCTCCATTCACAAACTGCTGCTTGGCCATGCCCCCATTTCCACATACCCCCACCACCTGACTCAGGCTGGGGAGCCGTCCAGCCTGAAGCAGACTCCCCCCCGACAGAACAGGAAGTCCGCCACCACCATCTGCGCCCCCGGCCTGTGGATCACCTCGAACTTAAATGGCTGGAAGGTGAGATACCTACGGGTGATCCACGCATTGGCATCCTTCACGTGGTGGAGCCACTGGAGGGGGGAGTGGTCCGAACAGAGAGTGAAACGGCACCCCAGCAAGTAGTATCGGAGGGTGAGGACTGCCCACTTGATGGCAAGACACTCTCTTTCTCGATGGTGCTGTACTTGCTTTCATGCATTGAGAGTTTACGGCTGATGTACAGCATGGGGCACTCCTCACCCTCCACCTTCTGGGACAAAATGGCCCCCAGCCCTCTGTCTGATGTGTCAGTCTGCAAAATAAAGGGGAGAGAAGTCAAAGGAGTGCAAAAGTGGCCCCCCACACAGTGCAGCTTTTACCTCAGAGAAAGCCTGTTGGCACTGCTCCATCCACTGGACTGGATCTGGAGCCCCCTTTTTAGTGAGGTCGGTTAACAGGCTGATGACATTCAAATAATTAGGTATAAACCTACAATAATAGCCAGCCAGCCCCAGGAACCGTCTCACCTCCTTTTTGGTCTTGGGCCTTGGGCAGGCCGCAAATCGCTGCAGTCTTGTTAACTTGGGGATGCACCTGCCCATGACCCAAGTGGAACCCTGGATACCGTACTTCCACCCACCCAATTGCACACTTTTTTGGGTTAGTTGTGAGGCCCACATGCCTCAGCGACTTTAGAACGGCTCTCAGATGTTCCAAGTGCCACGGCCAATCATGGCCAGAGATTATTATATCATCTAGATATGCAGCTGAGTAGGCAGTGTGAGGGCGGAGAACCCTGTCCATGAGCTGCTGGAACATAGCGGGCACCTCAAATAACCCTATAGGGAGCGTGACAAATTGGTGTAATCCAAACGGTGTGGAAAAGGCCCTTTTCTCTCGGGATAGAGGAGTCAAGGTGCTCTGCCAATATCCCTTTGTTAGCTACAGTGTCAAATAAAAGTGAGCAGTGCCTAACCAATCAAGAAACTCATCAATGTGAGGCATTGGGTATGTGTCAAATTTAGACACCACATTGACCTTTCTGTAGTCCACACAGAACTGGACCGACCCATTGGTCTTGGGAATCAGGACCACTGGGCTGCTCCAGTCACTGTGGGACTCCTTGATTATGCCCATTTCGAGCATGGCCTTGAGTTCGTCCTGAACCACCTTTTTCTTGTGTTCGGGCAAGTGGTAAGGGTGGCTACACACTACCACCCCGGGGGCGTTTCAATGTGGTGTTCTATGAGGTAGGTATGACTGGGAAGGGGTGAGAACACATCGGAAAATTCCTTTTGCAACTTGGCCACCTCCGTGAGTTGGGCTGGTGAGAGGTGATCTCCACAAGGGACCAGAGTGGTTCGAGATGTTATCTTTTTTACCTCCGGCCCCAGCTCCGCCTTCTCTGGGACTACCGATGCTAACGCCACAGGGACCCCATCATTCCAGTGTTTTAAAAGGTTGAGGTGGTAGATTTGCAATGCCTTGCCCCTATCCGTTTGCCTCACCTCATAGTCAACATCCCTGACTTGCCGTGTGACCTTGAAGGGCCCTTGCCACTTGGCGATTAATTTAGAACTCAACGTGGGCAGTAATATGAGCACTTTGTCTCCCGGCATGAACTCTCTAAAGCACGTGCCCCTGTCATACAGCCGGATTTGACGTTCTTGTGCCTGTCGCAAATTCTCCTGGGTTAGGTGCGTGAGGGTGTGGAGTTTTGTGTACAAGTCAAGAATATACTGAATTTTGTTTTTGCTAAGCGAAGGTCCCTCCTCCCAATTTTCTCGTAGCATGTCCAAAATACCACGCGGCTTATGCCCATATAATAATTCAAATGGAGAAAACCCAGTGGAGGCTTGCGGGACCTCTTGTACTGCAAATAACAGGGGCTCAAGCCACTTATCCCAATTATGTGCATCTTCATTTACGAATTTCCGGATTATGTGTTTGAAGGCTTGGTTAAAACACTCCACTAAGCCATCCATTTGTGGGTGATAGACACTGGTGCAGATAGACTTAATACCCTGTAACTCATACAGCTTGCACAGTGTGCGTAACATAAATGTAGTGCCTTGGTCTGTCACGATTTCTTTCGGAATCCTGACCTGGGAGATAATCCGGAAGAGCGCTTCTACAATACTGCATGCTGAGATATTGTGGAGAGGCACTACTTCCGGATATCGCGTTGCATAATCTACCAGGACTAAAATCGAGCAATATCCTCGATCTAATGGCCTGACGAGATCCATTCCAATTCACTCAAACGGGGTCTCAATTAGAGGGAGAGGGCGCAAAGGCACTTTTGGAGTGGCTGCGGGATTTACTAATTGGCATTCACGGCATGCCACACACCACCGATGGACATCCCCGCAAATCCCTGGCCAGTAGAACTGGGCCATTATTCGGGCTAGTGTTTTATATCTTGCCCCAAGTGTCCAGCCATGAGATTAAAGCGAGCCACCTGGAATACGAGTTCCCTACGGCTCTTTGGGATTAATAATTGGTTTATTCGTTCACCACTTTGAGTGTTCTGCATCACTCGGTACAAGCTATCTTTAATAATAGCAAAATAAGGGAAGGCTGGTGTCGTACTTACCTGAAGAGTTTGACCATCAATTACTCTCACTTGGTCAAACACATGCTGCAGAGTCTTGTCTCATGACTGCTCTAATGGGAAATCCTCAAGGGAATCCCCAAGAGAGGGAGGAGGAGTGGGATGCTCTTCACTCTGACGTGGTGTTGACATAGATGGCTCTGTGACCACTTCTCCAGTCAATGCCACACCAGGATCTTCCCGTGACCTATTAGTGCAGGACCCACTACATGTTAAATATTCCATCAGCTTTTTAAACCCTGGCCAATCAGTACCCAAAATCAACAAGTGGGTGAGACAAGGATTAACCGCCGCCTTTATTCTATGCATTTGGCCCCGGAATAGAATATGGACAGACACTAAGGGATAATTGTGAACATTTCCATGCACACACAACACTTTCACCACTTGTACTCTCCCCAACACCTCACCTTGCATCAGGTGTTGGTGAATTGAGGTCTGATTACAAACAGAATCCACCAAAGTGTGATATGTATCCCCTTGAACACCTACCAGTATGCGATACGTTCTGGCCTGATTGGGGGCGGTCTCTGGTGTGTCAGGGGTCCAGATCATGGCCTCCACCTCCCTTGTGGAGCCTTGATTCTGGAAATATTCCGGCTCCTGGCTGCGCCAGCATACCAGCCCAGGCTTTCCCTCTGCACTGGGGTTATGGGCGTCACTCACCTGAGGGGGGAATGACACACACAGAAGAGGGAGACGGGAGGACACCACGGGTGCGACAGGCCAGCTGGGGAGGAGTTGGCCCCCGCCTCCGTGGTGGAGGAATGGGGCAAGAGAGCAAGGGAGAGAGAGAGGAGACAAAGAGGGGGAGAGAAGAGAAACAAGGAGAGGCGCATTCACCTCATCTGCCTGCTGTCGGAACCGCCGCTAGATGGTCCTCTGCCAACTTGATGGCTCGCTGGAGCAATGCCAGGTTGTGACACTGGACCCATTCTGCCATTCCTTCCTGAAGCTGAGAGATGAACTGTTCCAGTGCCACCAGGTTGATTATCCTGTTGGCATCACTGTCTTCCAACCTCAGCCACCACCGGCAGGCGTCCCAGAGTTGTTGGCCTAATGCAAATGGTTGACCAACCTCCTCCAGTGTCAGCTTCTGGAACCGCTGGCAATTTTGTTCAGGGGAGCAGCCGACCTGCTGCAAAATGGCCCTCTTGAGGTCGGAGTAGTTGAGCCGGCTGTCGGCAGGGAGCTGCTGCGCTGTGAGCTGTGCCTCACCTGTCAGGAGCAGGAGGAGGCGAGTCGCGCGCTGCTCGATTGGCCACCCCCACGCTTGGGCCGCTTGGTCAAAGAGAGCGATGAAGGCTTCGGGCTGGTCATGCAGGCCCATCTTCATGAGGGGAGTCCATGGTGGTAATGGTGGATGCCCCTGCTGATGCCAGCAGATGCTGGAATGCCTGGCGATCTTCCCACTGGGCCAGCATCAAGGCTTCAAAACGTTGTTCTTGGTCCTTCCAGAGGGCAGTCAGTGCCTGATGCTGGTTCTGCTGGGCAGCAGCGAGGGCATAGACAAGCTCCATAATTGAGGAGGACTCCATGGGGTGGTTCCCTTCCGTACTCACTCTCAGGATTCAGCACCACTGTAGTGAATCCCTGATGTGGGTGGAGTACAGAAGCATGGCAGGTGGGAACTGAAGTTCATGCAAACTTATATATATATCTTTCCAGCTTCACTCACTTTTATGCTCCATCACTGCAACACACACACACACACACACACACACACACACATTAATTGACACCAGGTGTAATGACTTAGCCACTTACCTTCCCTGACCCCGCCCTCCATTCACAAACTGCTGCTTGGCCACGCCCCCATTGCCACAGACATATCCTGGGCATTAAATGGCAGGACACGGTATCCAACACAGCAGTGCTGGAGAGAGCAGGCTTCCTTAGCATACACCTCCTGCTCTGTCAGTGTCGCCTGCGATGGCCGAGACACGTGCACCACATGGAGGACAGTCGAATTCCTAAGGACCTCCTGTATGGGCAGCTAGCCACGGGACACTGTCCAACTGGCCATCCCATGCTGCGGTTCAAGGATGTCTGCAAGGGCAACATGAAACTGACAGACATCGACCCAGACAGGTGGGAGCAGTTTGCAGCTGACCACAGCTGCAAACTGCTGCATCACACTGTGAGAGAGGCTGTCAGGAGGGGTGAGGAGAAATATACAACTGCAGATGAAGAGGTAGCTGCAGAAGCAGAGACAGCAAAATCAGACCACCAGTCAGCTGTCTGACTTTGTCTGCAACACTTGTGGCAGAGACTGCCATGCAAGGATTGGACTACTGAGCCATGTCAGATGCTGCTCTCAGCAGGTTTGAATCAGCCAAGGTGCAACCATTGTCTCCTGAGACAGAAGGATGCCAAAGAACTTATTTGAATAATCATCAAGAAGAGAGTTCAAAATGAATAACACAGTGCTCATGTGGGACAAACTGATCAGTGATTGGTTGATGGGAACATCAGTGATTAACACGGGTGTCAATTTCTGTCTTAATGTTAATGGATCAATTTCTTTAACAGTAAAAACAATCACTACAAACAACACAGAATTACCAAAGATGCACCTTCACAAATAAGCATCTGACATGACTGGAAGTGTTAATGCATAGACTTGGCATTGAGCACACTGAAAGAATTGAAAGGCTACCTTTTTAATTTCTATGCTTTATAAAATAGCAATGCTTACCTTTTATCATAGTGGGATATGGATAAGCTGCAGTAGTAAGTACTTAAGTAAAAATGCCTATCAAACATTGGTTTGTAGCAAGATAGATAACGAGACATTTTTAATGTGTTTTGTGTGGTAATGGTTGTGTTCACAACTAACCTCTCTTTTGAAGATGCAAATCCTTAATTTCTTGATTATTATATAGATATACAAAACTTCCTCTGTACCAGGAGCTCTGTGAAAGGCCGGTCTGGTGAGAAAATGTTGCCAGTTCAATCAAAACATAGAATTTAATTATTTATTACTTGTGCATGGAATTTTAGATTATCTGTGTTTAGTTGTTTTAACATTGTTTTATGAGCAAGGCTCTTGAAGGTTTGTGCTAATGAGTGTTGCATCAAAAATGTCAGTTTTGATACACCTTATAATTTATACTCTTTCTGATTGCACCAACTAAGATTGAACAAATCTGTTGGCTGTGTAAATGAGTAACATTCTTAGGACCAGTGACTTGCATAAGACAGGAGATATTCTTGGACACAAAGCCTTTGGTCTGTGACTATTGTAAGCTGATGGATAGACTTGACTTGACTATTTGTATTGACCCATCCCACGTGACGTCACGACAAATGCGGCTGCCATTTTGGACATGAACTACCAGTAGTCTACCACAGCCAACAACGAGGAACGACGGCGAAGCATTGAAAGGAATATAGCTATCAAAGAAAGTTTTTACTTTCAGCAAGACTTCCATCATGCCATTATATTGTTGTGCACCTGGATGTAGTAACCATCAACACACAAGGCAAGATTTATCATTTTATTGGATCCCGACAGATGCTGACCGACAGAGAAGATGGATGGTCTCTAAAATATTGGCAAAATGATGTTTATTGACATAGCAATCATGTGTAACGGGAAGCATTTGCATATCTGAAGTGTTGTGTTTACATCAAAGATAAAATAACGACTGCTGCTGCCAGGTTGGGGACACAAACTAGTAGAAAGGAAGTGTGCCAACAGTGCCAACACACTTCCTTTGTGGTCGATTCTGCTTTAAGGTAAGATGCATTTAATTATTCGTCTGCTGTGGGTTTGGAATCGGTAGCCTGACCGATTCGTTCATGTTTGTGGTGCCATTTGTTTGTTGACGCATGTTGAAATGGAAGATTGGTTGTTGACATGATTTCCAGTGATGCTGTGGTGCTGCTGTGGATCAGATGTGTTGAGTAGCCTGACTGTTTTTTTTTTTTCTTGCGTGTGGTATCATTGTTGACGCGAGGTTGTTTTTTGAACATGCCAATGCGGACACGATTTCTCCTGATAAATTATGACTTCAGACGCGATGCATGTGTGGAGGTGTGGAGTCTGCGTGATATGTGCGTAAGTTAGGCTTTTCATGTGTTTCGAGATCTGTGCTCTGAGACAAGCGCAAGCACCCCCCCAAGGGAAAAAAAGGGACCCCCCGAAAATATCGGCATAGTTCGAACACTGGGTTGGAGAAAATAATGGCAGATAGTGAGTGCACAAACCATAGAAGGTAAACTGTACACAGCGCCAGGGCAGTGTGATGGCATGTCTACTTTTAGATTGTGTTAGCTTATCAATGAACACACTCGTCACTCGATGAGTTTCACGTCTTTACGACAGATACTTAAATGTGTGTTAGGTATTATTGTTGCAGTCTAAGCAGTCATTGTAGCAGCTAGATGAGCGAGAACCGAAAGGGTCTGTGCCATAAACCGTTATTTCTTCATGTCCAAAATGGCGGTCGCGTTTATGAAGGTCACGTGAGTGGGAAGGGTCAATAGGGCTTTTAACAAATATTGTCACAAAGCAGCTTTACAGAATTTGAACGACTTAAAATATGAGCTAATTTTATCCCCAATCTATCCCCAACAAGGACACCTGTGGCGACGGTGGCAAGGAAAAACTCCCTCAGACGACACGAGGAAGAAACCTCGAGAGGAACCAGACTCAAAAGGGAACCCATCCCCATCCGGGCAACAACAGAAAACATGACTATAACATTAACAGGCCTAACAAAGTCAGCTTTGTTGATGCTATAAACCCCCCACCAATGGAAACCCGAGTGCAAAACTGTTCACGACAACCGCAGTCCCAAAGTCAGCAAGTTGACTGCAGTCCCCAGCCACAACAACACCACTGTAAGAGTCCAGAGCGTCCTGCAGGAGCGACCCCTAACTGTCCACATGGGGCTGCCCTCCACAGGAGCGATGCGATGAAACTCCAACCAGACACAGGGCACCAGGATGGACCAGGCAGGTCCGAGGAGCAGAAGAGGCCAGCATCTCGATCCCAGGACTGACATGTAACTCAGAGGGACAGATTTGGGGGGGGGGGGGGAAGAGAGAGAGAAAACACAGGTTGTTAGGTATGCCCAATGTCACCTGAATAAGTAGGAACAGTATACATATTGCACTGAGTACAAGCAGGGACTCTGGCAACTAACTATGACAGCATAGCATTTATATCAGTATTTCCATGTTCAATAGAAATTATGATGAGATCTACTGTAGAACCTCATGCATTTGACTCTAAAAGTAATGACAAAGAGGCATTCTGAGGATTTGTCCACTGAATTTTTATCCATAAGGGGGACACATGCCCTTACCACCCCAATGTATGTTATGGCTCAGACCCCCTCCACCCCATCATAAATGTCTAGTGACATCCCTAGTGATTGGACATTGAGACCAATGACGACGATGAGTGATTGGACATTAGGAATATTCATGCTAAGTGACTGGTTATTGGGAGCAATGGTGATGATCTTCCATTCAATTATATTCTTTTTTTCTCCACTGTGGCAGTGGGGGTATGATCAAGCATTGGCTGTGATTGGTGAGGAGGTAGGTTGAACCAACAAGTAACATCTGATGAGGTGCACCTGTGTCAAATTACTGGCTGTCTATTAACCTGTCTCTCTGTGTGTCTTTCAGACAGCCAAGAATGAGAGAGAGAGAGAGAGAGAGAGAGAGAGAGCGTGCATGCGCTGTGGCACTCCAAGTGTATGTATGTATGTGTGTGTTTGTGTGCAAACAGACTGTGAAGGAAATTTAGCGAATGAACATTCCTATTCTCTGTGTTTGTGTGTTGAACTCAAGTGGCCTAGTGCACTGAGAAGTTGTTTTTTCCACATGCTGTAATTGCCTTTCTTTGGCCTTGGCTGGTGATAAGCAGGGTGTCTGGGTTCTCCCTAACCATGCATATGCCTGCACATCCCAGAGCACACCAGGTGCACGCTTTAACAAAGCTTCATAGAAAGTCTCAAGCCAATCACGTGAAGACGCGAGCAGTAAGCGAATGCCTTTAGAGTATAATAGATAACAGCCACTAAAACACAACTCAGAGTGCACATACTCTCGGCATCACTAAAGTGGTGTCGTCTTCTCTTCTTCTCTTTCCTTTCCTGTTTTATATCTGTTTTAAATGATCTACT
Source organism: Neoarius graeffei (assembly GCF_027579695.1). Lineage (NCBI taxonomy): Eukaryota > Metazoa > Chordata > Actinopteri > Siluriformes > Ariidae > Neoarius > Neoarius graeffei. The sequence continues at coordinate 27,974,322 of NC_083579.1, forward strand.
ATAATAAATAACTGAAAAGACAACTGCTAAGCATTCTGAAGTGTTTATTAGAAGTTTCCATTACACAGACATATTAGTCATCACAGAAAAGTGTCAAAAATAAAAGAACTCACTTGAGGTGGGTTTTCCAAAAGCCTCCAAAAGTGCAAAAAGAGTGTCTTACCTAGGAGAGAGTGTTCATTGTGCTGCTAGCTCTACCATTTAATGATGATCTTTGCACTGCAATGCTTTTGGGAAACCCACCCCTGTTCTTCACAAGTTGGCCTAGTGGTTAGCGTGTCCGCCTCTTGATTGGGAGATCGCAAGTTCTACACATACCAAAGACCATCATAAAAATGGTACCTATTGCCATCTGGCAAGGCATGCTGCAATACAGATGCGAGGGGGGAGTCAAACTCTCACGGTTACCAGAGGACTAGCCCCCCACTGTAACCCTAGCTATGCAAGAGGCCGAGGGCTATGAAAACGGAGTTCGGCACTGTCCTATGCACCACATGGCATGGGAAGGACTTTAACTTTTTTTTTACCCCTGTTCTTAAGCCTGCTTCCAGTTCCTCTGTTCCCCCCCCCCCCCCCCCAAGTTAAAATGTTGTTGCACTGGTGCCAAAACCAGAGACTGAGGAACAAATGCTGCCATGGGATCCGAACCAGTCCAAGAGCTCCTCCAAACACTCACCAATGACCTCCAGCAGCATGCCCTTGTTGTGCTGTCTGTGGATCAGGGCCGGTGCTTCCAGGCTCTGCTTGAAGCCCAGGCAGAGGACCAGCAGGTGATATGGAGCTGGATCCAGTCTGCGGGTGCTCCAGCCATCATTCCTGCAGCCCGCATGCCTATTCAGCTAGTGAAGATGGGTCCACAGGATGACTCAGACACCTTCATTGAGCTGTTCAAGCATGTTGTGGAGGTGAGCTTGTGGCCCAACTCATAGTGGGTGGCTTGCCTACTGTTGCTCCTTTCGGGGGAAGCCCACCTCCTGGCTTGATAGCTCCCAGCCACCAACAGGCTGGAGTACCCCCACCTGAAGTGGGTCCTACAGCGGGTTGGCCACAGCTCAGAAGAGCAGCACCAGTGCTTCCGTTGACTGACTTGTGGTGAAGTGGGCTGGCCGTTCGCATTTGCCCAACAGCTCCGGGATGCCTGCTGACAGTGGCTGCTGGCTGGTGAGTGTGATGTTGAATCCATCATTGAGAGAGTGACACTGGAGCAGTTCATTGCCCAGCTGCCAAGCAGGATGTCAGTGTGGATCTGGTGTCACCGAATGACATCGCTGGAGGAGGCAGTCTGGCTGGCTGAGGATCATCTGATGACATTTTCGGAAGCAGGCTCTGTTACAACTTACTCTCTCTCTCCCACTTTCACTTTCTCCCTCTCCTTGCCCCTCCCCTACCCCAGCCCCACAGAAACGGGGGCCAATTCCCCTGAAACCCACTCCCCGCACTTGTCTATCCTCATGTGTCTACTCTCCCTTCTCCTTCTGTGTCTGTGCTGCCATTAACCCCCTCTCTCTCGCCACAGATGAACTCATCCATGCCTGCGAGAACCAAGAGTGAGCCCGGGCAGGTCTGTAGATGTGGAGGGAAGGTGGGGAATCAGCATTTCCGCAAGGAGGCAGGGCTACTGATTCGCATCTCCGATGCATGTCAGGCTTCCGCTGATCAAGCAGGGGCACACAGGATAGTTGTGAGTATTCAAGGGGGTACACATCAGGGTTTGGTGGATTCAGGTTGTAATCAGACCTCCATACATCAAAGCCTGACTCAATGTGGGGCACTGGAAAATGCACATTTGGTGAAGGTTAAGTGTGTGCATGGTGATATCCACTAATGCCTGTTATTATTCACTTTTGGGGAGTAAAGCATAGCATGGAGGTGGTGGTTAATCCAAACCTCACTTACCCACTGATCCTGGGAACTGATTGGCCAGGGTTTAAAGCATTAATGAAGCAGATAGTAATGGGTTGGTCCTGCAGTTGTGTGTCACGGGTGCAACATTAATGTTGCTGCTGCAACATTAGCTGGGGAAGCGGTACCAGGGCCGTCCCATGTCAGCACCACGTCGTGATGACACAGAGTGGGGAGAGCCCTCCCTCCTCTCTGGGGAATCCCTTCGGCGACTTCCCACTGGAGCAGGCATGTGACAAGTCTCTGAGACATGCTTTTGACCAAGTGAAAGTAATATATGGCCAAATCCTCCAGCCTAATGTTGCACTTTCCTTCCTGTACTTTTCAATTATTGATGATAGACTGTATCAAGTGATGAAGGACACTCAAACAAAAGAAAAGATGACACAGTTGTTGGTCCCAAAGAGCCACAGGGAACTTTTATTCCATGTGGCTCATCATAATCCTATGGCTGGGCATTTGGGGCAGGATAAAACACTAAATTGTCTCATGGCCTGTTTCTATTGGCCAGGGATTTGTGCTGATGACTTAGGTGGTGTGCAGCATGTCGTGAATGCCAGCTGGTAAATCCAGTGGCCACACCAAAAGCGCCATTGCATCCACTGCCACTGATGGAGATTCCCTTCAAAAAATTTGCCATGTATCTCAGCGGGCCCTTACATCGATCTGCGTATGGATATCACTTTGTATTAGTCATCATCATCATCATCAGTTTTTCCCAACTGGCCCACTCTTGGCCTTAGGGCACGACTGTAGGCAAAATCTAATATCTAGGAATCGATTAAACTCGTTAGAGTCCATCATAGTTCTCTTTGCTTGGGATCGGTCGATCCCTAGCAACATCTCGATATTGGTCCAGATCTTGTTAGGAGTTTTTTTTTTTTTTGTCAAACATCTTCTTTTGCAAAGCACTGTTTTCCCTGCGGCATACATGGCCCATATATTTCAAATATTGGGCGTGGCAAAAGTCCTTTATAAAGTATGATTTTGTAATTTTGCGTAGATGCTTGTTTGAAATCTTGAAGGCCCAATTGATATCGCCTTCTACTTGAGTTGCAGGATCTACACCTTTCTTTTTCTGGATGCAAGAGGGAGCATTTTTTCTAGCAAATCCACCTGTTACCATCTTTCTCAGAAAGCCATTCCAGATGTTCTCAATTTTGTATAGGTTGTCTGCTGACAATTCGTATGTTTGAATTCCATATAGCAATCTTGATCTCACACATGCAGTTAGGATCTTCATACACGTACTCAGATATATTTCTTTATTAGTCAGACAGTGTTCTAATTCCAACCACTTTTGGAAAGCAGATGCAATTCTTGCGTGCAAAGCTGCAGATTTTTCCATGCTAGTAATTATATGACCCAGGTATTAAAACTCTGACATTCTTTATGCTGATGTTATTTACAGATAATAGGGATTTCTGAGTCTTGATCAACTCATCAACATTGAATGCCATTGGACTCCTGTTTTAGAATAAGACATCTGAAGTCTGAATCTTGATAATGTTCTGCCATATATAGCAAGCATCTGATTAAGCTCTTCAGTATCTTTCGAAAAAATTACCACATTATCCGCATACAACAGCTCTGTCACTCTTATCTTACCCGCCACTCCCACCCTCCTCTGATAGTCCCGTGGTGAAACTTCATTTGGTATTTGGAACTCTACCAGGATGCCAGTGTCCGGAAACTGCTTCAGTATTTGGTACTTTGCGCAACGCAAAATACCAAAATACGTATATGTTAAAAAATCGTGGGGCTTTCAAGAGTGTGTTGGCGGCATCCTACGACGGTTTCAAAGTATTCCACAGCACCTTTGATGCAAGCCTTTGTGCCTGTGTAGAGGACTGTCAATATTGATACAAGTTTACGGTAAGGCAGTCGAATTTCTAACACACGGAAGAGTGCTTCACGAGGGATCCAGTCATATGCTGCTTTAAGGTCAATAAAGCAGAGGAATAGTGGTTCCTTTTCCTTCTCGAGAATGTGCCTAGTGATGTAAATGGCATCACCCATTGAGCTATTTTTCCTGAAGCTGAATTGTGTATCTATGGGTGGTAAAAGAGAGCAACTGGACTTGCTTGAAGATTCTTGAAGACATTTCACCTCTCATCCGAAAGGCTTCTTCAGTTCTGTCTGACTGGTAGGGAGTATCAGGTATTTATCCTGATTACATTCCGGTACGTTTTAGACCCAGTAACACCCTGAAGCAGAAATTGGTCCACCCTAAGGACAGAATACGCAGACACAAACAGGACAACATGGTGTATGCAATAAAGTGCAGTGAGCAATGCACGGACTCGTATATTGGTGAAACCAAGCAACCGCTTCACAGGTGTATGGCTCAACACAGGAGAGTGGGATACAGGATAAATACCTGATACTCCCTACCAGTCAGACAGAACTGAAGAAGCCTTTCGGATGAGAGGTGAAACATCTTCAAGAATCTTCAAGCAAGTCCAGTTGCTCTCTTTTACCACCCATAGTTACTATGACCTGGATGACAGAATATTCACAGACTGAATTGTGTATCCATCAGAATAAGCTCATACACCGTCCTTATCCTTTCCACGACAATGACTGACACGATTTTCGACATTGTTGCAATTATCGATAAGCCACGGTAGTTTTCAGCAAGACATTTGGATCCCTTCTTATGTACACATGTACATGTATCCGTTATAGACACGTGCATACCTGTAGTATGTAGTAGCAACAATTTCATGAATTTTTTTAATGACAAAATTGAGAATATCCGACAAAAAATTCAAACTACTAATTTAAGGTCAGACAATGTAAGTGACCCTGTAGTTAACAATATAACTGTATCAGATCATCAGTTAGAATGTTTTACTCCCCTAAAAGAAACTGAATTACTTTCATTAATCTCAGCATCAAAAGCCTCAACTTGTGTACTAGATCCCTTACCTACAGGTCTCTTCAAACAGATAATGCCTGAAGTAATTGAACCGCTTCTAAAAATAATAAATTCTTCTCTTAGGATTGGCTATGTACCCAAATCCTATAAACTAGCAGTTATCAAACCCCTGATTAAAAAACCTGACCTTGATCCCTGTCAGCTGTCCAATTATCAGCCAATATCAAACCTCCCCTTTATCTCCAAGATCCTTGAAAAAGCTGTGGCACAGCAGTTATGCTTACATTTCATGGATGTTATTCCTATGTAAATATATCAGTCAGGATTTAGACCTCATCATAGCACAGAGACAGCTTTGGTTAAAGTAGTAAATGACCTACTGTTGGCGTCTGATCAGGGCTGTCTCGTTGCTTGTGTTACTTGACCTTGGTGCAGCATTTGATACCATTGATCATTCCATTCTTCTGGATAGACTAGAAAATGTTGTGGGAGTTAAGGGAATGGCCCTCTCCTGGCTCAGGTCTTATTTAACTGATCGCAATCAGTATGTTGATATAAATGGTGATATTTCTAGACATACTGAGGTAAAGTTTGGTGTTCCACAAGGTTCTGTCTTGGGTCCACTGCTTTTTTCTTTATACAAGTTACCTCTGGGTGATATTATTCAAAAACATTGTATTACACTGTTATGCTGATGACACACAGTTGTGTGTTTCTGCAAAACCTGATGAGACACCAGCTTAATAGAATTGAGGAATGTGTAAAGGACATTAGACACTGGAGGCTTATTAATTTCCTTCTGCTTAACTCTGACAAGACTGAAGTACTTGTACTAGGACCACATGCAGCTAGAATTAAGTTTTCTGATTACACAGTAACTCTGGATGGCCTTTCTGTTTCTTCACGTGCAGCAGTAAAAGACCTCAAAGTAATTATTGACCCCAGTCTTTCATTCGAAACTCACATTGATAACATTACCTGGATAGCTTTCTTTCATCTTAGAAATATTGCTAAGATAAGAAATTTAATGTTACTACATGACGTGAAAAAAATGGTTCATGCTTTTGTTACCTCCAGGTTGGATTACTGTAATGCCTTACTGTCTGGATGTTCCAATAAGTGCATAAACAAGCTCCAGTTAGTTCAAAATGCAGCAGCAAGAGTCCTTACTAGAACTAGAAAATATGACCACATCACCCCTGTCTTATCCACACTGCATTGGCTCCCAATCAAATTTCGTATTGATTATAAAATACTACTATTGACCTTTAAAGCACTGAATGGTCTCACACTACAGTACCTGAGTGAACTTCTGCTCCTCTATGATCCACCACGCATACTTGGATCAAAAGGTGCAGGCTATCTGCTGGTACCTCGTATAGTGAAGGCTACATCAGGGGGCAGAGCCTTTTCTTACAAAGCCCCACAGTTATGGAACAGCCTTCCAAGTAGTGTTTGGGAATCAGACACAGTCTGTGTTTAAGTCTAGGCTGAAAACATATCTGTTTAGTCAAGCCTTTTGTTAATGGTGTTTATGAGGTAAAGGTGTAGATCTGGAGGGTCCTCAGACATAGTGTTTTGGTAAACTGGGATGTATGGATGCTGTCAGTCCCCACTCGCTTGCTCACTCAAGTTTGTTGACGGTGTAGTGGCTGGCTGCTTTATGTCCCGGGGCTCCCTCAGGGCTGTGTTACTTTCTGGCTCTCCCCTTTTAGTTATGCTGTCATAGTTAGTTGCCGGAGTCCCTGCTTGTACTCAGTGCAATATGTATACTGTTCCTACTTATTCAGGTGACATTGGGCATACCTAACAACCTGTTTTCTCTCTCTTCTTCCCCCTCCAAATCTGTCCCTCTGAGTTACATGTCAGTCCTGGGATCGAGATGCTGATCTCTTCTGTTCCTCAGACCTGCCTGATCCATCCTGGTGCCCTGGTGTCTGGTTGGAGTCTCATCGCGTCGCTCCTGTGGAGGGCAGCCCCATGTGGACAGTTGGGGGTCGCGCCTGGAGGATGCTCTGGACTCTTTCAGTGGTGCTTTTGTGGCTGGGGACTGCAGTTGACTTGCTGACTTTGGGACTATGGTTGTCGTGAACAGTTTTGCATTTGGGTTTCTGTCGGTGGGGGGTTTATAGCATCAACAAAGCTGACTTTATGTTAGGACTGTTAATGTTATAGTCATGTTGTCTGTTGTTGCCCAGATGGGGATGGGTTCCCTTTTGAGTCTGGTTCCTCTCAAGGTTTCTTCCTCATGTCATCTGAGGGAGTTTTTCCTTGCCACTGTCACCACAGGCGTGCTCATTGGGGATAGATTAGGGATAAAATTAGCTCATATTTTAAGTTGCTCAAATTCTGTAAAGCTGCTTTGCAACAATGTTTATTGTTAAAAGCTCTATACAAATAAACTTGACTTTTATATAGGAAAGTTATTGCTGAAATTAACCATGCACTTGTGACCTTAAGACATGTCCATACCAGACCTAAGAGGACCAAAATCAAATCAAATCAAGTTTATCTGTATAGCGCTTTTAACAATAAACATTGTTGCAAAGCAGCTTTACAGAATTTGAAAGACTTAAAACATGAGCTAATTTTATCCCTAATCTATCTCCAATGAGCAAGCCTGTGGTGATGGTGGCAAGGAAAAACTCCCTCAGATGACATGAGGAAGAAACCTCGAGAGGAACCAGACTCAAAAGGGAACCCATCCTCATTTGGGCAACAACAGACAGCCTGACTATAATATTAACAGTTTTAACAGGTATAACCCTCAACTGTCCTCATGGGGCCGTCCTTCACAGGAGCAGTGTGATAAAACTCCGACCAGACACAGGGCACCAGGATGGATCAAGCAGGTCCGAGGGGCAGAAGAGGCCAGCATCTCAATCCCAGGATCAACATGTAACTCAGAGGGACAGATTGGGGGGGGGGGGGAAGAGAGAGAGAAAGAAAACACAGGCTGTTAGGTATGCCCTAAAAATGACAAGTATTAAATCTGTGTGGTAGGCTCGCAGAGACGAGAGTCTTTACATCAGGCATAACACACAACAATGGCATGTTAATATGGTAAAAAATATCATGACCTGCTCTGGCTGGATGCTTGATTGGGTGATGGGAGCACACTCCTCAGCAATGATGAGATGCAGATGGGACCCTTAGGGCTGGCCAAGACAATTCAGTTACATTTCACAGGGTCTGGGACATGCGACAGAATGTCTGACAGCCGATTCCCTGCAGGCTACGATAGCCAGTCGAGGTCTCCATCCTCTCCACCAAAAGATTTCCTGTTGACTCCATGTAACTCAGAGGGACAGATTTGGGGTGGGGGGGAGGGAAAGAAAACACAGGTTGTTAGGTATGCCCAATGTCACCTGAATAAGTAGGAGCAGTATACATATTGCACCGAGTACAAGCAGGGACTCCGGCAACTAACTATGACAGCATAACTAAAAGGAGAGAGCCAGAAGGTAACACAGGCATGAGGGAGCCCCGGGACATAAAGCAGCCAGCCACTACACCGTCAACAAACTCGAGTGAGCAAGCGAGTGGGGACTGACAGCATCCATACATCCCAGTTTACCAAAACACTCTATGTCTGAGGACCCTCCAGATCTACTCCTTTACCTCATAAACACCATTAACAAAAGGCTTGACTAAACAGATATGTTTTCAGCCTAGACTTAAATGCTGAGACTGTGTCTGATTCCCGAACATTACTTGGAAGGCTGTTCCATAACTGTGGGGCTTTGTAAGAAAAGGCTCTGCCCTCTGATGTAGCCTTCACTATACGAGGTACCAGCAGATAGCCTGCACCTTTTGATCTAAGTAGGCGTAGCGGGTCATAGAGGAGCAGAAGTTCACTCAGGTACTGTGGTGCGAGACCATTTAGTGCTTTAAAGGTCAATAGTAGTATTTTATAATCAATACGAAATTTGATTGGGAGCCAATGCAGTGTGGATAAGACAGGGGTGATGTGGTCATATTTTCTAGTTCTAGTAAGGACTCTTGCTGCTGCATTTTGAACTAACTGGAGCTTGTTTATGCACTTATTGGAACATCCAGACAGTAAGGCATTACAATAATCCAACCTGGAGGTAACGAAAGCATAGACTAGTTTTTCTGCATCATGCAATGACATTAAATTTCTTGTCTTTGCAATATTTCTGAGATGAAAGAAAGCTATCCGGGTGATGTTATCAATGTGAGTTTCGAATGAAAGACTGGGGTCAATAATCACTCCGAGGTCTTTTACTGCTGCACATGAAGAAACAGAAAGGCCATCCAGAGTCACTGTGTAATCAGAAAACTTACTTCTAGCTGTATGTGGTCCTAGCACAAGTACTTCAGTCTTGTCAGAGTTAAGCAGAAGGAAATTAATAAGCATCCAGTGTCTAATGTCCTTAACACATTCCTCAATTCTATTAAGCTGGTGTCTCTCATCAGGTTTTGCAGAGACATACAACTGTGTGTCATCAGCATAACAGTGGAAACTAATACAATGTTTACGAATAATATCGCCCAGAGGTAACATGTATAGAGAAAAAAGCAGTGGACCCAAGACAGAACCTTGTGGAACACCAAACTTTACCTCGGTACGTCTAGAAATATCACCATTTATATCAACATACTGATAACGATCAGTTAGATAAGACCTGAGCCAGGAGAGGGCCATTCCCTTAACTCCCACAACATTTTCTAGTCTATCCAGAAGAATGGAATGATCAATGGTATCAAATGCTGCACTAAGGTCAAGCAACACAAGTAGCGAGACACAGCCCTGATCAGACGCCAACAGTAGGTCGTTTACTACTTTAACCAGTGCTGTCTCTGTGCTATGATGAGGTCTAAATCCTGACTGATACATTTCATGGATGTTATTCCTATGTAAATATGAGCATAACTGCTGTGCCACAGCTTTTCAAGGATCTTGGAGATAAAGGGGAGGTTTGATATTGGCCGATAATTGGACAGCTGACAGGGATCAAGGTCAGGTTTTTTAATCAGGGGTTTGATAACTGCTAGTTTAAAGGATTTGGGTACATAGCCAATCATAAGAGAAGAATTTATTATTTTTAGAAGCGGTTCAATTACTCCAGGCATTATCTGTTTGAATAGATGTGTCGGTAAGGGATCTAGTATGCAAGTTGAGGCTTTTGATGTAGAGATTAATGAAAGTAATTCAGTTTCTTTTAGGGGAGTAAAACATTCTAACTGATGATCTGATACAGTTATATTGTTAACTACAAGGTCACTTTCATTGTCTAACCTTAAATTAGTAGTTTGAATTTTTTTGTCGGATATTCTCAATTTTGTCATTAAAAAAATTCATGAAGTCGTTGCTACTACATACTGCAGGTGTGCATGTGTTGATAGTGGACTTATTCCTGGTTAATTTTGCTACAGTATTAAATAGGAATCTAGGATTATTTTTGTTATCTTCTATTAGGGAGGAGAAATATGTTGATCTCGCAGCACTAAGAGCTTTTCTATACTTCAGGAAGCTCTCCTTCCAAGCTAATTTGAACACTACCAATTTTGTTTGACGCCATTTACGTTCCAATTTTTGAGTGGTCTGTTTTAATGTGCGAGTGTCATCATTATACCAGGGTGCTAATTTTTTGTCTCTGACCATTTTCCTTTTTAGAGGAGCTACATTATCTAAAGTATGGCGGAATGTTGACTCTAAGCATTCGGTTGCCTGATCAAGTTCTGCAGGGGCTGACAGTGACCCAGTCAAAGTTGACAGCTCTGGGAGATCATTTATAAAGCTCTGTGCAGTAGTTGATGTGAAAGTACGTTTAATACAGTAGCGTGGTGAGGTGCATATATTATTACTCAGACATATCTTGAATGAGATGAGACAATGATCTGAGATAACTTCAGACTGTGGAAGTATGACTATATTATCTACGTTTAATCTGAATGTTAGTATTAGATCAAGGGTGTGACCACCATTATGGGTCGGTCCTATGACATTCTGCTTAATCCCGACTGAGTCTAAGATGGACACAAACGCTGTTTTTAAAGGGTCTTCTGGGTTATCGAAGTGAATATTAAAATCTCCGACAACTAAAGCTTTGTCTAAGGAAATAACCAGATCTGAGATAAAATCTGCAAATTCAGAAAGAAACTCAGAATATGGCCCCCGGGGGCCTGTAAATAATAAGCAATGGAATTAACTGGGTAGACTTATTTTTTGAGGCTACATACATTATATGAGTATGAAGAACTTCAAATGTATTAAATTTATAACCAGGTTTTTGTGTTACACTTAGATAATCGTTATAAATAACCGCGACGCCTCCTCCTCTGCCAGTTAGACGAGGCTGGTGTATATAACTGTATCCAGGAGGACTCGCTTCATTTAATGCTATATATTCATTTGGCTTAATCCATGTTTCTGTTAAACACAGTACATTAAACTCCTGATCAGTAATGAGTTCATTAACCATTAGCGCTTTAGATGTAAGAGATCTAATATTTAATAGCCCCACCTTTAGATCAAAGGTGCTGGCAGCAGCTGTACAGTCAGTATGATCTAATTTTATATTGATTAGGTTACTGGAACAAACTCTCTGAAAATTTCTACCTTTTTGTTGAGCTTGGGGAACAGACACCGTCTCGATGTAGTGGGCCCTGAGTGACGACTCTGTGCAGCTAGCAGACAGTCAGTTTAGCCTGTTCGTCTGCTCCCTGGCCTTGGCTCTGGATTGTCAGAAATTAACTAGGCCTGTTCTGAGACTATGACCTATGCTGCAGGAAATGAGAGCAGCACCTTCCCGAGTGGGATGGATACCATCCCGCCCTAACAGGCCAGCAGTGCCCTCAAAATTAGCCCAATTATCTATAAAGCCCACACTGTTTTCAGAGCACCACCTGGACAGCCAGCAGTTCAGCGACCATAACCTGCTGTAAGCTACATCGCCACGCTGCATTGGGATGGGGCCAGAGCATACTACAGAATCGGACATCGCCTTCGCTAATTTAAACACCTCTACAAAGTTACTCTTAGTAACCTCAGACTGACGAAGGCGTATATCATTAGCTCCTGCATGGATAACTATCTTTGAGAACTTGTGCTTGCCTAGGACCCTAAGATTACCTGCTATGTCCGGCACCCTGGCTCCCGGTATACACCTGACTAAAGCTGCTGGTGCCCCTAAAGGCTGAGCTAATTTCACGTGCCGTATGATAGAGTCCCCTATAACCAGAGCTCTTTCAGGTTTCTCAGTGGGTGCATCACTAAGGAGAGCAAACCTGTTCGACACGTGACGCGGAGAGGAGTGGTGCTCCCGTGGGCGAGCCTCAGCGGTAGCTTTGGCTCTACACTTATGCCGCCGAGCCGTCACCCATTCGCCCCGCTGTAAGGGCTCTAATGCCGGAGTTGGGGGATTGCTAACTCCACCTAGGGCGTCCAGACTTTCCCTAACAGAAACTACACTGTTCTCACGCTCACTAACCTGCTCTAAAGCCTGGACACGCGCTTCTAGCACTGTAATCTTCTCCATCAGAGAGCTAACTAATCTGCACTTATCACAAGTAAAGCTAATAAAGCTATTGCTAGTGACAGAGGAAGAATGACTAAACATCCTGCACTCAGCACACTGAACAGGCTGAAGGTGTGCCATGATGAAAAGATTCACGTACCTTAAATGAAGATCTGTTGATATTAAAGCAGATCAGATGTGGAAGGCCTCCACTTGTGGTCTTTACACAGGAGGAGAGAAAAAGAAAGCTTCCGGTCTCGGCGTTCTTCCGAAAAAAGAAAGAGAAAAAACCGGGAAAAAAAACTGGAAAAAGGAAAGCGAAAGTGAAAAGTACAAAAATGAAGGCGACAGTACAATAAAAATAAAGAGGATACTGGAAATTTATTTGTAGAAAAAAAGTTAAAAAAGGATTAGTAATTAACGCTGGCACTCGCGGGAAAAAAGGACTCGGCGCGAACAACTCAGGAAGCAGGAAGTGCGTAAACCAGGACCACTAAATAGTGAAGGAGCTGTGTGGATTGGGAGTACTTTAACTACTCAGCATAGATGCCATCAGTACCCTGGCACTTCCCATTGTTGAACTTCTTAAAACAACGCTCTAACTCAGAAATGTCTGGAGGGCTCTCATGTACAGGTTCCAGGTCGTCTGATGGTAGCATGTGTGGAAACTGTTCAGGGTGAACAAGCTCAGGTTGCTGCTGGAAATCTCATTGACCAAGGTGCTGGGAGAAATGCTCGTGTAATTTAGTAGGGTGGATGAACTGCAAATTCTTTCTCAGTAGAGATCTGTGCTTCTTGGCGAGACGGAATTCCTCCTTGGTATCGCTCTGTTCACTAGCTAAGTGTTAAGATGGGTGGAGGTATGGTGAACTTAGGATCCACAAGCAGAACACAGACAGTAATCCAATAAATATGGTTTAATTCAAGGAAAAACGGGCGTGGCAAAAAGGAAAACAAACAGGACAAAAATCAAATGGCAAAAATAGTCCGGACAAAATAAGACAAACAACTTGACAAAAACATGAGATAGGCAAAGACAAAAACACTGGTGCAAAAAACCATGAACAAGAAAAGACCCTTAGTGCAAGAAACCATGAATCTGAAATAACCCTTAGTGCAAAAAAAATACCATGAACCAGAAGAGTGCTAGTGCAAAAACCATGAGCAAGAAAAAGTCACTAGAGAGAATAACCATGAACAGTAAGAGAGGCACAGAAATGGCCAAAGAAGCAAACGAGACATTCTGGTAAAGTCTGAGTCTGAAAACGGCTTATTTATACACAGCAGAGCAGACCAGGAAGTGAATACTGGTGAGAGGGAATTCCTGTCCCAGATCTGGATCAGCACTGGCATGAGAGATCCATAATCTCTGGAGTGGATGTCCGGGGCGGAGCATGACACTAAGTTGATCTTTTGAGCTTTCTCCTTGAAGTATTCTCTCTCTTTCGAGCAATGCACATTTTTCTTAACTGTTTAGAGAGCTCTTTCTTTTCAACAGGTTCATGCGCAGCTTGTCTTTTATCTACGAGGCTCACAAATTCTTTTTTGACCCATGGCTTAGTATCACATTCCTTTTGCCTCTCAGGGATAATTTCTTCAGAAAAAAACGGCTTGTTTATACACAGCAGAGCAGACCAGGAAGTGAATACAGGTGAGAGGGAATTCCTGTCCCAGATCTGGATCAGCGCTGGCATGAGAGATCCATAATCTCTGGAGTGGATGTCCGGGGCGGAGCATGACACTAAGTTGATCTTTTGAGCTTTCTCCTTGAAGTATTCTCTTTCGAGCAATGCACATTTTTCTTAACTGTTTAGAGAGCTCTTTCTTTTCAACAGGTTCACGCGCAGCTTGTCTTTTATCTACGAGGCTCACAAATTCTTTTTTGACCCATGGCTTAGTATCACATTCCTTTTGCCTCTCAGGGATAATTTCTTCAGAAAAAAATGGCTTGTTTATACACAGCAGAGCAGACCAGGAAGTGAATACGGGTGAGAGGGAATTCCTGTCCCAGATCCGGATCAGTGCTGGCATGAGAGATCCATAATCTCTGGAGTGGATGTCCGGGGCGGAGCATGACACTAAGTTGATCTTTTGAGCTTTCTCCTTGAAGTATTCTCTCTTTCGAGCAATGCACATTTTTCTTAACTGTTTAGAGAGCTCTTTCTTTTCAACAGGTTCACGCGCAGCTTGTCTTTTATCTACGAGGCTCACAAATTCTTTTTTGACCCATGGCTTAGTATCACATTCCTTTTGCCTCTCAGGGATAATTTCTTCAGAAGCTATAGTTATAGCTTCCATAATTGTTTGTTTGATGGCATCTACTTGTACAGATGTCGGTGGTTCTTCAAGTAGTTCGTCAAGCCGTTTACTGTATTGGGACCTTATACTGTCAGAATCTCTAAGGAATCACACATTCGGGACATGACGTGTCTTCTTCTCTTTGATCTTCTGGAAAATTTCAAGCCGTCTTCTCTGAGATGGAAACATGGTGTCCATTACAACTATTTTGTGGTCCGACTCAAATGGTTCACTCACACCTGGGTATGATCTGCAATTCCTTGTGGCTCTTTTAACATACCACTCACCTACGATGTAATCTAGGCGGCATTCGTACCCCTTAGGGGACTTGTACATATATCTGTGTGCATCTGTTTTCGTAGCGAACATGGTATTCAGGATATGCAGTGAATTGTTCTGACACCTCAAGCAGCTGGAAACCATTAAAGCTGGTTGGGTTCTCATCATTGTTCCTTCCAATGCATTGCCACCTGTCACCTGAGCAGTCAGTCCCTATGGTTGCGTTAAAGTCTCCACAAACAATTATCTTATAAGAGTGATGAGACTTCTTGATGTCTACTAGCGATCTCAAGAGGTTATTATAAAAGGCTTCTTTGGTTGAGTTTGCATATTCCTCAGTAGGTGAATAACAGTAAAAAACACATAATTTAGTTCCATGAACAACGACTTTAGCCACTGATATTCTGGCCTCTATTGAGTGTTCTACATCAACCACTTTCACATGGGGAGCTAGCACAAAAGCAACCCCTGCCAATGCTCTCCCCTTCATTCTGTTGTAAAAAACTTTCCAACCCTTGAGAATAGGGTCATCAAAATCGATTTCTCCTTGACCAATGATACAGGTCTCCTGCATGCAACAGATGTCTTGTTTTAGCGTCTTGGCTTTCATCACGCATTCCGCCAGCTTGCTCTCGCATTTTGCTGTTCGAACATTTATAGTGCCAATGCGTACATGGTGGTAGGTGTTTGAGTTGCCTTTGCCACAGCTGGTCTTCATGGCTGCACCGGATGTTAGGAATGGGTGACCTCAATTGGTCACACTCAATAGTATATAATAAATAATATATGAATGAATAATATATGAATAAACACAAGATGTATTATATTTACAAAACAAGATGAACGACCTTGTGGACTAATGATATTGGTATCTTCAAGAATTATTTACCTTTGATTGATCTAGCTAGACTAGACTGAAAGAGGCTACTTTACAACCTAGTCAACAGTGACTCCGTTGGCTCACTCAACTGCAAGGTTGAGCTCCCCAGGGTGCACCTGTCCTAAGGATGGAGGCGGAGTCTGGTTTGAGTGTGATAGGCGTTTAGACTTGGCGGGACTTACAAACACTGCCTTCCAAGTCTAGCGGATACAGAACCAAAAGTTGCGCGTCAACGCTTCATGCACATAGTCATAGTGTAACACGATATGTAACACGATATCCAGAAGCAGTGCCACTCTGCAATATCTCAGCATGCAGTGTTTCAGAGGTACTCTTCTGCATTATTTCCTAAGTTGGGATTCTGAAAGAAATCCTGACTGATCAAAGCACTACAATTATGTCATGCACACTGTGTGAATTGTATGAATTATTGGGGATTAAATTGATTTGTACTAGTGTTTATCATTTGCAAATGGACAGGCTGGTCGAATGATTTAACTTAAGAATATGATATGCAAGTTCATTCACAGGGATGCTAAAAATTGGGACAGGTGGCTCGACCCTCTGTTGTTTGCAGTGTGCGAGGTCCCACAAGCCTCTACCAGGTTTTCTCCATTTTAATTATTGTATGGGCGCAAGCCCTGTGGTGTCTTAGACATCATTAGAGAAAATTGGGAGGAGGGGCCTTCTCAAAGCAAAAGGAGGTTCCTGTAGCTTTGGCAATGGTAGCTCCAGACAGGGTGGAGGTGGGACCAGAGGTAAGTCTAAAAAGTGCAGCCCAGTTCACTCCAGTCCCCTGTGGAGACCACCTCTCACTGTCCCAGAAAGCACAGGTAATTAGGTTGCAGGAGGAATTCTCTGATGTATTCTCACCCCTCCCTGGTCGCACTTACCTCATAGAACACCATATTGAGACTCCCCCAGGGTGGTGGTGTGCAGCCACCAGTATCGGCTCCCCGAACACAAGAAAAATGTGGTTTGGGACGAACTCCAGGCTATGCTTAAGATGGGAGTACTTGAAGAGTCACACAGCGACTGGAGCAGCCCAGTGGTCTTGGTATCCAAGATCAATGGGTCAGTCTGGTTCTGTGTGGACTATAGAAAAGTCAATGCAGTGTCTAAATTTGATGCATATCCAATGCCTTTCATTGACGAACTGTTTGATCGGTTAGTCATGGCTCGCTTTTACTCAACACTGGATTTAACAAAGGGATATTGGCAGATCCCCTTGACTCCATTATCTGACAAGAAAACAGCCTTTTCCACTCCATTTGGCTTACCCCAATTTGTCACCGTTCCTTTCGGGTTGTTTGGGGCTCCAGTGACGTTTCAGTGTCCTATGGACCGGATTCTCCATCCCCACAATGCACATGTAGTGGCATACTTGGATGATATAATCATTCATAGTAATGATTGGGAGCAGCATTTACAGCATCTTTGGGAGGTTCTGAGGTCGCTGAGGTGCACTGGGCTCACAGCAGACCCGAAAAAGTATGCAGTTGGATGGGTGGAAGTATGGTATCTGGGTGTCTACTTGCGTCATGGGCAGGTGTGCCCCCAAATTGATAAGACTGCAGTGATTGCAGCCAATCTGCAATCTAAGACCAAAAAGGGGGTGAGGCAGTTCCTGGGGCTGGCTGGCTATTATAGGCTGTTCGTGCCTAACTTTTCAGACACCACCAGCCTGCTGATTGACCTCACTAAAAAGGGGGTGCCAGATCTGGTCCAGTGAACAGAGCTGTGTGAATGGGCTTTTACTTAAGTAAAGGTGATTTTGTGTGGGGGCCTGCTGTTGCATTCGCCTGACTTTTCTCTCCCTTTTGTTTTACAGACTGACACATCAGACAAAAGGATGGGGCCATTTTGTCCCAGGTGATGGAGGGGGAGAAACGTTTGGTGCTGTATGCCAGCTGCAAGCTCTCCATCCGAGAGTCAAAGTACAGCACAATAGAGAAAGGGTGTCTGGCCATTAAGTAGGCAGTCCTCACCCTCTGGTACTACCTGCTAGGATGCCCATTCACCCTGTGTTCTTACCATGCCCTGCTCCAGTGGCTCCACTGCATGAAGCATACCAACACACAGATCACTTGTTGGTATCTGGCCCTTCAGCCCTTTAAATTTGAGGTGGTCCACAGGTCAGGGGCACAGATGGTGGTGGTGGATTACCTCTCCCGCTGAGGTGGGGAGTCAGCTGCAGGCCAGATGGCTCCCTGGCCTGAGTCGGGCGGTGGGGGTATGTGGCAGTGGGGGCATGGTTGAGCGTCAGCTGTGAATGGTGAGGAGGCAGATTGAACCAGGAGGTAACGTGATGAGGTGCACCTGTGTCAAATTACTGGCTGTCTATTAACCTGTGTCTGTGTCTTTCAGTCAGCCAGGAATGAGAGAGCGAGAGAGCTAGCTAGCTAGCTAGCTGTGTCACCCCACGTGTGTGTGTGTGTGTGTGTGTGTGTGTGCAAGCAGACATATTAATCATGACTGAAAAGTGTCAGAAATAAAATAACTCACTTATTCTGAAGAGTGTTTCCAGTTCCTCTGTTCTCCCACAAGTTAAAGTGCTGTTAAACCCACCAAGTGGATTGTATACATCTCTGTTTAAAAGATGAAGTGATTGCACTATTTCCTGTATTTATGTACTGTATAATCTGCTAATTCTCATCCATTAATTCAAATTATATTTTAAGAAATTTCTTATTTTCTTACCTTGTAAAAATACTACAAGCTAAATACCAGTGGCGCTGGTAGTCTTTCAAACAGGGGAGGCTGGTCGGTTACGATATTTCCAGATTTTAAAAGAAAAAACATCAATTTTGCCCATACTCTTGCCTCTGATCTGGCTGATTGTTGGCAGCGTCACAAACTGTGAAATAACAGGTTCTTTTGGCCCATTAGCCTACTGTCCAATATACATGATGGTGGTGTTGGGGGGGAGGGGTATATTTTAACATTTTATATTTAAAAATTGTGGCATGTTGTTTAAAAATTGATCATTATTGAAAGCAGCTCTTTGTCAGGAACCTCAGCAGTAGAGCTGGGTGCCACACATTTCATTCAATGACGCTTTCCCTATATTTTACTTATTTTGACTGAGAAATGTTTTATTGACAATTTTGATAACCCTTCACTTTTAATCCAGGTCTGTAGTGTGAAATGTTCTCAGCTGTGTTTTTTGTTTAAAAATGTTTTCCAAATTGTAGCTGTGTTTAATTCATATCCAGAAAAATATGTATTCCAATATAACATACTCAGCATAAACATTTTAAATAGATTCTATATTTTTGGTCCATCCATGACATATTACTAAAGTAGCCTATTTACTGTTGTTGATGTGGGTCACTTGCTGTTAGCCAATTCACTTTCTCATACCAGGAGAGCTGAAAGGAATGAGTATTATTCCCTACCTTTTTCACCAAGTCAAGTTGAGGCGTGGGCGGCACGGTGGTGTAGTGGTTAGCGCTGTTGCCTCACAGCAAGAAGGTCCGGGTTCGAGCCCCGTGGCCGGCGAGGGCCTTTCTGTGCGGAGTTTGCATGTTCTCCCCGTGTCCGTGTGGGTTTCCTCCGGGTGCTCCAGGTTTCCCCCACAGTCCAAAGACATGCAGGTTAGGTTAACTGGTGACTCTAAATTGACCGTAGGTGTGAATGTGAGTGTGAATGGTTGTCTGTGTCAGCCCTGTGATGACCTGGCGACTTGTCCAGGGTGTACCCCGCCTTTCGCCCGTAGTCAGCTGGGATAGGCTCCAGCTTGCCTGCGACCCTGTGGAACAGGATAAAGTGGCTAGAGATAATGAGATGAGATGAATTTGAGGCGTTGGTCTACCCTGCTCTTTAATTTTAATTTTTTCCTCGAAAGGAAGACTGGCAAATGGCTTCGCCAAAATTAAATCAGCAATGCTTGGCATCCGTGCGCAGCTTTCTTGCTAGCTGACTAGCCCCCTCAAGTTCAAGTTCAGTCACTCAAATAAACGAAATTTCTGGAACTAAGATAGCAAACTTGACAACACTATATTTACACTTTATTTACAATGAAAATATATACAAACTAAAAAAGCTGGTAGAAACCGTATGTAATGAATGAAATCCAAATGTAAGCTAATCTCTTACAATACACCACAGCACTTGTGAATCCGCATGGGACTGAACTGAAATTCACCGCTGCCTGTCTATAGTTGAAATGAGCTGTCAATCAAAGAAAATATCCGGCCGCTTTCACCAATCACCAGTCTCCTCGCGGAAACTGCCATGTCCCTCCCATGTGAGGCTGGGAGTCCGTAGATGGGCATTTTCGCAGTATTTGTCCAATAACCGTCGTGCATTTTGAGATTGAAAAGCGCATAGCTCCGAAATGCCATTGGAGTCCACTGAGGCTGGGAGTCCGTGAGACTCCGTGGGCGGGCGTTTTCGCAGTATTTGTCCAATAATCATCTTGCATTTTGAGATTGAAAAGCGCAGAGCTCCCAAATGCCATTGAAGTCCACTGAGGCTGGGAGTCCGTGAGACTCCGTGGGCAGGCGTTTTCGCAGTATTTGTCCAATAATCATCTTGCATTTTGAGATTGAAAAGCGCAGAGCTCCCAAATGCCATTGAAGTCCACTGAGGCTGCGCTGCATCGCGCTGTCACGAGGGGGAAAAACTCACGCACACATTAAAGTTATAAGGGAATGATTTCGCACTGTAGTGGGTTGAGCACATATATTTCTATGATTCTGGATCTGAAATAGCAATGTTATAAGGTCAGCTATAACATAAGCCTAGCGCAATTCATCCTACAGTGTTCGTCATTTTTAGAGGAGGCTGAGTCTCCCTCGTTGTCTTCGAGCAATCGCCCGTGCTAAATACATAGATTTAAAAAAAAATCATTAAGCTGGCATTTTACTTGATTTTATCTATACATACATCTACACATACAAGTGCAGAAGATGTGTAATTGTATGCATATTTTCATGTTCGTTTTGTGCAGAAATGAAAGCTGCAAATGGTGGGGGATGTGTTCAAAGCACTCAGCAGCAGACGAAACAAACCATGACATTAACCACAAAGACAACCAAAAGATTTCAAAAGAAACTCAAAGAATCTGTTCCAGGATTCTTACAGCTTTTCAGCAGTGAAATTCAACGATTTCCAGCACTATCAGGGTTGATAATGAGAGTCTTTTTTCATAGTATAATGCACATCAGTGCTACGTGATGTGTCTTGTAGCTGAATGGAGTTTGAAGAAAGGGCAGTAGTTACATTTTCTATCCATAGGTCCTGAGCCTGATTATCATGAAATAGGTAACAATACAAATATTGTGTGTGTGTGTGTGTGTGTGTGTTTAATATTGTAACAACTTTGTATGATGATTGGCCTCAAATTCTAAATGTCACAACATTGATTTCTTTGTTAAAGAAGTTTAGGGAATGTCAGTCCTGTGTGCTGTGGCATGTGCACCTGAAGGCGCACCTCGGGCTGCTCACATGTCGAGCAGACTTCAGCATGCACACTGTTAACGATGCGCACCTGAACTTAATTAAGGAGCTATGTGTGCACCTATTTAAAGACTGTGCTGATGCATGATCAGTGCGAAGTATTACGATACGTCAGTATGCATTACTGAGCCTTTCTACCAGTGTTTCTGACTTCCTGATTCCTGTGCCTATTTCTCATTCCCTTTCTCGCTTTGCCTCGATATCCTGTTTGTGCCTCGCCCAACCCTTTTTGCCTGTTTCATGTTTTGGATTTTGCCTGTCAATTTGGACTGTTTGCCTTTGTGTATATTTATTCACTGTAAATAAACTGATACTTCTGCACTTACATCCACTTACCTCACATACCTGACAGAATACTTTGTCGTACAGTGGATGCAGCGGAAGTAATACAGTTTGCATACCATGCATTTACTGTGTTCCCATATCTTGTCCCCTCACATTGTATTTCCAGCAGTGTTTTGTAATGGGCCTCCTGGCAATGTACTATGGAATCTATCACCCTAGGGGATTCAGACTGCAATGTAATCTATTCTATGAGACCTTTGAAGAACCCAAGCCACCAGAACTGATCTGGGTGAGCCTCATGCTCACCTGGACAGCTGGACAAGCCCGTCGATGGGTGGAGCAGCCATGCCTTTGGATTTCACAGACTTTCTTAGCCATGCTCCAGTTTATTTTTGAATCTTTGGAAATTTTTTTTTGGGGGGGGCAATCACTCCAGTGGCTGACTCAGCAGAGGAGGCTGTCGCTCCAGAGCTCCCTCCAGTGGCCAATGTAGACACAACAAAGTAGGCTGTTGTTCCTGAGCCCCTCCTCGAGGTTGTATCTCCAGAGCTGGTTTCTCAGCCAGAACCAGCACCTGAATCAATGCCTGAACCAGAGTCTGTATCAGAACCCATGCCTAAAGCTCCAGCATCTGTTCCAGTGCCAGCGGCAGTGTCTGTTCCAGTGCCAGCCTCTGTTCCAGAGCCAGTGCCAGCGGCAGCGTCTGTTCCAGTGCCATTGTCTGTTTCAGTGCTAGCATCTGTTCCAGTGCCAGCCTCTGTTCCAGAGCCAGTGCCAGCGCCAGCATCTGTTCCAGTACCAGCATCTGTTCCAGTGCCAGTGTCTGTTCCTGTTCCAGTACCAGCATCTGTTCCAGCATCAGCATCTGTTTCAGTGCCAGCACCAGCGTCTGCTCCAGAGCCAGTGCCAGAGTCAGTGCCAGTGTCTGCTCTAGAACCAGTGCCAGAGTTGGAGTCAGAGTCGGCGCCAGTGTCTACTCTTGAGCCAGTGCCAGTGCCAATGTCGGAGTCAGCTCCAGTGCCAGAGCTGGCATCAAAGCCTGCGTCAGTGCCTACTCCAGAGCCAGTGCCTGGGTCAGCTAGAGCATCAGAGCCAACACTAGACTCAGTGCCTGTGTCAGCTCCGGTGCCTATGCCAGAGTCAAGGCCAGTGCCAGAACATGAGCCAGTTCTGGAACCTGTGTTAGAGGAAGGTGTCATTGTCCTGCTGCCACCCAGTTATGAAGACATCGTCCCGCCACCACCTGGCTATGAAGATGTCTGCGTCCTGCCACCAGATCCTTACCAGGATGAAATCAATGTGCTGACAGAGCTCAAGCAGGAGTCCAGTGCAAAGTTCACACTAGAGCCAAGTCCTGAGTCCAAACCAAGTCCTGAGTCCAAGTCAAGTCCACAGCCCAAGTCTAGTCCAAAGCTTGATCCCCCTACTGAGCCCAAGTACAGCCTGGAGTCTGAGTCGAAGCTCACTTCCTGCCCTGAGCCCAAGCCAGTTCCAGAATTCCAACCTGAGTCATCTCCTGCGCTTGAGCCAGAGTCCAGTCCAGAGCTCAAGCCATCTCCAGAGCTTAAGTCATCTTCGGAGCCCAAGCACAATTCCAGCCCTGTGGCCAAGCCAGTTCCAGAACTCAAGCCTCAGTCATCTCCTGAGCTGGAGCCAGAGTCCAGCCCAAGGCTCAAGTCATATCCAGAGCCCGAATCCAGCCCGGAGCTTGAGTCCACCTTCAGTCCTGGATCTGAACCAAGTCCAGGACCCAAGTCAAGTCCTGAGTCTGAGAATGATTCCAACCCAGAGTCCAAGTCAAGTCCAGAGCTCAAACCCACTCCTAGTCAGGAGTCCAAGTCTTGTCCTAAGCCTGAGCCCAAACCCCCCACCGAAGCAGAGTATGATGGATTTTTGCTCCCGGAGGGAGCTCTTTGGGAGGGGGTTCTGTCAGTCCTGTGCGCTGTGGCACGTGCACCTGAAGGCGCGCCTTGGGCTGCATACGCGTTGAGTGGACTCCAGCACGCGCACTGTTAACGATGCGCACCTGAACTTAATTAAGGAGCTATGTGTGCACCTATTTAAGGACTGTGCTGATTCATGATCAGTGCAAAGTATTACGATATGTCAATATGCATTACTGAGCCTTTCTACCTGTGTTTCTGACTTCCTGATTCCAGTGCCGGTTTCTCATTCCCATTCTTGCTTTACCTTGATAACCTGTTTGTGCCTCACCTGACCCATTTTGCCTCTTTCACATTTTGGATTTTGCCTGTCGATTTGGACTGTTTGCCTGTGTGTATATTTGTTCACTGTAAATAAACTGATACTTTTGCACTTACATCCACTTACCTCGCGTACCTGACAGGGAATATGTGCTTGGTTCTCTACAGCCTGTAACTCTCCTTTCCTGCATGTTTTAAGTTGTACTGGAAGTCAGGTAGTGTAAAGGTACAATGTTAGTGAGCAAGTAATAATTTTATATCTACTAACATTTAACTCCATTGAGAGAACAAATACAACACTACATGATCTGTTCACAAACAATACACACAAAGAAAGGAGTACCTCTTTGAATTTTTTTTCCACAGGCCATTTAGGTAATTCAGGGTCCTTAAATGTATATGATTGCAGAACTCACTGCACATATCTTACTCACTCTGTTTGCATGTTTTACTTGTATTTTTCTGCATACCTTATTCTATTATAGTTTGTCTATGTACAAGAGTTCCTGACTGAAAACTCTTTTTCTGTATGGTTATGTAAGGAATAAAACACTTTGGGTTTGCTGCCATAGAAAGATGACTGGTACGACCTTGGAGTTAATTATCACACCGTAACAGTATGTCGTGAAGTGTGGCATTTGTCCTATACTGCAGCAATTTGCAAAGAATTATGTTTTTTTTTTTTTTTTACTTTTTTTACAAGGTTGCATCATATATCTTTCATCTGTTTATAGTTACAATTAATTTTGGAACAACTATAAAACAAGTTACAGCTGCAGTCAGAAGTTTACATACAGGGACATGAATGGCATCATGAACATGAATGTCATGGCAATATTGGGATTTTAGTGATTTCTTTGAATTGTTCATTTTTTTGTGGTGGAGTAAAAAAAATGGTGCACAAGTTTTAATTTATTTTTGGTTTTCTGAAATCAAAACAAGGTCAAAATTATATATTCAGGGTCAAAACATTTCCATGCATCCACTTATACTGTTAATTTGATGGTGCTGAAAGTTTTAATTTGCCAAGGCCCAGGCCTCTTAACTTCATGTTAATGATCATG
This sequence comes from Neoarius graeffei, assembly GCF_027579695.1. Taxonomy (NCBI): domain Eukaryota; kingdom Metazoa; phylum Chordata; class Actinopteri; order Siluriformes; family Ariidae; genus Neoarius; species Neoarius graeffei. The sequence continues at coordinate 27,999,062 of NC_083579.1, forward strand.
ATTGATTACAGCTGGTACTGTAGCTTGTCTGTGCCAAGATAAAAAGAGTTTGTTTGACAGCACTCATTGGTTTGACCAACAGATAGTACAAGGGGAAAGTTCAAGGAGCTCAGTGCAGATCTGAGAAAGTGCATCATAGAGTTACATAACTCAGGAATGACTCCTGGAAAAAAAAAATCTAAACAACTGCAGATTCCAAGGCTATCAGTTCAAATAATTGCATGTAAGTACTAATTATTGGCAGGTGTAGCCACTTTGCTAAGCCACTTTGCTGGAAGAAAACCCAAACTGTTCCCCTCAGCTGAGAGGAAATTTGAAAATGGTCAGGAGCAACCCAGGAACCACCAAGGCACAGGCCTGCCATGAACTGGAAGCTGCTGGAACACCAGTGTCACTGTCTGCAGTCAAGCGAGTTTTACATTACCATGGACTGACACGTTGCCATCTAAGAAAGAAGCCTCTGTTCCAAAATTGACACCTTCAAGCTCAACTAAAGTTTGCAGCTGAAATATGGACAAAGAAAAAGGCTTCTGGAGAAAAGTTTTATGGTCAGGTGAGATAATGATTGAGTTCTTTTGCCACAATTGCCAGAGGAAGAAAGTATCAACTCTTAAGCATGGTGGTGGTAGCATCATGCTCTGGGACTGTTTTACTGCCAGTGGAATCGGTGCATTGAACAAAGTGGTTGGAATAATGAAGAACCTCTGAATTCTTTAGCATAACCTCAAATCATTGACTAGATGGTTGAAACTTGACACAATTGGTTGTTCCAATAGGACAGTGACCCCAAATACACATCAAAGCTGGTTGTGAAAAAGTGGATAAAGCAGGCTAACATTAAGCTTAAAAAAAGCCCTGACCTCAACCCTATCGAAAATATGTGGACTGTGCTTAATAGTCGGGTTTGCACCAGGAAACACACCAATATTTAAAAGAACTCTACAAATTCTGCCAAGAAGAGTGGTCAAATAAGCAACCAGAATTCTACCAGAATCTTGTTGGCAATCAAAAGCATCTGGTCAAGGTGAAACCTAATAAGTGTCAGTTCTGCGTGCTGTGGCACGTGCACCTAAAGGCGAACCTCGGGCTGTACGTGCGTCGAGCAGACTCCAGTGCAAGCGCTGTTAATGATGCGCACATGAACTGTATTAAGGAACTATGTGCACACCTACTTAAGGACTATGCTGATGCACAATCAATGCGAAGTATTATGCTACGTCTGTATGCATTACTGAGCCTTTCTACCCATGTTCTTGATTTCCTGTTTTCCTGATTCTTATGCCTGTTTCTCGTTCCCGCTCTCACTTTGATATCCTGTTTGTGCCACGCCCGACCCTTTGTTTGTTTTCATGTTATTGATCTAGCCTGCCATTTTGGATTGGTTGCCTGTGTGTATTGCTGCTCACTGTAAATAAATTGGTACTTCTGCACTTACATCTGCCTACTTTGCATATCTCACAGGATACTTTGCCATACAGTGGATGTAGCAAAAGCTTTTCAATACGCCATTCCACGCCACTTCCTGGTCTCTCTGTTTCAGTCCCTCGCCTTGTATTTTTGGCTGAAGTTTGACTGGAGTCCCCCAGCATCCCACTACGGAATATATCACCCTAGGGGATTCAGACTTCAGTGTGAGTTTTTCTATGAGGACCTCCAAGAGCCTAAGCCACCTGAACCCATCTGGGTAAACTTTATCCTAACGTTTATTTCTGGATGAGCATGCCAATGAGTGTATTATTTGATCCAAGTCGAGCACCCATGCCTTCGAAGCTCACAGACTTTTTTTTTTGCCATGCTCAAATTCATTTTTGAATCAATAGAAAAGGAGGAATCCCATTAAATTTTTTGTTTTTTGGGGGGCAATCATTCCAATGGCCGATGCAGCAGAGGAGGCCATCGCTCCAGAGCTCCCTCCAGTGGCCAATGCAGCAGAGGAGGCCATTGCTCCAGAGTTCCCTCCAGTGGCCAATGCAGCGGAGGAGGCCATTGCTCCAGATCTCCCTCCAGTGGCTGACTCAGCGGAGGAGGCCGTCACTCCAGAGCTGCCTCCAGTGGCTGACTCAGCGGAGGAGGCCATCGCTCCAGAGCTCCCTCCAGTGACCAATATAGAGACAGCAGAGGAGGCTGTAGCTCCTGAACCCCTCTTAGAGGCTGTCTTTCCAGAGCTGGTTTCTCAGCCAGAACCAGTACCTGAATCAATGCCTGAACCTGAGCAAGCACCAGCATCTGTTTCAGTGCCAGTGCCAGCTTCTGTTGCAGTGCCAGTGCCAGCATCTGTTCCAGTGCCAGCAGTGCCAGCACCTGCATCAGCATCCATTCCAGTGCCAACGCCAGCGTCTGCTCCAGAGCTAGTCCCAGTGCCAACATCAATGGCTGCTCCAGTGCCAGAGTCAGCACCAGTGTCTGCTCTAGAACCAGTGCCAGAGTTGGAGTCAGAGTCAGTGCCAGTGTCTACTCCAGAACCAGTGCCAGAGTCAACACCAGTGTCTACTCCAGAACCAGTGCCATAGTTGGAGTCAGAGTTAGCACCAGTGTCTGCTCCAGAACCTATGCCAGTGTCGGAGTCAGCTCCAGTGCCAGGGCCAGTGTCAGAGCCTGTCCCAGTGTCTACTCCAGAACCTATGCCAGCGTTGGAGTCAGCTCCAGAGCCAGCATCAGAGCCTGCATCAGTGCCTACTCCAGAGCCAGTGCCCGGGTCAGCTAGAGCATCAGAGCCTATGCCAGAGTCGGCGCTTGCACCAGCTTCAGTGCCAATGCCAGAACCGGAGCCTGTTCCAGAACCTGTGTCAGAGGATGACAGAGCGTCCTCTGCCTCAGCTGGCTATGAAGAAGTCATCATCCTGCCACCAGGTCCTAACCAGTACTGAAGCAACATGCTGACAGAGTTCGAGCCCATGCTTGAGTCCAGTCCCGAGTTCGAACTAGAGTCAAGTCCCAAGTCCAAGTCAAGTCCTGAGTCCAAGCTACATCCAGAGTTCAAACTAGAGCCAAGTCCACAGTCCAAGTCAAGTCCAGAGCTTGAGGCCTCTACTGAGCCCAAATACAGCCTGGAGTCTGAGTTGAAGCTCACTTCCTGCCCTGAACCCAAGCCAGTTCCAGAACTCCAACCTGAGTCATCTCCAGAGCTTGAGCCAGAGTCTAGTCCAGAGCTCAGGCCATCTTCAGAGCTTAAGTCATCCCCAGAACCCAAGTCATCTTTGGAGCTCGAGCACAATTCCAGCCCTGTGTCCAAGCCAGTTCCAAAACTCCAGCTTGAGTCATCTCCTGAGCTGAAGCCAGAGTCCAGCCCAAATCTTAAGTCATCACCAGAGTTCAAATCATCTCCAGAGCTCAAGCCCAGCCCTGTGTCCAAGCCAGATCCAGAGCTCAAGCCTGAGTCATCTCCTGAGCTGGAGCCAGAGTCCAGCCCAAAGCTCAAGTCATCTCCAGCACCTGAATCCAGCCTGGAGCTTGAGTTTACCTTCAGTCCTGAGTCAGAGCCAAGTCCTGATTTCAAGTCAAGTCCTGAGCTCAAGCCCACTCCTAACCAGAGCCCGAACCCTCACCTGGAGCCAAGTATGATGGATTCTCACTCCCAGTGGGAGCTCTTTGGGAGGGGGTTCTGTCAGTCCTACGCGCTGTTGCGTCTGCACCTGAAGGTGAGCCTCAGGCTGTGCACACGTCAAGTGGACTCCAGTGCACACCTGAACTCTATTAAGGAACTATGTGTGCACCTACTTAAAGGGGAACTGAAGGCAATTTTTTTTATTATCAAAATTCTATTTATCTCATTTTATAAAATGCAGGAATGTATTTCTGACAGCTATTTTGTCACTGCCATGCTATGTTATATATCAGTCCATATGTCAAAGCAATGGCCATAAATGAGATTCGTTGAGACCTGTGTGAGACCTGTGCAAGACTTCGTAGGACCAAAGTAAAATGTACAGCGGAAATCAAAGTGACCAACATCTGCCAACATTATCAAAAGATGCATGTGCCCTCCTTCAAATGCTGACGTAATCAAGCCGGAAGTTTTCCCTGTGTCCAAAATCACTCCCTACTCACTATATAGGGCATGATATAGTGGGGATGCCATTTTGTAGTGCTGTCCAAAACCTTAGTGAGGATTATTTGGGAAATATGCTCAGTATAATATGTATTTATCACAAAAATACATGCATGTTTTTTTTTTATTTTGAAAACCCACCAGCCGCCTGATCTGGCACGTTTTAATTGTGCGACAGTAATGACATAAATACCAGCACGACAGACTAGCCCTTATCATGTCGTCTTTCCAACTCTTCTCTACTCCATGTTGGTTCAAAGTTGTATGGAATAATCTCCATATCATGTATGTGAGGGAAGTGGATATATGTGCAGAAGTATACAGTTTAATAAAGTGCAGAATATAGTGAGACAATATATACACACTCACATTCACGGTCAATTTAGAGTCACCAGTTAACCTAACCTGCATGTCTTTGGACTGTGGGGGAAACCGGAGCACCCCGAGGAAACCCACGCGGACACGGGGAGAACATGCAAACTCCACACAGAAAGGCCCTTGCCGGCCACGGGACTCGAACCCAGACCTTCTTGCTGTGAGGCGACAGCGCTAACCACTACACCACCGTGCCGCCCCCACATCGGGGTTGATCCGGAAATTTTATGATGAACGTTTTACATGTGCACGTACAAAGGCCGAAGTAATAGTGACTAACGTAATCTCACATCATGCAATGGACCTGCTGAAGGCCAACCTGGGAGCAGTACATCACGTCTCGGTGGCCATCGATGCGTCAAACCACAAAGCCGTCAAATTGATACCTGTTGTGATCCGGTATTTCAAGGATGACAGGGTGCAGGTGAAAATCCTTGAATTCACCTCTGTTCCAGGCGAGACTTCTGACATCTTGGTTGAGGAGATCAGCTGCAGCCTCAGAACTTTTAACTTGCTTGACAAAGTTGTTGGGTTCTGTGCAGACAACACCAATACCAACTTTGGTGGGAGATCTAGGGCTGGCGTGAACAATGTTTTCTTCAGATTAAACGAGGTCTCCGCCAATTATTTAGTTGGAGTGGGCTGCGCTGCGCACATCGTTCACAACGCTCTCCAAAGTGCTGCAGACACCCTTCCCTGTGACATCGAGAGCTTCATTGTGAAAGTGTTCGGACATTTCCACATCTTCACGGTCCGAACTGAGCAGCTGAAAGAGTTCTGTGAATTCGTCGAGCTCGAGTACGCGACAATCCTTGGGACAAGCAAGACGCAGTGGCTGTCGTTAGGTCCGGCTGTTGAGAGAGTGCTGAAGCTGTACCCTGTGCTGCAATCCTACTTCGCCTCTCAGGATAGGCCACCAGTCGCAATCGCACAATTCCTCCAGAATCCGCTGCATGAAGCTTGGATGTGGTTCCTGCATAACCAGCTGTCCTTGTTCAATGACACCGTGAAGGCGCTGGAGAGGCAGAAAAACACGGCCGCGCATTCAGCTCTTCACTTGCGCACCTTGCAAGAGAAACTGCAGGAAAGGAAGTTGGCTGTCTTCACAGGTCTTAAGGTAATGTATTGATATAGCACATGACATTTAGCCTATTTGCCAGACATCTCTCTTTTTTCCCCTATAACTTCAATGCAGTGCGCACGGAGGGTTCCCTACTGAAAACAACAACAACAACAACAACGTTATAGCACTAAACTCAGTAATTATAGGCTACTCACATTATGTCCACACATCTCTCTGTCACATCTCCTCAGCTCTGATTAAAACTTACTGAACATCCTAGAACCTTGAGGCGCACAGATGTGTAGGCATTGCGTTTTAATACGTTTATGTTATTTTGCCACACTTTCTCATGGAATATGAACTAAAAACAGCTATCCTACAACTAATTGTAACTATGAAATAAAAACAATTGAACCCTCCCAAAATGTTTTTATTATTATTATTATTATTATTATTATTATTATTATTATTATTAATAATAATATAGGTGAAGAATCTCCTGAGTGCCCTTGATGATCCACGGAAGGCAGAGGCATTTCGGGACACCGTCTGTTCCTTTTATGAGTGTTGCATGTCATACTTGGAGGAATGGGGAGCTCCGTTGAAGGAGACAGAAGTTTTCTCCTGGACTCTCCTCTCCACTGTCCCGCAATGGGATGAGGTTGAGTCGTCCTTCCAGTTCGTCACATCAAGATTGTGAGAGTGCAACATCAATGAGACGGAGCTGTTTGATGAGACCTCATCGGTGCGGGCGTTTATAACTGGGAGGGTGGGTCAGTGGAATGCTGAGGGCAAGGCAGCAGATGAACGCTGGGTTGACATGTTAGGGCACTTCAAAAATAGGGAGATTCCTCATCGCAATGTTAGGCAGCTTTGCGAATTTGCAATGTGCCTCCCTGGCACCAATGCGCCCGTTGAGAGAATTTTTTCTCTCATGAGCAATATGTGGACCGATGAGAGGAATCGCATGACCATGCCGACACTGAAAGCCTTACTGATCACCCGTGTGAATTTCTACGACACGTGCGCACAATTTCACAGTCGACTCTCGGCCAATAAAACCCTACTGGAAAAGATTCACTCTTCTTGTAAATATACGTAGGCTTATGCATTTTGTTTAGGGTGGGTGGATTGACAGTCGCCTTAACTTTGTTCCTGTGCTTTGTTCTTGTACTGAGTTGGGTAGCCTATGTTGCAAATGATGTGCGCTCCTGTGGGGGCTTTCCTCGGGCTGTTGCCCCTCTCCTCCTTTATTGCTGTTTTGTTTGAGTGTATATTCTCAAATCACTTGTCTCTTTTTTGTTTCTGTTTAACATACCATTCTGACAGTTTGGCCATATTGCTGTGTTGAACAGCTTGTTGCACCTTCCATTAAAGTGTTCACTTTTGTACACATCTTCTTGCTTTATTCATTCAGCTGTGGGGAATGGTTAGTAAGGTTGACTCTGACCTAGGCTATGTTGAGGTCACATACTGTATCTACTTTTGAAGTTCATGCTATAGTGCATACAATTTTAGAGATATAGCCTACATGTGCATATGCATTCTTCTTGGTGTTCTCACAAACAGGTGAAATAAATCAGTTTAAATTTGGCCTATGGACATAGCCTGGCCTATTCTCAGCCATTACAAAATCTGTTGTCTGACCATAATTTAACTGATTTGTATACCACTATGCTACTAGATAACAAAATGCCCATTTGTTTTATTTCATGTGAGATGTTGATAAATGTGAGCTTCAACAAAATGATAAGAGCACCTCTCTGAGTGTCACATTTATGTAAAAAAAAGGTGTGCGTGCACGAGCATGGTCGCGCGCAAAAGTGTCCCGGTTTCAGACTAGGGAAATCTGGTCACCCTAGACAAGAAGGGACATTTAACCAAATATTAGGTATGTATATTTTAGAAACTGTATGTATAATTTTGATCATGTGGATTGAAGAAAACCCAAAATAAATTAAACCTTCCATCCATACATACATTATCTATAATGCTTATTCGTCAAGGGGGAAGCTGGAGCCAATCCCAGCTGACTTTGGGTGAGAAGTGGGGTACACCCTGGGGAAACACAGACGAACAATCATAAACACTCATGTTCACACCTAGGGGCAATTTACAGAAGCTAGTTGACCCAATCTGCATGTCTTTGTGTAGTGCCTTCACGTTCATGTTGACATTCATGCCCGTGTATGTAAACATTGAACTGCCACTGTAGTTCCTGTTATAGTGAGGGGAAATGCATATTCAGGTATTATTATTATTATTATTATTATATTTCCAGTTGCATATATCTACTTCAAATTTGCAGACATAACATTGTTTGACTTTGTACTTATAAATATGAATCAAAAAGTATGTATTCATGAGCATAAACAAAGATGTATATGAAAATATTTTGGAGAATTTTTTTTCCAATTTCTGAGCCTTGTTTTCTTTTCTTTTTTTTAAGTAGGTGTAAGAATGGAGATGATTGCAGTGCAGTTCATTGCTGTATAACTGCTATTCCTACTGATTTCAGGTTGTCCTGCATCTCTTTTCAAGTGACTTCTGGCTTCTTTCTTACTTTCCACCTCGGGATGTTTAAGGTCTTGTTATCTCTCTTTATAACCTTGTCCCTGAGAACCAGTGGATATTCAATATAAAAAGTATTATTCGATATAATAGTGTGTGTGTGTCTGTAAGAGAGACAATGCATTACCTCAAGTCCATTAATATAAACATGTGAACTAATATCTGAGTTGCTGCTACAGAAAATTATTCAATACCTCCTGACCAAAGAGAATTGAGAATTCAACAGCACTGTAGTATAAAACTCACATAAATGGAATACTTGCATAAGGTATAATTCATGTGAGCATTTCAGCAAAACTTAAATCCTGCCTCGTTTATAGATTTACCTACACAATGTCTGGAGCACAAACCCTTTATCTAACCTTGGTGCAACATAATGCACGCATGCGTGCACACACACAAAGAATGTGTCCATGTCCCAAGAATTTCTTCATCTACATCATCTTCAATTATTGATAAGCTTTTTGAATTCCCAATTCTCGTTACTTTCAAAGCACTGGACATCTTTATTATTTATATAGCTCCTTAAGAGCAGTGTCTCTCAATTGCAGGCACTAATTATTCAATAGGAGACATTCCATAGGGTCATGGTACACACCACGAAAGTTATGATGTCGATTTAATGCCACCAGTAAAATTTAGTCATCAATGAATAAAAAGAGTTTGAAATGATGTCTGATTTAAAAGCAGCCCTTCACCATACGGGAATTGAGATGATCTGTTTTCTGGATAAATACTGTATATATATATATATATATATATATATTATATAAAATTTCTTTGGGGGCGGCACGGTGGTGTAGTGGTTAGCGCTGTCGCCTCACAGCAAGAAGGTCCTGGGTTCGAGCCCCGGGGCCGGCGAGGGCCTTTCTGTGTGGAGTTTGCATGTTCTCCCCGTGTCCGCGTGGGTTTCCTCCGGGTGCTCCGGTTTCCCCCACAGTCCAAAGACATGCAGGTTAGGTTAACTGGTGACTCTAAATTGACCGTAGGTGTGAATGTGAGTGTGAATGGTTGTCTGTGTCTACTGTATGTATCAGCCCTGTGATGACCTGGCGACTTGTCCAGGGTGTACCCCGCCTTTCGCCCGTAGTCAGCTGGGATAGGCTCCAGCTTGCCTGCGACCCTGTAGAAGGATAAAGCGGCTAGAGATAATGAATGAATGAAATTTCTTTGGACATAGAATTTCCATGCACAGAGTAAACAAACATGTAAATAAATAAAGGTTCAGTGCCAATTATACAACAACATGAGGACGGAGTAAAGCCAAGGCTTTCAGATTCAATCAAAGGCTTTGCACTTTTTTTGTTTCTCCTTTCTGAGATTTTTTTCAGGCAGTTACATGGTCTAACAATAAGACTTTTGTGTTAGAACTGTACTTTTTTTCTGGTTCACACCTCATTTTACATTCTCTTTCATTTAAACCCAGCTTCCCAAAGGAGATAATTACTCACCAAACCCCATGCACCTATTGTACTAAATGAGCTCGCATTCTGTCAAGATGGCTTGGCGCTAAAATGTTACATTAGCTGAAAATGGAGGCGCTATGGATTCACAAGGTACAAAGCCTCATTAGGAAATGTCATCTGCGGCATACCTCTCTGATTACACTGCATATGCATTGTTATCTGATTACACAGCATGTGGCAATCAATGTGCAAATCCTTGTGCGCCAACATAAATCACAAGTCAATAAGTATCAGATGAAGGTATTGTAGAAAGGAAGAAAAGGGAAAGGAGTGTTTCAGCTGAGGGTGTTTTGCTGGTAATGACCTGCAGATGGACAAATTTCACACTGCAGTCTCAGTGCATCTTTTATCACTTACACATCATGGGACTGCAAAGAAAACCAAGAGAGAGTAATATGTAAGATTCACAGCTCGAATTGCGACCAGACAATACACAAGCCTGCAGTGAAACGTGGGTTCATTTCATTTCCAGGCGCATAATGTGGCCTAGTTCTGAAGATTTATGATAAAGTGTCAGCTAAACTTTTCTAGACTTTTCCCCCGTTGATTTAAGTATGCAGAAATCCTCTTCTTCTATATAATTACATGAGATCTCAGCATGTCGTGGTTGTGCGTGTGAGTGATAATGACCCAGGAGAACGATGCACAAGATAGTGTCAGGAAGTTATACATGGGACATAAGTCTAGAGCTAAATCAAAGCCAAAAGGCTGTGTGTGATTTTCAGAGGAATTACAGTTACAATTAATCAAGGGTTATTTATATAGGAGGAAAGTTGTAGCACTTCTCTGTGGAATTAGTCAGAATAAAAAGAACAAAAAACCCCAAAAAACTACAATGGATGACAATGAAATAAGTGCTCTCAGCAGTCCTCTAAATCAGTCCCATCCTGTTAAAAAAAAAACAACCTCTGACTCATTTTATGAGGCTGTTGGAACAATCGTGGGCTCGTTTTGTAGAGCAAAGAGCCCTTCACATTGTGCCTGCCCCCAAATCCCAGCCTATAACTGAGAGCACAGTTATGATAATCACACTTTCTTTTATCCTGAGTTCCTCAAAAGTGCTTTAATAGCATGTGGGGGCCGACCCATCAGATTCAACACTAATGCGAAACTCCAGCTCAAATGTACGCCCATCCATACAACCATCCATTTCCAGAAGAGCTCAGCCATGCAGAGAAGATTCTAATAACTTCCCTCTCTGGGCTGGTGGGTGGGTCTGTCTTTCAGAGAACAGAGTCAAAGGAGCTCTGTGCAGTGCTGTGGATCTGGATGGAACCCAGAGACAGCCTCAATCTTCTCTTTCAGACCCTCTGAGCCGAGGACGCCGGGCCGCCAGCGCCAATTCAGCATCATTCAGTGCTGGAGAGAGATGACCGCTCTCTGAGGGCGGAGAGAGAAAGACAGAGAGAGAGAGAGAGAGAGAGAGTAAGAACATTATGTTTATCACACACCGAGCAAGAGGTGATGGTGATGAAACAAGAATAACAGCAATAATAATGATAGTAATGATCCAGTACTTCTGCTACAATCTGTATTTTCTTGGTACCGGTTTCCATAATCAAGAGGCACGAAAAATCATCTTTTGCGCTCTCTCTCTCTCTCTCTCTCTCCTCCTGCGGTTTGCTGTGAAAGGAGTGCAGAGAGGGAAAAAAACACAAAAACCTAAAGCAATTAACAGTTTAATGAGGCAGAGAGATTCTCTCAGGAATCCCACATCAAAACAATTAAGCACCATAGCAGGAGCTACCCTTACTTTTTTTTTAACAAAGAAGAAAAATACACAGGAACCTCTGAGATCTCTGGTTTGGTTGAAGTTATTAAAAATGGAATGCACACGTAATAATTTCCCAGCTTCCCATCAAAGTGCTTTCATTCGCACATTACTTCGCGAGGCTAATTTTTCACAACCAGGTCCTCTTCCCACTCATATTGCCTGATACATAAACCACTAAATCTATGAAATCACAATGAGCCATCTTGTAGAATCATAAATCAGAACAACAGGAAAACTAGTGGCATCTTATATTTAACATTGGAGCACTGGAGTTCAGTGATTATGCATCTGTAACAATACAGGCGGTGTTAAATTGCCGGTTTAAATACTGATTAATCACGCACACTTCCCGGTGGAAATTTAATGTGCCCTTCGTCTTGCAGAAAGGACATAAATCCATTCCGTAGCTGCTCATAATGTGGGAATTAAGTCCATCTTTGTTGGGTGAGGGGGCAGAAACCTAGCCAACCATTACAAACTCATTATACATCTATAAATGCTTGATCCTTTAAGAGGTACAGGGCAGTGCACCTTAGCAATTAACTCACAAGCTGTTAAAGTTTTGGCAGGACAATCAGTCCTTAGATATATCATAAGGTTATACCGTACATCTTTTGCATGTCATGCAAGTGGATACAGCAGGTTCGTCTAGGTCATTGCTTATAATATAACTTTATACTCATACTAGTAATATGTTTTTACATAATTTAACTGACATCATGAGAAGAAACACATCTATATTCCCACAAAATAACAGGCTAAAGATAACATCTATTTGAGTGATTTATGAAAAAAAAGAATCTCTTTCAAAAAGTGTCTGTGTTAGTCCAAATTTTATGACTCATGCCATATGGACAAGATGTCTTTTACTTCATAGAAATCCATTCAAATTACACTTGTGCTGTGTGCCTGCACTCAAAGAAATTCCAACTAATCCCACCAGCTCCTGAAGGAATTCTCACCAATCTGGCCCAGTCCTCAAGGAATTTTGATAAAGTCTACCTGCTTCCAAAAAGAATTACAATCATTCTGGCCCAGTCCTGAAGGAATTCCTACTAATTTGGCCCAGCTTCAAATAAATTTTTCACCAATACCATACACTCTTGAAGGAATTTTGGCCATGCTGGTCCAGCTCCAAAGGAATCCTATTCAATCCTGCCTGCTCCAGAAGGAATTCTGATGAATCTGTCTCAGTTCTGAAGGAATTCTGAGCAATCCTGCCTGTTCCAGATGAAATTCTGACCTATCTATCTATCTATCTATCTATCTATCTATCTATCTATCTATCTATCTATCTATCTATCTATCTATCTATCTATCTATCTATCTATCTATCTATCTCCCTTCTTTGACCCTTCCAACCCAATTCAGAAGGGATTCTGACCACTTTCTCCTGCTTCTTAAGGATTTCTGAACTTGCTCACTAAGGAATTCTGACCTATCCTATCTAGTCCTGGGGGTATTTTGACCAATCTAGCTAAGTACAAAACCAATGCTGATCAATCTGCCTGCTCTTGAATTATTTCTGACCAATATGGCCCAGTTCCAAAGGAATTTTGACCAATCTTGCATACTCCCGAATAACTTCTGACTACTCCAACCTACCCCTGAAGGAATTCTGTCCAATCCCATCCAATCTCAAAGGAATTCAGACCAATCTGGCCTGGTCCTGAAGAAACTGTAACCAGTCTTGCTTGCTCCCAAAGTAATTCTGACCAATCCAGCCTGGACCTGAAGTAATTCTGAAAAATATAGCCTTGTTCTGATGGAATTCTGATGAATTCCCCCCACTCTTGAAGGAATTCAGAAGGTAGCTGCAGATATATTTGTTTGCAGCTGCTGCAATGCTTTCTATTTTCTATTACTGCGTTTTTTTTTTAAATAAGAACAGGCAGTAATAGAAAATATATATTTTTCCTTTTAAATAAAAACTGCCTGTTCCCTTGACTTTTCTGTTGGGTCTCATGGGATCACACTATGCTGCAAACTTTATGAAGTAAACTCATCTTCCACAAACACTGTTATCATTGTCCAGCCTGTAGCTGCATAACAGAATGTTTGTACTCTAATATTTTAACACAAATATGCTGTTAATTCACTGTGTCGTAATTACAGCTACTAAAACCTGACTAAAATATGACTAAATGACATCATGATCTCAATTACTGAAATTCTGGCCTTCATTTAGGAGTCAAGTTTAAAATTTGCTTTTCTGAATCAGTTCTGATTTGTGCCAGTTAATGACCATGAACATGCAAATTAAGATGTATTCATATACAAGAAGTCAGAAATGAGATGATGAGTACAATGGCATTGATGGCAGTATTAGGCTGAAAGTTGAAACTGTGAGCTGAGTGTCCATATGAGGAGGCGAAATGTTTGGATAGACTAAGGCTACATCCACACGACAACGGCAACGAGATTTTTTTTTTAAATATCGCGTCCACATGGGCAATGGATCAGTAAAATATCAGGTTCATATGGCAACGCAATGCTTGCTGAAAACGATGCAATACACATGCCACACCTCTACGTGCGCTGTAAGATGGTCCCATCGGAGACGCCAGAACAATAGAAGAAGTAGACACATGCACATAAACCCCTTCTTCTGTAGCATCAGCCACATAAAGTTTTGATTATTAGTCAGTAGCGTAAAATAGTATCTATTGTCTAAGACACTTGTTTATATTTCATATTAAAACATCTATGTAAATTAATACATAGAAAGCCTGGCCAGGCGCTGAACATTCTTCTGCCTTCACTTTAAGAGAAATTCAGGGCGAGCATGAGCCTAGGTTCTTCCCTGTCACACGCGCACACCTTCTCACTCCCTGTCGTGCTCGTTTTTTGAATGGAGACGCGGAAAGAGGAATGAACGGGGGTAGATGGAGAGAGAGAGAGGAATGAACGGGGGTAGATGGAAGCTGGTACGCCAACATTCTGAGATCCTCCAGAATTCTTTAATGGTCCGGAATAAATTGAATGCTACACGTTGATGGATTACTTTGTTCTTCTACGCCCTTTTTGAGGAATGTATTGTCGGACTTAAACCAACATCTGAAGAGGTGAGATCACTCCTTTTTTTCCCTATTTTTGCTGGCAGGATTGTCATGTGGTTGTGACATCATCGTAAACAAATCCATTCTACTCATCCAGACGACTTCGCAATGGCGCCGTTGCCAGACTTTTCCACTCTGGAACCCATTCTCAAAAGATTTCGTTTTGGGGCACCCAAAACGCCGGTGCCGTGTGGACGCCAGGCCGAAACGATAAACAATTTTATCAGATTCACCTGAATCCGTGTGGACAGGGCCGAAAGGACTAACATGCAGCTGCACTGCTGTCTTTAGGTAGTGATGAAGTGAGGGATAAATTTCACTATCACCACATCAAGCAGGTAGTCAAACGGCACTGTGGATGATGTAGGAAAGTGGAAAAAAGACCATGAAAAAGTTGAACTCATTACAAAATAAATCTTGGATGCCATTCACAATCACGTTTAGATTCAAAATAACCCTAACCTTTGTGATAAATGAAACAAAATCACTATTTACAATGTGTAAATATTTATAATTTAGGTACAATTAGTGCAGTTTTATAAGGAAAAGAACTGTAGAACCAGCCACAGTTCTTCTGGACTTTGACTGTCACACTTGCCTCTTAATTTTGCAGCAAAATCCAGTCTGAAAAGGGGTTTCTTATGTAATACGCTGCTACTGACCTACAACCATTTTTCTGTAACAGTTAATTTTGTGCTGGAATATTGACTTGATATTGTAGTAATGTTGAAGTCATAAAATAAAAATTTATAACAAAGCAGATATATATACCAGCAGAACAGATAGGCTTAATAAACACATCTCTGACACTAATGTCATTATTTGTAGTCTGCCATATGGGTCTGAAGCTGCAGCAATATGTTTATGCATCAGCTCATACATATATCACTCTTAAAATGGCAATTTTAACAAACTTCACACCAGGCCCCAGTTGACTGGCAGGTTTGAACCCAGGACCTATTTGCTGTAAAGTGATAGTGCTAACCATCGCACCTCCATACCGATTATAAGATCTGATTGGCTTATATGAAGATCCTTTTTGCAGAATATACTATAAAGGTTAATTAAATGGTTCAGTTTACAGATTTATGCTCCAACATATGGACATAGTTCCATCACACTTCACTTACCAGCTGTATGTTTTTGAGCCAGATTAATTACACTGGCTTAATTGAATTTTTATTGCACTTTTTTTTTTGGGGGGGGGGCACCTGCTTCAAAAAGTAATTATACATATGCAATAACAAGAGACATCGCACCCACGCAGTAATTTGCTGCTGCCTGTCATTCACAGTGCTTGTACCTTGGCATGTTTCCAAAGCAGTGTGACCTGCCGTTAGAAATATTTAAAACATACTTTATACCTTTATTCAATACCTGAGATTAAAATACACTCGAGACAGATACGAGCTTGCGTACCTGTTCATTTCATAGCTGGTTGCTTCTTGGTGCGTGAAGCGAAGTGCTGGAGGCACCACACCAGAGCCTCCAAAGCATTATAATGTTAATATCATTTTAATGTTCAGAGTCTTCAAAGAGCTACTCGCTCATCATTTTAAAATGATCTCTTTAAAATGAGCTCTGATGCTTCACTAAAACAGAATGAGACCAACTGCTGATCTGAGGCCTGCTTGATAATTAAAGATTAAACCACTTGGGGCTGTGCTGTTATAGGAAAATGTTCAATAATGGGGTGGTGTCAGTTACCACTCCAAAGGTAATTCATTTCCCAAAACCCCACAAACTGAAACTTTTCCATGGTAGAACATATAAGAAAGGACAAATTGGGACTGAAAATCTGAGACAAGCGTGAATCAACCCTTTTTTGATTCAGATTGTAAAACAGTTTTACAAGGGATTCTTCTGAAGCTGAAATTTTCTGTAAAATGTTGAACAGGAAGGCTTTAAAAAGTATGTGGTACTTCCAAGAGGAATTTCTATGAAAGTCCTGAACTGCAAGATGTAAGAATTGTATTCAGTTGCTGCAAAGTTGGGATTTTGACGACTTATGATTCTTTTTACTTAGTAAGTCATTATTTTTGACTTGGTAGAGATACTAAGTCATTATTTAGATTTACTATCTCAGTATTTTAACTAAGCATCCAGTTATTTTGAACCAATATGCCCTTATTTGGACTAAGTATTACATAATATTGACTTAAGTCATTATTTTACTTTGTTTCTCATTATTTTGAGTAATTACATTATTTCTTTGACTTAATATGTCATTATTTTGACTTAGTATCTCATAATTTTGACTTACTTAAGTAATTATTTTGATCATAGTGCTATTTTTACACAGTATGCCATTATTTTGACTTAGTATCTCATAATTTTGACTTATTATTACATTAATTGGACTTTGTATCTCGTTACCTTGACTTAGTATGTCCTTATTTTGGCTTACTTACTTACTTAGGCCTACTGCCCATCCTTGGGTATAGGCCACGGACTAGATCCCCCCATCTCATGAGGTCCTGGGCCCTCTCTACCAGCTGTTCCCATGTGTAGCTGGTTGCCCTCACATTAGCATCCAGGTCCCACCTCCATGTGTTCTTTGGTCTTTCCCTCTTCCGCTTCCCCGGGGGGTTCCAGGTGAAGGCCTGTCTTGTGATATTTGTTTCTGGTTTGCACAAGGTGTACCCTATCCATGAACAGCATTTACATAGAATGACAGTCCCTACTGGTTGTTGCCTGGTGCGGTGCCACAAGTCCTCATTACTGATGGTGTTAGGCCAGTAGATTCTAAGAATTTTCCTAAGGCAGGTGTTTATGAAAGCTTGTATTTTCCGTGTTGTGCTGGCTGTTGTTCGCCATTTCTCTGCACCATACAATAGAACAGGTTTTACCATTGTGTTGAACATCTGGATTTTAGTACTGGTAGTCAGTTCTGATGATCTCCAGACTTTATCCAACTGATGGAAAGCTGTTCTTGCCTTTCCTATCCGTGCCTTTACATCTGCATCTGTCCCACCTTGTTTGTCGATGACACTTCCTAGGTAAGTGAAATTATCCACCTCTCCTAGTGCTTCTCCTGCCAGGGTGATGGGAGTATTGCAGTTTGTGGTTGACCTTGAGGATCTTGCTCTTTCCACTGTGGATCTTGAGGCCTAGGGAAGCTGAGCTTGCATCTATTAAGTTGGTCTTCTCTTGCATTTGTTGCTGTGTGTGAGGGAGAAGGGCCAGATCATCTGCGAAATCCAGATCATCCAACCATTTCCCAGCTGTCCATTTTATTCTATTATTTTGGCTTAGTATGTCATTATGTTGACTATCTCATAATTTGGACATTCTAAGTCCATCCATCCATTATCCATAAGGCCACTCATTTTTGATTTTTAGGTTCACGGATCCGCCAACGTGAGATAAAAACTACCGCTGAAAAAATAAAAAGTCTATGTGTACTTTTATTTTTATTTGAACCGCCGAAACTTGCAATTAGTAGATTAATGATTTTTTTTGACAACGTAATAGCTTCCTTGTAACAGCATTATATACCCAGTACTAATAGATCTACTGCATTCGGTGGGAAAATTCCCACAGGTAATACGAGTATACATTTGCTTTTGGTACATATCCTACCATGGTCATGGTGTGCAACAATCTAACCGCAGATGACTTGCAAAGGGTCAAGGTCGGTATCGGAAAAAAAGCCTTTCCCAGTTAACACTGGGGAATAACATGTTGTAAACACTGTTCGTTGTAAATTTCCGACTGGGATACTGGCAATTACCATTGGGAAGTTGCTTATCGAATTCACCAGCGTGATGGCAAAATGGCTTCAGTCAGTTCTGATCGTTATGTCAGCATTTCATGCGGAGATCGCAAATCGTTTCATCGAGTGGATTTGTTAAGTGGACAGAATGTCGGTGAATACATATCGCAAGAATTAAATGTAAGCAAAGAAATGATAAAATGTGTGTACGCTTCCACAAAGGAGGGTAGATCCGATACCGGTACTAGAGCAGTGCTCGACATGCCAGTGGTAACCTGAGTCAGAGACTTTGACTGCTCCTATATTACTGTTGAGCTTGAAGAAGACGGAGACAGCACAGGCGCTATTGAATGTGAACTGGACGTCAGACATCCGTCAGCACTCGATGTGCTCATGGCAGCATCACGCTCATACGACCACTTGCCTTCACAGAAGTAAGTACTGCCTGGGAATACTAATCAGTGATCAAAACCATTCACTATATATCTATAACTTAGTACAAGCATTATATTTTTCTAATACAAATTAGACCTAGATGGTCTAAATATGAAAGCGTGGCAATAATTCAACGTATTATCGCTCAGTAAATATTGTAATGTTTAATATATTATAGCAGGGCAAATGCCCCAGACCGGCCAGGATAGGCCGTCGTAAGGGGACATTATGCCCAACTTTTTATTTTCTGAATAGAATTTATATGTGTCAAACCTGCTCATCAGTAATTAGTGACTGTTCATAATGTTTTCTTGAACTTTAATGAAACATTTAAATCTTTTTGCATTTTCTGAATTCTACCTTCTGTTGATACAACTTGTTTCCAATGAAACCTGGTCATAAAGCTTTCTGTCTGAACTTTTAAGAATTAAAAATTAAAAGTTGAAATTCGTTTTTCATATTTTTGATATTTGTGTTAAGTATAACTGTAGTGACTGTGTGTGTGTGTGTGTATATATATATATATATATATATATATATATATATATATATATATATATATATATATATATATATGTATGTGTGTGTGTGTGTGTGTGTGTGTGTGTCTTTAATTTATTTTATTTTCTAATCCCGACACTGAAAATTTGCCATTTGAAAAAAAAGAAAAAACAGACATTGACACTTTTATTTTTATTTTTATTTCGACCGACATACTCTAAAATGTGTTGAAAAAATCCGTGAACCTAAAAATAAAAAATGAGTGGCCTAACCGCTTATCCTGTACAGGGTCACAGGCAAGCTGGAGCCTATCCCAACTGACTATGGGTGAGAGGCGGGGTACACCCTGGACAAGTCGCCAGGTCATCGCAAGGCTGATACATAGAGACAAACAACAATTCACACTCACATTCACACCTATGGTCAGTTTAGAGCCACCAATTAACCTAACCTGCATGTCTTTGGACTGTGGGGGAAACTGGAGCACCTGGAGGAAACCTACTCACGCACGGGGAGAACATGCAAACTTCACATAGCAAAGTCCCATTGGCCACTGGGCTTGAACTCAGATACTTATTGCTGTGAGACAACAGTGATAACCACTACACCACCATGCCACCCACGTTCTAAGTCATTATTTTGAATTAGTAGGTCAATATTATGGGACACAATGTCATTATTTTGACTTTGGATGTCATTATTTTGGCTATCTTGTTATTTTCTTTTACAGTGTATGTCATTATTTGGACATTGTATCTTGTTATTTTGACTTAGTCTGTCATTATTATCTCATAGTATCTCATAATTTTGACTTAGTATGTCATTATATTTGAATAATAATAATAATAATAATAATAATAATAATAATAATAATTTCAATTTATATAGCACCTTTTTCAAAACCCAAGGTCGCTTTACAATTATAGTGAGTGAATAAATAAATAAATAAATTAATTAATTAATTAATTTAAAAAAAAGTCCACCAAATAGAGGCCAGGATGTCATTCCAATGGTGTAGCAGCCACAGTCCCACCAAAAGGCACACGAATACAAGTCCCACACTGCCAGCACAGCCACCGTGACAACGCCGGCAACACCACTCAGAACACCATGCCATGGATCCACAAAGCGAGCACAGAAGCACCCCCATGCAGAGCGCTGGTATGTCCCAAACTGCCTGCACAGCTGCTGCGATACCACCGAGCAACATCACTCGGAACACCACTCCAAGTACTAAAGCACAGAGCGCTGGACAACCACGATGTTAAAATGAGCAACGAGCTCACTGCAGTCCATAGCGAGGGGCACAGGCATCACCCATGGCGAACCAAGGTCTGGAGGGAACCAACGCCCAAAACTGGGTCTAGAGCTACACCACCACCGGCGGACAAAAACACTCAAACAAAAACAAACATCAAACTACACACACACGAATAAATAAAGAGAGAGAAAATAAAATAAAAAAGCTTGTATCTTTATTTTACTTATTATTGTATCTTGTATTTTACTTTGTATCTTGCTATTTGTATCTTGTATTTTATTATTGTATCTTGAAGTGCTTTATTTTAAAAAATATTCATTAAAAAATAAAAAATCAATGTGTCAGCAAATGTTATAAACCCATTATTATTATTTTCCAGCATTGTAATGAAAATTGTTAGCATATATATATATATATATATATATATATATATATATATATATATATATATATGCGTGTGTGTGTGATGTGAGGGAGGGAGGGAGTGACTCGATAAGAGTGTTGAAAAGTTAGGAGTGTGACAGTCTGTATTAAAGTGTGTGAGGTGACCTGGCCTCAGGTCAAATCTAACTGATGATCCCTGGAATAAAAGACAAAAGTTTAAATCATTGAATATTCTAAATTATATATTCAGGACTATTTTAAAATTGAATTCTGATGCTGTAGGCGTTAGCTCTAGCTAGTGATTATTCTAAAAAAAAGTGTGAAAGTGGTCTTATAGGGAACAGTTTGTGAATGAAGTAAATGCTTCCATATGTTGCATGACTCTAGTTTGTTCTTAACATAATTTATTGACTTGTTGCTTAAATTATTCTTACTCTTGCCACATACATGATTTTTTTTTTCAAAACTGATGATATTCAGTTCAAACACCATTGAAAGTAATTTCAGGAACAGATCTCTTGTGTGACGTGTATTTCACCCCTCTCATTTAAATATGTAAAAAAGTTTTCGGCGTGCGCTTTGTGCGTGCATCATGGACCTCAGTGATTTTAAAATGTTGGCTTCGGCCCTGTCTACATTGGTAGCATTTCGGACAAATGCAGGCAAAACGTTCCATAGTTTGGGTGCTGCAACAGTCAATGATTGGTCACCCAGAGTAGCTAGGGTCCTTATATTGGGAAACTGAAGTAAAAGTTTGTCATCAAAAGATCTTAGGTTGTATCTAGAAGCAGTTTTGAGTTTTACTAGTTCTGTAATAGGGTTGCACGGTGGTGTAGTGGTTAGCACTGTCACCTCACAGCAAGAAGGTCCTTGGTTTGAGCCCAGAGGCTGACAAGGGCCTTTCTGTGTGGAGTTTGCATGTTCTCCCTGTGTCTGTGTGGGTTTCCTCCGGGTGCTCTGGTTTCCCTCACAATCCAAAGGCATGCAGGTTAGGCTAGTTGGTGACTCTAAATTGACCCTAGGTGTGAGTGTGAATGGTTGTTTATCTCTATGTGTTAGCCCTGCAATGATCTGGCGACTTATCCAGGGTATACTCTGCTTCTTGCCCATAGTCAGCTGGGCTAGGCTCCAGCTTGCCTGCAACCCTGGACAGGATAAGCGGCTACAGATAATGGATGGATGGATGGATGGATGGATAGTTCTGTAATATAAACAGGAGTGAGTCCATTTAAACATTTATTGGTAAAAAGTACAATTTTAAACTGAATTATGTAACTAATTGGTAACCAGTGGAGACTAAACAAGAAGGGAGTGATGTGATCAAAGTGCCCAGCATTGCAAATTAGCCTTGCTGCTGCATTCTGTACACATTGGAGTTTGTGCAGCTGATTACTAGGCGAGCCATACAGGAGGCTGTTACAGTAGTCAAGGTAACTCATCACAAAAGCATTAACTAATATCTGAGTACAATCAAAACTGAGAAACTTCCTAATTCTTATGTTACACAAGTGGAAAAAAGCAGCTTTACAGGTGCTGTTAATGTGTGTCTGTGGCAGCGGGGGCGTGGTCAAGCGCCGGTCTGTGACAGGAGGGCGGAGTCAGGGAAGGTAAGTGGCAGAATCATGTCACCTGAGAGCAATTAACCTGTTTGTGTGTCTTCCCAGTGACTGCGCCCTATATCAGGAGGGAGAGCGAGAGCAGAGAAAGCTCAACCCTGAACCAGACGCCGGTTGTGTGTCTGTGCATATTATTGTTAGACTGAAAAGTGTGGCAATAAAGCCCATTTATAAAACCTGATCTCTGTCCTGCCGTCCTCTGTGCTCCACCCACACGTAGGGTCTCTTACAGTGGTGCCGAAACCCGGGACAGTGGAGCACCAAACCAGCAGCCCCATGGAATCCTCCCCATTCGCCGATCTGGTCCACGCCCTCGCCACGGCTCAGCAAAGCCAGCACCAGGCACTCGTCACGCTCCGAAAGGAGCAGGAGCAGCTCTTCGAAGCCCTGGTGCTGGCCCAGCAGGAAGATCGCGAGGCGTTCCGGCATCTCCTCGCGTCGGCGGGGTCCACCAGCGCTCCGGCCGCGGGCCCGTCTCCCCTCATTGTCACCAAGATGGGCCCGCAGGACGACCCCGAGGCGTTCATCACGTTGTTTGAACAGGTCGCCGAAGCCTCGGGGTGGCCGATGGAGCAGCGCGCGGCGCGCCTCCTCCCCCTGCTCACGGGAGAGGCACAGCTGGCCGCGCTACAGCTCCCCGCCGACCGCCGGCTGGCCTACGCGGACCTCCGCCGGGCCGTCCTCCAGCGCGTGGGGCGCACACCGGAGCAACAGCGCCAGCGCTTCCGCGCGCTGCGACTGGAGGAAGTCGGCCGGCCGTTCGCGTTCGGCCAGCAGCTCCGGGACGCCTGCTGGCGGTGGCTGAGGGCCAACGATCGCGACGCCGAGGGAATCGTCGACCAGGTGGTACTGGAACAGTTCATCGCCCGCTTACCAGCCGGAACCGCGGAGTGGGTCCAGTGCCACCGCCCGGCGTCGCTGGATCAGGCAGTCGAGCTGGCGGAGGATCATCTGGCGGCTGTCCCGGCGGCAGGACAGCAGATGGCATCTTCTCTTCTCTCCTCTTCTCTCTCTCTCTCTCCCCCTCCTCCTGTGTCCTGTCCTCGCCCCATTCCCCCTCCGCGGAGGCGGGGGCCGGCACCCCCCCAGCCGGCCCGCCGCACCCGCGGTGCCCTCCCGTTTCTCCCTTCTGTGTCTGTCTCTCCCCCACCTCAGGTGAGTGAACCCCAGATCACCGGTGCAGAGGGAAAGCCCGGGCCGGTTTGCTGGCGCTGCGGGGAACCGGGCCACCTTCAACAGCAGTGCACGGCAATGGAAGTGGGCGCGGTGGTTCGGATCCCCGACGCGCCAGAGGCCGCCCTCGATCGGGCCGGAGCGTATCGCATACCGGTGAGTATCCAAGGGGCTACATATCAGGCGTTGGTGGATTCTGGTTGTAATCAGACCTCAATTCGCCAAAGCCTGGTTCAAAACGAGGCATTGGGGGGAGCACAAGGGGTGAAGGTGTTATGTGTGCACGGGGATGTTCACAGCTACCCTTTGGTGTCGGTCCACATTATTTTCAGAGGGGAAAAATTCATAGTAAAGGCGGCGGTTAATCCTCGCCTTACCCACTCTCTAATTTTGGGGACTGATTGGCCGGGATTTCGGGGTTTAATGACACGCCTAGTCGAGAGTGGGTCCTGCCATTTGACAGGGGGAGGTCCCGGTGTCGCTTTGGCGGGAGCAGCTGTCACAGAGCCGTCTACGTCATCTCCGCGTCAGAGTGAGGAGCCGCCGGCTCCTCCTCTCTCTATTGGGGAATCCCTCGCGGATTTCCCATTAGAGCAGTCGCGAGACGAGACTCTGCGGCATGCGTTTGACCAAGTGAGAGTAATCGATGGTCAAACGCTCCAGCCGAACGCCACCCCGTCCTTCCCCTACTTCGCGATTATGAAGGATAGATTATACCGAGTGACGCAGGACACTCAAACTAAAGAGCGCGTCACGCAGCTTTTAATTCCGAAGAGCCGCCGGGAATTGGTATTCCAGGCGGCTCACTTTAATCCCATGGCTGGACACTTGGGGCAGGATAAAACACTAGCCCGAATAATGGCCCGTTTCTATTGGCCGGGGATTCGCGGCGATGTCCGTAGGTGGTGTACGGCATGCCGCGAATGCCAGTTAGTAAACCCAGTGGCCATTCCAAAAGCGCCTTTGCGCCCTCTACCGTTAATCGAGACCCCGTTTGAGAGAATTGGGATGGATCTCGTCGGGCCATTAGATCGGTCAGCACGAGGGTACCGCTTTATATTAGTTCTGGTGGACTATGCAACGCGATACCCGGAAGCAGTGCCTCTGCGCAATATCTCAGCACGCAGTATTGCAGAGGCACTCTTCCGCGTCATCTCCCGAGTTGGAATCCCGAAAGAGATTCTGACTGATCAAGGCACTACGTTTATGTCACGAACACTGCGCGAACTGTATGGGTTATTGGGGATTAAGCCGATCCGCACCAGCGTGTATCACCCACAAACGGACGGTTTAGTGGAACGATTCAACCGCACCCTCAAAAATATTATTAAAAAATTCGTAAGTGAGGACGCACGTAACTGGGATAAGTGGCTCGAACCCTTGCTGTTCTCAGTGCGAGAGGTCCCCCAAGCCTCCACGGGGTTCTCCCCGTTTGAATTATTATATGGGCGTAAGCCGCGCGGCATCCTGGACGTGCTGCGGGAAAATTGGGAGGAGGGACCTTCACAAAGTAAGAACGAAATTCAGTACGTTATGGACCTGCGCGCAAAACTCCACACGCTCACCCACCTAACTCAGGAGAATTTGCGGCAGGCCCAGGAACGGCAAGCCCGCCTGTACAACAAGGGTACGCGCCTTAGAGAGTTCACTCCGGGAGATAAGGTACTCGTACTGTTGCCCACGTCGAGCTCCAAATTGATCGCCAAGTGGCAAGGACCCTTTGAGGTCACACGGCGAGTCGGGGACGTCGACTATGAGGTGAGGCGAACGGACAGGGGTGGGGCGCTACAGATTTACCACCTCAACCTGCTTAAACTCTGGAACGAGGAGGTCCCCGTGGCGTTGGTGTCGGTAGTTCCAGAGAAGGCGGAGCTGGGGCCGGAGGTTCAAAAAGGGACATTGGCATCACGTACCTCTCCGGTCCCCTGTGGAGACCACCTCTCCCCGACCCAACTCACGGAGGTCGCCCAGTTGCAGACCGAGTTTTCGGATGTGTTCTCGCCCCTGCCCGGTCGCACTAACCTCATAGAGCACCACATAGAGACGCCCCCGGGGGTGGTAGTGCGTAGCCGCCCTTACAGGCTACCTGAACACAAAAAAAAGGTGGTTCGGGAAGAACTTCAGACCATGCTCGAAATGGGCATCGTCGAGGAGTCCTACAGTGACTGGAGCAGCCCGGTGGTCTTGGTACCCAAGGCCGACGGGTCGGTCCGGTTCTGTGTGGACTATAGAAAAGTCAACGTGGTGTCTAAATTCGACGCGTACCCAATGCCTCGTATTGATGAGTTGCTCGATCGACTCGGCACTGCTCGCTTTTATTCGACACTGGATTTAACGAAGGGATATTGGCAGATCCCCTTGACTCCACTATCCCGAGAAAAAACGGCCTTTTCCACACCGTTTGGTTTACACCAATTCGTCACCCTTCCGTTTGGGCTGTTTGGGGCCCCCGCAACGTTTCAGCGGCTGATGGACAGAGTCCTCCGCCCTCACGCCACATATGCGGCAGCATATTTAGATGACATAATCATCTATAGCAATGACTGGCAGCGGCACCTCGAACATCTGAGGGCCGTCCTTAGGTCGCTGAGGCGAGCGGGGCTCACAGCCAACCCAAAGAAGTGTGCGATTGGGCGGGTGGAAGTACGGTATCTGGGCTTCCACTTGGGCAACGGGCAGGTGCGTCCCCAAATTAATAAGACGGCAGCAATTGCGGCCTGCCCGAGGCCCAAGACCAAAAAGGGGGTGAGACAGTTCCTGGGGCTGGCTGGCTATTATCGCAGGTTTATACCTAATTATTCGGACGTCACCAGCCCGCTGACTGATCTCACTAAAAAGGGGGCACCAGATCCGGTCCAGTGGACGGAGCAGTGCCAGCGGGCTTTCTCAGAGGTAAAGGCTGCACTGTGTGGGGGGCCACTTCTACACTCCCCTGACTTTTCTCTCCCTTTTATGTTGCAGACCGATGCGTCGGACAGAGGGCTGGGGGCAGTTTTGTCCCAGGAGGTGGAGGGGGAGGACCGCCCTGTCCTGTATATCAGCAGGAAGCTGTCGGTGCGTGAGGGGCGCTACAGCACCATAGAGAAAGAGTGTCTGGCCATCAAGTGGGCGGTTCTTGCCCTCCGGTACTACCTGCTGGGGCGCCCTTTCACCCTCTGTTCGGACCACGCGCCCCTCCAGTGGCTCCACCGCATGAAAGATGCCAACGCGCGGATCACCCGTTGGTATCTGGCGCTCCAACCCTTTAATTTCAAGGTGGTCCACAGGCCGGGGGCGCAGATGGTCGTGGCGGACTTCCTCTCCCGTCAAGGGGGGGGGGAGTCGGCTGCAGGCCGGACGGCCGCCCGGCCTGAGTCGGGCGGTGGGGGTATGTGGCAGCGGGGGCGTGGTCAAGCGCCGGTCTGTGACAGGAGGGCGGAGTCAGGGAAGGTAAGTGGCAGAATCATGTCACCTGAGAGCAATTAACCTGTTTGTGTGTCTTCCCAGTGACTGCGCCCTATATCAGGAGGGAGAGCGAGAGCAGAGAAAGCTCAACCCTGAACCAGACGCCGGTTGTGTGTCTGTGCATATTATTGTTAGACTGAAAAGTGTGGCAATAAAGCCCATTTATAAAACCTGATCTCTGTCCTGCCGTCCTCTGTGCTCCACCCACACGTAGGGTCTCTTACAGTGTCCATCTTTAACTGTCCATCAAACCAGCAACCAAGATGCTTTACTTCATTAGCTGGTTCAATTACACTGTCACTGACTCATAAATAGTCGATATTAACTTTCGCAAGTTGCTGTTTCATCCCTATGATGAAAAATTCTGTTTTATTATTGTTTAGTTTAAGCCTGTCCAACAACATCCATTCTCTGATGTCTACAATGCAATTTTGCATGGCCTCAACAGCAGCCAATTGCTCATCACTAGAGTTTGCTTTGAAGGAGATATACAGTACAACTGTGTGTCATCGGCATATGCATGGACATCAGGCAGATGACGTTCGATAATCACAAACAGCTTGCTAGCATAAACGACAAACAGTAGGGGACCAAGACAGGATCCTTTTGGTATGCCGTACTTTGCATCAAACCTCTTCAATGTCTGACCATTGATTGATATGGATTGAGATCTATTGTGTAGGTAGGACTTGAACCAGGAGTGCACATTCCCCAAGATGCCAAAGTCTGAGTGTAGATGATCAAGTAAAATAATATGGTCTACAGTTTGAAAAAAACTGTGCTGAGGTCAAGGAGCACCCGGAGAGTAACATGCTGCTGGTTCATATTAAGTAAGATGTCATTCTTGACCTGCAGTAGCGCAGTTTCAGTACTGTGTAATTCACAGTATGAGGACTGGGCTTTGGGATAAAGCTCATGTTCAGTCAGATGATTATGGGTTTGACTGAACACAGCTCACTCAGTTAGTTTGGAAACAAATGAGAGGTTGCTGATAGGGCAAAGGTTATTGAATGCCACCTCTAATTTTGGTTTCTTCAGTCTTGGGTGGATGTTGGCTTGTTTCCAATTGTCAGGAAAACATCCAGTTTGTAAGGACAGATTTATCATCCTGGCACATACCGGTAGAAGGACATCCAGGTACTCAACTACATAAACATAAGCACACACAATGTTAGCTTTAGGTAACTTGCTATACATACAATTATTATCCAACCTCAGGGGAGAAAAACAAAACAAAGCATAATCTGCTCCTTACATTTACAGGAAGTCTGAAGAGTTACATTTTTTGCTCACTGTCCCTTATTTATCAGAATTTCATAGAAATAAGTACAGATTTGATTCATGATTCAAATCTGAGTTTGATTCTTGAAACTGTTATATGACATCAAAATGAGCAGTGATTTCAGCATAGAAACAAGCTCCCACCCACTAATCTCTTATTTACATACAACACGTTCTCTTATACACCTCTTTTACATGAAACACACTGATAGCGGGTCGGGACGGC
Organism: Neoarius graeffei; assembly: GCF_027579695.1. NCBI lineage: Eukaryota > Metazoa > Chordata > Actinopteri > Siluriformes > Ariidae > Neoarius > Neoarius graeffei. The sequence continues at coordinate 28,027,454 of NC_083579.1, forward strand.
ATGGTGGTGCAGTGGTTAGCACTGTTGCCTCACAGCAAGAAGGTTCTGGGTTCTAGCCCAGTGGCCAACGGGAGCCTTTCTGTGTGGAGTTTGCATGTTCTTCCCGTGTGTGAGTGGGTTTCCTCCGGGTGTTCTGGTTTCCTCGACAGTCCAAAGACATGCGGTTAGATTAACATGGGGCAGCCATGGCCTGAGGTTGGGCTGAAGTGCCCTTGAGCAAAGGCACCTAATCCATAGCTGCTCACTGCTCTGGGCATGTGTGTGTGCTCATTGTTCGTGTGTGCGTGCATGCGTGTGTTCACTGCTTCAGATGGGTTAAATGGAGAGGTTAAATTTCACTCTGTGCTTAAGTGTACGTGTGACAAATAAAGGCTCCTTGGCTTCTAAAAGGAAAAAAATTAGTCGGATAACCAAGGTCCATGGAAGGAAGTAAACAGAGAGGGGGGAGTATGGGGGTACATTTCAGTGAAGCTGAGTTTGAGCTTATTTTTTGCAAATATAGACAGTTATGAAAATGTGTTTAAAGACCAAAACCATGTAAAAAGCTAAACTGTTCTACAACCTCATCAGCAGGTATTTTTGTGAACTTGATTTATAGCTAGGTTTTAATTCATACTAGAATTAGTAAAAGTCAGATTTAATAGAAGTCATACTTAATTACAGACTTATTTATAAATATAGGTGAGACAAGCTTCTTGCCAACACAAATAAACAGATCTTTATTTCATATAAATCAAATGCTGAAAGATAATTTAAAATCAGTATAAAATGTAATTAAATTTCATCTTGTGTTGATTTGAAATTTTATTATAAACTTTTTTTGAGTAATGTAAAAAGTACAAATCAAGCTGATAAAGGTTCACATTCAGAACTTTGATTCACATTTCCTTGACATGTAGATACTAAACATCATTACTTATATTTTATTATGCATTTAATTTATGCCCAATTGTGATTATTGATATTATTACCTTTGCCAACTTTGCTGGTTATGTTATCGCCTCCATTTGTTTGTTTGTTTGTTTGACTGTTCCCAATGTAACTCAAAAAGTAATTAACAGGTTTTAATGAAATTATGAGGAAAGGTGGGCCATGACCCAAGGAGCAATTGATTAGATTTTGATGCAAATCTGAATATGTGGCTTGGCATTGGTATGCACCCTACTGAGTGCCCTCCTAGTTTGCTACTATCTTTGTCTCTTATTACTCTATTTACAGTACTTACATTACATTAATGGCATTTAGCAGATGCTCTTATCCAGAGTGACATACAACATACCCAGAGCAGCCTGGGGAGCAGCAGGGGGTTAGGTGCCTTGCTCAAGGGCATTTCAGCCATTCCTGCTGAATGTTACACTCAAATATATACACACCGATTAACTAGAAGGCCCAAAGTGCAGACTTTAGTCTGCAATGAAATCCCCCCCCAAATGTGTGAATAATGGCCCTTTTCCACTACCCTTTTTCAGCTCACTTCAGCTCGCTTCAGCTCACTTCAGCCCGACACGGCTCGCGTTTCGACTACCAAAGAACAGCATGACTCGGCTCGCTTCAGCCCTGCTTAGCCCCTAAAACTTGCACCATTTTGGAGTGGGGCTGAAGCAAGCCAAAGCGAGCCGAGTGAGGCTGGGGGCATGAGCAGACACTCCCCTGTGCACTGATTGGTGAGGAGGAGTGTCCTCACATGCCCACACACACCCCGCGAGCACGCTGGGATCTGTAAACACCGTAAACCTGGAAGAAGAAGAATTACGAATTACGAGAATTTCTGAAGCCTTATGCGCCTCGCCTCATCTATACACTCTTGCCAGTATCTGTTGGCGTTGTCGGTGACAACAAGCCACAGAACCAAGACCAGCAACACTAACGACTCCATGTCCTCCATGTTTATTGTTTACTATTTGGGTCGTGAGACTACTGCTTAAAAGCTCACTGATGTCACTGTTTGCGCCGCCTAATGACATCACGTGACATCCACCCACTTTCGCTAACTCCACCCAATGTGTCCACCCACTTCCAGCCAGCACAGTTCAGTGCGGTTGTAGTCAAAATGCAACTCCAACAGCCCCGCTCAGCTCGACTCAGCCCAACTCAGCACGGCACGGCTCAGCCCAACTCAGCCGCGTTTGTAGTGGAAAAGCGGCATAAGTCTAACATACCACTAACTGCCTCCCATTGTTGTGTAAAGAATTATTGAGCTGTGTCCCTGCCAGCACCCCACCCCCACACACAGGATATTCTGCAGGCCAGCAACTCTGATGTGCCCTTCTGTAAGAATCACTGGCCATAAAAGGCACATACCAAAGGCACATAACCAAAATATTTGCCATTTTTCCACTATGACATTTGTAACAAAAACCGTGCTGGCATTTGACAAGGGCATAAGACAAATTGTGTTACCTGAGAAATAGCCTCTGATGTGCCCTTTTGTAAGACTCAATGGGCATCATACAATTTAGATTCGATGAAGGAAAGGAGGGGAAGGGAGTGTCGTAAAAGGTGTGAATGTTGTGGGCGAGAAACAACCATAAATAGGGAATGCCTGGCATGTAGATCCAGACTTCACAATGCCACAACCAAGGCAACCAAGAAGGATCAGTGCTCAAGAGGCTTTAGCAATTCTACAGAGCATGTCGGACTGTGAATCTGATGGTGGAGATATGGACCTTGCATTTCAGAATGAAAACGTTAACACTGATTCGTCAAGTGATGAGGATGCGACTGCTCTTGCACCAGTAAATCCTCCCCTCCAAAGACGCACCAGGAGATGGGTGGTCAAGTATGTGATTGAGCAGGACAGTTCAGACACAGAGGCCATGTCAGATGAGGAGGAAGACACAATGCATGTCAACCCCCCTTGTAATAAAAAACAAAAAGTTGCAGATGTGGGCATAACACCTGGATCCACAGGGAAGGAGAAAGATGGCACTATGTGGTTCCACCACAAAGTTGGAGATTTTTCTGCTCATGAAACTCCACAGACAGCATTCAATGGATCTGGAGGGCCAACAGAGTTTGCAACACGCAAAATCACGAGTTGCCTTCAAAGCTTCCTGTGTTTGTTGGATATCAGCATGTTGTTGACCATCAGAGACTGCACAGTCCAGGAGGGCCGTAAAACAAATCCCAACTGGCAGATGAGTGTCTTCGAGCTGATGGCATTCCTCGCAATCCTTTTTTGAAGGACTGCCAAGGGCTACATTGGTGCCATGTGACTCATGTGGGCCAACAGGTTCGGCAACCCAGATATCAAAGCCATAATGCCCTGTAACTGCTTTCTTGAAATAAAGTAGTACCTTCGCTTTGACAACAAGGACACCCGCAAGGAGCGCATACAAACGGACAAATTTGCAGCAATTTCAGACATCTGGCAGTGGTTTATTCAGAATTGTGTGTTGTCCTACAGTCCAGGGCAACATGTTACCATGGATGAGCAGTTATTTCCTTCAAAGGTTCATTGTCCCTTTCGGCAGTACATTGCATCCAAGCCTGACAAATTTGGAATCAAGTTTTGGATTGCAGCAGATCTGGACACAAAATACATATGTAATGCCATCCCTTACTTGGGAAAAGATACCACTCGTCCAACGGGAGAGACGCTGTCAGAGAATGTTGTTTTGAAATTGATGGAACCATTTATGGACCAGGGAAGGACTGTAACTATGGACAATTTCTTCACCTCTCTGTCTTTGGCTAACAGGCTTCTTCAACGAAAAACAACTCTGCTTGGCACCATCAACAAAAATCGTCAGGAGCTACCAGCAACTGCAAAGGAAACCTCGGGGTGCCAGTTGTACTCCACACAGGTGTTCACATCTGGAAGTGCCTTGCTGACGGTGTTTGCAACAAATAAAAAGAAATCTGTTTGTCTTCTGAGCACCATGCATCAGAAAGTGGAAATTGTGGACACCCAAAAACAAAAACCAAACACTGTTGTTGATTACGACCATTTCAAATGTGGCATTGATATCATGGACCAGAAATTATGCAACTACTCGGTGCGTGCAGGAACATGGAGATGGCCCATGGCTGTGTTTTACAACCTGCTTGACATGGCTGTCACAAATGCACGTCTTGTACACAGCATGTACAGGATCCAAAGAAAGTCGCCAATTGTTCATGCTGGAGCTTGCAGAAGAACTTCAAAACAGGCTTTTGCAGGAAAAGGCACAAGGGGAAGAACACAAACAACAGTGCCGTGAGATGAGAGTTTCTCAGAAGAAAAAGACACAGTGCCAGGTGCGCATGATGATGATGATGATGATGATGATGCCCTTTATTGTCACTAGTCAATACCAGCGAAATTAGCTGTCAACCTGTCCGTACATATACAACATACAATTGACATAGGGTAGACAGGACAGGAAGACAGGGATGAAGATAAAAAGGAAACACAACATGAGGAGAGATAAGGAAAAAAAGAACACCCCCTCCACTATGCTCCTGTCAAGAGAACAGTGCGGGAACATTACAAAAACCTTTGCACATAAGCACACAACAACACAAGTACACTTTAAACACGGGACTTGAGGGGGGAATCGGGGGTAGGGAGTAAGGAGGGGAGGGGTGGGGGGGAGGGGAGGGGAGGAGGTAATCCAGTGCAAGCAAGCAGCCGTCCGCTCCTGCAGCCATGAAGGCACTGGTCACACACCTGCTTGTCACACTGGGGGTAAAAATGGCGACTGCGGAAAGTTAGAGGAGGAATGCGAGAGTGTCTCCCGGCAGTGACCTTCAGGGGGAAATGTTGTCTCAGCAACGGCCTGAACCGAGGCCGGTGCTGTCTCAGGGAGCTGAATGTCGATAAGATATAAATTATTTGGTCTTTCCAGACGCAGTCTTTGCATGTCCACACCGCTCTTCCATATCTGTCCATTCCGTCCATTCTATTCAAATTCAAATTGATCTCCGAAAAACGTATTCCTTGCAAAGCTGAAAGCTGCTTCGAGATAACAACCATTTTTTGGTTAAAGTTCTGAATGTCCACAGTCCAAGTGCCAACAGCTTTGCCCACCACTCCAATCATATCGGGCAGCTTTGTGGGGCTTTGTTCACCGTTGTCTGATTTCCTCGATATACCAGGGCAATGCCTAATCCAATCAGCAAAAGTCCTGTAATCATGGTTCCAAATAGGTAGATATCTTCACTGTCCTCCACAGAAAGAATCGCCAGGCACACGACCCGCCACCGCTCCCACGCGTCCATCGTGTAACCAGCCACAAATGTTCCGGCAGGACAGATGGGTTCCCCTGAACCCAGGCTTCTCATCGAGAAAACTGTGTCAATTTCGTTAGGAGACCAGTTTATCAATTCCATGCTTTTTTTAGTTTAGAAAGTAATGCAGGGAGAGTCTCTTCAAAAAGTACAGCAGACGAGACAAGACACAGAAGCACAAGCAGGGAAAAAAAGGAGGGAGAGGGAGAGCAGAAAATGCGACCGCCTTCCATGGAAGCACAGAGAGAAAAAAAAATACTCTGCATACTCTGCAATAATAGCATAAAAAATATAATAATAAAAAAATAATAAAAGCATACTCTGCAATAATAACAGAAGCACCGAACTTTGTGTACGCTGCCGCAAATACACCTGTGGCAAATGTAGGAAAGACTCACCATGGGAATGTGGAAACTGCTAGATGGGACAACTGTATGCTACATTTCTGTGCTTTGTATAGCCTCCATATGTAGTGAGTCTGCTTTTCTTAGTGTGAAATAAACATTTATTTTCTTCCTGAAGTTATACCATCTGTTTGTAGTTTTTCCAAGCTGAAATTGTGTTTTTTGGGGCACTAATTCCAGTCCTCTGTCCTCTGACATTGTGAGCTTGGCAGAGTAAATTGCCATTGAAATTGGGGTGTAACCTACAACCAAATTACCATTCATGAAGGATTTAGTATGTCCCTTCCTAAAATGACAGGCCATTATTAAAATAAATATTTTTATGACAAATAGAAAGCGTTTCTTGGATCAACTCACAAAATAAGGTGAATGTGTACATCTGTTTGTTGGCTAAATGAAATATAAAATGAAAAATCGTTACTCTTAGCACAACACACACAACTCAACACACAGTATGTTGGGCTGATCAGAGTTCATTCAAACAGCAGTTTGGCCTTTGTCACTACAGGCAGCAACCTCAGTGGGGGGTGGAGTGGCTGTTCACAATACAATGGAGACAGTTAGCACCTTGAGAGGAATGCACAATTTTTGCAGAGGGGAGGGGGCATGCAGCAGAAGTGAAAATCTCTGGGTCTGCTAGTTTGATTTTACAGATACAGCAAAGATGAAATTGATGATTAAGGGAAATTTCAATGGAATTTACATACCCTCATTTGATTTTACTGAACAAAACTTCTATTATATCCAGTTCCATGGTTGCTAGTGTCTGTCCATAATGTAATACAAACATGAACAACCCTTGATATAGTGTGCTTTATACAATAGTATAGTAGTTCTGGTCCACTAATTTGGTCAAGTGGCATTCCAAGAGTGCATATATTTCCAATAACCACACTAAGACATTTCACTGTGTGTTTCATTCTGTTCTTCATTTAAAATTCTACTTCCTAGTTCAAAATGGTTACTACAATCTTGTTATTGACATCATTAGCAGAAATGACAAGTGATCCACTTTTTATGAACATGACTTTTGGCTTAAAATATCTTATAAAGCTCATCAGATGAGGACGGAGAGAAAGAAATGAAGCTACATTTCACTGGAGGCACCTTTAACTAATTATTGTGAGCTAGCTAGCTGGCTAACCAGCCAGCTGACAGAATATCAGTGTTGCCCCTTTTCCACCAAAGCAGTTCCAGGGCTGGTTCGAGGCCAGTGCTTAGTTTGGAACCAGGTTTTCTGTTTCCACTGACAAAGAACTGGCTCTGGGGCCAGAAAAAAATGGTTCTAGGCTAGCACCAACTCTTTCCTGGGCCAGAGAGCTTACGTCAGTGGGGGGGGGGGGGGGGGGGGAGTTGTTAAGACCGACAACAATAACAAGACTGCAAAAGGTCACCATTTTTAAGCGATGAGAAGCAGCAGCTGTACAAATGCAAAGTCATCCATTATTGTTGTTGTTGCTGCTTCTTCTTCTCCGTGTTGTTGTTGCTTCGATGTTCGCACCAAGGTTTATGCAAATGCAGCGATGTAACTGATGTATACAGCGACATAACTGATGTATACAGTGATGTAATGACGTGGCTCTCCTTAGCACCCCGAGCTATGGAAAAGCAAACTGGTTCTCAGCTGTCTCGCAAGTTGAACGAGTTGTGAACCAGCACCAGCACTGGCCCCGAACCAGCCCTGGAACTGATTTGGTGGAAAAGGGGTATGTGTGGCTTCTTTGGGATCTATTTCCATAAGCAACACAAAAATAAACAAAGCATTTGGGTATTTTGTGACCAAAATGCCAGATATTAATACTCAATATTAATTTATTGTTTATAGGACTGCAATATGGGCGGCACGGTGGTGTAGTGGTTAGCGCTGTCGCCTCACAGCAAGAAGGTCCAGGTTCGAGCCCCGTGGCCGGCAAGGGCCTTTCTGTGCGGAGTTTGCATGTTCTCCCCGTGTCCGCGTGGGTTTCCTCCGGGTGCTCCGGTTTCCCCCACAGTCCAAAGACATGCAGGTTAGGTTAACTGGTGACTCTAAATTGACCATAGGTGTGAATGTGAATGGTTGTCTGTGTCTATGTGTCAGCCCTGTGATGACCTGACGACTTGTCCAGGGTGTACCCCACCTTTCGCCCGTAGTCAGCTGGGATAGGCTCCAGCTTGCCTGTGACCCTGTAGAACAGGATTAAGTGGCTAGAGATAATGAGATGAGATGAGGACTGCAATATTACACTTGCAATCATATGGTTATACTGAATATCGGCACTGCTGTGATTCCACCATGGCTTATATATATATATATATATATATATATATATATATATATATATATAAAATAAATTTTATTTGTAATGCACTTTTCATGAAAACAATCTCAAAGTGCTACAGAGTAAAATCAACATATAAAATCAACAATCATAAGCTTTTTTAAAAAGGTGGGTTTTCAGGCCACATTTAAAAGCATCAATAGTTTGTGCTGCCCTCAGATGGTCTGGGAGGGCATTCCAAAGGCGGGGGGCAGCAGAGCAAAAAGCCCAATCTCCCATTGTGCAGAGCTTAGTCCTTGGTACTTTAAGGAGATGGGTGGAGGAGGAATGGAGGGAACGTGTGGATGTCTGAGGAGTGAGGAGATCCTTGAGGTATGTGGGGGCAGTTCCATGGAGACACTGGTGGGTGAGGAGGGAGACCTTATATTCAATGCGAAATGAGACAGGGAGCCAGTGGAGTGTTTTGAGAATGGGAGTGATGTGATTGAATTTTCGCACCCTCATCAGGATCCTAGCAGCACTGTTCTGAATGTATTGAAGCTTTTGAATGCACTTGCTAGGGATCCCGATGAGGAGTGCGTTGCAGTAGTCCAGCCTGGAGGAGACAAAGGCTTGGACCAGCTTTTCTGCATCTGCCAGGGTGAGAGACGGATGGAGTTTGGCTATGTTCTTGAGGTGGTAGAATGAGGTTTTGCAGAGTTGTTGGATGTGGGTGTCATAGGTAAGCTGGGGGTCCATTTTTACACCAAGATTGGTGACAACTGGGGATAGTGGAATATCCTGATCAGAAAAGGTGATGCTGGTGATGGTGGAAGTGCCAACCTGGTGTGGAGTACCGACTAGGATGGCTTCAGTTTTGGAGCTGTTTAGCTGCAGAAAGTTGAGCTTCATCTACGCCTTTATCTCCTCCAGGCAGGTGGTGAGTGTGGCAGATTGCAAGAGTGCAGAGTGGTTGGGGTGGTTAGAATCTGTTTTTAAATAGAGCTGTGTGTCGTCGGCATAGCAGTGGAATGACAGTCCATGTTTACTGATGACATGGCCAAGAGGGAGCAGATATATGGTGAAGAGAGTTGGTCCATGTACTGAGCCCTGGGGAACCCCACAGGTGACAGCGTGGGTCTCTGATTTGGCTTCCCCCAGGGCAACATGCTCTGTTCTTCCCGACAGATAGGAGGAAAACCAGTTGAAGACGGAGTTGGAGAGGCCGATGGTTGTGTAAAGACGGTGCAACAGGATGTTGTGATCAACAGTGTCGAAGGCGGCAGACAGATCCAGGAGAATGAGGAGAGATGGAGAGCTGGTGTCAGCTGTCATGAGCAGGTCGTTGGTCACCCTAACCAGCACTGTTTCAGTGCTGTGACCTTGACAGAAACCAGACTCAAATGTTTCATACAGATTGTCTAGTTTGAGGTGGTCATGGAGTTGGCAGGCCACTACTTTTTCCAGCACTTTTGAGAGAAATGGCAAGTTTGAGATGGGTCTGTAGTTTGAAAAATTATCCGGGTCTAATGTGTGTTTTTTAAGAAGTGGCCTGATAACAGCAGCTTTGAGTGCAGGTGGAACATAGCCAGCTTGAAGTGAAAGGTTTATTACCTGAGTGATGAGGGGACTAATGGCAGCAAGATTAGACTTTACCAGGCCTGTGGGGAGGGGGTCTAACATGCAAGTAGACGGTTTCATTTTACTGATGATGGCCTCAACCTCCTGCAGTGCGACACTGGAAAAGTGGCTGAGAGGTCTAGAAGGCCCTGGCAGTGGATCAGTTAGAGTGGTGGAAGTGGCTGAGGGACCAGAGGGACTGGAGAGAAGGGAGCGGATAGTTACTATTTTATTTCTAAAGAAGTTAATGAAGTTATTGCACTTTTCCACAGTGGCATCTGAGTGAGAAGTTGTTTGTGGCTGAAGAAGGTGGCCGATGGTGGAGAAAAGCTGCTTGGAGTTGCCTGGGTTGTTGTTAATGATGTTAGAATAAAACTGGGACCGTGCATCTTTGAGGGATTTGGCATAGACTTTTTGATGTTCCCTGAAAGCCTGCTTATGCACTGTAAGTCCTGAAGCTTTGAAGCGCCATTCAAGGATGCGTCCAGATGATTTCATTCTCCGCAGCTCACTAGTGTACCAGGGAGCTGAGCATGAGAAGGTGACTGTGCGAGTCCTGATGGGGGCGTGGTGGTCAAGGAGGCTGGTCAGAGACTGATTGTAAAAATCCACTGTTTCAGTTACTGAGGAGAAAGCGGTAGAGTCAGAGGACACATGTTGGAGATCTAGAGCTAGGGCGTCAGGGTCAATGTTTTTAATGGATCTGAAATGGATTTGCCGCTTTGGTTTACAGTGGGATGAGTAGGAGGAAAGCAGCTCCATGAAGATGGCTTTGTGGTCTGAGAGCCCTAGATCACGTACCTGTAGGTTCATGATGGGAAGAGAGTTTGTGATCACCAGGTCAAGTGTATGACCCCTGGAGTGTGTAGGGGCATCAACATGTTGCTGTAGATTTAGACAGTCAAGTAGGTGGAGAAACTCAGCAGTAGAGTGACATGAGGGGGTGTCAACATGAATGTTAAAGTCACCGAGTATCATAATATTGGCAGAGGTTGTGCAGATTGTACTGAGAATGTCCTGAAACTCTGGGAAGAAAGCTGGGTTGGGTTTAGGAGGGCGGTAGATAAGAAGAAAGGTTAATGATAAAGGAGGCTTACATTTAAATGCAAGGCATTCAAATGTAGACAGTACAGGTAGTGAAATGAGGGATAGTTCAAAATCCTGACAATATATTGCAGCAAGGCCGCCGCCACGACCAGTGGTGACCAGCCTTTTCAAGGTAAAAGTAGCCAGGGGGGCAGGATTCATTTAAGGCAGAAAATGTTTCTGGCTCATGCCATGTTTCAGTAAGGCACAGGAGATCTAATCCGTTTTCAAGGATATGATCCTGTAGGAAGGATGCCTTTTTTGACATGGGCTGAGTATTAAAGAGTTCAATTTTGGCCATTGGAGGAACGACGTGTCTCTGTAGGGGGCATAGTACAGTCCAGTCTGCCCTGCGGACCTTACAATCCATGATGTTACCTGTGTTACATGTATCAGGCGCGACAGTGTTCTGATGACGTCTCCAACGTGTGCCGGTTGTTGACCAGAGAGCCGTGATTTTGAAGCAGAGCACGGATGTGGAGCAGAGTGGTTGAAGTGATGGTGGTAGATGAATTTTCCCCGGGAACTTCTATGGATGTATCGAGGTCGGCGTAGAAGTCCAAGTTCCCCGATGGTGGATATACACGCTGGGTGAGCGTGTGTGTTGAGCTTCAGTAGCTGTGCAGCGGAGTACCTGAGCGTCATGCCGCCGGCCGACGAGGGAGTTTGCCAGGGGCTCGGTGAGAAAGCCAGAGGGTTTATCAACAGTAGGACAAACCAGCAGCAGAAAAACCTGAAGCCACAGTCCAGCAGCTTCTTTCCCATCATCAAGAGGCTGATGATCAGGGAGGCAGATGCCGGAGACGCCAGATGGTGAGTGGAAGTCGGCTTACGAGGACCGGAATCGGCGGCTAGCATGGAGCTCAATATGATCCAGATAGGGCGACAAGTTGAGAAAGTTCCCGCAGTTCGATAGACTATGGCTTGTAGTTTGTAGATTACAGACCATAGCACAATCCAGATATTAGTCAGACAGAGAAAGGCATAGGGGAAGAGGAGACAACACATGCCAGCGTCCTCCCCTGCGACCTCCCCTGCGACGCCTCAGAGAGAGACCTTCTACGGCCTTCTATTATCATTACCAGATAATGCCAGTAGTGTATAAAGTGTCATCAAGGTAAACCGTGGCTATTCCGTATATATATATACATATATATATATATATATATATATATATATATATATATATATATATATATATATACAGTGCTCAGTGTAAATGAGGATACCCCCTTTGAAAAGTAACATTTTAAGCAATATCTCAATGAACACAAACAATTTCCAAAATGTTGACAAGACAAATTTAATATAACATCTGTTTAACTTTGTGGCAGCAGGGCCATGGTCAAGCGTCGGTCTGTGACAGGAGGGCGGAGTCAGGGAAGGTAAGTGGCAGAATCACTACACCTGATGTTAGTTAACCTGTGTTTGTGTGTCTTCCCCAGTGACTGCGCCCTATATAAGGAGAGAGAGAGCAGAGGAAGAGAGCTCTCTCCCCAACCAGACAACTGGTGTGTGTGTGTGTGTGCGTAGATAGAAGGAGAGTTTGTCTAAAGTCTGAAAAGAACATAAATAAAGAGTTTGTTTGTGGAACTTAATTCTGTCCTGCCATCTTTCTGTGCTCCACCCCTACGAGCTGCTACAGTGGTGCCGAAACCCAGGATTCGAGCGCAGGAAGAACAGCCCCATGGAGTCCTCCCCCTTCGCGGACCTAGTCCACGCCCTCGCCACAGCCCAGCAGAGCCAGCACCAGGCGCTAGTCACCCTCTGAAAGGAGCAGGAGCACCGGTTCGAGGCCCTGGTGCAGCAGGAAGACTGACAGACATTCCGGCACCTCCTTGCGTCAGCGGGGTCCACCACCTCCGCCGCCGCGGGCCCCACCACCTCCGCCGCCGCGGGCCCTTCTCCCCTCACCCTCACTAAGATGGGCCCGCATGACAACCCCAAGGCCTTGCTCACGCTCTTCGAGCAGGCAGCAGAGGCCTCGGGCTGGCCGGTGGAACAGCGCGCGGCGCGCCACCTCCCCCTGCTAATGGGCGAGGCGCAGCTGGCCGCGCTACAGCTCCCCGCTGATCACCGGCTGGTCTACGCAGACCTTTGCCGGGCCGTCCTCCAGCAGGTGGGGCGCACCCCTGAACAACAGCGACAGCGCTTCCGCGCTCTGCGTCTGGAGGAAGTCGGCCGGCCGTTCGCGTTTGGCCAGCAGCTCTGGGACGCCTGCTGGCGGTGGTTGAGGGCCAACAACCACGACGCCGAAGGGATCATTGATCAGGTGGTACTGGAGCAGTTCATCACCCGCCTACCAGAGGGAACTGCGGAGTGGGTCCAGTGCCACAGCCCAGCATCACTGGATCAGGCCATCGAGTTGGCGGAGGACCATTTGGCGGCTGTTCCGACGGCAGGACAGCGGACATCCTCTTCTTCCCTCTTCTCACTCTCTCTCCCCCTCTCTCCTCCTGTGTCTCATCCTCGCCCCGTTCCCCGACCGTGGAGGCAGGGGCCGGCCCCACCCCAGCCAGCCTGTTGCACCCACGGTGCCCTCCCATTTTTCCTTCTGTGTCTGTCTCTTCCCCCCCTCCCAGGTGAGTGAGCCCCAGAGCACCGGTGCAGAAAGGAAGCCAGGGCCAGTTTGCTGGCGCTGCAGGGAGCCAGGCCACCTCCAACAGCAGTGCTTGGCGATGGAAGTGGGCGTGGTGGTTCGGATCCCCGACACGCCAGGAGCCGCCCTCGATCGGGCCGGAGAGTATCGCATACCGGTGAGTATCGAAGGGGATACATATCAGGCTTTGGTGGACTCTGGCTGTAATCAGACCTCAATTCACCAAAGCCTGGTGCAAGACGAGGCATTGGGGGGAGCACAGGGGGTGAAGGTACTGTGTGTGCACGGGGATGTTCATAGCTACCCTTTAGTGTCAGTCCACATTCTTTTCCGAGGGGAAAAATTTAGAGTAATAGGCGGCGGTTAATCCTCGCCTCACCCACTCGATAATTTTGGGGACTGATTGGCCAGGATTTGGGGAGTTAATGAGCCATCGAGTGAAGAGTGGGTCCTGCCATAGTTCAGCAGGGGGAGGTCCCGGTGTCACTTTGGCGGGAGCAGCTGTCACAGAGCCGTCTACGTCATCTCCGCGTCAGAGTGAGGAGAAGCAGGCTCCTCCTCTCGCTCTTGGGGAATCCCTTGCGGACTTCCCATTAGAGCAATCGCGAGACGAGTCTCTGCGGCATGCGTTTGACCAAGTGAGAGTAATCGATGGTCAAATGCTCCAGCCAAATGCCACCCTGTCCTTCCCCTATTTTTCTATTATGAAGGATAGGTTACACTGAGTGATGCAGGACACTCAGACTAAAGAGCAAGTCATGCAGCTTTTGATTCCAAAGAGCCGCCGGGAATTGGTATTCCAGGCAGCTCACTTTAATCCCATGGCTGGACACTTAGGGCAGGATAAGACACTAGCCCGACTAATGGCCCGGTTCTATTGGCCAGGGATTCGCGGCGATGTTCGTAGGTGGTGTACGGCGTGCCGCGAATGCCAGTTAGTAAATCCAGCGGCCATTCCAAAAGTCCCTTTGCACCATCTCCCATTAATCGAGACCCCGTTCGAAAGAATTGGTATGGATCTCGTCGGGCCATTAGATCGGTCAACATGAGGGTACTGCTTTATCTTAGTTCTGGTGAACTATGCAACACGATACCCGGAAGCAGTGCCTCTTCGCAATATCTCAGCATGCAGTATTGCGGAAGCGCTCTTCTGCGTCATCTCCTGAGTTGGAATCCCGAAAGAGATTCTGACTGACCAAGGCACCTCGTTTATGTCATGTACACTGAACGAACTGTATGGGTTGTTAGGTATTAAGCCGATCCGCACCAGCGTTTATCACCCACAAATGGACGGTTTAGTTGAAGGGTTCAATCGCACCCTCAAGAATATAATTAAAAAATTCGTAAGTGAGGATGCACGTAATTGGGATAAATGGCTCGAACCCTTGTTATTTGCAGTGCGAGAGGTCCCCCAAGCCTCCACGGGGTTCTCCCCATTCGAATTGTAACATGGGCATAAGCCACGCAGCATTCTAGATGTGCTGCGAGAAAATTGGGAGGAGGGACCTTCACCCAGTAAAAATCAAATTCAATACGTTATGGACCTGCACGCAAAACTCCACACACTCACACACCTAACCCAGGAGAATTTGCGGCAGGCCCAAGAACGGCAAACCCACCTGTATGACAGGGGCCTTAGGGAGTTCGCACCGGGAGATAAAGTTCTCGTACTGTTGCCCACATCAAGCTCCAAATTAATCGCCAAGTGGCAAGGACCCTTTGAGGTCACACGGCGAGTCGTGTTTGAGTTTGAGCCTCAATCTGCTCAAACTCTGGAACGAGGAGGTCCCCGTGGCATTGGTGTCGGTGGTTCCGGAGAAGGTGGAGCTGGGGCCGGAGGTTCAAAAGGGAACATTGGCATCACATACCTCTTCGGTCCCCTGTGGAGACCACCTCTCCCCGACCCAACTCGCGGGGGTCGACCTGTTGCAGACCAAGTATTCGGACGTGTTCTCGCCCCTGCCCGGCTGCACCAACCTCATAGAGCACCACACTGAGACGCCCCCGGGGGTGGCAGTGCGCAGCCACCCTTACAGGCTACCCGAACACAAGAAAAAAGTGGTTCGGGAAGAACTCGAGGCCATGCTCGAAATGGGCATCGTTAAGGAGTCCCACAGTGACTGGAGCAGCCCGGTGGTCTTGGTACCCAAGACCAACGGGTCAGTCCAGTTCTGTGTAGACTATAGAAAAGTCAACGCGGTGTCTAAATTTGACGCGTACCCAATGCCTCATATTGATGAGTTGCTCGATCGACTAGGCACAGCTCGCTTTTACTTGACACTGGATTTGACAAAGGGTTATTAGCAGATCCCCTTGACTCCATTATCCCGAGAAAAAAACGGCCTTTTCCACACCGTTCGGCTTACACCAGTTTGTCACACTTCCTTTTGGGCTGTTTGGGGTGCCCACTACATTCCAGTGACTGATGGATAGGGTCATCCACCCCCACACCACCTATGCGGCCGCGTACCTAGACGACATCCTTATTTATAGTAATGACTGGCCGCGGCACCTACAACATCTGAGGGCTGTCCTTAGGTCGCTGAGGTGGGCGGGTCTCACAGCCAACCCGAAGAAGTGTGCGATTGGGCGGGTGTAAGTACGGTATCTGGGCTTCCACTTGGGCAATGGGCAGGTGTGTCCCCAAATTAACAAGATAGCAGCAATTGCAGCCTGCCCAAGGCCCAAGACCAAAAAGGGGGTGAGACAGTTCCTGGGGCTGGCTGGCTACTATCGTAGGTTTATACCTAATTATTCAGACATCACCAGCCCGCTGACTGATCTGACTAAAAAGGGGGAACCAGATCTGGTCCAGTGGACGGAGCAATGCCAGCAGGCTTTCTCTGAGGTGAAGGCTGCACTGTGCGGGGGGCCACTGTTACACTCCCCTGACTTTTCTCTCCCCTTTACATTGCAAATGGACGCATTGGACAGAGGGCTGGCGGCCGTTCTGTCCCAGGAGGTGGAGGGGGAGGACCGCCCCGTCCTGTACATAAGCAGGAAGCTGTCGGTGCATGAGAGGCACTACAGCACCATCACAAAGGAGTGCCTGGTGATCAAGTGGGTGGTCCTTGCCCTCCGCTACTACCTCCTGGGGTGCTCTTTCACCCTCTGTTCGGACCACACGCCCCTCCAGTGGCTCCACTGCATGAAGGATGCCAATGCGCGGATCACCCATTGGTATCTGGCACTCCAGCCCTTTAATTTCAAGGTGGTCCACAGGCCGGGGGCGCAGATGGTCATGGCAGACTTCCTCTCCCGTCAAAGGGGAGTCGGCTGCAGGCCGGACGACTGCCCGGCCTGAGTCGGGCGGTGGGGGTATGTGGCAGCAGGGGCATGGTCAAGCGTCACTCTGTGACAGGAGGGCGGAGTCTGGGAAGGTAAGTGGCAGAATCACTACACCTGATGTTAGTTAACCTGTGTTTGTGTGTCTTCCCCAGTGACCATGCCCTATATAAGGAGAGAGAGAGCAGAGGAAGAGAGTTCTCTCCCCAACCAGATGACTGGTGTGTGTGTGTGTGTGCATAGATAGGAGGAGAGTGTGTCTAAAGTCTGAAAAGACCATAAATAAAGAGTTTGTTTGTGGAACTTAATTCTGGCTTGCCGTCTTTCTGTGCTCCACCCCTACGAACTGCTACAAACTTATAATGTGAAAATAAGGTTAATCATATAAACTTTGATTACACATTTTTCAGTTTTACTCAAATTAGGGTGGTGCAAAAATGAGTACACCCCACAACAAAAACTACTACATCTAGTACTTTGTATGGCCTCCATGATTTTTAATGACAGCACCAAGTCTTCTAGGCATGGAATGAACAAGTTGGTGACATTTTGCAACATCAATCTTTTTCCATTCTTCAACAATGATCTCTTTTAGTGACTGGATGCTGGATGGAGAGTGATGCTCAACTTGTCTCTTCAGAATTCCCTATAGGTGTTCGACTGGGTTCAGATCAGGAGACATACTTGGCCACTGAATCACTTTCACCCTGTTCTTCAGAAATCCAACAGTGGCCTTAGATGTGTGTTTAGTCATGTTGGAAAAGTGCACGATGACCAAGGGCACAGAGTGATGGTAGCATCTTCTCTTTCAGTATACATCTGTGAATTCATGATGGCATCAATGAAATGCAGCTCCCCAACACCAGCAGCACTCATGCAGCCCCACATAATGCCTCAGTCACAACTGGCCGTACGTGCTCCCACGGCTGGTCTACGTGCAAAAAACGCAAGAAACGCACGGAGGGCACGCATAAAAAAAACACATGGAGGGCATGCGTGTGACGTGCTGATTTTTGAGCCGTAGACTGGCTGCAGACCGGCTGCAGAGGTTCTTTGTCATGTCAAACAAACTCTACAGGCGCTTACGTTTTTTTCAGGTTGCAAGACAAACTTACGGCCAACGTGCATCTTTCTCCATGAACAAAAAAAACACAGCGATTTAGGAAATGCCAAAAATCGCACGGCCAAAAAATCGTATGTCCGGTTATGACCTAGGCTTAAGGACACTGCCACCACCATGTTTCACTGTAGGCACCATGCATTTTTCTTTGTATTCCTCACCTTTGCAACGCCATACAGTTTTGAAGCCATCAGTTCCAAAAACATTTATCTTGGTCTCACCACTCCAGATTATAGAGTCCCAGTAGTCTTCCTCTTTGTCAGCCTGGGCCCTGGCAAACTCTAGGTGGGCTTTTTTGTGCCTGAGCTTTAGGAGATGCTTCTTTCATGGACAACATCCATGCATGCCATTCCTCTGCAGTGTATGCCGTATTGTGTCACGGGAAATAGTCACTCCAGTTTGGCTTTCTACATCTTTAGATAACTGCAGTGAACTTGCATGCCGATTTTCTTCAACGCTTCTCATCAGAAGATGCTCCTGTTGAGGTGTTAACTTCCGTGGACGACCTGGACATCTCTGTGAGATGGTTGCAGTTCCATCTTTCTTAAATTTTTGTACCACTTTTGCTACAGTATTCTGACTAATAAGTAAAGCTTTGCTGATCTTCTTGTAGCCTTCACCTTTGTGGTGTAAAGAAATTATTTTCTTTGGGGAATTCTGAAGAGACAAGTTGAGCATCACTCTCCATCCAGCATCCAGTCACTAAAAGAGGTCATTGTTGAAGAATGGAAAAAGATTGATGCTGCAAAATGTTGCCTTGTTCATTCCATGCCTAGAAGACTTAGTGCTGTCATTAAAAATCATGGAGGCCATACAAAGTACTAGATGTAGTAGTTTTTGTTGTGGGGTGTACTCATTTTTGCACCACCCTAATTTGAGTAAAACTGAAAAATGTGTAATCTAAGTTATATTATTAACCTTACTTTCATGTTATAAGTTAAACAGATGTGATATTAAACTTTGTCTTTTCAACATTTTGGAAATTGTTTGTGTTCATTGAGATATTGTTTAAAATGTTACTTTTCAAAGGGGGTGTATTCATTTACGCTGAGCACTGTATATATACTTATATATATATATATATATATATATATATATATATATATATATATATATATATATATTAAGTGGGTCAGAGTTATTGTGAAAAGTGAAAAGAATGGTAGAAAAATGACACCTCAGTGGCACTTATGTATGCTAGCCTGTGGTGTATGCTAGCTGTTAATAGCATCAGAAAGTGCAAAGTCACATTTACTGCATAGCTTTGCCATTCACAGATTTTGGGAAAGCAGACATTGAGCTATCCTTTGTCACATTCAGTGGAAGAAAAGACTCAGAAGAAAGCCAGTTTGCTAAAAGCCCATTCATGTGCAGTCTCCTGCAAGTCTCCTGCTGCCATGAAGTTTGGCAAAGATGTGGCTGAATTTATTCAGCTTAAAGGAAAGATCTGGAAAAGACCTGTAGACTCTATGTCTCATGTTGAATGTTTCATACTGCAAAATTTCAGATGTCCCATTTTAATTGAAAAACAATGCTAGTCAAATCATCCGTTATTGTCACTAGTGCAACTTATTAATTGTTGTTTCAACTAATTATGCATTGGAATAGACATTGTACTCTATTGCATACCTTTTTGTGAAGAGAAGTAGGATGAAACTGGAGAACCTGGATGAAACCTATGCAGATAGTAACCCAAGCTCAGGATCTGATCAGGGACCTGGGAGCTGTGAAGTGGCAAAGCAAGCTGTTTCATTACAAGACCGCTCTCAGCATATCACTGTATTTGGTTAATTACGGAGTACTAGTTACTAACATGAAACTCTAATGAAGTCAAAACAGACATGCTTCATGATTTTTTGTTCTGTCGTAAGATATTTCCATGATGATGTATTCTGTGAAGGATATTTGAGCATCCATTGTGTGTATGACAAAATTTTTCAAGCGTTGAATTGTTCTGATTCACTGATTAGTCATAGGAACAGCAGACGTGCTGGGTGGCACGTGGACGCTGAGTGCCACTTTTACTTGTTTTTACAGCATCACTTTCATCAAAAGACTGCTTTTTCCACATGCGCCCGTTCCAACCAGGCTGTCCTAGTGTCCTGGTTACTGTGCAGAATCACAGATAATTGCCCTGCTCCTGCTCCTATTAAAGAGACTATCTCCTCTCATCTGTTCTGGAGGATTGCAATTCTTTTTTAGTAATGCAATTTCTTTCAGTAGAAATGGAACCGTGCCAAATGATCCTAAGCATCTCCTGGCAACCCTTTTCCATCTTCTGGGGGTCTCTATAGATGTTTAAACAAAAGCATGCTTGCTTTCTGCTTATTCAGAAAAAAAAGTGTTGTGGGGAAAGTGACTAATAGAAGATGTTAAAGCTTACTTAATTGCATTTTGAATGAGGAAAAGGGATTTGTTATATAAAGGAGAAAATATACACTTACTGACTACTTTGTTAGGAACCTGTAGACATGCTCATTTATGCAATTAGTCAATCAGCCAATCATGTGGTTTGGAAAAACTGATGCAGGTTTTTCAGTTACTTAGATACAACCTTCAAAATGGGGAAAAGATGTGAGGCTGGTTTGAGTATTTCAGAAACTGTAGATCTCCTGGGATGCAAAAAAAAAAAAAAACAATCAAAACAACAGCAGCTCTGTGGGCAAGAATGTCTTGTTGCAGTGTTGTAGTTGAGTCACTAAACCTCGATTCTGATTCCAGTCTCAAGTCCCCAGTGTTCAAGTCAAGTCCAAGTCATTAAAGAAAATTTTGAGTCGAGTTTGAGTTGAGTCCACTATTGATCCAAGTCAAGTCTGAGGCCCTGTCCACATGGCAACGGATTCAGGTGAATCTGATAAAATTTTTTATTGTTTCAGCCTGGCGTCCACACGGCACCGGCGTTTTGGGTGCCCCAAAATGAAATCTTTTGAGAATGGGTTCCAGAGTGAAAAAATCTGGCAACGGAGCTGTTGCGAAGTCGCCTGGATGAGTAGAACGGATTTGTTTACGATGATGTCACAACCACATGACTAGAACAAGCAGCACTCTCGCGCGCATCATTCATAACAACAGAAATTGAAATTGTTTACACATTAACCTGACTGACCTGCCAGCACAGGCGATTGCTCTAAGACAACGAGGGAGGCTCAGCCTCCTCTAAAAATGACGAACATTGTGTAGGATGAATTGCGCTAGGCTTATGTTATAGCCGACCTTATAACATTGCTATTTCAGATCCAGAATCATAGAAATATATGTGCTCAACCCAACTACAGTGCAAAATCATTCCCTTATAACTTTAATGTGTGCGTGGGTTTTTCCCCCTCGTGACAGCGCAATGCAGCCCAGCTTCAGTGCACTTCAATGGCATTTGGGAGCTCTGCGCTTTTCAATCTCAAAATGCAAGACGATTATTGGACAAATACTGCGAAAACGCCCGCCCCACGGAGTCTCATGGACTCCCAGCCTCAGTGGACTTCAATGGCATTTGGGAGCTATGCGCTTTTCAATCTCAAAATGCAAGACGGTTATTGGACAAATATTGCGAAAATGCCTGCCCATGGACTCCGAGCCTCACAGTGGGAGGGACATGGCAGTTTCCGCGAGGAGACTGGTGATTGGTGAAAGCGGCCAGATATTTTCTTTGATTGACAGCTCGTTTCAACTATAGACAGGCAGCGGTGAATCTCAGTTCAGTCCCATGCGGATTCGCAAGTGCTGTGGTGTATTGTAAGAGATCAGCTTACATTTCGATTTCATTCATTACATACGGTTTCTACCAGCTTTTTTAGTTTGTATATATTTTCATTGTAAATAAAGTGTAAATATAGTGTTGTCAAGTTTGCTATCTCATCTCATCTCATCTCATCTCATCTCATTATCTCTAGCCGCTTTATCCTTCTACAGGGTCGCAGGCAAGCCGGAGCCCATCCCAGCTGACTACGGGCGAAAGGCGGGGTACACCCTGGACAAGTCGCCAGGTCATCACAGGGCTGACACATAGACACAGACAACCATTCACACCTACGGTCAATTTAGAGTCACCAGTTAACCTAACCTGCATGTCTTTGGACTGTGGGGGAAACCGGAGCACCCGGAGGAAACCCACACGGACACGGGGAGAACATGCAAACTCCGCACAGAAAGGCCCTCGCTGGCCCCGGGGCTCGAACCCAGGACCTTCTTGCTGTGAGGCGACAGCGCTAACCACTACACCACCGTGCCGCCCCAAGTTTGCTATCTTAGTTCCAGAAATTTCGTTTATTTGAGTGACTGAGCTTGAACTTGACGGGGCTAGTCAGCTAGCAAGAAAGCTGCGCACGGATGCCAAGCATTGCTGATTTAATTTTGGCGAAGCCATTTGCCAGTCTTCCTTTCGAGGAAAAAATTAAAATTAAAGAGCAGGGTAGACCAACGCCTCAAATTGACTTGGTGAAAAAGGTAGGGAATAATACTCGTTCCTTTCAGCTCTCCTGGTATGAGAAAGTGAATTGGCTAACAGCAAGTGACCCACATCAACAACAGTAAATAGGCTACTTTAGTAATATGTCATGGATGGACCAAAAATATAGAATCTATTTAAAATGTTTATGCTGAGTATATTATATTGGAATATATATTTTTCTGGATACGAATTAAACACAGCTACAATTTGGAAAACATTTTTAAACAAAAACACAGCCGAGAACATTTCACACTACAGACCTGGATTAAAAGTGAAGGATTATCAAAATTGTCAATAAAACATTCCTCAGTCAAAATAAGTAAAATATAGGGAAAGTGTCATTGAATGAAATGTGTGGCGCCCAGCTCTACTGCTGAGGTTCCTGACAAAGAGCTGCTTTCAATAATGATCAATTTTTAAACAACATGCCACAATTTTTAAATATAAAATGTTAAAATATACCCCCCCCCCAACACCACCATCGTGTATATTGGACAGTAGGCTAATGGGCCAAAAGGACCTGTTATTTCACAGTTTGTGACGCTGCCAACAATCAGCCAGATCAGAGGCAAGAGTATGGGCAAAACTGATGTTTTTACTTTTAAAATCTGGAAATATCATAACCGACCAGCCTCCCCTGTTTGAAAGACTACCAGCCGCCACTGCCTGCCAGACAGACAATTTACACCTGCTTTGATGAACAGAAAGTACAGACTTCCACACAAAGCAACAGTTACCTGACTATAATGGAGGCAGAGGGGAAAAGGGTCAGAAGACCCTTCAACAGACTGTTTTGTATGAACTACTGCATTGCATTCACTTTTGTATACAGCTTTTCTTTTAAATAAACAAGTAACTGAACCATTTCTTGAATTTCTTTTTTTTAGTGGATAAGACTGCTTTTCAAAATGTTCACACACAATATAAAAAGTTATATAAATTATATAAAAATGCTTTTCAAAATGTTCACACACAATAAGAAAATTAAGTTATATAAAACTATGCACACTAATAAAACTAATTTGTACACACAGAAGGCACGATTTTCTTGCGTAGTCGCAGCCATCTTCTTCTTCTAGTTGTGTGTTTGTTCCCGTGAGTGCTTCACGCCAGGTAGAAGAAGGGGTTTATGCGTGTAACAGACGTTGCGTTGTGTTGTGTTGTTCACCAGTCTTTTTATTCTGAAGAAATGAGACACAAATACACTGCTGAGGACGGGCTGCAAACGTCCAGTGGCATTGGCGCTTACATTTTCAAAATGAACTGAAAGAGGCCAGCGCCTCGTTCCCATAACTACCTGCGCTCTTAAAGGGCCAGTGCAGAATTTCCCCACCACTACACACAATGGCAAGTGGAAAAAAATAAACCCGTTACATGCGCATGCGTCCTACTTCTTCTTCTATTGTTCTGGTGTCTCCGATGGGACCGTCTTACAGTGCACGTAGAGGTGTGGCATGTGTATTGCATCATTTTCAGCAAGCGTTGCGTTGCCATATGTACCTGATATTTTACTGATCCGTTGCCCATGTGGACGCGATATTTTTTTTACCCGCTAAAAAAAAAATCTCGTTGCCGTTGTCGTGTGGATGTAGCCTGAGAATAAGACTCCGCCTGCACCATTTGACAGTGGCTGTTGCTGCCTTTATGTGAAACCATCTCTGCTACTGTGTTGCACTAATGTTACTGCTTGACTGCCCCATTTTAGTTAATAGGCTACAGATAAAAAGCTTGTTCATCGCTCAGCAAGCCCCGCTATCAACAGGGCAAATAACATGAAAGAGGGTTAACACTAGTTAGTTCATTGGTCAACAAGCAAGCCCCACTATCAACAGAGCAACAAACATAGTGTGTCACTTCCTTCTCTGGGTGGAGTCTTGCCAAATGACGATTGAAGTTCAGGGTTGTTCCCGTTGTCTCCTTGATGATTCTTCTATATATGGAACACATAGCAGTGCATTTTTCCCACTGCACGAGAAGTGTGTATAAGCAAAGCGGACAATCCTAGGGGCATTCTCTCCAAGCATTTTAGCACCATTAACATTAGTTTGTTCCTGAACATGAAGTATGAACAGGTGAATGTGCATTCTCTTGCATGAAATTAGTATAAAAATTCATGTAGATATAAATATTTTATGCCAAATTATTATGGCATGTTGCAAAAAATAAATAAAAATCTGAGTCCTCGTCTCCAATTTACAAGTCTGAATGCAGTTAATGCACGAGTCCGAGTTCAAGTCCGAGTCATCAGTGCTCAAATCCAAGTCAAGTCACAAGTCCTTAAAATTAGGTCACGAGTCTGACTCTAGTCCAAGTCCTGGAGTTGAGGACTACAAGCCTGCCTTGTTGATGAAAGAGGTCAGAGGACAATGGACAGCCTATTTTGAGCTGATATGAACTCAAATAACCACTCTTTATAACAACTGTGGTGAGCAGAAAAAACATCTCAGAATGCACAACACATGAACGGTAAATGGAGAAGGGCTACAACAGGCAGCTGAAGATGAAAACACACACACACACACACACACACATATACTAGTATATATATATATATATATATATATATATATATATATATATATATATATATATATAAAAGATTAATCTTTCTTTTCTGGGAATTTCTGGTCACATTTTGGATACAAAATCCTGTAACTATAAAATCCTGGCAGGTATTTATAGCCCTAGAACAAGTACAGCTGCATGTTGCTTTTGGTATGTGTGTAGACTAGATCGCTTCATAGAGCATGTTCTCCTGTACCGGAGCAGTGCAATTCAGCCTGAACTTTATAACACCTCCGGAAACCATTTGCAACTGAGGGATTTGAGTGTTTTCACTCTTGTTTTCTCTCCATGTTCCTGCTGAATGCTTCAATATTAAAATCCAGAATTATGAGTTGGAGATCGAGTGGCTGAATTTACACATGGGCAAAAAATAACAAGTGAGCTGTTAAGACATGCATAATTAAACAGTGTCCTGCTAAGCAACCGATATAATTCAGTTTGGTTCGGCGACTCGACGGTGATGTCCAATTAATTGTTGCCAACAACATCTCACTGCCTGTCAATGCATCCACATTTAATGAAGTTCATTTTAATGAGCTGATGGAAAAAGTGAAGGTCCAAAAAAGTGAGGTGGGCACACACAATAACCGGAACAAGAGCTCATTAAGCAATTGGTAAGGAGCAGAAATAAATGAGGTTTCATTAACAGCAGGATGCTATGTATGCTCTCGCTGTTCCAGGTAGCACGTCATACTTATTATCTTCACACACGAAAACTTTATGAAGGATTTCTCACTGTAAGTGACCCAGATGTGCAGTCACACACCCACACACTACACTTCTTCATCAACAGGGGGCAGTAGGAGAGAATATATTAAGGCATTTATTACATCTGCTTGCAGGATTAATCATTGTGAAGTAAAGTGATGCACACTCACCGTCTGTACAGAATCTGTTCTTTGTCAGTACAGTATCTCAGTGGTCACTGTGCAAATTTTTTTTTGAAAATCAGCATTGGTATCAACTAAATTCCTAAAGTCTTGTTTTCCCCAAAATAAAAGTGGCACATGAGGCGACTAACATGAATCTGAAATGACTGACAACTGTGCATGTTTTTAAACTCTCCAATATTAACTGACTCTCACTGGAAGTCCCACCCCCTTCATCCCATCTTAGAGTAAATGGAGATTACCTTTACCTTTCCAGGTGCTTTCCAAGGTAATGGAGAATTCATTATGTAAGGGATAATGTACAGTGATCCGGTCATTATCGTAAAATAAACCCCGACAGAGTGGTCCAGAACCTTGACACAAAGTGGCATGGTCTTGAATCACCCTAAAGGGGTTTATTTTGCGATAATGACCAGCTCGCAGGCGGCATGGTGGTGTAGTGGTTAGCACTGTCACCTCACAGCAAGAAGGTCCAGGTTCGAGCCCCGTGGCCAGCGAAGGCCTTTCTGTGCAGAGTTTGCATGTTCTCCCCATGTCCGCGTGGGTTTCCTCCGGGTGCTCCGGTTTCCCCCACAGTCCAAAGACATGCAGGTTAGGTTAACTGGTGACTCTAAATTGACCATAGGTGTGAATGTGAGTGTGAATGGTTGTCTGTGTCTATGTGTCAGCCCTGTGATGACCTGGTGACTTGTCCAGGGTGTACCCCACCTTTTGCCCGGAGTCAGCTGGGATAGGCTCCAGCTTGCCTGCGACCCTGTAGAACAGGATAAAGCAACTAGAGATAATGAGATGAGAATGAGACCAGCTCGCTGTACATTATCCTGCTTATTACACAGATACTTACTAAAGAAATCAATAATTTGACACAAAGTATTGATTTTAAAATGAGTTTATTCATTAAAAAAAGATTTTCGTGGTTTTGCTAATGACGTGGTTCATAGCAATGGTCTCTTATACAGAAATAACAAACCACAGAATGCTGTAATTGACCAATCAGAACTGAGTATTCAGCAAAGCCATATACAGTAATAATGTGAAATTACATCATCTATCAAAGTATATTTGACTTAGACAAGTGCTGTATCGAGGTAACGTGAAATATTCAGGCAACATATTTATTAGAGCTACTGAAAATGCTTAGCTGAAAAAAATGGTGGCTTTGACCTTTTTTTGGCCAAAGAGATGTTGTTGTTTTTTTTACTATTGTACAGCCCCGATTCCAAAAAAGTTGGGACAAAGTACAAATTGTAAATAAAAACGGAATGCAATGAGGTGGAAGTTTCAAAATTTCATATTTTATTCAGAACAGAACATAGATGACATATCAAATGTTTAAACTGAGAAAATGTATCATTTAAGGAGAAAAAATAGGTGATTTTAAATTTCATGACAACAACACATCTCAAAAAAGTTGGGACAAGGCCATGTTTACCACTGTGAGACATCCCCTTTTCTCTTTACAACAGTCTGTAAACGTCTGGAGACTGAGGAGACAAGTTGCTCAAGTTTAGGGATAGGAATGTTAACCCATTCTTGTCTAATGTAGGATTCTAGTTGCTCAACTGTCTTAGGTCTTTTTTGTCGTATCTTCCATTTTATGATGCGCCAAATGTTTTCTATGGGTGAAAGATCTGGACTGCAGGCTGGCCAGTTCAGTACCCGGACCCTTCTTCTATGCAGCCATGATGCTGTAATTGATGCAGTATGTGGTTTGGCATTGTCATGTTGGAAAATGCAAGGTCTTCTCTGAAAGAGACGTTGTCTGGATGGGAGCATATGTTGCTCTAGAACCTGGATATACCTTTCAGCATTGATGGTGTCTTTCCAGATGTGTAAGCTGCCCATGCCACACGCACTAATGCAACCCCATACCATCAGAGATGCAGGCTTCTGAACTGAGCGCTGATAACGACTTGGGTCGTCCTTCTCCTCTTTAGTCCGAATGACACGGCGTCCCTGATTTCTATAAAGAACTTCAAATTTTGATTCGTCTGACCACAGAACAGTTTTCCACTTTGCCACAGTCCATTTTAAATGAGCCTTGGCCCAGAGAAGACGTCTGCGCTTCTGGATCATGTTTAGATACGGCTTCTTCTTTGAACTATACAGTTTTAGCTGGCAATGGCGGATGGCACGGTGAATTGTGTTCACAGATAATGTTCTCTGGAAATATTCCTGAGCCCATTTTGTGATTTCCAATACAGAAGCATGCCTGTATGTGATGCAGTGCTGTCTAAGGGCCCGAAGATCACGGGCACCCAGTATGGTTTTCCGGCCTTGACCCTTACGCACAGAGATTCTTCCAGATTCTCTGAATCTTTTGATGATTATTATGCACTGTAGATGATGATATGTTCAAACTCTTTGCAATTTTACACTGTCGAACTCCTTTCTGATATTGCTCCACTATTTGTCAGCGCAGAATTAGGGGGATTGGTGATCCTCTTCCCATCTTTACTTCTAAGAGCTGCTGCCACTCCAAGATGCTCTTTTTATACCCAGTCATGTGAATGACCTATTGCCAATTGACCTAATGAGTTGCAATTTGGTCCTCCAGCTGTTTCTTTTTTGTACCTTTAACTTTTCCAGCCTCTTATTGCCCCTGTCCCAACTTTTTTGAGATGTGTTGCTGTCATTAAATTTCAAATGAGCCAATATTTGGCATGACATTTCAAAATGTCTCACTTTCGACATTTGATATATTGTCTATGTCCTATTGTGAATACAATATCAGTTTTTGAGATTTGTAAAGTATTGCATTCCGTTTTTATTTACAATTTGTACTTTGTCCCAACTTTTTTGGAATCGGGGTTGTAGATGATTTAAACAGTGTGGTCAAACCTGTTGAAGTAGAAACTAGAGTATCAATATATACAGGGTTTATATACTAACCACCAAGAACTTGGGGAGAAAATCCTGCTACTTTATAGTTAAGACATTAGATTACATTAATGGCATTTCACAGATGCTCTTATCCAGAATGACACAAAACATACCCAGAGCAGCCTGGGGAGCAGCCTGGGGAGCAGCCTGGGGAGCAGCCTGGGGAGCAGCCTGGGGAGCAGCCTGGGGAGCAGCCTGGGGAGCAGCCTGGGGAGCAGCCTGGGGAGCAGTTAGATGCCTTGCTCACAGACACTTCAGCCACTCCTGCTGGTCCAGGGAATCAAACCAGCAACCTTTTGGTCTCAAAGCTGCTTCTCTAACCATTAGGCCATGGCTTCCCATAGAAAATACATAAAAACTAGAAAAATGCCCACTTTCCATGCTCACTTTCTTATTAATTAATCTTGACTAGGAAGAACGAAAGTAGTAAAACTGGGGATTTCTTCAGTTAACGCTCTTAAGCAAGCTAAATGTGAAAAAAACTCTATTAAATAAAGAATAAAGAACTATATTCAAAATGTACTGACTATCCACACGGCTTACCCCTATTGTCCATAATTCAGCAGCTTTGGGTATCACTGGATTTCTGATAATACTTTTCCAAAGCTTGGCAATCAAGGGTGACATTCATGGCTTCTTTCAGGTTGAGTCTCTGATCCTTCAGGTCATGTTTAATTTGTTTGGTCTATGTCTTTTTAGTGCTGATTGTTGCACTTTCCACTGTGTGTGTGTGCACAAAAAGAGGTCCATGAAGACAAGCTTTGCCAAAGTTGTAGAAGAACTCGAATGTTCTGCACATAGCCAACTCCACTGAACACCTTTGGGATGAACTGGAACACTGACTGAGCCCCAGACTGCCTTACTTGACATGAGTGCCTAACCTCACTAATGCTCTTGTGGCTGAATGAATTAGCCATGCCAAAATCTAGTGGAACTCCTTCCCAGAAGAGTGGAAATTATTATAACAGCAAAGGGAAATAAATCTGGAATGGGATGTTCAAAAAGCAAATATGGATGAGATTGATGAGGTGTCCCCATATTTTTGGCCATATAATATGTTTAAGATTGTTTTCTTCAATATGCACCACTTCTGGGAAGTGGTGGCTCAATGGTCAACAGTTCTGACTTCCTACTCAGAAGGTTGGAGGTTCAACCCAAAGCAAAGCCAGGCTGCCATTGTTGGATCCTTGAACAAAGCCCTTCACCATATCCCCTTCGGACACAAGGAAAAATGCTATGGAACTTCATGCTATGGAACTTCATGTGTACAGTTGTACACATTATGTCTGAAGGGGATATCTGCTCTAGTGACTTGGTATCGTGGCTGACCCCAAGCTGGTATATGTGAAGAAAAGCATTTGACTGTACTGTCATGTATATGTGAGAAATAAAGACTTCTTCTTCAGACGGTCTGTGTTGCAAAATCACAGCTCAGTGTAAATATAAGTGTCATATTACTATAAGTGAACTCATGGTACAATCAGGCATCAGGACAATCTTAAAGAACAAATAAGGGGTCAGGCAGGGGGTCAAACACTTCACAGATGATTACACAACCACAATATTTAGCAAGACTTCGCAAAGAAAAAATGGTTCAGATGTGTTTGTATCCTGAGAAGGCTGGAAATTAAACCCAAAATGACTGGCAGAGGTCATGTCACAACTCCGGGAATTGAGATTTTTACTGGCTGGGAAGGGTAATGTCCTGACCTGGTGTTACACTGATGTTTAATATCAGGAGAAGTTTAAAAAGAGAGAGAGAGAGAAAGAGAGAGAAAGCTGTCTGACTGGGGTATGCGGTAAGCATAAAAAAATATCAGTCTGCTGGGGTAGATCATTCAAAATTCTCAAAAAAAAACCCTACTAATAACCAAAAGTCTTGCATGTGTTTCTTAAAGTAATGACTGATTTAAACAACAATTTCTAAGTAGAGGACAATGCATATTTTGAAGGGAGACTCCATATCTTCATCAGGGTGCACAGGTAAAAACTCTATATCATATAAAATACTGTAAACACTTAAATAACATCCATTCATTATCCGTAACCACTTATCCTGTGCAGGGTCATGGGCAATCTGGAGCCTATCCCAGCTGACTATGGGCGAGAGGCGGAGTATACCCTGGACAAGTCACCAGATCATCACAGGGCTGTAAATAACATCCATTATCTGTAGCTGCTTATCCTGTACAGGGTCACAGGCAAACTGGAGCCTATCCCAGCTGACTATGTCAGCGAGAGGTGGGGTACACCATGGACAAGTCACCAGGTCATCACAGGGCTGTAAATAACATCCATCCATCCATCCATCCATCCATCCATCCATCCATTATCCATAACCACTTATCCTGTGCAGGGTTGTGGGCAAGCTGGAGCCTATCCCAGCTGACTATGGGCGAGAGGCGGGGTACACCCTGGACAAGTCGCCAGATCATTACAGGGCTGTAAATAACATTCAGCCAATAATTTATAGCTAATTTGTAACTACAGTTGTGTTGCTTGGTGAAATTGGCTCAAAAAGTGGTATTGAGCCTATTCTCCAAGCTTGGTGTACATGGCACTGAAGTGACCTACTGAAGCGCAACTGTGAGGGAAATATCACAACTTCAGCTTTAGACATTTATCCCTTCAGACCATGTTTTTCACTTGCACATTTCTCCCCTGGATCTCCCTCTGCCTTCCTTTCACACTGTCTTTCCCTCATTCCATTATTCTCTCAGTTTGGTGCTCTCATGTGCATATGGACACATGGGAATACACAGTCAGGCATTCACCGCGTTCCCCCGAAATTCATGAGTGAAAGGAAAAAAAGGAGGCAGAACAAAAAGGTTTGGGAAGTGACATGGAGGGGTTTCAGAAGGCTGAGGAATTGCATTATGGAAGAAGTTAAGTGTACTGTAAAAGGAGTGGTGAGAGGAGAGGGAGCAGCTGCACCTTTGGGCTCAAATGAGCCAGGGAGTGAAGGACAAGAGGCTCAGTGCTCGCCTTTAAGGCTCGGGTTTATTTTATCCCCACTAGCTGTCATGATGGTCAGCTCGCCACTTCATCAGAATTCCTCCACATGAAGCACACATGCCTTTCCATACTTCTCTCAAGGTGCAACTGGGTGCAGCATGCCTTTGTTTAGCTTTAAAAAACACACAAAAAAGGAAATTCATCTTTTTATTAAGATTCTTGAACTACTTAATTGACAATCTACAGTCAGTTGAACAGTTACAACTCTATCCTGGCCTAGCGCAGTTACAGTTTACTATCACTATAAGAAAAG
Organism: Neoarius graeffei; assembly: GCF_027579695.1. Taxonomy (NCBI): domain Eukaryota; kingdom Metazoa; phylum Chordata; class Actinopteri; order Siluriformes; family Ariidae; genus Neoarius; species Neoarius graeffei. The sequence continues at coordinate 28,059,066 of NC_083579.1, forward strand.
CAATGGTTGCACCAAGTGAAATGAACCTTCAACACAATCTTAAAGGAAAAATCCACCCAAAAGACTTACATATCAATATTTATAATCAATACATGATTAATTACTTTAAGTGTCCATGTTCCAAAAATCTAATTTTAAACTACTTCGCTGAGTGTATAGGCTCAGGGTTTAGGACCGATGTTACACCATAACTTAATGCTGAAGAAACTGTGTGTGAGATCTCTTTGCAAATTACTGCTTAGAGCTTAATGTAGACATGAAGCTTCATCATTTTGGGAAATTAAATAATATCATCTCTTGATGCATGGTCATGCTCTACAATATATCATTAAAAACTGCAAATATTAAATATAAAATATAGATTTGAATGTTAAAGTTTTCATACGGCTTGGAAATGCATAAGCAAATGTGCTGTGAAATAAAACATTCCCAATCCAGGCTTATATGAGTAAAACATCAAAAATAGATCTGTACAGTGGGGGTTTTATACCATTGTATTTTTTTTGTCTTTTTGAAAAATATATCACATTACTACAGCAGGCTTTCCTCATCAATTTTGTGGAAGAAAATGAAATTTTTAGAAGACAAGCTTATATATGACTAGAATAATTCTGTATGTCTAACTGTCAAGACTGTGGGGGTTTTGCAATATATGGGGGTAATTTCTGTAAAAGTGCCCTTGAAAGTAAAGAAAAAACAAACAAACAAAAAAAACCCAACAACAGTTCTTTGGTGTTCTCCTGTATCCAAGGATGACCAGGCGGCACTGAAGTACAGCGATGAAAATGGAAGAGGCTCCAATGTCAAATCTGAGAGCACAGAATTCAAGCAATATCTTCATGCGCTCGGTCACCTTACTGAAAGGCCAGAGTAATAAAAGTCATCCAGGCAATTTTCTCTCTTTCATATGATGCTGGTCTTATTCAGAAAAAAAAGAAAAAAAGAAGAAAAAGTAATTCAGTTCTGAAGACAGAAATGCATGTTGACAGCTTCCATCCAAGTTGTACATTTGGGTATCATTCAAATGAAACATTTCCACAACTGAAATTGCCTTCATCATCACTTTATCAGCCATTTTCAGTAAATTCATCAGTGACTTGAACATAAAGTATTAATATTTAATATAGTGACTTGTTTTGTGTTGTAAGCTCTAACTGTTCACAATGGTACAAAATTTTACAACACTTTTACATTTTAGTCTCATATTTTTGATTCACATAACACCACCCTGTTGGTAATAATTTTTCTATTGTATATCATCGAATTTAGGCGGCACGGTGGTGTAGAGGTTAGCGCTGTCGCCTCACAGCAAGAAGGTCCGGGTTCGAGCCCCATGGCCGGTGAGGGTCTTTCTGTGCGGAGTTTGCATGTTCTCCCCGTGTCCGCATGGGTTTCCTCCGGGTGCTCCGGTTTCCCCCACAGTCAAAAGACATGCAGGTTAGGTTAACTGGCGACTCTAAATTGACCATAGGTGTGAATGGTTGTCTGTGTCTATGTGTCAGCCCTGTGATGACCTGGCGACTTGTCCAGGGTGTATCCCGCCTTTCGCCTGTAGTCAGCTGGGATAGGCTCCAGCTTGCCTGCGACCCTGTAGAACAGGATAAAGCGGCTAGAGATAATGAGATGAGATGAGATGAAATCATCGAATTTAACTAGTATTTCCTATTATAAGAGTACAACAACCTCAATTTTTTAAAAATAATTGAAAGCTTGAAATAGTCTATTGGCAGATAGTTTTTGTAATATTAGACATTTGTTTCCAGAAAGAAGCAAAATTATTTTCCAAAAGAATATGAAATCCTGATTCATGTAATCTCATATTAAGGCATATTAGAATCATTTATCTGTATTCCAGATACAGTGGGATGCAAAAGTTTGGGCACCCTTGCTGAAAATATATGTTACTGTGAATAGTTAAGTGAGCAGAAGATGAACTGATCACCAAAAGGCATAAGGGTAAAGATGACACATTTCTTTAATATTTTCCGCAAGATTACATTTTTATTTCCATCATTTACAGGTGTAAAATACCAAAAAATGAAAAGGACCTGAAGCAAAAGTTTGGGCACCTGACATGGTCAGTATTTAGTAACACCCCCTTTGGCAAGTATCACAACTTGTAAACACTTTTTGTAGCCAGCTAATAATCTTTCAGTTCTTACCTGGGGGATTTTCGTGCATTCGTCCTTGCAAAAGACTTCCAGTTCTACAAGTTTCTTGGGCTGTCTTGCATACACTGCTCTTTTGAGATCTATCCACAGATTTTCAATGATGTTTAGGTCAGGGGACTGTGAGGGCAATGGCAAAACCTTCAGCTTGTGCCTCTTGAGGTATTCCATTGTAGATTTTGAGGTGTGTTTTGGATCATCGTCTTATTGTAGGACCCATCCTCTTTTTAACTTCAACTTTTTTTTACAGATGGTGTGATGTTTGCTTCCAGAGTTTGCTGGTATTTATTTGAATCCATGCTTCCCTCGACCAATGAAATGTGCCCTGTGCCATTGGCTGCAACACAACCCCAAAGCATGATCGATCCACAACCATGCTTAAGAGTTGGAGAGGTGTTCTTTTCCTGGAATTTGGCACCCTTTTTTCTCCAAACATACCTTTGCACATTGTGGCCAAAAAGTTCTATTTTGATTTCATCAGTCCACAGCACTTGTTTCCAAAATGCATCAGACTTGCTTAGATGTTCATTTGCAAACTTCAGACACTGAATTTTGTGGCTAGGACTCTCTCATGAAGGTCATATTTGTTCAGGTGTCACTGCATAGTAGAACAGTGCACCACCATTCCAGGGTCTGCTAAATCTTTCTGAAGGTCTTTTGCAGTCAAACAGGGTTTTTTATTTGCCTTTCTAGCAATCCAATGAGCAGTTCTTTCAGAAAGTTTTCTTCATCTTCCAGACCTCACCTTGATCTCCACTGTTTCTGTTAAATGCCATTTCTTAATAACATTACAATCTGAGGAAACAGCTACCCGAAAACACTTTGCTATGTTCTTGTAGCCTTCTCCTGCTTTGTGAGCATCAATTATTTTATTTTTCAGAATGTTAGGGAGTTGCTTAGAGGAGCCCATAGCTGTTGATTTTAGGGACAAGTTTGAGGAGTCAGAGAATTTATACAGCTTTGAAATCTGCATCATCTGACTTTTCCTAATGAAGAATTTGAACAAGCCACAGCTCAATAAGCTAATTAAGGTCTGGAACCTTGGTAAAAGTTACCTGAGAACTCAAATGTATTGGGGTGCCCAAACTTTCGCATGTTGTTCCTTTTCCTTTTTCACTCTCCAACTGTACAAAACAAAAATAATACACAAATCCTGCATAAAACACTGAAAAGACATGTCTCGTCTTTACCTTTATGCCTTTTGGTGATCAGTTCATCTTCTGCTCACTTAACTATTCACAGTAACAGACATTTTCAGCAAGGGTGCTCAAACTTTTGCATGCCACTGTATATTCACTTACTAAGATCTTTTTTGTACTTTTCATTGTTCAACAGCATGTTCCATCTCTATGCAATCAAAACTGACAAGTATTTTTAATATCTGCTACATAATATTACAACATACCATGTCTGTTAGGGAAATTCTAATATAAGCACTGTTATACTGAGAGCTGCAATGGTCAACTCACCCTCAGAAGATGAGTCCAGTCAAAAAGGCCAATCTGATGAAAATCACTTTGCTCACTTTGATCCTGTGGAGGATGGCTTTGGATTGTAATTGCCATGATAACTTTAGGACTGTAGTTGCCTTGAAAAGTTTTACACTTCCACAACTGCACTTTTTGACCATATAGTAGTGTTGTAATCAAGACCACCTAAACCAAGACCAAGTCATAACCGAGACCAGAGTGTATTGAGACCCAGACAATACCAAGACTTTGAAGGCTTGAGATCAAGTCAAGACCAAGACTAAGGCAGATCGAGACCGAGTCAAGACCAGGACCAAACCAGTGGGTGTGAAGGGGACAGGGATGGGGTGGCAGCCATTAACATCCATCCATTCATTATCTGTAGCCACTTATCCTGTCCTACAGGGTCGCAGGCAAGCTGGAGCCTATCCCAGCTGACTATGGGCGAGAGGCAGGGTACACCCTGGACAAGTCGCCAGGTCATCACAGGGCTGACGCAGAGACAAACAACTATTCACACTCACACCTACAGTCAATTTAGAGACACCAATTAGCCTAACCTGCATGCCTTTTGACTGTAGGGGAAACCTGAGCACCCGGAGGAAACCCACACAGACACAGCATGCAAACTCCACACAGAAAAGCCGTTGTCGGCCACTGGGCTTGAACCCAGGACCTTCTTGCTGTGAGGCGACAGTGCTAACCACTACACCACCATGCCGCCAGCCATTAACAGTAATGAACATTTCTTTAAAAAAAAACTTGTTTATTGATCATAGACGATCAGCACAAACATTCAGAAACCAGAAATTGAAGTTACATTAACACATACTAAAATGACAGTAAGATGAAAACTCCACAATCCATATACTCATACATACAGACAATAGCAAAACAAAACAAGTGTTGCCAGGCAAAACAAACTTCGCCCGGCAGCACTTATTTTATACCTATATGTTGATAATAGTAATATTTCTCAATCATCAACTGTCAGGCTATAGTCCTATGAAAATCCATGACCTTGAGTTTGACATTTCAAAGTCACTCAAGGTCAAAGGTCATGGTGACAATTGAAAGCCCATATGGCACTTCCTATAAGTTGATAATAGTAAATATCTGTCTACCATCAACCGTTTTCAAGTTACAGCCCTCTGAAAATCCATGACCTTGAGTTTGACCTTTCAAGGTCACTCAAGGTCAAAGATTATGGTGTCAAATGAAAGGTCATATGGGAGTTCCTATATGCTCATAATAGTAAACATTTGTCTATCGGCAACCATTTTTGAGTTATAATAATGTGTTATTTTGACTGAAATGTTGACCTTTCCAGTGACCTTGACCTTTGACCCAATTACCCCAAAACTTAATCAGGTAATCTACGGACCATTGCCCACCTACCCTGAAAATTTGAAGTCAATCAGTGCAACCGTCTAGATTCTAGATTGTTAACAGCAGACACACAAACAAACAAACAAACAAACAAACAAACAAACAAACAAACAAACAAACAAACAAACAAACAAACAAACCACACTGATTACAATACCTTGCCCTGCTTACTCTGTCATGGGTGAGGTAACAACACAAAACAGGACAAAACAAAAGGGAAAACAAGAAGAAGTGGAGGGGGTACTTGCTCTCTTGTTATTAGCAAAACAAGGTTCCATCTCTTCAGGAGTTTCTCCCTCTGGAGCCTCAAGTTGTAAGTTATGTCTTCCATTCTATAAAGTTCCCATGCCCGCTCCTTCCACAACTGAAATGTTGGGACAGTGGGCTTCAACCAATTTACAGTGATTCCCTTAATGGCTACCGACAGGAGGATTTGCAGAAGGTACATATCATCCCTGCGCTCAAAACCCTGAGGAGCAACTCCCAACAAAGCAATCAGTAGATCTTGGGGGCTCTCTATTCTAAACATATTGACCAGTGCTGAGTAGATATCATTACAGTATTTCTTCAGTTTTTCACAAGACCAAAAGGTATGGACAAAATTTGAGTCAGTTTCTCCACAATTCCTCCAGCAACTACTGGTACCGTAGCTGATGTTCCATACTTTCCTGTTATGTATGGTGTCCTGAAGTATCAAACTATCATTTAGTAATGAAAAATTAGAATTTGCAATGAGTCACATTATTGGTTGTATTTGAAGCAGGAAGTTTTGCATCCAATCACAGTAATGATGTTAACAAATCAATCAGACAATGCATAAGAATATAGTGATCTCCCCACAGTTGTGGTCTTGACTGGTCTAGAAATAAAATCCCAAGTCCTAAGGCTTCTGGTGATGATGTCACACTGAGAGGAACAAGGCCAAACAGCTCCCTACCAAACTTTCTAAAAAGTAACTTTTAAAAGGTATATTCACAGCCATTTTTAGCTGGAAATACGGTGAATAGCTGATAAGTGTATCCAGTATAGAAATGTCGATGGACAGTGCCAAAAAGCATAGAACTCAGAAAACGGGTTGCGGACAAGCGGCTAGTAAGGCTGCTAACAAAAATGGAGATACCCCAGATGCTAACATGGGCCTTCCAATTGACGTCGCTGCTATTGCAACAGAGCCTACAACTATCGTGGCAGCTATCGTGGAGGAGAAGATGTCCACGTTCTCCAGTAAATTGGATATAATTATGGCTAAGATGGAACAAGACTCACGGCACCTGGAGGAAGCTGAAGGCTGTATATCCAATGCAGAGGACTTCATAGCCAATCTGGAGACCAGGTTGGTGGATACAGAAGCCAAACTTGCTGCCCTGATTAACCGGATGGATGACCAAGAGGCGCGCTCCTGGAGGGATAATATTCGGGTCTTCAGTGTTAAGGAGGGAATTGAGGGGAAGAACCTAATGCCCTTTTTTGAAACCTGGCTGCCCAAACTTCTTAACATGGAAACTAAAAAGGGCAGGGTTCGAGTGGATAGATGTCACAGAGGCTTCGGCTGCTCCATGCCAGGTGTGCCCTGAGTCATCGTCATGAAACTCCATTACCGGGCGGACAAGATGAAAATATTGGTGCTCGGTAACAAACAGAATCTGGAATACGATGGGGCCAAGATCACCATCCGACAGGATATCCCACAAAATATCCTACAGCAGCAGAGAAAGTTCAATGTGGTATGCCAGAAACTCATCGCTAATAACATCAGGTTCAGAATGCAGTACCCGGCGACCCTCCGCTTCACTTACAGCGGCAAGGATTTCTCGTTTGACATGGCTGAAGAAGCAGAGAGCACCGTGGAGGCACTGGATGTGACTTCGTGAGTGAATACATTCTGGTTTTTCAGGAACTGTTCTGAGTTTCAGTGAAATGAACATTATCGTGACTGCTCATAGAGAACCTGTTTAAAGCAACTGTTATACCCGCCATGTGTTACATTATGGTGGATACACATACCAAAGGCTGGACATATGAAAGTTTGGGCCAGGGACAAATGAGTGTCACATCGGCTATGTTGCATGGAGCGCATCTGTGGACTTCGCCCGACGTGCACTCACAACATGCGTTGTTTCCTCCCAGCTCCAGGGAGCCCTTTGCTTTGCACCCCCTTGAGGACGGTTCGTTTTTTGTTATGGACAGATGTTTTTATGTCCGCTGTTCTGAGTGGTGAGTACTCGTCCTTAGTACTTTCATTGCTTCGAGCTAACTTGGAGATCAATGTCCGATGCCTGAACACTTTTGTTATGTTGTTTGAACATGCCCCCCCATTTCCCCCCCTTTTTTCTTTTGTTTTTCCTCTTTTTCTCCTTCCTATTTGTATATCTGCATATTTAAACTGCTTGATAAGCTGGTAGATCACTGTGCAATATGAGTGCAATTAAGTAATCTTTCAATGTTAAAGGAGTTAAACCATCACATCAAATGCAAAAAGCTACTAACCTGACTCAAAAAGGAAAAAACTAGTATAGCCCTACTTCAAGAGACCCACCTTAATGTTAAGGACCATGAAAAGCTCAGGAGGGAGTGGGTTGGGCAAGTTTATTATTCATCATTTTCATCAAGTAAGCAAGGAGTAGAGATTATAATAAATAAAAATACACCATTTGCCCTAGAAAAATGTGTTTAAGACCAAGAAGGCCGATATGTCCTTATAACAGGTTCCTTATATGGTGAACATGTTATGATTGGGTGTGTATATGCTCCAAATGTCTACCAAAGAGAATTTTATTCTAAATTGTTATCTGAAATCTCTGCATTGTCCTCACAATTTATCATATTAGCAGGAGATTTTAACTGCACTGTGGATCCTGGGGTAGACCAAAGTCTCATTCTCATTATCTCTAGCCGCTTTATCCTGTTCTACAGGGTCGCAGGCAAGCTGGAGCCTATCCCAGCTGATTACAGGCGAAAGGCAGGGTACACCCTGGACAAGTCGCCAGGTCATCACAGGGCTGACACATAGACACAGACAACCATTCACACTCACATTCACACCTACGGTCAATTTAGAGTCACCAGTTAACCTAACCTGCATGTCTTTGGACTGTGGGGGAAACCGGAGCACCCAGAGGAAACCCATGCGGACACGGGGAGAACATGCAAACTCCGCACAGAAAGGACCTTGCCGGCCACGGGGCTCGAACCCGGACCTTCTTGCTGTGAGGCGACAGCGCTAACCACTACACCACCGTGCTGCCTAGACCAAAATCCGCCAGCTAAATTTATGGTCTCTAAGATGAGAGAAGCTACCAGGAAGGTATGCTCGGATTTACGGTTGTTTGATGAGTGGAGAGTTCTCCATCCAGGGGAAAGGGATTACACTTTTTACTCCAACCCGCATCAATGTTTCTCCCGCATAGGTAATTTTTAATATCGAGGACAGTGCTAGATAGGGTGGAGGAATGTGCAATAGGCACGCGTCTACTATCCAATCATGCTGACACTTATATTATAGTCTCCCCACCCTTCCCCCAACCTGCCTCACGTTATTGGCATCTAAACCCATCACTTTTAAAAAATCCCACATTTGTTACCTTTATGAAAGACCAAATTGAATTTTTTTTGTCTGTTAAGGATAATGAAGCTACAAATTCATCCATACTCTGGGACACACTTAAAGTGTACCTGAGGGGAGCGATAATTTATTATTGTACAGCTCAGAAAAAAGAGGCCCAAAAAGAACAACTTAATTTAGAAAATCAATTGGCCGATCTTGAAATGCAGGTTAAAAATAATGCCACTGCAGATCTATGTAAGAAAGTAGAAGTTACCCAGTCAGCTCTTAGCCAACTATTGACGCAAAAAGTGGAGGCTAGTATATTTTATGCCAAACATAGATTATTTGAGATGGGAGACAAACAGGGGCGTCTACTCACTTGGTTGGCAGCCGGCAGATGTGAATCTAAGTCTATTGCTTCACTGAAAGATAAATCTAGAAAAAATCAGTACAAGACCAAAATTTTAGTTGAGATAATGAAAGACTTCTATAAAAAACTTTACACCTCAGAATTTACTTCACCAGTGCAACATATACAATGATTCTTAGAAAAACTTAGCCTCTCAACATTGTCGGACACTGACAGGATTGCTCTTGGAAAACCAATAACTGAACGGGAAATTATAAATGCAATCAACTCTTTACAGAGTGGGAAAGCCCCTGGCCCAATGGCTATGGCCCTGAATTCTACAAAACTTTTCAAGATCCACTTAAAGATCCCCTGCTCAATATGTACCTACATTCAGAGGAGAGAGGTACATTCCTGAGTTCCATGTATTCAGCAAATATATCACTACTCCTTAAGAAAGACAAACCCCCAGACAAATGTATTTCTTATCGCCCCATTAGTCTGACCAATGTGGATAGCAGAATTTTCTCTAAGATATTGGCAAAAAGACTTGAAGTTTACCTTCCATACTTAATTGCACCAGATCAAACTCATCTCATCTCATTATCTCTAGCCGCTTTATCCTTCTACAGGGTCGCAGGCAAGCTGGAGCCTATCCCAGCTGACTACGGGCGAAAGGCGGGGTACACCCTGGACAAGTCACCAGGTCATCACAGGGCTGACACATAGACACAGACAACCATTCACACTCACATTCATACCTACGGTCAATTTAGAGCCACCAGTTAACCTAACCTGCATGTCTTTGGACTGTGGGGGAAACCGGAGCACCCGGAGGAAACCCACGCGGACACGGTGAGAACATGCAAACTCCACACAGAAAGGCCCTCGCCGGCCCCGGGGCTCGAACCCAGGACCTTCTTGCTGTGAGGCGACAGCGCTAACCACTACACCACCGTGCCGCCCCAGATCAAACTGGATTTATAAAAAATAGAGTCTCTCTCACTAATATGAGGACATTGCTTAACATTATTCAGCATACATATGCTCATCAGACGCAAGGTCTTATAATCTCTTTGGATGCTGAGAAAGCTTTTGATCATTTAGAGTGGCCATATTTATTTACAGTTATGGAAAAATTCGGCCTTGGGGAGGGCTTTATTAAACCTATTAAGTTAATATATTATTCACCCAGTGAATATATTGGTATTGGTATTGGTATTGGTAAACGGAGTTAAAATCAAGTGACTTTGAGTTGGGGAGGTCTACACATCAAGGAGATACCATCTCTGTGCTTATCTTTGCCTTAGCAATGGAACCATTGGCAGAAACTATTAGAAGTCACAGTAATATAGCAGGGTTCCAAATAAATTCTGTTACTTATATCATTGTATGCTGATGATGTTCTGCTGTTTATTGCCAAGCCAGAAGAATCTATACCAACCCTAATGTCAACAATTCAATCCTTTGGTTCTATCTCCTGGTATAAAGTAAATTTTGATAAATTGATGGCCATGCCAGTAGGATATGGCAAAGATGTACCAAATCTGCCTAATTTCCCATTTTCTTGGTCTACCTCAGGATTCTCATATTTAGGGATCACCATAACCCCAAGAATTAAAAATCTGTTGAGACTGAATTTTCACTTAGTACACAAAGATATTAAAAAGGACCTTATCAGATGGATGGACCTGCCAATTTCCTGGATGGGCAGAGTAAATTAAATAAAAATGAATGTATTACCGCGGCTGCTCTATCCCATGCAGATGTTACCTATATATATATTCCAAAGAAGATAGCAAAAGACATGGAAAGGGATTTCGCAAAATTCATTTGGCAAAGGAAAAAGCCTCGACTGAGTATGAAAACTCTACAGTTAACAAAAGACAGAGGCGGCCTCACATTTCCAAATATTATATTGTACATTGGGCCTGTCATAGTAGACTTATTCATGAGTGGGTTCACCATTATCTGAAAGCTGGTGAAGACCCTCCTGAATCATAGGGATGTGCACCGTTTGGATTATTAGCTGAGCTCACGAATCAAATGAAACCCCAACCTAAACCAAAGGACAATCCAAAACTCCAAAATTCCATTAAAATTTGGCAAGATATGAACAAATATGTAGGTACAAAAGGCTCTCTTTCTTGTTTGACACCACTCATGAATAATATAAACTTTCTTCCAGGTATTAAAAGTGCTGTATTTCGTACATGGTATGAAAGGGGAGTGAGAGTGATTGGAGATTTATTTGATGACAGTAATGTGCTTATGTCTTTCACACAAATTCAAAACAAATTTGGAGTCCCACAAAAATACTTTTTTGCTTATCTTCAAGTTCGACACTATATCAATACAAATGTCAAACCAAATCAGGATGTAACTTTGTCAGGACCCCTTGAAAAGCTAATAACCAATTTTTGATTAAATAAAGGTCATATCTCTTACTTCTATGATGGGTTACAGAGCTATACTAGGCACAATATTAGGAAGGTTGTTCAGCAATGGGAAGAATTACAGAGTGTTTATCATGAAGATTCTTGGGAGACAAGCATCCAGGCCATACATTCTCTGTTTCTTAGCAATAAACTGAAGGAAATGCAATACAGAATATTCCATAGACAACACAGAACACCTCATGTTATGAATAAAATAGATCTGGGTAGATCACCACTGTGCCTTAAATGTAAACTGACATCTGGGACATATATACACTGTTTTTGGAATTGTCCAAAAATATCTAAGTTCTGGTCATGTACAACAAAGGAGATAAGTGTAATATTAAAACACAAGATCTGTAAAGATCCAGGCCAGTTTCTACTGGGGCTGCCACCTAAAAGTAAAGTGTTGGATGCAAGAAGTAAGCTTTTTGATAAACTTTTGCTTTTGGCCAGAAAATGTATTTTATTTAATTAATTCAAGAAAAACCTCCCACTGTGGCTCAGTGGTATAAGGAAATCTTTAGAGTCTTACCAATGGAGAGATTAAGTGCCATTAAAAGGAAACAACAATTTTATGGATATATGGCAGCCTCTGATAGAACACTTGCCCAGAGATCTAGGTGATGTTATCCAGAAAGGAATACGCTCATTGGATTAATACTTTTCAAAACAGAATCTTCCTCTGTTTGTTGGTGGCTTGTCAGTGTGTTGAATGGATGTTGTCTCTTGGATATCTGACAAATGACTAGTAAGGTATACAAGACATTCCCCCTTTTCCCCCCTCCCCTTTTTATTGTATTTATCTTTCTGTATCTATTTTCTCCAACTTGGGCTCGTGACAGTTTTCTTTTTCTCGCTATGTTGTTGTTGTTTGTTTATTTGTTGTTAAAAATAAAATAAAATCTAATTAAAAAAAACCCCAAGTCCTCTAGGTCCGATCTGAGACCAAGACAAGACTGAGTAAAAATGCAGTCGATTCTAAGACAAGGCCAAGACTGTCAAAAAGTGGTCCTGAGACCGACCTCAAGTACTACAACACTACCATATAGGACATGGTTATAGAAGCGAGTTATTTATAATCATGCTATCTGTTATCACCCAGATGAGGATAGGTTCCCTTTTGAGTCTGGTTCCTCTCAAGGTTTCCAAATCCGATCCAAGGAATACTGGATGCAAGGTGGGAATACACAAGGGATGGGATGGTAATAACAGGTTTCAGGGCATGAAACACTTATTCACACCTGGTGGCAAATTAGCCAGTCTGCTTATTGACACACAGTGAAAAAAACAACAGAGAACCCAGGGAAACAGAAAGAACAAGCACCATTTTTTCTTTATTTTTTTCCCTTGTCTATAATTGTAAAGCGTCCTTGGGTTTTTTGAAAGGCGCTATATAAATTGAACTTATTATTATTATTACCAGACAGAGCTCAGCTTGAGATCAAACCTCCGACTGTAAGGCAAAAACTATTCAAGCATCCATTCATTATCTGTAGCCACTTATCCTGTACAGGGTCTCAGGCAAGCTGGAGCCTAGCCCAGCTGATTATGGGTGAGAGGTGGGGTACACCCTGGACAAGTCACCAGGTCATTGCAGGGCTAACACATACAGACAAACAACCATTCACACCTACGGTCAATTTAGAGCCACCAATTAGCTTAACCTGCATGTCTTTGGGGGAAACTGGAGCACCTGGAAGAAACCCACACAGACACAGGGAGAACATGCAAACTCCACACAGAAAGGGCCTCATCAGCCACTGGGCTCGAACCCAGGACCTTCTTGCTGTGAGGCGACAGTACTAACCACTACACCACCGTGCTGCCCGACAGAAACTATATTTCTAAAATACGTCCTCAAAAAAAATCTGAGATGGTACACATGTAGAAGACAATGAACCAGAGCGTGTATTTCTGTGCAATGACAAAGCTGTAAAATGGTTGTGAAACAACAGAGCTATAAAATAGTACTCCAGTGTTTCAGCAACTGTAACTGCGGAGTGAAAATGGTTGAAAAGTTTCAGTGCACTCCTCAATCAACTTGCTGAAAATACTACTTCTGACATGTGAATCCATTTATCTTATCCAGTCTCTCTGACCTTTTGCCACTGTACAATCCTGAAAGCTGTCTCTGCTCCTGAGACACTGCTCTACTCACTATACAGTGGTGCTTGAAAGTTTGTGAACCCTTTAGAATTTTCTATATTTCTGCATAAATATGACCTAAAACATCATCAGATTTTCACACAAGTCATAAAAGTAGATAAAGACAACCCAGTTAAACAAATGAGAGAAAAATATTATACTTGCTCATTTATTTATTGAGGAAAATTATCCAATATTGCATATCTGTGAGTGGCAAAAGTATGTGAACCTCTAGGATTAGCAGTTAATTTGAAGGTGAAATTAGAGTCAGGTGTTTTCAATCAGTGGGATGACAATCAGGTGTGAGTGGGCATCCTGCTTTATTTAAAGAACAGGGATCTGTCAAAGTCTGATCTTCACAACACATGTTTGTGGAAGTGTATCATGGCATGAACAAAGGAGATTTCTGAGGACCTCAGAAAAAGCGTTGTTGATGCTCATCAGACTGGAAAAGGTTACAAAACCATCTCTAAAGAGTTTGGACTCCACCAATCCACAGTCAGACAGACTGTGTACAAATGGAAGAAATTCAAGACCATTGTTACCCTCCCCAGGAGTGGTCGACCAACAAAGATCACTCCAAGAGCAAGGCGTGTAATAGTCGGCAAGGTCACAAAGGACCCCAGGGTAACTTCTAAGCAACTGAAGACCTCTTTCACATTGGCTAATGCTAATGTTCATGAGTCCACCATCAGGAGAGCACTAAACAACAATGGTGTGCATGGCAGGGTTGCAAGGAGAAAGCCACTGCTCTCCAAAAAGAACATTGCTGCTCATCTGCAGTTTGCTAAAGATCACATGGACAAGCCAGAAGGCTATTGGAAAAATGTTTTGTGTACAGATGAGACCAAAATAGAACTTTTTGCACATCACCCCTGTCTTATCCACACTGCACTGGCTCCCAATCAAATTTCGTATTGATTATAAAATACTACTATTGACCTTTAAAGCACTGAATGGTCTCGCACCACAGTACCTGAGTGAACTTCTGGTCCTCTATGATCTGCCACGCCTATTTAGATCAAAAGGTGCAGGCTATCTGCTGGTACCTCATATAGTGAAGGCTACATCAGGGGGCAGAGCTTTTTCTTACAAAGCCCCACAGTTATGGAACAGCCTTCCAAGTAATGTTTGGGAATCAGACACAGTCTCAGCATTTAAGTCTAGGCTGAAAACATACCTGTTTAGTCAAGCCTTTTGTTAATGGTGTTTATGAGATAAAGGTGTAGATCTGGAGGGTCCTCAAACATAGAGTGTTTTGGTAAACTGGGATGTATGGATGCTGCCAATCTCCCACTCGCTTGCTCACTCGAGTTTGTTGACGGTGTAGTGGCTGGCTGCTTTATGTCCCGGGACTCCCTCATGCCTGTGTTACCTTCTGGCTCTCCCCTTTTAGTTATGCTGTTATAGTTAGTTGCCGGAGTCCCTGCTTGTACTCAGTGCAATATGTATACTGTTCCTACTTATTCAGGTGACATTGGGCATACCTAACAACCTGTGTTTTCTCCCCCCCCCAAATCTGTCCCTCTGAGTTACATGTTGGTCCTGGGATCGAGATGCTGATCTCTTCTGCTCCTCGGACCTGCTTGATCCATCCTGGTGCCCTGTGTCTGGTTGGAGTCTCATCGCATCACTCCTGTGGAGGACGGCCCCATGTGGACAGTTGAAAGTCACACCTGGAGGATGCTCTGGACTCTTACAGTAATGCTTTTATGGCTGAGGACTACAGTTGACTTGCTAACTTTAGGACTGCAGTTGTCATGAACAGTTTTGCACTCAAGTTTCCATCAATGAAGAGTTTATGACATCAACAAAACTGACTTCATTTTAAAACTGTTAATGTTATAGTCATGTTGTCTGTTGTTGCCCAAATGAGGATGGGTTCCCTTTTGAGTCTGGTTCCTCTCAAGGTTTCTTCCTCATGTGGTCTGAGAGAGTTTTTCCTTGCCACCGTCGCCTCAGGCTTGCTCACTGGGGATAGATTAGGGATAAAATTAACTCACGTTTTAAGTCATTCAAATTCTGTAAAGCTGCTTTGCGATAATGTTTATTGTTAAAAGTGCTATACAAATAAACTTGACTTGAGTTGACTTTTTGGTTTAAATGAGGAGCATTATGTTTGGAGAAAGGAAAACACTGCATTCCAGCATAAGAACCTTATCCCATCTGTGAAACATGGTGGTGGTAGTATCATGGTTTGGGCCTGTTTTGCTGCATCTGGGCCAGGACGGCTTACCATCATTGATGGAACAATGAATTCTGAATTATACCAGCGAATTCTAAAGGAAAATGTCAGGACATCTGTCCATGAACTGAATCTCAAGAGAAGGTAGGTCATTCAGCAAGACAACGACCCTAAGCACACAAGTCGTCCTTTCAATGAATGGTTAAAGAAGAATAAAGTTAATGTTTTGCTGTGCTGCAGGAGATGATGCTCCCCTCCAATGGTAGCCTCAAGGAGAAGAACTACACATTCTTCTGGCAGGGGCAGGAGCCCCATGAGCACCGACTCTACAGTGTAGGTTTTGCAGTGCGAAACTTGCTCCTATCCTCAATCGAACCACCTTCTGCAGGATCAGCACAAATCCTCTCCCTCTGCCTCACAACCTCCTCTGGACCAGCGAACATCCTTAGCGTCTACACCCCCACACTCTGCTCTACAGGTAAGGCTAAGGACGCATTCTATGAGGAGCTCGAGGCCAGGATTCAAAAGATTCCTGCAAAGGAGCACCTGTTACTGCTCGGTGACTTCAATTCCTGAGTGGGTGCAGACCACAGCTCCTGGCCCCGCTGCATTGGTCACTTTGGCATCGGCAAGCTCAATGAGAATGGCCAGTGACTGCTTGAGCTCTGCTCCTACCACGACCTCTGCCTCACCAACACCTTCTTCTCCACCAAGCCTCACCACAGGGTGTCCTGGAGGCACCCCAGGTCCTGTCAATGGCACCAGTTGGACTTTGTCATCACCAGAAGATCCCTACTGAACCAGGTGCTCATCACACGCAGCTACCACAGTGCTAACTGCGACACCGACCACTCCCTGGTTGTCAGCAAGGTATGTGTTTGCCCCAGATGAATCCACCACTCCAAGCAGAAGGGTCATCCCTGTATCAATACAGCCAGGACGTCAATGCCTGAACTGTATGAGTGCTTCACCAGAGTCAACGACGGTGACCTCAAGGATTGCCCCACTGACAGTGCCACATTGTGGTGGAACTACATCTGCGACCCTGCGTACCGGTCTGCCACAGACACCTTCAGGAAGAGAGAGAGGAAGAATGAGGACTGGTTTGAGGCAGGGATTGTCAAGATGGAGCCTGCCATTGCCACCAAGCGAGCTGCTCTCCTCACTTACAATAGAGAGCCTTCAGTGAAGATGCTTGCTGCTTTACACACAGCCCGAAGCAATGCCCAGCAGACTGCCAGGAGATGCATCAACTAGTACTGGCTGAAGTTGTGCCAGGACATCCAGGTATCGGCAGACCTTGGCAACATCCGAGCCATGTACAATGGAATGAAGAAAGTTTTTGGCCCAAGCATCAGCAAGACTGCTCCCTTCAAATCTGCCTCTGGGCAAGTCATTACTGACTGCAGCAAACAGATGGAAAGGTGGGCAGAGCATTACCAGGAGCTCTACTCCAGGGAGAACACTGTCACATGCACGGCCATCGAAAAGACCACCCCACTGTCCATCATGGAGGAGCTGGACACCCCACCCACCATCAAGGAGCTCAGCAAGGCCATTGACTCGCTAGCCTGTGGTAAAGCTCCAGGTAGCGATGGCATCCCGCCTGAAGTCATCAAAGCTGGCAAGGAAAGCTCCCTCTTGGGCCACCTACATGAGCTTCTGCTACAGTGCTGGGAGGAAGGGACAGTACCCCCAGGACATGCATGATGCCAAGATCATCACGCTGTGCAAGAACAAAGGGGACTGCAGTGATTGCAACAACTATCACGATATCTCTCTCCTCAACATCGTTGGCAAAGCCTTTGCCCACATTGTCCTTAACAGACTGCAGCTCCTTGCTGAGTGGGTGTACCCAGAGGCACAGTGCAGCTTTAGAGCGGCCAGATCAACCATCTACATGGTTTTCTCCCTGAGACAGCTATGGGAGAAGTGCCGTGAGCAGAGACAACCCTTGCTCATCGCCTTCATCGACCTGACCAAGGCGTTCGACTTGGTCAGCAGAGAAGGACTCTTCACCCTCCTACACCGGATTGGATGTCCCCCCAAGCTTCTGAGGATGATCATGTCCTTCCATGACAGCATGAGCGGCACTGTTCAGTACAACGGATCATCCTCGGACCCCTTCCCAATCAAGAGCAGTGTCAAGCAGGGGTGCGTCCTCCCTCCAACTTCCTTCAGCGTGTTCTTCTCCCTGCTGTTGCACCACGCCTTCCAACAGTCCAAAGATGGCATCTTCCTTCACACCAGGAGTGACGGGGGCCTCTTCAACCTGGCACGCCTCTGAGCAAAGACAAAGGTGCGGAAGGTCCTCATCAGAGAGATGCTCTTTGCAGACAATGCCGCCCTCACTGCCCACACCAAGGAAGCGCTACAGTGACTCATCACCTGCTTTGCAGACGCCTGCAATGAGTTCGGGCTCACTATAAGCCTGAAGAAGACCAACATCATGGGCCAGGACATCAGCAGAGCTCCCCACATCACCATCGGCAACCACACCCTTGAAGTGGTGGATAGGTTCACCTATCTGGGCTCCACCATCTCCAGAAATCTCTCTCTTGATACCGAGCTGGGCATGCGGATCAGCAAAGCAGTAACAGCAATGGCCTGTCTTGCGAAGAGAGTCTGGGACAACACCATGCTCATGACCAACACCAAAATGAGAGTGTATCAGGCCTGCGTGCTGAGCACTCTCCTCTATGGAAGTGAAGCATGGACCCACTACTACCGCCAAGAACATGAACTGAATGCCTTCCACATGAGCTGTCTCAGAAAACTTCTGGGCATCACCTGGCAGGACTGTGTCACCAACACCCATGTCCTGGCCAAGGCAAGGATGCCCAGCATGTTTGCCATGATGACCCAGAGATGCCTGTGCTGGCTAGACCATGTCAGCTGCATGGATGACGGCTGCATCCCAAAGGACGTGCTGTATGGTGACCTGGCCACAGGCTCCAGACCCACAGGACGACCCGCACTACGCTACAAGGACATGTGCAAGCGCAACCTGAGGACAGGCGGCTTCAACCCTGCAGACCTGGAGATGGCGGCCTCAGACCATGCCAGCTGGTGGTCCACCACCAAGGCCATCGTTGGGGAAGCCAAGGAAAGGAGAGAGACCCGGTGGGGGGGAGAGGAGGCTCCGATGACAGCAGAGACTGTAGTCAGCACCAACAGACACCCGACCAAGCAACTTCACCTGCAGCAACTGTAGCAGACCGTGCGGCTCACGCATCGGCCTATACAGTCATACTAGGCACTGCAACTCAGTAACTGATGGATGACCCCTGATGCAGATCACCATGATCTCTCCAGATCGAAGGAGCCAACAACAATGTTTGGAGAAAGGAAAACACTGCATTCCAGCATAAGAACCTTATCCCATCTGTGAAACATGGTGGTGGTAGTATCATGATTTGGGCCTGTTTTGCTACATCTGGGCCAAGACAGCTTACCATCATTGATGGAACAATGAATTCTGAATTATACCAGTAAATTCTAAAGGAAAATGTCAGGACAGCTGTCCATGAACTGAATCTCAAGAGAAGGTGGGTCATGCAGCAAGACAATGACCCTAAGCACACAAGTTGTTCTATCAAAGAATGGTTAAAGAAGAATAAAGTTAATGTTTTGGAATGGCCAAATCAAAGTCCTGACCTTAATCCAATTGAAATGTTGTGGAAGGACCTGAAGCGAGCAGTTCATGTGAGGAAGCCCACAAACATCCCAGAGTTGAAGCTGTTCTGTATGGAGGAATGGGCTAAAATTCCTCCAAACCAGTGTGCAGGACTGATCAATAGTTACCAGAAACGTTTAATTGCAGTTATTACTGCACAAGGGGGTCACACCAGACACTGAAAGCAAAGGTTCACATACTTTTGCCACTCATATATGTAATATTGGATCATTTTCCTCAATAAATAAATGACGAAGTATAATATTTTTGTCTCGTTTGTTTAACTGGGTTCTCTTTATCTACTTTTAGGACTTGTGTGAAAATCTGATGTTGTTTTGAATCATATTTATGCAGAAATATAGAAAATTCTAGAGGGTTCACAAACTTTCAAGCACCACTGTATATTCCACAAAAATGTGCATCCATACCAAACAACTACAGGGCTAATAACAACCCAAAAACCCATAAGCTCCCACATGCACATTACAGGGTCTCCATAAATATTGTAATCATTTGTTTTGGTGATAAAGGACGATGATCCCATGGCTAGTTCCACAGTTCAGGTTTTTACTCGGGGTCTCCTTGTGGTCTGCAACTCAACTGGAGTGGATTTATGTAAGAGTGTAACTTAGTTTGATGTTGCATTGGGCTCCCAAGAGTTCAGAAACAGCCTTGATTATTAGTTTAACTCATCAGTTGTTTTTTTCTAATCCAGCATCCAGCATCTAATCCTTGACAAAGCTAGTATCAATACTGCAGTGAATTTTTACTGAATTGAATTGTTACTTGCTTGTTAGCTAACAAGTTGAAATACAGATTAGTCATTTATGTGCACATTTGTTCTTGCAAATGTTCTGATTATTAGTTCATGTGTACTAACTAGCCTAACAGCATCCATGCCTACTAGCCTTTCATTACTTATTTGCACTACCTACTTGGTGATCTATTTGCCAGATGATTTCATTGATGATCAATCATGAAAATGCACATTATATGGCCAAAAGTTTATGGATACCTGGCCATAACACTCATACATCCTTCTTGAACATCCCATCCCAGATTTAATCCTCCTTTACTTCACTCTTTTGTGCAGACCACTCGACTTCTTTTATTCCACCTTTGGCAAACCATGTTTTTGTGGAACTTGCTTTGTGCACAGGGGCATTGTTATGCTGGAACAGGTTTGGGCCTCTTAGTTCCAGTGAAGGGAAATTGTAAAACTACACCATGCAAAGGCATTCTAAACAATTCTGTGCTTCCAACTTTGTGGCAAAAGTTTCAGGAAGACCCACATATGGGGTGATAGTCAGGTGTCCACATACTTTTGGTCATTTTTTGTATGTAGATATATAATGAGCTATTGGAATACGTTGAAGGTTGTGAGTGTAAATCTCAACTCTGCCTAAGTGCCACTGCTGGCTCCTTATTCAAGACCCTTAGCTGTCCTGTATCCTGTTTCAAATGTATGTCAGTTTGAATAAAAGCATCAGCCAAATGAACAAATGTAAATTATTTATTTCTTATTTTTTAAAGAAAAACTTCCCAAAAGATTCACAGGGCATCTGTTTAAGACTAGAGGCATACATCGGAGGTTTATATTTTCATGCAAGTATAAAGACATAATAGAATACCTTTATTGTCACTGCACAAATGTACAATGAAATTTCTTATTTTTCATCATAGGAGAGCAAAGCCACTGGGTCGTACGTGCCACCACTCTTGGGCACTTCAGCTCAAGCCATCCCATGTTAACCTAACTGCATTGTCTTTGGACTGTGGGGGAAACCGGAGCACCTGGAGGAAACCCACGCAGACACAGGGAGAACATGCAAACTCCACACAGAAAGGCCCCCATCAGCCATTGGGCTCGAACCCAGAACCTTCTTGCTGTGAGGCAACAGTGCTAACCACTACACCACCATGCTGCCCATGGCTTGTGGGATAAAGAGCATGTTCATTAACATGAATGTGACACATTTGCAGCATCCTTAGTAACTGCCTGGTCAGGGTTGTAGTAGTTTAAGCTAGTCTACTTATTTCTATTTCCCAAAATATATAAAAGAGAAATGTTTTCTCATGTTTCTGGGGGCACAGTAGTAGGGTTTATATTAAATAAAGTAAATTAAAAAAAATGAAACAAACCTGAAACCAAAACTCACTTCAGGTTTAAATCTCAGATATAGATACGAATATTGGGAGCAAAAAATACAGACAGTTATTGCATTACACCCCTGCATATGTACAGTATGTGAAATTTTAAGACAACATAATTGAGTAATTTGTCATGTGATACAGTATATTGTCTTATTTATATTTAACGTATAATGTATATTTAACAGTTATTCAACAAAATTGAGTTGTACATGAGCTGATAGCCGACGAGACACGTAGCACCGAGTCTGCTATAAGCTATGTATGACGAGATTGAGTAGAATAACTTTTTTAGTCTATCCACATTCACTGGGTTTTGAGAAACAGAACATTTTTATTTTTCACAAATTCGATGAATAAAAACTTTATACAAAACATCCAACAAAATCATTTCCACTTAGAATGTAAACAAATTGGCGAAATGACAGTAGCAATTTCTGAAAAATGATATAATAATAATTCTTGAAAAATTAAAAAAAGATATTTTCTTACCATCAAATACTTTTATTCCACATTTTGTTGCTTTTTTTTGGTAATTTTGGGGAGTTTGTTTTTGAGTAGAGTTTTTATTTCATCCTTGGCTGGTTCAGCAACACATGCTGCCATTTTGTTTTTCTCTACTCACAGTATTTGAGCTGATATCCTAGTAGTAGCCAATCAGAGCGTGTAATTGCTCATATCCAGTGAATGTGGATACAATATATTGGATTGTCTATGAGATCGAAAACAGTTAACTGAAAACATAATTTTTTTGTGAGATATAAACATTGATTAAATGGGAGTTGTGCAGTGTACAGACTTGGTAAATTTACTGTTTTTTTCAATAATGGTGAGAAGTTCAGCATTCGGGTGAGTAGTTCACACTGACTGAGTTCAGATGTGTGCACTGAGGGTTGTTTGGTGAGCTACTCATCATACTGACCACACATCTAAAACCAGCAGCCTTAACACCCAGTGGAATTCTTCACCAAGGTTGATCAGAGCCACAGACAGCAAGGACAGATTGAAGGTTGGACTTTAATCTATCTTTTTAGGTTAGCCTTTGAAATTTCAATTTGGAGGTCTAGTCCATATAAAAGGTGTTCTATAACTCACTAATTGAGTTCTTGGTGTGCTTCAAAACCAACAAATGACCCCCCCAAACACACACACACAACAGTCATACAAGATAATTTATCGTGGACACTTAGGTCCGTTTTCATCTGAAAAATACAACACAATCCAGTTACAAAAAAGAAAAAGATATATAACAATCTGCATGACTCAATTTGTGAAAAGGTTAAAGGCGTCACGCAGTGGCGATAAAAGTCGCATTATTCTGCACCAGAATGTTTTCGAGATTCGAAATAAATTGACCGTCGATTTTTCAAAAGCTTCCCGCGGTTGTAATCGGTCCTTATTTGATCATGCCCATCACTTGAAATTTTCCGCGTTCGCAGCGCCCCCTCTCGGTCAATGGAACAGCTGCGTGACGTCATACCAGTAACCACTCGGTGCAGTTGCAATGACGGACACACCAGAAAATAGGAGCGATGCTGAGGAAATTAGCTTTGATTTTACCGATACAGAAGAAGAAAATGGCCCACAAGTAGAGATTTTGACAGCTGAATGTCCTGGTGGTATCCAGCCTTACAGATTTGAACCTGAGCGCTCATCTTCAGAAGAAAATGAGGACAGTTCTGACGACGACAGAAACGAAGACGGGCGACTTGAAGACTTGTTTTGGTTGGTTTCTCTGACTAAATCACTACTTGTGTGTATTTTTAAAGACCATTTTCACCTGAATTAGAATGCTGTGTGATTAATCTATGATTATGTGTAATACTGATAGCTGTAGGGGGTGAAAGTATAGCTAGAAAGATTGAATTCTAGCAACTTGACAGCTTGCGATCTCGCGAAATGCAGTGAGCCTTCTGATACAGTAGACCCCTTGACATTCCAGTTTTCATCATTTTTCTTTTATTGCGGTTGATTTTAACTTGATATTCAGTATGTTATAGGCTGGGAGTATTGAGCTTTGTATTGTATTGTTTAGTAAACGTACAATCGTCAGTAATAATTGATAATTATTAGTTAAAGGCAGCTCTGTGGCATAAATCTTTCAAGTAATCTTCTGTCATCCATTTGCTAAAATTATGTGCCACATGTGTTATCAAGACAACACTTCATGTGACAAAGAAAGATATGACAAATACATAAATGTATGAAAATCATTTTGTACAATTAATGATTGATACATAGAAACACTTAAAACATGTGTGTGGCAGCGGGGGCGTGGTCAAGCGCCGGTCTGTGACAGGAGGGCGGAGCCAGGGAAGGTGAGTGGCAGAATCATTACACCTGACGGTAATTAACCTGTGTTTTCCCAGTAACCGCGCCCTATTTAAGGAGGCAGAGGGAGAGCAGATAAGAGCTCATCCCGGGACAAGAACACATTGTGTGTGTTTCGCTATCAGATTAAAACTGGCGGAAAAGTCTGGCAATAAAAAGCCCATTTGCATCTGAAGTGTTGTCCTGCCGTCCTCTGTGCTCCACCCACACTTCAGAGAGCTCTACAGTGGTGCCAAAACCTGGGACAAGGTGGAGCACCAACCTCGCAGCCCCATGGAATCCTCCCCGTTCGCGGACCTGGTCCACGCCCTCGCCACGGCTCAGCAAAGCCAGCACCAGGCGCTCGTCATGCTCCGAAAGGAGCAAGAGCGGCGCTTCGGATCCCTGGTGCTGGCCCAGCAGGAAGATCGCGAGGCGTTCCGGCATCTCCTCGCGTCGGTGGGGTCCACCAGCGCCCCGGCCTCGGGCCCGTCTCCCCTCACCGTGACCAAGATGGGCCCGAAGGACGACCCCGAGGCGTTTCTCACATTGTTCGAGCAGGTCGCCGAAGCCTCGGGGTGGCCGATGGAGCAGCGCGCGGCGCGCCTCCTCCCCCTCCTGATGGGAGAGGCGCAGCTGGCCGCGCTATAACTCCCCGCCGACCGGCCTACGTGGACCTTCGCCGGGCCGTCCTCCAGCGCGTGGGGCGCTTCGGCGGGGAGTTATAGCGCGGCCAGCTGCGCCTCTCCCGTCAGGAGGGGGAGGAGGCGCGCCGCGCGCTGCTCCATCGGCCACCCCGAGGCTTCGGCGACCTGCTCGAACAATGTGAGAAACGCCTCGGGGTCGTCCTTCGGGCCCATCTTGGTCACGGTGAGGGGAGACGGGCCCGAGGCCGGGGCGCTGGTGGACCCCGCCGACGCGAGGAGATGCCGGAACGCCTCGCGATCTTCCTGCTGGGCCAGCACCAGGGATCCGAAGCGCCGCTCTTGCTCCTTTCGGAGCGTGACGAGCGCCTGGTGCTGGCTTTGCTGAGCCGTGGCGAGGGCGTGGACCAGGTCCGCGAACGGGGAGGATTCCATGGGGCTGCGAGGTTGGTGCTCCACCTTGTCCCAGGTTTTGGCACCACTGTAGAGCTCTCTGAAGTGTGGGTGGAGCACAGAGGACGGCAGGACAACGCTTCAGATGCAAATGGGCTTTTTATTGCCAGACTTTTCAGTATAACCGCCAGTTTTAATCTGATAGCGAAACACAGTGTTCTTGTCCCGGGATGAGCTCTTCTCTGCTCTCCCTCTGCCTCCTTAAATAGGGCGCGGTTACTGGGAAAACACAGGTTAATTACCGTCAGGTGTAATGATCCTGTCACAGACCGGCGCTTAACCACGCCCCCGCTGCCACAATGTGTTTTTAAAAAAAATATTTTTTTCTATCAATACCTAGCCATGACCTTGAAATCAGATCCATTGATAACAGTCACAAATAGTGTTCAGTGTTCGTTGTTACAGCCAAACACAATACACCGATTAGGCATTTTGTATCACAGAATATTAATACATCATTTCATAGTGTTTTGAGTGTTCAAAACTATCCACAAACTGAATAAATCCGCAATGTAAACAACTCTGGTAAACGCACGCCATAGAGAAAACATGGGGACAGGCCAGCATCACCCAAGGGAGGTTACTGGTATGACGTCACACATAAGTTGACCTAGTTAACGGCTGGCTGCCTAAATTTGGCTGTGCGCGTCAACTTTAAATGCTTGTAGCGGGCGCATCGTGACACTGAGATCGCGGGAAACCGAGGGGCTTGAATAACCCACCAAACCTGACATTTTGACACATGATATAGCCTGATTGCTGAAATTACCGCACGACGCCTTTAAGGGTTAAATTTAAGAAGGTTAAGGGTTTAAATGGGTAGTGCTTGCATTTCATTCAAATGAAATCCAAGAATATTGCCTTCGCTCAACTTTTTTATGTGGACAAATTACCATGAACAATCCCCCCCCCCCCCCCCCCCCCACACACACACACGTACAACTTAGTTATGACTTAGTCCTCTCCTAAAAACGTAGACTCTCCCAAAAACTTAGGAATGATCTGTGTAAAGATTTTTTTTTTCTGGACATCCATACAATTACAGAGGAAGGCTGCAACTAAAAAAAATGTTTTCTCCTTTCAAGAAAAATGTGCATACAAGATCATTCATCATGGTTTCAGCTGACAGGAAGTGAACAGTCCGAAAATCATCAGGCTCCCTCCCTTTTAGCTCAGCCCACACTCCCAATTCATGAAGACTTGGATTTATCATGAAGCAGGAGCCCATCCATTATTTAAGCACCAATTGATATGGAAAATAAAATCAGGATTCAAGGCATGGAAGATTGTAACACGCTCACAATACCATAAAATAAAACACAGAGTCATTCAATTTTCTTTCAAGTATTTAACATGTATTATGGATTATGTATTTCAGTCTGATTTCTTACTCCTTTTTCTTTTATGCTTATTAACCATAATGTGATACATAGTTACCCAAAGTGCATTACATTTATCCAAAGAGATGCCACAGATCAGGAGTTTTACATATGACCTAGACAACAGCACTGTTGAGCTAACTGTACTTAAGCTACTCTGACAAATTATTGCCCTGATCCCCCCGACATTACACCATCCGTTATTAGACAGGGACCGTCATAATTTATTATTCTCAGAACAGAACTGACACTAATGTCTAGGAAGTGTGTGTGCAACAGGAGTGTTTAAACACCTCAGTGCTGTGCCATAGTGGTGGTCTTTTTCCATTGATGGATGGGATCCATCCATTTTGGCATATCATTATAGTGATGTGACCACTCTGACAGCTTCAGCCATCAAAGTCCCTAGGGAACATTACAATAGTGGTTTCCCATTGCCTTCTACTGGATTATTATAGAGGTTTCCTCCTCTCAACCATTCACACCTATGGACAATTTAAAGCCACCAATTAGCCTAATCTGCATATCTTTGGACTGTGGGGGCACCCAAAGGAAATCCACGCAAACACAGGGAGAACATGCAAACTCCACACAGAAAGGCCCCTATCGACCGTGGGACTCGAACCCAGAACCTTCTTGCTGGGAGGCGACAGTGCTAACCACTACACCACTGTGCCACCCGATGGATGTGATAAATGGGTGTAAACATATTGTGTATAACGTTATGCCAACATAGTGGCCAATACAGTAGGTGGGCCTAATAAATATGACAACAAATGTTGGCTTTATAGGAATTTTAAATACAAGTAAGTTCATGGTACTGGCTGCATAGACTACTTGACTAATACATTCATTAGTCACCACCAGTGTTGGGTAAGTTACTTTAAAAATGTAATTCGTTACAGTTACAAGTTACCTTGTTTAAAATGTAATTGTAGTGTAACTTTTTCAATTACTTTTAAAAAGTAATGTAACTAGTTACTTTTGGATTACTTTTTAATTACTTTAAGGTTTTAATGAATATTGACCCATGTTCACCATTTAATTTTTGAAAACCGACAGTGTGAACCTTAAAGCAGTACTAAGCTGAGAGGGAATTGCTGACAAGCAATCACAGGAGGTCCATAAGAGATGCTTGCACCGTGCATGTGATTCTCAGACTCCTGTCATAGGGGCCATACTCTTCTGTTCCTCCCCTAGGCTCTACTGTTTTCACAGTTTGCAGACTACACAAGCAGGTTCAGAAACCACTTCTTTCCCACAGCGGTCACCTTATTGAACTCTTCCCAAAGACCAGTCTTTCGTTCCCCTCTATCCACACCTTACCATCCATATAGTGTTCCTCTTCAATTCACATCTGTATAGCCCTATCTACAGTGGTATAGGATTACCTGTATAATGATTCCATCTGTATTCATCACATTTATTTATACCATGCTATTTTTCATTGCCCTGCGCATTGTACTGCCATAACTACATTGTACATACTCCGCGCATACATGCTCTGCACATATAACCATCTTTACTTACACTAGCTGTAAATAACAGCATTTTGTCTCTAAATACTGCATTATGTGCAGTCTGCACGTGTTGCACTTGATTAGATGCCAAACTGCATTTCATTACTTCATACATGTGCAATGACAATGAAGTGTTCTACTTTAATCTAGTAATAAATAACCAAAGTGAGACTTTTACATCACATTTTATTTTTCTTGTTTTTCTCTTTGCTTGTAAAATGAAACATGGCACAATACAGCCCATCAAGAATTAAGACTGACGATGGGTAGTCAGTCATTGAACATTTAAGAGTCAATGGAATGTTGATTACAAAAAAATACAATAACAATAAACACATTCAAGTGAATGGTAGTAGCCTAGCATGTAGCTAACTAGGGAAACGACATGTGTGCTTAACCGTTGTTGTGATATATGACATTGAATCAATCGTACATCATTATATTATGTTGCCCACTGGGATTAATAACAACGATGGTATGTAGGTGGGTGTCAGTTGTTCTAGAGCTGGTAGTTCAACATATTTCGTCAGCATAGCCTACCTTGCTGTTAATGTGCTTACAACCTCAAAATGAATGCCTTCTGATCGGAAATAAACCAGTGAGTTGCACTTACCTCTAAATGTTTCCTTAGGTTTGACATAGACTGCTTCGACGTGGACAACTTCTTGATGGCCGGCAAACACTGCTTGCATTGGACAGTTAAATTTGAGCCATTTTCAGTGATGTAGATGAAATGCTTCTTAAATTTCCAATGCTTGAAGGCGTCTGACATGACTGCTGCCAGGGCCGTAACCAGGATTTTTCAAATACCGAGGTCAAACATTGCGATACATCTTATTTGCCAAAAAAAAATATGTCCTAATATGGTGACTTTTCATACATTTTGGAAACGAGTCAAAATCACAAGCCCAACAAGATGAACATGTACATAGGTGAACATGTTTATTTTAACAATTTCAAAATTGCACGATCACAAAAGTATTTTGTGTGTATGTGTGTGCGTGCGTGAGTGAGTGAGTGTGAGTGAGTGAGTGAGTGAGTGAGTGTGTGAGAGTGAGTGAGTGAGTGAGAGTTTGAGTGAGTGATGGAGTGTGAGTGTGTGAGAGTGAGTGAGTGAGAGTTTGAGTGAGTGATGGAGTGTGAGTGAGTGAGAGTTTGTGAGTGAGTGTGTGAGAGTGAGTGAGTGATGGAGTGTGAGTGTGTAAGAGTGACTGAGTGAGTGAGTGAGTGTGTGAGAGTGAGTGAGTGATGGAGTGTGAGTGTGTAAGAGTGAGTGAGTGAGTGTGAGTGAGTGAGAGTGACAACGCAATCTAGCCGAGCCTGAATGGACTTCAATTGCTTTTTAAAAAATATATGCCCTTTTCAATAGCAAAATACTAAACGGTTACTGGACAAAACCGACTAAACCGCTCCATTCGGAGACTGAGCCTCACTGGAGATGGGAGTCAATAAGAGGGGCGGGACAAGACTTCCCGAGAGGAGGCTCATCTCCAGCTGGTGATCGGAGGAGGAGCTGTGAACGCGGCTGGGCTCTTCATGATTGACAGAAAGCAGTCAGAGGTGGTACATCATGTTGTAAATAAAATGTGAACATAAGTTTGCTACCCGTTTTCATTTCCGTTCGAAAATACAACCAATGATCAAAACAATAGTGTCTTGTGTTCACGTTAGCCTATAGTCTGGTAAGTTAGCAAAATAGCTCAAGTCTCGTCAGTACCCAATAACTTCATAAACAACAGGTCACGACTGTCCAGCCTTTTCTGATCTGAAACGCACCAAATCAAATCGAGAGAGAGAATAAAAGAGTTTGTGCCGCCTGGAAAACGAAAATCCTATCTAGCTAAGTGGCTTCGACTGTTGTTGCTTGAAATGCTCATTAAAATTGCACTGTTAATGATCATAAGCATTCCGGACTGGCAAAATTAACTCCCCTTCTTCCCTCTTTCTTTTTCTCTCACTTGTTGACTTTCCAGAGCTGAGTTTGGTTTGTTTTAGTGTAGTAGACTTCTTCATCTTATGTCAACTTTCAGATTCCACGACTAATTGACAAACTGACTGGCTGCGGAGTCGGACCTTGATGAGAACACTTCTCAGCTCTTGTGTATCCCGCGGTGCTGAGCTGACTATCGCGAGGCTGCCTGATATGAAATGTTTCCAATGTCGGATATTTCAGCTTCGTTTAAAAATGATTATGTGGACTTTATTTTTAGACAAACAAATGAGAACAGGGGGATGCAAGCTGAATTTAGAATTTTCCACCGATCAAAGTCAGAACAATTTTCATCATATATTAATTTCACATTTCTGAGTGAAAAAAAAAAACCGTGGGAAAAAAATGCCGAGGACATGAGCTCGGTGTCCTCAATGGTAGTTACGGCCCTGCCTGCTGCTTGAGCTGAACTGAACCGCGCGCTTCTTGCTGCTCTAGTGTTCAAGCACAGAAACAGAGTGGCGCTGCTGCTGGCAAACATGATAGGAAAACCCAGGACAGACAAGGAGCCGTGGCGGGAAACGGCAAAATTATGCGCAAAGCAATAAAAATATCCTTGCTCATGTCGCAAAGGTTTTTGTTTTTCAAATGTAACTAAAATTGTAATTCTCAATATTTCCATAAGTAACTGTAACTGAATTACATATTTTCCTGTTGTAACTGTAACGAATTACAGTTACACTTTTTTTGTAGTTAAATTACGTAACGTCGTTACATGTAATTCGTTACTCCCCAACACTGGTCACCACCACCACCACTCTCACATTCGGGATGTTGACTAAGCTGATATATATCAATCAGCCATAAAATTAAAAACACTGAGAAGTGAAATGAAGAACACTGATTATGTTGTTACATTGCCACCTGTCAAGGGGTGGGATATATTAGGCATCAAAAGAACAGTCAGTTCTCAAAATTGATGTGTTGGAAGCAGGCACAAACTGCTGAAAAAGTTAATGTTAACACCTTTCTGTTTTATCCAGCATTAACATTTTCATCAGTTTGTGCTACAGTAGCTCTTCTGTGAGATTGGACCATATGGGCTAGCCTTCGTGCCCCATACGAATCAGTGAGCCTTCAATACCCATGACCCTGTCACTGGTTCACTGGTTGTCCTTCCTTCGACCACTTTTGGTAGGTACTAACCACTGCATAAAGGGAACACCCCACAAGATGTGCCATTTTGGAGATGCTCAGACCCAGTCATCTAGCCATCACAATTTGGCCCTTGTCAAAGTTGCTCAGATCCTTATGCTTGCCCATTTTTCCTGCTTCCAACACATTGACTTCAGGAACTGACTGGACACTCTCCACTCTTCAAGAACACTCTCAATTCTAGAATCAACGATTTCACCTGAGTTTCCAGATCATTCATCTCATCTCATTCTCATCTCATTATCTCTAGCCGCTTTATCCTGTTCTACAGGGTCACAGGCAAGCTGGAGCCTATCCCAGCTGACTACGGGCGAAAGGCGGGGTACACCCTGGACAAGTCGCCAGGTCATCACAGGGCTGACACATAGACACAGACAACCATTCACACTCATATTCACACCTACAGTCAATTTAGAGTCACCAATTAACCTAACCTGCATGTCTTTGGACTGTGGGGGAAACCGGAGCACCCGGAGGAAACCCAGGCGGACACGGGGAGAACATGCAAACTCCGCACAGAAAGGCCCTCGCCGGCCACGGGGCTTGAACCCGGACCTTCTTGCTGTGAGGCGACAGCGCTAACCACTACACCACCGTGCCACCCCTCCAGATCATTCATGTGAATTTAATTCATTTACTGATACATCCTTAAATAGTGTCATTTGAAACACAGATTTATTGTTTACAGTGTTAAGTGAAGCATAAAGAAGCAGGGAAGCTCGTGTAATTTGTGATCTGTGTAGCGCTGTTAACTGAAGTGCAGTTTGCTGTTCTTTATCAGCATTTAACATTTACTTATTTTGGGGTGAATAGGGTGGATATTCAGCTACATTTTTTCTACACCAAGAAAAAAAAAAGATCTGTCTTTCTGTACCATTTCACTCCCAAGTCTCCTGGCCTGATATGTCTTACATAAACAATTTGATTGCACACATTGAGAGGGAACACATACAAAATGCGACACTACCTCATTTTACGAGATTAGTCACGGAGGATGCTGCATTGAACTAATTTGATGGAATATAAATTGTAAACGCAAAACCACTCAGTCCATTCCTTGCTGCTCAGTGACAGCTTTGTCAAGGCTGCTAATTACACTGTCTGTGCTCGTGAATGTGAAGACACTATTTATATGCCTCTTCTCATTACTCAACGGAGTGAACACTTTTAAAATGGAGTGGCAGAGTTCTGGGAGACCAGCAGAGAGAGAGAGAGAGAGAGAGAGAGAGAGAGAGAGAGAGAGAGAGAATGAGTGTGTGTTTGTTTGCATGTCTAGCTTCCTAGGCATTATTATTTAGATTATTGTCAGATTAATGTGTTGGTAATATAAAACTTTTATTTCTTGCAAAAAAAGTCTTCAAAATGGTTCAGGTGCATTTATAGCCTTCAACTCAATATAAAAACCAAAGTTAAGTAAATTATGATTAATTTCACATCTGAAATATACAGTTAGTCACTAAATCAATATAGCTAAAATCCTGTCAAATAAAGTGTCAAATCAGTACTACTCAATACTATTCACTACTATAAAAATGTTACATAATATCTAGATAGTTAAAGGCAAAAATATATTTAAATGTCTAAGATCCTAGGTGCCTAATGCACTTCTATACAAACATGACTTGACATAGTCATTAGGTGTCAGTAGAAGTCTGTCATTATGTGATTATCAGAACTCTTTTTATCAAGGTTCTGGGTTTGAGTCTCGTGACTGATAAGGGCCTTTCTGTGGGGAGTTTGCATGTTCTCCCCGTGTCCATATGGGTTTCCTCAGGGTGCTCTGGTTTCCTCCACAGTCCAAAGACATGTGGTTAGGTTAATTGGCTACTCTAAATTGTCCATAGGTGTGAATGTTTGTATGAATGGTTGTTTCCCAAGCCCAGAAATGGGAAAGTTGTGGCATCCGACATAAAACTATGCTCCAATTA
The DNA here is from genome assembly GCF_027579695.1 of Neoarius graeffei. NCBI lineage: Eukaryota > Metazoa > Chordata > Actinopteri > Siluriformes > Ariidae > Neoarius > Neoarius graeffei. The sequence goes on from NC_083579.1 coordinate 28,091,962, forward strand.
ATATGACATGGATCAGTAGGGTTCACATGGACCCTGACCCAGCAATAGTGCTGGACAAGGAGCAAGAAGAAGAAGAAGAAGAAGAAGAGGACTTCTTATCATGAGTTTTTCTTATTCTTATCATGTTTGCTAGCATGGCTGTTGAAAATTGGTAAAAATATGTGTGTTTAACAGTAGAACATCAATCAGAATCAGAATCACTTTTCTGATTCTGATTCTGATCAAGTGAAATTAAATGCAGTGGTGCCAATATTTATGGCTTTGCAGTAGCATTTATGTTTTTTGGGCTCTTGTTACTGTATGGTAGTACGGGGTACCATAGAAGCCTTAATTAAAACAAACAAAAAAACCCCCACTTTTTTGTTTTTTTTTCAGCAAATGCTAAAGACCAAACATTAATAAAACTTGCCTGCTGGAAAATGTAATTCACTGAAGGGGAAAGGATCTGGAACGTGAAAGATGTGTGTTTGGTCATGTGAGCCAAGAAAAAACAAACATTTTGATGCAGTGTCTGTATCTGTTTGTTTGTTTAAATAGCTAACTGTTTATTATTAAACAGTTATTTCAACAAGCTATTTTTCTTGCTGTAATCTTGTTGTTGCTAGATGCACTTCTGACAACAATATATGCATTCTGAGCTTCAGGTTGCATGTCACTATCTAATCTCACTCTAAGCTAGTTTAGAGCAGATGGCAGATGATGGAGGCTGATCCAAATCGATGTTTGAATGCTACTAAGCACGAAGAGTTGAACACAATGGAAAAAGCCCCAAGATGCTGCTGTAGACATCGTATTCTCCATCATTTCCATATTATAACTGGGTTCAGCTGATGGACACAAGTGTCTATGCTGTGCTCTCAAAGTTCCAGAATCAGCAATTTTACATTTTAAGAAGTGCTCTACCCTTAAATAGAGATATATCAGTGTAAGCAAGAAAATTCTCTCAAAACTTATTTGTAACAAATGATTTAAAGATGTTTAAATGCAATTGTTTAAGGGATTTGACAGCTCTAGTATACATACAGTACATTACATACTTGCAGTATACACAATTGATACACCATTTGTCAATTTATTAGGTATTTAGCCACTTCAAAAAGCCTAAATTATCACCTAGTCCCTTATTTTCATGACCATAATGCAAGCAAAAAAAAAAAAAAAAGGCACAAGATAGTGCTGTGGAATATTCAATAATTAAATCAGCTCCTCTTATTCTGTTTAAAAACTGAGGTTGCATGGTGACATTTTTTAATGGCATCCATTCATTCATCTTCTATACATTATCCATTATCGCTTATCCATTGCCGTTTGTGGGTCAGCTGGAGCCAACCCCAGCTGACATTGTGAGACAATATCACAGTCAATGTCACAGGGCAGCCATGGGCCCAAAGCATCACTGGTTCGATTCCTGGGATGGGCAGGAAAAATATGAGGGGGGTTGAGTGAATGAACAGCACTTTTCCCTTCCTCTGTATCATGGCTGAAGTGCCCTTGAGCAAGGCACCTAACCCCAAACTGCTCCCTGGGTGCTGTAGGACAGCTGCCTATTGCTCTGGGTATGTGTGTGTTCATTGCTTCAGATGGGTTAAATGCAGGAGATGAATGAATGAATGAATGAATGAACCCTTTATTGTCGCTACTCACAAGTACCAGCGAAATTGGCCATCAACCTGTCTGTACATATACACATACATAATTGACACAGGGGGAGTAGACAGGACAGGAAGACAGGGATGAAAAATACAGAGTAACATGAGGGGAGGAGAAAAAAGCAACCCCCACACTATGCTCCTGTGGGGAGTACAGTGTGGGAACATTAAAAAAATACCTCAGCACATAAGCACAAAATAACACAGTACACTTTACAACATGAAAACTCGGGACTCAAGGGTGGGGGCGATCATGGGGGAAGGGGGAAGGGGGAGGGGTATAGGTAATCCAGCACAAACAAGCATTTCGGTCTGCAGCCATGACGGCGCTCCCCCCACTTGTCACACTGGGGGTAAAAAGCGGCGACCGTGGGAAGTGGGGGAAGGGATGCAAGAGCGTCTCACTGCAGTGATCTTCAGGGGGAGTTGTTGTTCCAGCAATGGCCTTGGCCAAGGCCAGTGCTGTCTGAGAGAGCCGAAAGCAAATAAGATTGGGATTGTTTGGTCTTGGGGCGAGTAGACACATTCTTTTACATGACTACTCTGTTTGTCCATTCTGGTCTCCGAATCGATCCATTTTCCTTTGCAAAGCCAAAAGCTTCTCCATGATGTTATCCATGTTGTGGTTCAAGTTCTGAATAGCCACAGTCTGAGTGCTGACAGCTCTGCCCACCACTTCAATCATGTTGGGCAGCTTTATATTCACTGTGTTTGAGTGTACATGTGACAAATAAAGGCTTTGGAAGAAATGTCTCATCTCATTATCTGTAGCCGCTTTATCCTGTTCTACAGGGTCGCAGGCAAGCTGGAGCCTATCCCAGCTGACTACGGGCGAGAGGCAGGGTGCACCCTGGACAAGTCGCCAGGTCATCACAGGGCTGACACATAGACACAGACAACCATTCACACCTACGTTCCACTAACTAACCACTTTGGAAGAAATGTTTTGTTCTAAAACACTGGACAAGAGGCAGGGTACACCCTGGACTATTTGCCAGTCTCTCACTAAATAATGCAGACAGACAGACAGACAGACATTCACACCTATGGGCAATTTAGAGCATCCACAGAAACCCCTCAAAGGCTCCTGGTCAACCAGCAGGTTCAAACCCAGAACCTGCTTGCTGTGAAGCAACAGTGTCTCACTGCACTACACTGCACCATCATGTTCCCTTTATAATGACAAATAATGATGATTAGATTTCACCTATAACACCCATTTCATATTGATATTTTAGTGTGAGAAATAACTGTCTGGCTGACAGCTTCAAAGAAATATATTATCTCATATATCATCTACATCTTCTCTTTAATCGGTGTTAAGTCAAGTGTGATTCACTAAGACACAATGTTTACACTGGCTAATTCCTGGTCTCTGTGACACATCTCAAATTAGTTTTGCTCAACATTTTATTGCATCTCTTCGTTAAATTATATTCTATAAGTTATGACACCTCAGCAGACTGATTTAGATTTAGGAGCAACTAGTAAGTTTTTTATTCTTATTTCCTGCAGACAGAATAATTCAGTCTTTGCAAATTTCCAATGTGACATCATACTCATTGTTGTGCTGCTCCACAAGAAAATGGCTTCCATCCAGCCAAATGAGCAACTCGTCATCGTTATATCACTGCATTAAGGCTCACTCACAACCCGCCATACGTGCTGCTACGGGCGGTCTACGGTAAAAAAAATTTGGCAAAACCGTGCTTGAGACTTGCGTGACACTTGCATGTGTTCAGCGCCATAGAAGTTCACAGACTGGCCGTGGAGACTTTTGGTCCTGCACATGCAAATTCTACGGGTCTTGTGAAAAATCAAGAATGCATACACTATGTATGGGACCCGTACTCCTTTTGTACACCTGAACCAAGTCAGCAGCACAGCTAGTAGGGGCTTTTTGCAATGACAGTAAGACGCATGAGTTACGCATGGTCATTGTATGAGTAACGTGCCTCAGAAGTATGACACAAGTATCCACACTTGCTATTTGTGTGGCCCCCAAGACAGAAGTACATCTCACTTTCTACCCCACATGTGGCGTGCATGCAGCACACACAACCCACACGAGGAGCAAGACTTTGGGTATATATATATTGGGGGAGGAACAAAGGAACCAATCATGTAGTGTGTAGCATTGTAGAAGGGAAGAAGACCACATCATTTGCTGTTTTTATTTGAGCATATGTTAATTTACCATGCAAACGTCAAATAATAAAACATGAGTATAAGGGAATAATGCATTTTATTACATTGTAAAAAATCCCAACTAAATAGCCCAAAAGTTTGAGCACTGAAACACACTTTGACTCTGACTCCAAGCTACTGTCCTGCTCCTACTCCTGCTGAGTGGTAGGAGGGGGTGTCGGGATGTCCTTGTTCTCATTGTTGAGCATGGCACAATGGCCTGACAGCAATGATGGGATTGCAATATCCTCACTTCTGGGCATCGACACTGACAATAAACCTTGGGTAGACAAGGAGTTCCTTACCCTTCTTGAGAAAAGTTGAAAAACAACTGATGCCATGGAAAGAAAACAACTGTCTAACCAGATACGTAAACTCCATCTTAAGTTGAAAAGCACATATTATAAAGTTAAAGCAAGTAAGATCAACTTTGCCTGTGAGCAGAGGAATACTGAAGAGGAATTCCTTCTCGCTAAAGACTATTTTGCACTTCAAAAACTGAGTCGACAGGTTATACAGCCAGAGAAATTGGAGGAATATTTTGCACAACACTTGGGAGAGAGAACATTTAGTATGCAACCTGAGATGCTGACCCCTGATCGTTTCCCTCATATAGTACCCCCTTGCGATGTAGATCGTATTGACGAGAGTGCACCTGGAGCCTCAGAGTTAGGGGAGTGCATGTCAAAGTTAAAAAATGGGAGATGCCAGGGAACTGACAAGATCTTCAGCGAGCAACTAAAGTATTCATACTCAAAACAACTTATCCTCTACATTGTGTTTCTGATGGGAATGATCTGGGAATGTATTATGGTCCCAAGTACGTGGCTGCTTTCTTCAATCACATGTCTCTACAAGAAGGGACTGGGGTCTCTTGCAGAGAACTACAGGGGCCTGTCTATTATTGCAACACTCTCTAAGTTAATATCTATGGTTGTTATTCAGTGAATAAGATCAATTTATGAAATGATCATAATGCCTAACCAGTTTGGCTTCAGAAAAAATCATTCAACTTGTGATGCAATCTGCGTAGTGCGGCACATACTAGAAAAAGAGAAACACCCGCTCTATGTGTGCTTCATTGACCTTAAAGTGGCATCCGACTGGATCCCAAGAGAAGCATTGTTCCGTGTTCTAGAAATTTGTCTCCAGTGCCCCAAATTGATTTCTATTATGAAAGCCTTGTACACTGGCACAATGCCCTGTATAAAGGGTACTGGTCACTACTTTAATATCTATGTACGCTGTCATCAAGGTGCGCTTGAAAGCCCTATAATATTCAATGTGTATATGGACTTTGTTATGCGATGTGCTAAACATGAGATCCCCAAATTGTTTCCTCAGACTGGTGCACGTATCGAGTTTGTCATACCAAACGAAGTTTCCCCTCGTGAACTTCGCACCAGTACAGCATATGGTGTAACCAGAATAACAGAGCTCATGCATGCTGATGACATTGTAGTGTTCTCCAAAAATGTAGATGAACTGAAGAAGATCTTAGAGATCTATGGTATGACAACATGTTCTCTAGATTTGGGCTACAGATGTCCTACAAAAAGACCGAGACAATGGCGTTCAACGTGGAGGAGAATATTAAAGAGCAGAAGAGCCTACTGACTGTCAATGGTGTAGAAATCAAGAATGTGAGGCAGTTCCGCTATCTTGGCCACCTCCTTAGTAACACTGGAAAATCATTATCATTCATATGGTACATCACAGGATTGCCTTAGTGTATGAAAAATGGAACGAGCTGAAACATGTACTTACTGATTGTGAGATTCATCTGAATACCCACATGAAAATCTTGACAGCATGTGTACATTCCCGGCTATTATATAGTGTTCAGACATGGGAGCTTCCCACTATCGAACTCCAGAAGATCAACACTGTCTGGAATGGGTTCCTGAGAAGAATGATAGCTGGAGGCTATGCAAGGAAAAATGCCCCTATCAGAAACCAACACAAAAAGGGTGTCGACCCATCATCCCAAGTGGACGGGGAACTGAACTGGGCATTTAAAATCTCAAACATGAAACTTTATGAAATTACCCAATCTCAACTGATCGAGGAGCTTTGCCACGTACAGTACTTAACCGTAAGATATCTATCGCATGTATGTCACATACCAAATGATGCATTGCAAAAAATTGTTTTATTTGACAAAAGAAGGAGTTGGAAGAAAATAGAAGAGTTGCTCGGGGTCGACCGTAAACAGGCTTTCAAAACCATGATGGACAAAAAGGATTTTATGCGGCTGCTGGAATGCAGATTTCCAATCTCCAGACAGTCGCGCCCCTAGGCCGATCTGAACAGTGATGATGACGATGATGTTAGCTGAAACATACATGAAAATCAGCATATATAATATTAATTACATAAGCATATAGATACCGAAATGAATGTTTAAAGCATGTGTATTATAGTGCCAGAGATTTAATTAATATTTACCTGTGAAACACGGGCGATTGCTCTAAGACAACGAGGGAGGCTCAGCCTCCTCTAAAAATGACGAACATATAACATTGCTATTTCAGATCCAGAATCATAGAAATATATGTGCTCAACCCAACTACAGTGTGAAATCATTCCGTTATAACTTTCCCCAGTTCGCCTAATGTGTGCGTGAGTTTTTCCCCCTCGTGACAGCACGATGCAGCCAGTGTTGCCAGATACTACTAACGTTTTCCAGCCCAAAATATGTTCAAAACCTGCCAAAATGCACTTAAAACCACCCAATCTGGCAACACTGGATGCAGCCCAGCCTCAGTGCACTTCAATGGCATTTGGGAGCTATGTGCTTTCAATCTCAAAATGCAAGACAATTATTGGACAAATACTGCGAAAATGCCCGCACATGGAGTCCCACGGACTCCCAGCCTCAGTGGACTTCAACGGCATTTGAGAGCTATGCGCTTGTCAATCTCAAAATGCAAGACGGTTATTGGACAAATACTGTGAAAATGCCCGCCTACGGACTCCGAGCCTCACATGGGAGGGACATGGCAGTTTCCGCGAGGAGACTGGTGATTGGTGAAAGCGGCCGGATATTTTCTTTGATTGACAGCTCGTTTCAACTATAGACAGGCAGCGGTGAATCTCAGTTCAGTCCCATGCGGATTCGCAAGTGCTGTGGTGTATTGTAAGAGATCAGCTTACATTTCGATTTCATTCATTACATACGGTTTCTACCAGCTTTTTTAGTTTGTATATATTTTCATTGTAAATAAAGTGTAAATATAGTGTTGTCAAGTTTGCTATCTTAGTTCCAGAAATTTCGTTTATTTGAGTGACTGAACTTGAACTTGAGGGGGCTAGTCAGCTAGCAAGAAAGCTGCGCACGGAGGCCAAGCATTGCTGATTTAATTTTGGTGAAGCCATTTGCCAGTCTTCCTTTCGAGGAAAAAATTAAAATTAAAGAGCAGGGTAGACCAACGCCTCAAATTGACTTGGTGAAAAAGGTAGGGAATAATACTCGTTCCTTTCAGCTCTCCTGGTACGAGAAAGTGAATTGGCTAACAGCAAGTGACCCACATCAACAACAGTAAATAGGCTACTTTAGTAATATGGTAATATGTCATGGATGGACCAAAAATATAGAATCTATTTAAAATGTTTATGCTGAGTATATTATATTGGAATATATATATATATATATATATATATATATATATATATATATATATATATATATATATATATATATATATATTTCTCTGGATATGAATTAAACACAGCTACAATTTGGAAAACATTTTTAAACAAAAACACAGCTGAGAACATTTCACACTACAGACCTGGATTAAAAGTGAAGGGTTATCAAAATTGTCAATAAAACATTTCTCAGTCAAAATAAGTAAAATATAGGGAAAGTGTCATTGAATGAAATGTGTGGCACCCAATAATGATCAATTTTTAAACAACATGCCACAATTTTAAAATATAAAATGTTAAAATATACCCCCCAACACCACCATCATGTATATTGGACAGTGGGCTAATGGGCCAAAAGAACCTGTTATTTCACAGTTTGTGACCCTGCCAACAATCAGCCAGATCAGAGGCAAGAGTATGGGCAAAATTGATGTGTTTTTTCTTTTTTCTTTTAAAATCTGGAAATATCGTAACCAACCAGCCTCCCTTGTTTGAAAGACTACCAGCCGCCACTGCTGTGAAAATACCTCTGGCGGGGTGCTGTGCCTTCTGCCGGCTTGAAGGCATACTTCTCCCTGTCCGTACAGGGCTTGCCAGTGCTGCTACCATCATCATCAAATTATTCCTCCCCCTCTGCTCTTTCAGGTTGGGTTACTTCACTTTTGCTCGCTTCTTCTTGGGTCCCATTTTCTAAACTTTAAACCAAAAATTTTCAAAATTTCCCCCAAAAATATCCAATGTTCTTCAGTCGAAATACAGATGCAGAATGCTGCAGACACGCTTTTATACCTACTCCTGGCTTGCGTCACATGCAAATTGTGAGTGATTGTAATGTGCTAATCACGTGCGTCACACACACTTCACAAGTGTGGCCCATACTCCTAGCACAGGAAACTGGTAAAATGTAAGTCACACGCACTCCATACTCACTGAACATGCACTGATCACATGCGTCAGACATACACTTTCCATGGGCTAACGGGGCAATTTTTCTCACACCTTCAGAAAGTCAGGTGTCCAACCTGCATTTGACAAGTACTTTGCCCATACTCCTCCCCCAAACTTTCCCCCAGGCTCACCGCGATCCTGTGGTATGGCTGCGAGCTACCAAACCCTGCGACCCATGCATGTCCAAAACACTTGTGGCGGGTTGTGAGTGTGGCATTACATTGGCACCTGCACAAAAATAGAGCATACAGATCTTTATATCAAGGATGCATGCAAGAAATTAGTGGCAAGTCCTATAATTCATACTGTTCCCATGTTGCATCAGTGTTCCATGGCAACTAACACCATATTGCACTTCTAATCCTGTCTCTGTCCTTGTCCTGTTACTTTGTTACCCTATGGTGTTCACCTGTTCTGTGTTAGTCCTTAATTAGTTTGTATATGTACACCGTGTTGTGCTACTGTATCTTGATCATGCTTTTGCATATCTATGTATAAATAACAAAGAGAGTAGACTAACTTTCAGTCACCCACTAGATATATTATTATACATACACGTTTTCCATGGACAGGCACTTTTTTTTGCAGACATTTTTTTCTATGGAATAAAAACATGTATTCTATTTTCTTCTAGCAGGTTTCATTCATTTGGTTTGATAGCATGCAATATTGATAGCATATCGCTTATCCTACAGTGGTGCTTGAAAGTTTGTGAACCCTTTAGAATTTTATATATTTCTGCATAAATATGACCTAAAGCATCATCAGATTTTCACACAAGTCCTAAAAGTAGATAAAGAGAACCCAGTTAAACAAATGAAACAAAGATATTATACTTAGTAATTTATTTATTGAGGAAAATTATCCAATATTACATATCTGTGAGTGGCAAAAGTATGTGAACCTCTAGAATTAGCAGTTAATTTGAAGGTGAAATTAGAGTCAGGTGTTTTCAATCAATGAGATGACAATCAGGTGTGAGTGGGCACCCTGTTTTATTTAAAGAACAGGGATCTATCAAAGTCTGATCTTCACAACACATTTGTGGAAGTGTATCATGGCATGAACAAAGAAGATTTCTGAGGACCTCAGAAAAAGCATTATTGATGCTCATCAGGCCAGAAAAGGTTACAAAACCATCTCTAAAGAGTTTGGACTCCACCAATCCACACTCAGACAGATTGTGTACAAATGGAAGAAATTCAAGACCACTGTTACCCTCCCAGGAGTGGTTGACCAACAAAGATCACTACAAGAGCAAGGCATGTAATAGTCGGTGAGGTCACAAAGGACCCCAGGGTAATTTCTAAGCAACTGAAGGCCTCTCTCACATTGGCTAATGTTAATGTTCATGAGTCCACCATCAGCAGAACACTGAACAACAATGGTGTGCATGGCAGGGTTGCAAGGAGAAAGCCACTGCTCTCTAAAAAGAACATTGCTGCTCATCTGCAGTTTGCTAAAGATCATGTGGACAAGCCAGAAAGCTATTGGAAAAATGCTTTGTGGACAGATGAGACCAAAATAGAACTTTTTTGACTTAAATGAGAAGCATTCTGTTTGGAGAAAGGAAAACACTGCATTTCAGCATAAGAACCTTATCCCATCTGTGAAACATGGTGGTGGTAGTATCATGGTTTGGGCCTGTTTTGCTGCATCAGGGCCAGGACGGCTTGCCATCATTGATGGAACAATTAATTCTGAATTATACCAGCAAATTCTAAAGGAAAATGTCAGGACATTTTTCCATGAACTGAGTCTCAAGAGAAGGTCAGTCATGCAGCAAGACAATGACCCTAAGCACACAAGTCATTCTACCAAATAATGGTTAAAGAAAAATAAAGTTAATGTTTTGGAAAAGCCAAGTCAAAGTCCTGACCTTAATCCAGTTGAAATGTTGTGGAAGGACCTGAAGCGAGCAGTTTATGTGAGGAAACCCACCAACATCCCAGAGATGAAGCTGTTCTGTATGGAGGAATGGGTTAAAATTCCTCCAAGCTGGTGTGCAGGACTGATCAACAGTTACCGGAAATGTTTAGTTGCAGTTATTGCTGCACAAGGGGGTCACACCAAATACTCACAGCAAAGTTTCACATACTTTTGCCACTCAGATATGTAATATTGGATCATTTTTCTCAATAAATAAATGGCCAGGTGTAAAGCCTCACTCACAACCCGCTGTACGTGCTGCTACAGGCGGTCTACGGTAAAAAAATTGGCAAAACCATGCTTGAGATTTGCGCGACACTTGCATGTGTTCAGTGCCATAGAAGGTCTCAGAGTGCCCATGGAGACTTTTGGTCCTGCACATGCAAATTCTACAGGTCTTGCGACAAATCAAGAATGCATACACTATGTACGGGACCCGTACTCCTTTTGTACACCTGAACCAAGTCAGCAGCATGGCTAGTAGAGGCTTTTTGCAATGACAGTAAGACTCATGAGTGACGCACAGTCACTGCATGAGTGATGTGCCTCAGAAATACTACACAAGTATTCCATACTTGCTATTTGTGCAGCACGCAAGACAGAAGTACATCTCAATTTCTCCCCCTATGTGTGGTGTGCACACAGCGCATGTGACCTGCATGCAACACAAGGGGCAAGACTCTGGGTATATATATTGGGGAGGAACCAAGGAACCGATCATGTAGCATGTAGCATTGTAGAAGGGAACAAGACCACCTCATTTGCTGTTTTTATTTGAGTATATGTTAATTTACCATGCAAATGTCAAATAATAAAACATGAGTATAAGGGAATAGTGCATTTTATTACACTGTAAAAAATCCCAACGAAATAGCCCAACAGTTTGAGCACTGAAACACACTCTTGGGGCTTTTCCACTACCAACGCGGCTGAGTTGGGCTGAGCCGTGTGGTGCTGAGTTGGGCTGAGTCGAGCTGAGTGGGACTGTTGGGGTTGCATTTCGACTACAACCGCACTGAACCGTGCTGGCTGGAAGTGGGTGGACACATTTGGTGGAGTTAGCAAAAGTGGGTGGATGTCACGTGATGTCGTTAGGTGGCACAAACAGTGACATCAGTGACCTTTTAAGCGGTAGTCTCACGACCCGGATAGTAAACAATAAACATGGAGGACATGGAGTCATTAGTGTTGCTGGTCTTGGTGCTGTGGCTTGTTGTCACCGACAACGCCAACAGATACTGGCAAGAGCGTATAGATGAGGCGAGGCGCATAAGGCTTCAGAAAGAGAGGGAACTTCTTCAATTCCTTCTCAATGAAGACAACGAGGACACAGACGATACGGACGACACGGACGACACAGACACAGACGATGGAACAGTTTCTGACACGGAGTTCGAGCTCGCTAGCAAGAGACGACGTGTAATGGTAAGCTAACAGTTAAATTTCTAGCTTTCCACCCTGTCTCGTATAGTGCAACAACATTGTAAATCGGCGTGAAGTAATAAAATGTGTTGTGTTTTGTGCATTTCAGGCGGTTATTGGAACACGCCGCACTCCTTCAGTGTGGTCGTTCAACCGGACATCTGAGTGGTGGGATGCAATTGTGCCCAGTTTCAGTACAGCGCAGTGGATCGAAAACTTCCAGATGTCCGAGGAGACATTCGATTACCTTTGCAACAAACTGCGTCCAGCTATGAAGTTGCAAGACACGACCTTTCGAAGATGCATGCCTTTAAAAAAGAGAGTGGCTGTTACGCTTTGGAAGCTTGCTACTGGCTCTGAATACAGGTCGGTTGGGCATCTTTTTGGAGTCAGCATCCTGTCTATGTGTCGATGTGTGCAAGACTTCTGTGCTGCAGCACAGGCGCTGTTGGTGCCCGAACTAATCCGGTTTCCAAACCAGGAGAAGTTTGCTGAGATGTCAGCATATTATGAGAGCAGATGGGGTCTCCCACATTGTGTTGGTGCGATTGATGGGTCTCATATACCCATCATTGCTCCACAAGATTATCACTGTGACTATTTTAACCGCAAAGGCTGGCACTCTATTATCTTGCAAGGTGTCGTCGATGGTAAGGGCCTCTTTTGGAATGTTTTTGCTGGAATGCCAGGGAGCTTGCATGATGCCAGGATTCTGAGATTGTCAACCATGTGGGAGCTTGCCACCCGAGGAAACCACTTTCCTGCTCGCACCAGGAACATTGGCGGGGTCAATGTCGGGTACTACATCTTAGGAGACTCAGCATACCCTTTGCAGAATTGGCTCCTGAAGCCATTTCAGGACACAGGGCGACTCGGACCCGGCGCCGTGGGGGGGGCAAAAGGGGGCGTCGCCCCCTTGTGGCTACAGCCCCGCCCCCTCAACGGAGACTCAGATCACTTAATTGTTTTCTTATGAAAATATAATGTATTATAGACATATTAATAATTTGCATTTTCAAATATGAAATATTAAGTGGTTGCGCATTGCAGAAAAATACATTTCATATAAATCACTACTAAAACTGGCACGGTAGAACAAATCTGATTGGTTGTTATGATACTTAGAAGTGCAATGTCTCTGCAATATCCTGTAATATGCAGTCAAGTTTACAGGAATAGTCTTTCCCCCACCGAATTAAACTAATTCAATCACAGTATTGTGAATCCATTTTCTTTCTTTGTAGGCTAAGTTTATCTCCGTTTATGTTGGTGTATGTGTTCATATATGGTCCGCTTTGTACGCAAATAGTGTAAGAATATGTGTCGTTGACGTCACCCCCCATGCAGCGGGGGTGAAAATTCATCACTTCAGAGTGTTTTGTCCCCTACACGCCTAAACTGGGATCACGGATTAAGTGGTTAGCGTTGACTCGGTGCGAGTCAGGAAGGCTATTACTGGTGCAGCCGCGGGGTCTGTTGATTTTTTTAAATTATGATTTTGGCCACCAAGCCAAGTACCTTAGACTTGCATTGACGTTTTGTTTTCATGCCGTGGAGCTATTTGTATGTATTTTAAATTTAAAGGACTTGCCTGTAGGTTTGTGTGTGTTGTTTTATGTTTGGCATCTTTCTGGTTGTAACACGTGTCTGTGAGAAAATTGGAGGGGAGGGTTAACAGGTGGGCACGGGAGTTGATAATGCGCAACTGCCCTGGTAATATGTCACATGATTTTCCCGTACTAAAGCAACCTTCGGGGCCGTGGTTTTGTGGTTGGCGCAGTTAATTGTTTGAAACACGTTGTCAGACCGCCATCACTACTACACACTATATGAAAAATATTTGCCCCCTTGCGATTTCTAATTGCCCCCTTAGTAAACTGTTCCTGGTGCTGGGCCTGGGGCGACTTACTCCAGAACAGCAGACATTCAACCGGAAATTCAGCCGAGGTCGAGTTGTTGTTGAAAATGCCTTTGGCAGACTGAAGGGGAGGTGGCGTTGTCTGCTGAAAAGGAATGACTGTGATCTCTCAGTGGTGAGGTCCATGGTGGTGACTTGCTGTGCTCTTCACAACCTATGTGAAAGTCATGGTGAAAGATATGATACAGAGTGGGACCCTGCAGCAGTAGCATTGCCACTGCCAGGTGTTGCAGGGCCACAAGAGGTTGAAGAGGAGGGCAGAGATGTTCAGGAGGGGTTGATGCATTACTTGTTGTCAAACAGTTAAATGTGAATGTGAAGTAACACTTCCTGTATGTATATAGTAAAATTTTTGTTATTGCTGATGATACCTGTGTTGCAGTTTTCCTGCCCTCTCCTCAGTGATGTTGTCCACCCACTACTTGTGAATGGAAACAGCCCCTGTTATTTGTAATGTGCCTTCAATCTGAAGAAAATACATGGATGTAGACAAAAATAAATTAAGCAGAATAACTAGGCCTATAAAATTAATAAAGCAGACAGGATAAAAAATATAAATAAAAGCTAAATAAAAAATAATGCAGATGTTAGATAACCCTGGAGTCAGGTCACCTGAGGTCAAGTGTGAGCCACACCACCCCTTTTTCTCTACTGAAGATGATGCAAATGATGCATTACAGGGACATTAGGCTGGTTCATAGTGAGATTGATAACCCTGAAGTCAGGTCACCTTGAGGTCAAGCAAAAACATGATGAAGAAGAAACCTACCAATTGAGCTGCTAAAATCATGTCTAGAACAAGAAATAAGTTGTTGTCTTTGCATAATTCTCCAACTTAAGTATGGGTTGAATGTTTTGGGGTTGTAAATGACACATTACAGGGGTATTAGGCAGGTTCATTGTGAGATTGATAAGGTCAAGCGGTCAGGTCACCTGGGGTCCCCCCATTAAGTAATGGATGGTTCATTGCAAGATTCAGAAACCTGGTGTCAGGTTAGCTGGGTTCATTGCCACATTATGAACCAGGTCAATACATTTATGACACAAGGCATTTTGTTTTTTTTTTTCTGTAAAACACAACTGTTTATTAAAACTCTCACCAGTGACCATAACACGTGCAATTAAAAATAAGGTGCAAAATTTAAGTGATTCAAATGACACAAACATACAATAACAATGAAACACAACGATGATGGTGAATAGTGCAAACTATATACATGGGCATGGGTATGAACTATATACAAGTGCGTTGTGCAATAGTCAGTGGACTATGCATTGTGCAAAGGCAGTAGTCAGGGATCAGGGAACCCAGAGTCAGGGGTTTGTAGTGCCACTACAGCTGCGATGTCCGGTTCCTGTCAGCCATCGCCTGCGCCATCTGGTCCAGCACCCCGAGTAGTGCTTGCCCAAAGGCTTCAGACTGAGCTGCCTGGTGGCTTTGTGTGGCGAATTCTAACTCCCTCGCAGCACGGGAGTCTTCCAACATCAGCTCAAAGAGGCGTTCCCGATGGGCCTTACGCCGGGCCTCATGCTGTTCTTGCTGGGCCTCACGCCGTGCCTCACACTGTTCGCGCTGGGCCACACGCTGCGCCTCATGGTGTTCGCGCTGGGCCTCTGCGGACTCCTGCAGCTCACGCAGGACAGTGCCCTGTTCCTGGAATAAGCTCCTTTTCCTCTTTCCTAAACAATGGAGATAGTCAAAGAGAAACATATAAATGGGGGCAGTAGACATTTTTCATGCAGTGAAAGATGCATGACAAGATGTATGTTTAGTTTGCACATACCAGCGTGAGGACGTGGAACGCTCACAGTCAGCACTTGTGGTTCCGATGCCGGTGTCGAAACTCCTGCAGGCGTGGAGTCTGTGGACGGCGAGGGAGGAACGTTTTCGGACTGTTCCGAGGTAGGCGCCAGTTCTGAGGTAGACACCAGTTCTGAGGCGGACTCCTCCTCAACCAAGTCTTTGGGGGGAGAAAAAAAGGTGTATGAAAATAAGGCAGAGCAAAAGACACACACGTAGTTCTCACATGGCAACACTGCAATACTGCTTGGTATGTAGTATCCTATGCATTTGTTGTTGTGTTAAAAACCGCACCAACGTGTAACAGCTATTGCTAACTCAAAATGGCAGAGCAAAAGACACACACGTAGTTCACACATCACAACACTGCAATACTGCTTGGTATGTAGTATCCTATGCATTCGTTGTTGTGTTAAAAACCGCACCAATGTGTAACAGCTACTGCTAACTCAAAATGGCAGAGCAAAATACACACACGTAGTTCACACATCACAACACTGCAATACCGCTTGGTATGTATGCATTCGTTGTTAATGTGTTTAAAACCGCACCAAGTCTAGCAGCTATTGGTAACTCAAAATAACTGAAACGTGACTTACCATTATCTATCGCCTCCAACAAAGACATTGCAGTGTCAATACCCGTGTCCCTTTGGTTCGCCGGACGGTGGCCGTAGATAGCGTCCATCTGATCGTACCATTTCCACCGCTTGTGGCTAGCCCCACTTTGTCCGTTGTGGTCCTTCACTTTCATATATTCACTCTTCAGTTTCTTTAGTTTATCCCGGCACTGAACCACGGTGCGGGGATAACCGTGTTTCGACATCAGCCGGGATATCTCCTGGAACACCTTCTCATTATGCATAGCACCGTCGAGATTTTTCTGAATGTGCTCCTCAGCCACAACACAGAGAAACGTCTATGTCTCCACGATGGACCACTGGCTGGCCTTTCCTCGCTTGGGTTGGTCTTCCATCTTCTAGTTTTCTGATCTTCTTCTTCTTCTTTGTCGTAATTCTTCTTCTTCCGGGTTTACAGTGTTTACAGATCCCAGCATGCTTGCGGGGCATGTGTGGGCATGTGAAACGCGAGCCGTGTTGGGCTGAAGTGAGCTGAAGTGAGCTGAAAAAGGGTAGTGGAAAAAGGGTATTTGACTCCAAGCTACTGTCCTGCTCCTACTCCTGCTGAGTGGTGGGACGGGGTGTCGGGATGTACTTGTCCTTATCACTGAGCATGGCACAATGGCCTGACAGTGATGATGGATTTGCAATGCCCTCACTTCTGGGCGTCATTAACTGAAACATACATGAAAATCAGCATATATAACATTAATTACATAAGCATATAGATACTGAAATGAATGTTTAAAGCATGTGTATTTACCTGTGAAAATCCCTCTGGCGGGGTGTTGTGCCTTCTGCCGTTTTGAAGGCATACTTTTCCCTGTCTATGCAGGCCTCACCGGTGCTGCTACCATCATCATCAAATTCTTCCTCCTCCTCCCCCTCTGCTGTTTCAGGCTGGGTTACTTCACTTTTGCTCGCTTCTTCTTGGGTCCCATTTTCTAAACTTTAAACTGAAATTTTTTTAATTTTTCCCACAAAATATCCAATGTTCTTCAGTCAAAAGACAGATGCAGAATGCTGCAGATACACTGGTTTTATACCCACTCCTGGCTTGCATCACACACAAGTTATAAGTGATTGTAACGTGCTGACCACATGCATCACACATGCTTCACAAGTGTGGCCCGAACTCATAGTGCAGAAAACTGGTAAAATGCAAGTCTCACACACTCCACACTCTCTGAACACACACCGATCACATGCATCAGATATACGCTTTCCATAGGCTAATGGCGCAATTTTTCCCACGCCTCGAGGAAGTCAGGTGTGCAACCTGTACTTGACAAGTACTTTGCCCATACTCCTCCCCCAAACTTTCTCCCAGGTTCATTGCGACCCTGCGGCACAGCTGCAAGCTACCAAACCCTGTTACCCATGCGTGTCCAAAACACTTACGGCGGGTTGTGAGTGAGGCTTAATATTTTTGTCTCATTTGTTTAACTGGGCTGTCTTTATCTACTTTTAGGACTTGTGTGAAAATCTGATGATGTTTTAGGTCATATTTATGCAGAAATATAGAAAATTCTAAAGGTTTCACAAACTGTCAAGCAGCACTCTACATGTATTACATCACTCTACCCAATAGAGAATGAGCATTGAATATGATTTACGATATTGCATGGTTGTCAAGACAACATGATGTCACATGTTGGAGCTGACGCAAATATCCAATGAGAAAGTTTTCTGCAATGCATGAGCAGAAGCATTGCTGTGTTTGCCAGTAAAGAGAAAAACACGTTGAACACCCAAAAGGCTACCAAAACTTCATTAGATATTCTGCATGAATATTTACAAGAGAAAAACATACCAACAGACATTGAAACTGGAAAAGAGACATGTTGGAGACATAAAACTTCCACACTGGCGAGCAACTGTGACAATTTGTAATGCCATGTTTGCATCATTAAATACAAAAGATTTTGAGAGAATTTTGAAAGAGTTGAACTCTTTGAAAGCGCTGAACACCCGAAAGGAATGTGTATCCATCCACCCATCATCTGTAGCCACTTTTCCTGTTCTACAGGATTGCAGGGAAGCTGGAGCCTATCCCAGCTGACTATGGGTGAGAGGCAGGGTACACCCTGAACAAGTCGTGAGGTCATCACAGGGCTGACACAGAGACAAACAATTGTTCACACTCACATTCACACCTATGGTCAATTTAGAGCCACCAATTAGCCTAACCTGCATGTCTTTGGACTGTGGGAGAAACCAGAGCACCCAGAGGAAACCCACGCAGACAGGGAGAACATGCAAACTCCACACAGAAAGGCCCTCGCCGGCCATTGGGCCCAAACCCAGAATCTTCTTGCTGTGAGGCAACAGTGCTAACCACTACACCACTGTGCCACCCAGGCAACACCAGCCAATGTTATTTAAATATAGAATTGTGGTTGGAAAAAGAATTAACATGCTGAAACCTGAAGCCACAGAAGAAATAGTTTCTATTCAATCTTGCAAGATAGGGTTCTCTCCTTCAGTGAAGAGCACATCTCATTTCTTCTGTGCTCCCTTTCTAGTCTAAATAATGTGAAAACCTTGAAGTTGGGTGTGTGCAAGCTTGATCATAACAGATACTGAAAGAATGCAAACAGTCACATACACACTCACTCTCGATGACAAAAATCTTTCTGCTTAGATAGTAGAAATTAAACATTTAAACTTGGACATTTAAAATCTTCTTAAACAATTAAAATTTTCCATTACATCCCCCCCTTTTATCAATTCTTTGATGACATTTGATTCTGCATACTGAGCTAACCATGTCAACTACCAAGCTAACTACATAACTTCTCCTAACCACATCTATCTCGACCCTTCCCTTTAGGCTTTAGGTAGACATTTCTTTTATAGGAGAATGAAAACTTAGTATATTGTAGTTTTAGTGAGACATAGACATCTCTAGAACATGGCATTCTTTAGATAGGAAAAGCAATGCATGGTGCTGCTAAACTTAAATATTGTCCTCCAATATCTCCTTCAGGTCCTTGTCACCCTCATTCCTGAATGGAGGATAATTGTCCCCATGAGGTGATGAAGGCCAGTCTGGAAGCTCATCTGGGTCTATTAACCATTTGGTAACCACATAGATATGCTGACATTACTCTATTTATCATAGCAATGAGACATTGCATCAAATATGGTGCACAGAAACAAATCAACAATAATATCAGAACAACAGGAATAAGCATAGAAACATATGCTGTCCGTTTCCCAAAACCTCCATACAACCTCCCCCAGTTATAGTCTCCATGCTCTCCATCATTGGCTGGAATGTATGTGCAGCACTCATCTCCTATCATTGCACATACACCTCCCTCTTTGGCCAGGAGAATGTCCAGGGCCAGTTTGTTATGGACTAGTGGGTTCCTCATAATGTGGTCATCAGGGAGAGGTTCGGGTTGGGTGACCCTTCATCTTTCTTGACATTTGTTGGTGCTCTGATTGCAGGAACACCCTTTCACACTCTTCCCACCTCACTAACACTCAGGGACACCCTATTCTGTCACCAGTTCCTTCCTTCACTCACTGTTTTCCTTGTCCTCTTCTTTCCCTTCAGGTTTGAGCATCAGTGCTCACTTGCAGTGGCTGGAGTATATCCACATGGCTCTCTCACCGACCTTCACAGCCATCTGTGTCATCAGGAGGATTAGGTATGGACCAAGCCATGTGGGGTGTCTCCAGCTTTTACGTTAGAAGTCAGAAGTCCTTCACCACTATCCTGTCTCCAGGCTGCAGATCGTGAAGTGCACCCGTTGCAGGCTGTGGAAAAGCATCTTTGACCTGCTTGTGGATGACCCACAAAACAGAAGATAGTTCTGCACAATAACGCAACATTTTATCTTCACACTAATTTGTTATTTAGCATGGCCATCTATGACATTTGCCATAGGAACCTTGATATTGAGCGTCCTACTTACACTAACCTGAATAGGCTGATTAATCAAATTGTGTCCTCCATTACTGTCTCTCTGCATTTTGATGGTGCCCTCAATGTCGATCTCATGGAATTCCAGTCCGGTGAACACAGGAGTAGGGCTTTGGCCCTATTCCCGTATTCGCTGATCTGCCAAACAGTACCTCAAATGGGCTAAGTTTATTTTTTGGTCTTACCCACATGCACATATGGAAAAGAACAATAGGGAGGGCTTTTACCCAATTTAGTAAAACAACATACTGTACCTAAAGCCTAGGTCACAACCAGACGTACGATTTTTTGGCCGTGAGATTTTTGGCGTTTCCCAAATCGCTGCATTTTTTTTGTTCATGGAGAAAGACGTACGTTGGCCGTAAGTTTGTCTTGCAACCTGAAAAAAATGTAAGCACCTGCAGAGTTTGTTTGACATGACAAAGAACCTCTGCGGCCGGTCTGCGGCCAGTTTACAGCTCGAAAATCAGCATGTTACATGCATGCCCTCCGTGCGTTTCTTGCATTTTTTGCACGTAGACCAGCCATAGGAGCACATATGGCCGGTTGTGACCTAGGCTTAAGGAAACTGTACCTAAGGAAACAGGATCAGAGGCATTAATGTGGGCATCACATTTTTAAAATGCTACTTGTTGTAGGTGCAATTGGTAATTGAGTGATCAATCTCATTAAATCTGAAGGTTAATAATTACATTGAATCAGTCTCATTGAATCATACCATTGAATCAGTCTCATTAATTAATACCATTAATTTTGGTGCTTAATAATAAATTATCAAACAGCTAAATTATGGTATATTCCAAATTATTATGATCACTTACCATATTATGCAACTTATATGCACCTTTGAATTCTTTTGAGATTGTGTGACTTCAAGGAATATGGAAGCAAATAAACACACAGTTTCAATAATAAATGAATTTATTATAACAAAGATAAAAATGGATAATATCAGTTGGAATCTATATACAGTGTGTGTGTGTGTGTGTGTGTGTGTGTGTGTGTGTGTGTGTGTCCACATGGCCTGAACAAAGAGTTAGCTTGGATGGCTAGCTAAGCTGTGTTTGTGTGTGTGTGTGGAAACAAAATAATTAGCTCTGGTAGCTAACTCCACATGTGTTTGTGGGGGGAGGATGACGACCTCGTGGTCCCTTGAGACAATACAATTAGCCCTGGATGCTAATGAAACAAAAGAATTAGCCGTGTGTTTAGCTAAGGCCCAAGGATCCTACCTCGTGGAGTTAAGACAAAAGGTTAGCTGGTAGCTAACCCACTAGCTCATAACACCACTAAATCCACTGAAATCTTGATGAGGTCAAAATGTGTAATAAGGAAATTGAGGATGTTAGTGAGGAATAGAGAAGCATGCACAGCCTATCTATTAAACAATTGAGAGAATAAAACAAAATAGAACAATCATCAATTCAACACGCTGCGTGTCTACAGTGTAAACAATTAAACCGTTCCTGAGTTTAAATTCACACTACTTCAATAAAGCTAATTCCTAAGACTAGTTTTATGCCCAAAAATTGCCAGTCTTACTTAGTATCTCGCCTCTAGCAAGATTATGAAGAGATGTTCGAGACTTTTGGAGTTTCACCGTTGTGGAGCATGTGAGTCGCTTCTATAGAAAGCAGAGGATTTCCTGGTCCGACACGTGGTCGCTCGTGATGAAAAGAGAGTCTCTAATCAGAATAATGTGCACAGCGCTTTAATTAGAAGGATCCGGTCGCTTCTAACATTAATTAACTGCTTGGGCTGCAGTCCGTACATACGTATAATGAATAAACAAACCGGCTGTAGCTCAACCGAGAGAGAGATAGCACGATTTAAGTGTTTCTACCGTGGCCAAGGGTAAACAAAAAAAATCGCGTTGAATCATTTTTCTCAGGAGAAAAGACGTCTGTATCCTGGATGATCTGGTGAGCGGCCCCCTTTTCTCTGCAGAACGCACCGGTCATGACGAGTTTCACAGCACCAAAGAGGAAGAAGGAAGCGTTGCTCAGTTTCTTATGCTTTCATGGAGGATGTGACGTTGGAAATCCCGCCCATGTGTGACGTAGGTCAATGCGGAAGTTGGCTGATGGGAAATGTAGTTTCTTAAAGGGACTGTACCTACAATGTTTAGGAAGCAAGACAGCATCAAGAAGCTGTTGAATAAGCATGTGATGTGTAATAGGCTTCCTGGTGGCGGTAAGAAAGCCTCTATGATTCCACAGGGTACCAAAGTTGTGGACAACACCAAAAGCATACCTACTGTCTGTGTAGAGAGTCGCTGACTTACCTTCAACTAATCTGCATGCTTCTGTGACAGCTACAAGCTCCACCCCCTGTGCAGAATAAGGCTTAGGGAGTGACCCTGTGGCGAGAACAGAGTGTTCAGAAACAACTGCAAAACCGACCTGACTTGTGCCTGTCTTGGGGTCATGCAAGGTGGACCCATCTACAAAAAGGATCAGGTCCAGATTATGTAGTGGGACCTCAGAGAGGGCTGGACGTGGACTGCAGATCTGAGAAACTGTTGTGACGCAGCAATGGGGCTCTCCCTCCTCCTCTGTTGGAAGGAGAGTCACAGGATTGAAGACTGTACAACGTTTCACTGTGATATTAGACATTTCCAAGAGAAATGTGTTGTACCTGTGCCAGTGCACTGCTGACAAATGTGATGCCTTTTGTTCAAGTAAGAGCATTGAAACCATATGTGGGACTAAAAGTGTTAGGTCTGCATATCCCACAATATCCCTGGATGTGACCACTGCCTTTTCAGCTGCAGTGATTGGTCTAAGGCAGAGTGGAAGCCCGACAGCCACAAGATCCATCTTGGCCAAATAATAAGCGACCGGTTGTAACTTACCTCCATGCTCTTGCAGGAGCACTGAGGTCATAGACCCGTTTCTCTCATGTACTGAGTAAAGGGATGTGTTGGATCTGGAATATCCAGCGTGGGTGTTTTTGAAGAGCTGTTTTTAGTCAAATGAATGCCTCCTCTACCTTGGGGCAGTCACGCACCCAATGATCTCATGCTTCACAGACAAAACAGCCTTTGTTTTCAAAATGGCCTCTTTCCCCATGTCCATGGCCTCAACCTCATCCACAGCCTGCTCCCCTGGCTTTGTGTCTGTCCCTCACTACTTGTACCATTTTAAGCTTGGCTTTATGCATTTTGTTGTCTCTGGCTTTCTGCTTTCGCCCTGCCTTTTTGTTCAGCCTCTTCTCTGCATGTACAGTATGTCTCTTGAGCTCAGACAGCTTGCAGACTTCCCATGTAATACACCTGTCTTTGACCATTCTTGCAATCTTGGGCTTCAGGCCATTCAGGAGGGCATTCTTCAAATGAGCCTCATAGGGCATGACCTGGTTACTGATGGCCATGTCATGTGGTCTTTCCAAGCCAGAATGTGCATCATGGACTATCGTGAGTCATTGTAAGTATTGCAAGATGGTTTCACTCTCCTCCTGTTTGCAGGTCATGACTTGTGTGACATCCATGCAGACTGGGAATTGTTCAATCAGGCGGGTGTGCCCGGCTGTAATAAAGTCTCAGTATGCTGTGTTAACACTGTCTTCACAATCTGGGTCCTGCACATGAATTTCTGCTTTGGGGAAAACAGTGTGAACCTTACTAAACTCTAGTCCCAGTTTCTTTGCAAAGACATGGCACATTTCATGACTCGTGGGGAGATAAGTCTTGAAGAAATGAAGCAGCTCCTCAGTACACTTTGGATGTTACATTTTTCCTCTGTCTCTGTGATATGTTAGAATGCTGATTTTGCACTGCAGCCTCTGCTTGCCACATTTTAAATGTAAACTTCCTGCCTCAGGAAAGCCACAACATTCAACTCAAAACCTGAATTGTTTACACGAGTCTGGACCATAATTTTGTGTCATATATGTGACCCCTCACCGAATCCAGGGACACATGTCGGCCGAAACGAATCCGAGATAATCGCAAAAGAAGCATTTTTTTTCAAAATTTGTGATTTTTGTTTTTTTCCATCATGTGCAAGTTGAGATCTTGAAGAATGCAATCAGTATTTCAGATAATAGATTGTTTTGTTGGAAAAGCATACATTTTTTGCTGCAAATTGTCTCGTTTTTGTCAGGACTGTAGCCTGCTGGGGGGTGTGGGTAAATTACCATATGGGCCATTCACATGACGATTTAAGTCTTTTTTTTTCGTGAATCAGCTGTATGATACGAGCTGAGCTCATGGCTACTTAAGCTGCATACAGGCATGTAATTTCACTATGGAATGAGCAAGCTAAACAGAGCGCAGAGGACCTGAAACACCGCGAAGCAAACAGACACACGGTATTTACATCGGAGATGACCATTTCTAGCAAAAAAAACCACAACCTCGTTTTCCAGATTGAATGGAATACTTGAAATGATCGGATGATACAATGACCATTCTAGGACTACTTTCCATCAGAGGCATTGATGTGTGCAAGGTGACATTTCTCTTTCTGATGGGGTAAGTTTATTAATCTAAGGCTGTGTGGTTATTTTTGCATGTAACGGAGAGTGTTGTGGTTTGGTTAAGCGTAGGTCACAACCGGACGTATGATTTTTTTGGCCGTGCGATTTTTGGTGTTTCCCAAATCACTGCGGGTTTTTTTTTGTTCACGGAGAAAGACGCGCGTTGGCCGTAAGTTTTTCTTGCAACCTGAAAAAAACACAAGCGCCCATAGAGTTTGTTTGACATGACAACAAACCTCTGCGGCCGGTCTGCGGCCAGTCTACGGCTCGAAAATCAGCACGTCACACGCGCGCTCTCATGCGTTTCACACTCGCCCTCCATGCGTTTCTTGCGTTTTTTGCATGTAGACCGGCCGTAGGAGCACGTAGGGCCGGTTGTGACTGAGGCTTTACATGAAACTAGCATTGTGTTAGTTGTGTCATCATTGTGCTATCTTTCTTTCTTACGGTGTAATTTTTCAACCACAAAAAGTTAAAGTATACTTTAGGACTTATTTTTGTACTTCATAATTGTTTTGGGCATACTTTGCATGGAAGGAAAATTGATGTGGTGATCTTTGTTTACATGAAAGTAGCATCGTGCTAGCTCATAGGGGGCAGAGCTTTCCTTAATGTCATGCAGATGAGCACCATTATGTGCCCGCCCTACACCCAGAGTAGCTGACATGGAAAACTTTGAGGGCAATTTTCTCCCTTTTCTGTTTTAAGAGGTATACACTTTCAAAAGGCCACACATTCTTAAAATATTGTCAGATCTCCACATGGAAGGCATCATTGGAAAGCTTAGAAACTGTACTTTCTGAATCTGTCAATAACTCAAAATGCCCCCGGGTGGACATGTGTCCCTGGATTTCATTATCTGACACATATTTAACATTGGGGGAGGCTGGAAATGGAATCAAACCCTTTTCTTCTGCAGCTTTAGTGTTTTTTTTTGACCCATACTCATTTTTCACAAAATATTAATTCTGTGCAATAGAGAACGGTGGTCTGCTCAGTATCTCCATATCCCAGTGTCCCAAACATCACATGTAGCTACACATATTACTAACTGTTTGTCAACAGTAGGTAAGTTTCTCTAACAAGCCAAAAACCTTACTTAAAAATATTTGCAGACTCTAACCGCTGTTTAACTGTGGACTCTAACCACTGTTATCGCTGTTGTGATAATAACTCTTTAAAACCACAACTTCCCTTCCAGCAGACCACTGCTTTACTACTTCACAGCACATCAAAATATCAATGAAGCATGTAATTCTTTCTCACCACACCTTGTCTGTTGGATATCAGCGGCAGTGGGGGATCCCCATCCTCTAAAGAATCAGTCTGTCTCCGGAGAGCTCGTCAGACTTGCTGGGTGATAATTTCCCCAACTTGGATCTGGAGAAGTCCCCGCTACTCATGATATGCCATCCTCATCATCATGAATTGTGGTGGGAAAAAGAATTAACACACTGAAACCCAAAGTCACAGAAGAAATAGGTTGTATTCAATCTTGCAAGACAGGACTCTCTCCTTCAGTGAAGAGCACATCTCATCTCTTTCGTGCTCCCTTTATAGCCTAAATATATGAAAACCTTAAAGTTGGGTGCATACATAACAGATACTGAAAGAATGCAAACAGTCGCACACACACACACACACACACACACACACACACACACACACACAAGGACAAAAAATCTTTCTGCTTAGATGGTAGAAATTAAACATTAAGCTTGGATGTTTAAAATCTTCTTAAACACTTAAAATTTTCCATTACACTATCTACAGTATTTATTTGCCTGTAGCATCTATATAGAGCTGTTTGATGCTTTTTCACAGCTCAGATACTAGACCATTAATTCCTGTGATCTGGTCATGATTTTATAAAGCCTTGTTAAACAGCTGATCATCTACCAGCAAGAGATATGCTCATAATAATGGGAGACTGGAATGCCAAAGTTGTTGAAGTTAACAACTCCATCCCAAACAGTTGGTCAGCATGGTCTGGGAGATCAAAACAATTGAGGAGAACAATTGATTGACTTCTGCAACAGCAATGACTTAATGATTGGCAACACCCTCTTCGAACACCATCCATAAAGACTTTTTACATGGAGAAGTCCAGGCAATAGAACAACAGAAAGATGGAGATTCACTCTGGAAAATGTAAAAACCAGACCAAGTGTAGATTGTGGCAGTGACCATCAGCTGCTCCTGGCAAAATTGAAGATTCACCAAAAAGCAACTAAGTCAAATCAAACAATACCAATAAGATTTGATGTACAAGCCATACCACATGAATTCAATAATGAGATCTGTAACAGATTCAGTCCTCTGCTGGAATATGCGGAAGAGGAATGTACACCTGAGGAACTTTGGGGCAAGATGTCGGAGGTCATCAAAAAGACAGCTAAAGAATATATCCCAAAGAAAAAAGAAAGAAAAAATGGCTTAAACACCATAGAGATAGCGAGAGAGAGGAGAATAGCAAAAGCATTTGGTGATCATGAAAAATGGACCCAACTGAACAGAGACTTCAACCATGGAGCAAGAAGGGACATGTGAGAATTCTGGGAAAACAAATGTGAAGATCTGGAATGAGAAAAAGGAAACCTAAAAAAGCTATTCAAGTTATTCAAAGAAATAACTGGGAGGCAGACAGTAAGATCAAATGTCATTAACAACAGCAAAGGTATAACACTTACAGAGATGGAGACCATCCAGAAACACTGGGCTGAGTATTGTACAAGGCTTTACATGGAACCATCCCCATCACCAGAACCACACCTAGACATAGAGAAAGAAGAACCACCACCTACCAAAGCAGAAGTCGAACATGCACTGAAAAACTTGTCAAATGGAAAATCACCAGGAATAGATGAAATACCGGCAGAGATTTGGAAAGCAACAGGAGAAACTGGAACAACACTCATCTGGAAACTTTGCAAGAAGATATGGAAGAGTAGAGAATGGCCCAAGGATTGGTGTAGAGGCATTCTTATACCATTGCCCAAGAAAGGTAATCTCAAAGAGTGTTCCAACCACAGAACCATCAATCTCATTACACATGCAAGCAAGGTCATGCTGAAGATCATTACAGCCCTAATATACAAGAAATATGCCCAAGAAATAAGTGAAGAACAAGCAGGATTTGTCAAAGAAAGAGGTACAAGAGAGCAAATTGTCAACATCAGAATCATCATGGAAAAATGCAAAGAAAACAACATACCACTATACATGTGTTTCATAGATTATGTGAAAGCATTCGACTGTGTGAACTGCAACTGTCTTTGGAATGATTTGATCCTAATGGGATTCCCTCACCACATGATCCACCTGCTACAAGTATTATACAACAATCAAGGAGCAATGGTGAGGACGACATGTGGAAAAAGAGAGTGGTTTACCATCAGAAGAGGTGTTAGGCAAGTGTGGCAGCGGGGGCGTGGCCAAGCAGCAGTCTGTGAATGGAGGGCGGGGTCGGGGAAGGTAAGTGGCTAAGTCATTACACCTGGTGTCAATTAATGTGTGTGTGTGTGTGTGTGTGTTTGTTTGGTGCAGGGATGGAGTATAAAAGGAGGGGGAGAGCAGAGAAGAGCGCCCCGGCCAGAACACGTGTGTGTTGTGTGTGTGACAGTGTGAGTGAGAGAAGCTGAAAAGATGATGATAAAAAGTAAAATAAAGTCTCTGTGTAAATGCCAACTCTCGCCTGCCATGCTTCTGTGCTCCACCCACATCAGGGATTACTACAGTGGTGCCGAAACCCGGAAGCGCAGAAGGTAACCACCCCATGGAGTCCTCCCCATTCTAAGAGCTCATCCTTGCCCTCGCTACCACCAGTGTTGGGCACGTTACTTTAAAAAAGTAATTAGTTATAGTTACTAGTTACTTTTCCCAAAAAGTAACTGAGTTAGTAACGGAGTTACTTTGTCATAAAAGTAACTAATTACCAGGGAAAGTAATTATTCCGTTACATTTTGTTCCCCCTCAAAAAAAATCAAATTCAATTAGTGTAATCATAATAAAAGTGAATGTTAAATGTGTTTAATGACTGAAATGGACACTTAACAGAACCAATTAGTAATGTTATCTACACTATATTAATATTTTTGTGGGACAATGTGAGATAAGACATCTATCAAATGTACTAATATATTTTTGTAGTTATTAAAATTATGTTACTAATTACTGGCCACTGACGAGGACAAACGCTTTGTTCCTCGACATACTGTAATGTACATTGCACATAAACACTCTTGCCTTTTATTTAAAGTAATGAAAAGTAATGGCTGTATTTCCAATGTGAAAGCGCAGTGCTGGGCTGACCGCTCGCCATCGCTGGGTCTTCCGATTGAAAGAGCGCACAGTCATGCAGTAGGCGTGGCCTACCTACGTACAGTATCTATGTTGTCCAAATCTACTCTGATTGGCTTACTGTGCCGTTGTCTCGCGTCTCCCCGCCCCACACGAAAGCAGAGTAAAGAAAGGCTGAACGAGCAGCGTGCCAGATGAGAACAGCTTTAATAAAGTAACGCATAGTATTTTATTGTAAGTAATGGGAACGGCGTTATAACGATGTAAAAAGTAATTAGTTAGATTACTCGTTACTAAAAAAAGTAACGCCGTTAGTAACGCCGTTTATTTCTAACGCCGTTATTCCCATCACTGGCTACCACCCAGCAGAACCAACATCAAGTGCTGATCAGCCTCCGGAAGGAGCAGCAGCAGCGCTTCAAAGCCTTGATGCTGGCCCGGCAGGAAGATCGTCAGGCGTTCCGGCACCTGCTCATGTCAGCAGAGCCGTCGGCCACTGCTGCCACCACCCTCATGAAGATGGGACCGTAGGACAATCTGGAAGCTTTCCTTGCTCTCTTTGAGCAAGCAGCCGAGGCATGGGGGTGGCCGCAGGAGCAGCGCGCAGTGCGCCTCCTCCCTCTACTGACTGGCAAGGCGCAGCTCGCAGCGCAGCAGCTCCCTGCTGACAGCCGGCTGTTCTTTGCTGACCTAAAGAAAGCCATTCTGCAGCGGCTCAGCCGCTCCCCGGAGCAACATCATTAGCGCTTCTGGACACTGGCACTGGAGGAGGTCGGCTGGCCGTTTGCATTTGGCCAGCAACTCCGGGACGCCTGCCGGCAGTGGCTGAGGGTGGAAAACTGCAACGCCGAGGAGATCATCGATCTGGTGGCACTGGAGCAGTTTATCTCTCAACTTCTGGAAGGAATGGTGGAATGGGTCCAGTGTCACTGCCCTGCATCGCTGGAATGAGCTATCGAGCTGGCAGAGGACCATCTGGAGGCGGCTCCAATGGCAGGCAGACGAGGCATCTCCCCTCACTTCTCTTTTCCCTCTCTCTCTCCTGTCTCTTGTCCCCCTCTCCACCCTGTTCTCCTGCCACGAAGGCAGTGGCTGGCTCCTCCCCAACCAGCCTGTTGCACCCGTGGTGTCCTCCCATCTGCCTCTTCTGTGTCTGTGTTGTCTCCCTCTCAGGTGAGTGACACCCATAACACCAGTGCAGAGGGAAAGCCTGGGCCGGTGTACTGGCACGGTGGGGAATCGGAGCATCTCCAGAGTCAGAGCTCTGCAAGGGAGGTGGGTGCTGTCATACGGATCCCCGACGCGCCAGAAACCTCCCCCGATTGGGCCGGAACGTATCGCATACCGGTGAGTATTCAAGGGGATACATGTCACTCTTTGGTGGATTCCGGTTGTAATCAGACCTCAATTCACCAAAACCTGGTGCAAGGTGAGGCATTGGGGGGGCACAAGCGGTGAAGGTGTGGTGTGTGCACGGGGATGTTCACCATTACACACTAGTGTCTGTCCATATTTTATTCCGGGGCCAAACGCATAGAATAAAGGCGGCGGTTAGTCCTCATCTTACCCACTCATTGATTTTGGGTACTGATTGGCCAGGATTTAAAGAACTAATGGAGTATTTAACACGTAGTGGGTCCTGCCCTAGTAAGTCACGGGAAGATCCCGGTGTGGCATTGGCTGGAGAAGCTGTCACAGAGCCGTCTACATCAACACCGCATCAGAGTGAGGAGCAGCCCACTCCTCCTCCCTCTCTCGGGGATTCCCTTGGGGATTTCCTGTTAGAGCAGTCGCAAGACGAGACTCTGTGGCATGTGTTTGACCAAGTGAAAGTAATCAATGGTCAAACTCTTCAGCCAAGCGCAGCACCGACCTTCCCCTATTTTGCCATTATTAAAGACAGATTGTACCGAGTGACGCAGGACACTCAAACTAAGGAATGAATAACCCAGTTGTTAACCCCAAAGAGCCGTAGGGAACTCGTATTCCATGCGGCTCACTTTAATCCCATGGCTGGACACTTGGGGCAAGACAAAACACTAGCCCGAATAATGGCCCAGTTCTATTGGCCAGGGATTCGCGGGGATGTCTGTTGGTGGTGTGTGGTGTGCCGTGAATGCCAATTAGTAAATCCCACGGCCACTCCAAAAACGACATTGCGCCCTCTTCCTCTAATTGAGACCCCATTTGAGCGAATTGGAATGGATCTCGTTGGGCCATTAGATTGGTCAGCATGGGGATGTCACTTTATCTTAGTTCTTGTGGACTATGCAACGCGATATCCGGAAGCAGTGCCTCTCTGCAATATCTCAGCACGCAGTATTGCGGAAGTGCTCTTCCACTTTATCTCCTGGGTCAGGATTCCGAAAGAAATCCTGACAGACCAAGGCACCTCATTTATGTCACGCATACTGCATGAGCTGTATGGGTTACTGGGGATTAAGTCTATCCGCACCAGTGTCTATCACCCACAAACAGATGGATTAGTAGAGCGATTCAACCAGACACTCAAAAACATAATCTGGAAATTCGTTAGTGAAGATGCTCGTAATTGGGATAAGTGGCTCGAACCCCTGTTATTCGCAGTACGAGAGGTCCCGCAAGCCTCCACAGGGTTTTCTCCCTTTGAATTATTATATGGGTGTAAGCCGCATGGCATTCTGGATGTGCTGCGGGAAAATTGGGAGGAGGGACCTTCACCAAATAAAAATGAAATCCAGTATGTTCTTGACCTGCGCACAAAACTCCACACCCTCACGCACCTAACCCAGGAGAATTTGCAGTAGGCATAAGAACGTCAAAGCCGGCTGTATGACAGGGGCATGCGCCTTAGAGAGCTCATGCCAGGAGACAAAGTACTCGTATTATTGCCCACATCGAGTTCTAAATTAGTCGCCAAGTGGCAACGGCCCTTCGAGGTCACATGGCGAGTCAGGGACATCGACTATGAGGTGAAGCAAATGGATGGGGTGGGGCACTGCAAGTCTACCACCTCAACCTTTTAAAATGCTGGAATAAGGGGGTCCCCGTGGCGTTAGCGTCAGTAGTCCCAGAGAAGGTGGAGCTGGGGCCGGAGGTAAAAAAGATAACATCTCGGACCACTCTGGTCCCTTGTGGAGACCACCTCTCGCCAACCCAACTCACAGAGGTAGCCAAGGTGCAGAAGGAATTTTCCAACATGTTCTCGCCCCTTCCAGGTCGTACCCACCTCATAGAACACCACATCGAAACGGCCCCAGGGGTGGTAGTGCGTAGTCGCCCTTACCGCTTTCCCGAACACAAGAAAGAGGTGGTTTGGGATGAACTCAAGGCCATGCTCGAAATGGGTATAATCAAGGAGTCCCACAGTGACTGGAGCAGCCCAGTGGTCCTGGTTCCCAAGATTGATGGGTCGGTCTGGCTCTGTGTGGACTATAGAAAGGTCAACGCGGTGTCTAAATTTGACGCGTACCCAATGCCTCGCATTGATGAGTTGCTTGATCAGTTAGGCACTGCTCACTTTTATTCGACACTGGATCTAACAAAGGGATATTGGCAGATCCCCTTGACTCCTCTATCCCGAGAGAAAATGGCCTTTTCCACACCATTTGGTTTACACCAATTTGTCACGCTCCCTTTTGGGTTGTTTGGGGAGCCCACTACGTTCCAGCAGCTTATGGACAGTATCCTCCGCCCTCACGCTGCCTATGCAGCCACCTATCTAGATGACATAATAATCTACAGTCATGATTGGCCCCGGCACTTGGAACACCTGAGGGCTGTTCTAAAGTCACTGAGGCGGGTGGGCCTCACAGCTAACCCGAAAAAGTGTGCGATTGGGTGGGTGGAAGTACGGTATCTGGGGTTCCACTTGGGTCATGGGCAGGTGTGTCCCCAAATTAACAAGACTGCAGTGATTGTGGCCTGCCCGAGGCCCAAGACCAAAAAGGAGGTGAGGCGGTTTTTGGGGCTATTATTGTAGGTTTCTACCTAACTATTCGGACGTCACCAGCCCACTAACCGACCTCTCTAAAAAGGGGGCTCCAGATCCGGTCCAGTGGACAGAGCAGTGCCAACAGGTCTTCTCTGAGGTAAAAGCTGCACTGTGTGGGGGGCCACTTTTACACTCCCCTGACTTCTCTCTCCCCTTTATTTTGCAGACTGATGCATCGGGCTGGGCGCCGTTTTGTCCCAGGAGGTGGAGGGCGAGGAGCGCCCAGTGCTGTACATCAGCCGAAAGCTATCGATGCGCGAAAGCAAGTACAGCACAATTGAAAAGGAGTGTCTTGCCATCAAGTGGGCGGTCCTTGCCCTCCGATACTACCTGCTGGGGTGCCCTTTCACTCTCTGTTTGGACCACGCGCCCCTCCAGTGGCTCCACCACATGAAGGATGCCAATGTGCAGATCACCCATTGGTATCTCGCTTTCCAGCCATTTAAGTTCGAGGTGATCCACAGGCTGGGGGCACAGATGGTGGTGGTGGACTTCCTGTCCCGTCGGGGGGGGAGTCAGCTTCAGGCCGGATAGCTCCCCAGACTGAGTCAGGCGGTGGGGGTATGTGGCAGCGGAGGTGTGGCCAAGCAGCAGTCTGTGAATGGAAGGTGGGGTCGGGGAAGGTGAGTGGCTAAGTCATTACACCTAGTGTCAATTAATGTGTGTGTGTGTGTGTGTGTTTGTTTGGTGCAGGGATGGAGTATAAAAGGAGGGGGAGAGCAGAGAAGAGCGCCCCGGCCAGAACACGTGTGTGTTGCGTGTGTGATGGTGTGAGTGAAAGAAGCTGAAAAGCTGATGATAAAAAGTAAAATAAAGTGTCTGTGTGAATGTCAACTCTCACCTGCCATGCTTCTGTGCTCCACCCACATCAGGGATTACTACAGCAAGGTTGCATTGTATCACCTATGCTGTACAACATCTATGCTGAAGACATCATGAGGAAAGCACTAGAAAGCTCAGAGGCAGGCATCAAAATCAGAGGAAGAAGATTAAATAATTTGTGATTTGCAGATGACACTACACTAATCTGCACCTCCAAAGAAGATCTTATGGTGCTTATCAAGAAAATCAAAAAAATTAGTGAAGAGAAAGGCCTGCTCTTAAACACCAGAAAGACTAAGATAATGGTAATCAACCCAAACAGAGATGGCAGAACCAACATCAACTTAGAAGGAGTTACATTCAAGAAATAGAAGAATTTGTTTACCTGGGCTCAACTATTAACACCGAGGTAAAGTGTAAACAGAAAGTAATTAGAAGGCTCGCCATTGTGCTGAATAAAATTCAAAGCATATGTACCATCTGGAAGAGCCAAGCAATCAGTAACAACTTAAAGCTCAAAATTATCAGAGCAACCTCATTTGCTATTGCCACCTCTGGATGCGAATCATGGGCAATGACCAAGCAAATTGAGAAGAAGGTAGATGCATTTGTGATGTGGGCATACAGGCGCTTGCTTAGAACCTCATGGAGAGACCACTGAATCAATGTTTGGGTTCTAGAAACATTGAATACCAAGATGATGCTCTGAGAAGAAATTGCGAAAAGAAAGATAGGGTTTTTTGGCCATGCCATCCAACATGACGGACTAGAGAAAGTCATCATCCAAGAAAAAGCACCTGGAAAGAGACAAAGAGGTAGACCCCCACAAACATGGCAACAAGACATCACTAGGTGGACACAAAAAAGCTTGGCAGAGGCGTCAATGATGACAGAAGATCACAGAAAGTGGTGTGCTTTCAAAAAGACCACAGCAACTTGTTTACCAGCCATCTGATATAGAGAGAAACAGCCAAGTGTCTTGAATGAATGAATGAATGAACAATTAATGACTTATGGACAATGTGCAAAACATGCTTGTTCTATGCAATAATTACAGATTATGGCTTAATTTTGTATTTTTTCTGTTCATCAATTAGTGGGCGGCACGGTGGTGTAGTGGTTAGCGCTGTCGCCTCACAGCAAGAAGGTCCGGGTTCGAGCCCTGTGGCCGGCGAGGGCCTTTCTGTGTGGAGTTTGCATGTTGTCCGCGTGGGTTTCCTCCGGGTGCTCCGGTTTCCCCCACAGTCCAAAGACATGCAGGTTAGGTTAGGTATGAATGTGAGTGTGAATGGTTGTCTGTGTCTACGTGTCGGCCCTGTGATGACCTGGCGACTTTTGCCTGTAGTCAGCTGGGATAGGCTCCAGCTTGCCTGCGACCCTGTAGAACAGGATAAAGCGGCTAGAGATGATGAGATGAGATCAATTAGTGTTTGAAGGAGCAATTGAGTGCTCAAGCACACACAATGGCAAATTCAGGTGAACAAAATAAACCAACACACAGACTTTAAGTTGCCTTTTGTTTAAATTTGGTATGCACCATACTAAATAATTTATTGATAGATGTTTCCTGCCACATTAATCACATCTATTTCAGATGATTTAGCACTAGTCTTGTCTAACCCAGTCTATGTATGTATCTATCCTGGAATATTTAGTTCAATATTATCTAGACCTGCACTCTTGAATTAATTTTAGATGTTAGAGGTCAACATCATAAAACACAGTGGAAGTAATTGCCTGGTTACAATGTCATGTTCTGTCCCAAACTATCGTCAAAATGAATAGGACATTATTCACAGGTTCCTGCTAGAAAGTGTAACTGGAAGTGAATATATGAAGTCACAGGCTCCCAGTTGAATAAGAATAAATTTTTCATTACTGTATATCTTAGAGGGCCAGCTCAGGGACATAATTAAAGCACAGTTTAATTAGAGAATTTGTAGCTTCTTTTCCCTCATGAACCCAATCATATTTAAAAAATACCATAAAACCATCCAATAATCTATTTTAAACTATATGTGTGATTTCAAAAGCTTAGGCAGATGACAAAAACAAAACAACCACAACAACAACAACAAAACAAAGGACACATCATAAGATGAATGTAACAATAATATAATAGGTCAGTTGTTCTGTTGTCCCTTGAATTCAATAAGCCTAAAGGGACCATTAAAGCTTTTTTGCTTTATGAATTCAATACATCCAAGGGATAATGCAGAGACAGCAGAACACAAATGATAGGCTGGCTCTACATGACCTCACATCACACAGCTAATTACTAAAGAAATCATTCATTCGATACAGAATATCAATTTGGATTTGTTTTCTTTCACACTCCAAGCTTCATGTGAGAGAAAAAAATAATCCATCAAAACTACTTGCAGTTTGTGTCAGTCAGAATAAAGCTATAACTTTAAGTTTCCCAACAAAGGATGGTGTTTAGGACATGACTGTCAAGTATGAGGTAGGCAGATGTAAGTGCAGAAGTATATATTTATTACAGTGATGGAGATTATATACAAACATGAAAACAGACACAGGCAAGCAATCCAAATTGGCAAGCTAAATCCAAAACTTTAATCAGGTAAAGGGTCGGAAGAGGCACAAGCAGGATATCAAAGGCAGAGTGAAAAATGAGAATGAGGAACAGGAAACCAGAAACCAGGAAATCACAAACAGGAAACAAGGCTCAGTAATGCGTACTGATGGTGCGTAACACTTCGCAGTGATACAACCTCTGAACAGTCCTTATATGGGTGCACATATAGCTCCTTAATTATGTTCAGGTGCACATCATTAATGGCATGTGTGCTAGAGTTCACTCAACACGTGCGCAGCTCGGGGCATGCCTTCAGGTGCATGCACCATAGCGCGCCGGACTGACAATGACAAGCTGCATTCTTTTTTCTGACTGCTAATAGCTGCTATAAGGCAAGTGATAACAGGAACTAACTTGTTTTTAAATGGATAAAATGTTTGATTTGTTATTATTTATTAAATTAAAAGCCATTGGCATGGATATGGTATAAGAGGAATAAAACACTCTGGGACATGCTGCTATTGGAAAATATTCAACTCCAAGGCAATAAGAGTCCCCTCCACTTCGTAACGGACCATGATATCTGGGATATGCTGCTTTTGGAAATTATATCCCATCCATCATCCATAACCGCTTATCCTGTGTAGGGTCATGGGCAAGCTGGAGCATATTCTGGCTGACTGTGGGCAAGAGGCAGGGTACACCCTGGACAAGTCGCCAGGTCATCGCAGGGCTGACATATAGAGATAAACAATCATTCACACTCACATTCACACCTACAGTCAATTTAGAGCCACCAATTAAATTAATTGGTTTACCTGCATGTCTTTGGACTGTGGGGGAAATTGGAGCACCCAGAGGAAACCAGAGCACCCAGAGGAAGCCCACACAGACACGGGGGCAGACATGTAGACACATGCAAACTCCACACAGAAAGGCCCCCATCAGCCACTGGGATCAAACCCAGAACCTTCTTGCTGTGAGGCGACAGTGCTAACCACTACACCACCGTGCCGCCTGAAATTATATCCCTCATCAAAAAATTCTCATGTAAAGACTGGCCAAGGATGGCTCATGTGACATAAAATAATTCCACCACTGACTAAGCAATGTATCTTGTGATGTCAAAAAAAAAAGAAAAAGTGGATTAGGTGTAAGTCAGTCATGGTATATCATGGATATACCATGAACTGATGTCACAATTTCAAGCTATATGGCCGACTCAAGTCACAGCTTCAATCTGAATATTTTGACGCTTGGATAGTGGAGTGGGACTAAGACGCTGAGTTTGACCTCCTAATATCTCCTCTCATTATCTCTAGCCGCTTTATCCTGTCCTACAGGGTCGCAGGCAAGCTGGAGCCTATCCCAGCTGACTACGGGCGAAAGGCGGGGTACACCCTGGACAAGTCGCCAGGTCATCACAGGGCTGACACATAGACACAGACAACCATTCACACTCACAATCACACCTACGGTCAATTTAGAGTCACCAGTTAACCTAACCTGCATGTCTTTGGACTGTGGGGAAAACCGGAGCACCCGGAGAAAACCCATGCGGACACAGGGAGAACATGCAAACTCTGCACAGAAAGGCCCTCGCCGGCCACGGGGCTCGGACCCAGACCTTCTTGCTGTGAGGCGACAGTGCTAACCACTACACCACCATGCCACCGACCTCTAATATATAAAGATTTATTTCTAATTCTTTGTAGGTAACACTTTTAGTTTGGAATTTTTTGAGGATGGATATAAATTTAATATACCATGCATTGAGAGGCACCAGTAATTATGGATTCCCTTCGGTGGCATAATTTCAACCATAGCCTCTCCAGTGCATAGTATATTAGATTAAAATTCACAACTGGGGCAGTAAAAGTCCACTCCACTTTGTAATGGACCAAATTATATGTCTTCATCATTGATTCTTAGCTCATTTGGCCAACAGGCCGATGAACTTATGCCATCATGTGTTGTCCATCGTCCATCCGTTTGTCTATTGTTGTTCACATTTCCTGAAAATCACGTCTTCTCTCTCAATTCTTCACCCATTACCGTACAAATTGCTTCTTCTCCCTCAATTCAGCACCGATGTTGATTCTTTCTGGCAGGAAGATAGGGGTACCTAGGGTGCCTACAATGGTGCTTGAAAGTTTGTGACCCCTTTAGAATGTTCTATATTTCTGCATAAATATGACCTAAAACATCATCAGGTTTTCACACAAGTCCTAAAAGTAGATAAAGAGAACCTAGTTAAACAAATGAAACAAAGATATTATATTTGGTCATTTATTTATTGAAGAAAATTATCCAATATCACATATCTGTAGATGGCAAAAGTATGTGAACCTCTAAGATTAGCAGTTAATTTGAAGGTGAAATTAGAGTCAGGTGTTTTCAATTAATGGGATGACAATCAGGTGTGAGTGGGCACCCTGTTTTATTTAAAGAACAGGGATCTATCAAAGTCTGATCTTCACAACACATGTTTGTGGAAGTGTATCATGGCACAAACAAAGGAGATTTCTGACAACCTCAGAAAAAGCGTTGTTGATGCTCATCCAGCTGGAAAAGGTTACAAAACCATCTCTAAAGAGTTTGGACTCCACCAATCCACAGTCAGACAGACTGTGTACAAATGGAGGAAATTCAAGTCCATTGTTACCCTCTCCAGAAGTGGTTGACCAACAAAGATCACTCCAAGAGCAAGGTGTGTAATAGCTGGCGAGGTCACAAAGGACCCCAGGGTAACTTCTAAGCAACTGAAGGCCTCTCTCACATTGGCTAATGTTAATGTTCATGAGTCCACCATCAGCAGAACACTGAACAACAATGGTGTGCATGGCAGGGTTGCAAGGAGAAAACCACTACTCTCCAAAAAGAACATTGCTGCTCATCTACAGTTTGCTAAAGATCATGTGGACAAGCCAGAAGGCTATTGGAAAAAATGCTTTGTGGACGGATGAGACCAAAATAGAACTTTTTTGACTTAAATGAGAAGCATTCTGTTTGGAGAAAGGAAAACACTGCATTCCAGCATAAGAACCTTATCCCATCTGTGAAACGTGGTGATGGTAGTATCATAGTTTGGGCCCATTTTGCTGCATCTGGGCCAGGACGGCTTGCCATCATTGATGGAACAATGAATTATACCAGCAAATTCTAAACAAAAATGTCAGGACATCTGTCCATGAACTGAATCTCAAGAGAATGTGGGTCATGCCGCAAGACAACGACCCTAAGCACACAAGTTGTTCTACCAAAGAATGGTTAAAGAAGAATAAAGTTAATTTTTTGGAATGGCCAAAACATTCCAAAATCTGATCAAAATGTTGTGGAAGGACCTGAAGCGAGCAGTTCATGTGAGGAAACCCACCAACATCCCAGAGTTGAAGCGGTTCTGTACAGAGGAATGGGCTAAAATTCCTCCAAGCCGATGTGCATGTGCAAGACTGATCAACAGTTACCGGAAATATTTAGTTGCAGTTATTGCTGCACAAGGGGATCACACCAGATACCGAAAGCAAAGGTTCACATACTTTTGCCACTCACAGATATGTAATATTGGATCATTTTCCTCAATAAATAAATGACCAAGTATAATATTTTTGTCTCATTTCTTTAACTGGGTTCTCTTAGGACTTGTGTGAAAATCTGATGATGTTTTAGATCATATTTATGCAGAAATATAGACAATTCTAAAGGGTTCGCCAATTTTCAAGCACCACTGTAAATTTCTTATTCTCAAGTTAAATTGGTTAATTTTTCTGGAACATGGGGAATAATGTCCAGATTTGCTAAATTACAATTATTAATGAAGTTATGGACTAATTAAGCCTTAATGAGCAGTTCAACAAAAATCGCTTCTTCTCCGTCAATTCCTTGCTGTTTTGGATTCTTTCTGGAAAATCGGTAGGTATTCCTAGGGTGCATATAGCTTCTATATAGCTTGTATATGGTGTATATAGCTTGCAACATTTATTGCGCAAGGTGGTCCATTTTAGATCATTCCTTCTGGACTAGACAGGGCCAGAGTGAGCTATGCCACCACTGATGGTTTTGTTTTCCTATAAAAGGAATAAAATCAAAATTAAGGAAATTTCTGTTTTCTTATAAAAATAAAACATTCTGTTTTATCCTATAAAATTGACCTCTAAATGCCTTCATTGAACAAATATAATGTGCATATTATCATAATAAGCCTATTATGTGACAAACAGGAAAGATATGAAACTGAAGTTTCAAGTATTTTAATCCACAGGGTTTATTTATTTATTTATTTATTTATTTATTTTTAGAGACAGTATCACAAATGTTTATGCTAAAAGCTTTGTGCTTTTGTTTCTGTTCTAATCCTGTCTGTTTCTGTCCTGTCATTGTCTGATTAATGTGTTCACCTGTTCTGTGTCTCACCTTGATTAGCTTGGTTATTTCTCCCCTGTTGTTTCCATTCCTCTTCATAAAGTCTTATTGTGCATTCATCCAAACCTTGTTTCCTCATGCCTTATTTCCTGTGTCAATGTTTCCTGGTAGGACTCATGGTAAAGTTTTTGTTTTCTGCAGACTATTGCCCAACAGTGTACTGACCCCTGCTGTGACCTTTGAAAAGATACTATGTCAGACTGCCTAAATACAACACAAATTAAAATTTACACAATTGTGTCCTGCTTCTCATAACTGTACCTTTAATACAGGGTTTGGCAAACTTATTTACTGGCGCTACAGTGGTCAATTCAGTTTATAAGATCCATCTGGATGCCCTACTTCTAGTTGGAGTTTTCATCACATCCTCAGATGCCAGTGACACCTTCTGTTCTCCAGACCTGCCTGATCCATCCTGAAGCCCTACTTCTGGTTGGAATTCTCATCATCTTGCTCCTGCTGAGGATGGCCCCATATGGACAGTCAAAATATGCACATAGAAATCATGAAAATGACTTTGAACTGCAATTGATCCAAACAGTTTTGTTATGATGGCTCAGGACTACAATTGCCATGAAAACTTTAGAACTGCAATTGCCATGAAAAATATTGCATTTAAGTGTTCATCAATGAACAGCTGATAACTTCTCCAGCATCATCCAGATGAGGATGGGTTCCATTTTGAGTCTAGTTCCTCTCAAAGTTTTCTCATGTTGTCTCAGGGAGATTTTCCTTGCCACTGTCATCTCTGGCTTGCTCATTAGGGATAAATTTATCAGTTTATATATATATAAAATTTATATATGGAATTGATGTATTTATTACCTCCACCTACTTTGTTGGAGAAGGTTATGTTTTTGCCTCCATTTGTTTGTTTGCTTCCAACATAACTCAAAACATAGTGAATGGATTTTGATGAAATTCTGAGGAAAGGTGGGCCATGGGCCAAGGAACAAGTGAATAGATTTTGATGCAAATTTGAATAAACTGCAATCCCACTATAACAAACTCTTTTACAATGAACTTTTACATATAACAAATTAAGTTCATGTCACCTGACATTAATGACAATGAGTCAGAGTCTTCAAAAAACATCACTGTGCCACATCCATGCATGTTAGCATTGTGCACTCCGAGCACCATTAGGACCAATTACAGTACTATGTACCTGATCCAGATTAAAGTGCAATCATTGGACACACTTATAAGGACTCTTTAAACACACAAACTTGGCAAAGTATATGCACTGTACCAAGTGTCTCATGTTACCAAGCCTTGTATCTGTCTATTGCCTTTCTGGTTTTGAATTTGTTTTGTGTAGTTGGACTCTGCCATTCATCTTTGCCACCACCATTCTGTTTATGTCTCACATTACCATTGCCTATTTAACTACCCTGCCTTTGTCTTACATTT
This sequence comes from Neoarius graeffei, assembly GCF_027579695.1. Taxonomy (NCBI): domain Eukaryota; kingdom Metazoa; phylum Chordata; class Actinopteri; order Siluriformes; family Ariidae; genus Neoarius; species Neoarius graeffei. The sequence goes on from NC_083579.1 coordinate 28,133,967, forward strand.
TTAAACTGTTTGCCTGCCTGTTTGTAAATAAACACTCTTCCTGCAATTCCATACATCATTCATCTGCTTACATGACACACTGAGCCATGCGCTCCTCTTTCCACCAGAGACAAACAATAAGTAATCAAGTCCACAGTCAAGTTAACAATGTGTTAGTGCCATAAAACAAAGACTTAATGAGCCTTGCTTAGGTGTTGATCACTAACAATAATCAAGAACAGTGATCAAAGGATCAATAAAAGGAGGAAATGACTGCTAAACTTAACACCTCATTAAAGCATACCAGCAGCATTTTTATACCCCTGCTCCACCTAGCCCTATGGTGTGACATAAATGACATCACTGGTGATTTGCAACACATGAATGAACTGAATGGTGAAGATTAAGAAAACATTGTGAATCAGTGGGTGGAGATTGACATTACACCAGTAACCTCCATCATTTCCATAACACACGAAGGAATCATCGCCTCCGTTCCTGATCCTTTAACTCAGGCTACGTTTACATTACGTCGAATCAGCGGATCATCAGATTAACGTTCTTAAAACGATTCGCGTTTACACTAAAACTGTTAGCCATGCACACAGCAACACCAATACACGGATACGCTCGGCTCCGCAGGCATCCTGCGCTCCAAATCACTCCGCCCTGAACAGCGAGTGCCCTCTGGAGGGTGCGCACTCCGGCCCTGCGCAGCTCACACAGCGCGCGAGTGAAGTGCACAAGCTGTGATTCGGGACTGAGCCGCTGTGTGTGTGATCCCAGCGCATATCACTTACTACTTGCAAGTGGAAGGATGGCAAGCCTAAAGACAATCATAACTACACAATGGGCAGTATTTGCATCAGTATTTGCAGTATTTTCATACTTTTATACTCTTTAATGAAAGGTGATACAAGGCGGAAGTCCGCGCCGTTTTTCAGCAGTCGCGTCACATGACCAACGCCAGCGAATCAGGAAGGTGGATGTCACAGTGACGTGGTCCAATGAGACGCCAGCTAGAGCTCAGCACAGCGTATTCGCGTATTCTCAATGTTTACACAGCACCGGACCAGATACGATCTAGATTGAATACGTGGACGCTGGCGGATTCCCGTTTCCCGGCTTTTCCAGGTGGTTTAATGTAAACGGACAGTGCATCCGCGAAGAAAACGAGACAGATACGGTCTAATGTAAACATAGCCTCAGTCAGTGAACTGTGAAAGTAACTCGAAGGAGAAATTCATGATCAGGAATAATGTGCCTAAAATTTTGCATATAACCTGAGTGTTTGGTCTGACAAGTGAATCTATTTCAGTATTACAAACTTTTCAGTAGAACGAACTATTTGGACATCCCCCAAGAGTTTGTTAAGGCAGGGTTGCAGTGTATATAGCTTGCCAGAGGTATGCACTCTAACAAATGCCCTTCTAGTATTTTATATGTTTCTGTAAAGCTGCTTTGTGACAATGCCCATTGTTAAAAATGTTATACAAATTAAATTGAACTGAATTGAATATTCAAATAGATATCAGTGACTACCCTATTCATATTACTACAATAGATAATGCAAGTTGCTGTGGTTAATACTTTGAATAGACAGTTATCTCATTTACCTGTGCTGTCCAAACCCACCCAGTTTTCAGTTCATATTTTTTACCATGGTGCCTTTAATTAAACAAATGGGATTGTGCTTGACTTCCCAGAAATTATATGCTGATGCTGGATTCTCCCAGAACCTGGCACTTTAAATTTCTTAGACATATATGTTTTTGCACAATGCTAGCCTGTATGCACTACTGAGACTGGGAAACAGCACTAAATAATGCAGAGAGAGTTTTCCCAGATAAATTACAAACTGCATCTGAGTGTCAATAAATAAACATAAATAAATAAATAAATAAATCAGATGACGACAACTATTAGATAAATCATGGGCTTTTTCACTCATTTGATCAAAAACATCAGAAGGTATTCTTGTATGTAGATGCTTCTTAAAGAAAAAATGGATCCAGACCTGATTGTACATCTTTATTTCAGTACTTGAATACTTGTCATTAATTATATTTACACTTGACATGAAGAGATGCTTTTGGAGATTTATTGCAGGTTTTTATCATTGCCACTAAGCTGTGATTTTTGACTGGATTAAGCAAATTGACTATGCAGTGGGGGCGGCATGGTGGTGTAGTGGTTAGCGCTGTCGCCTCACAGCAAGAAGGTCCGGGTTCGAGCCCTGTGGCCGGCGAGGGCCTTTCTGGGCGGAGTTTGCATGTTCTCCCCGTGTCCGCGTGGGTTTCCTCCGGGTGCTCCGGTTTCCCCCACAGTCCAAAGACATGCAGATTAGGTTAACTGGTGACTCTAAATTGACCGTAGGTGTGAATGTGAATGGTTGTCTGTGTCTATGTGTCAGCCCTGTGATGACCTGGCGACTTGTCCAGGGTGTACCACGCCTTTCGCCCGTAGTCAGCTGGGATAGGCTCCAGTTTGCTTGCTACCCTGTCGAAGGATAAAGCGGCTAGAGATAATGAGATGAGACTATGCAGTGTTACCTAATACACATCTTCAATCATGTTATCATGTTATAAATACAATTGAGGGATAATTTCAAAGAGAATAGAGCCGAAATCTTTTTGGCTTTGGCACATCTGCGCTTGTTACAAAGCAAAAACCTTTGAAAAACAACAGACACTAGACACTGAAGGCGATGACCAACACAATGTCCAAACATGTCAGGCCATCTGACTTCTGAAACATCCACAGGAGACACACAGCAGGAATTATGACATGCATTCTAGCAGCAGTGTGGCAAGGGAGAGCGAATGCTACATCGGGATACAGTTCACTGTCTACAGGGTGCAAATAACAAACTTAGGAGCTGATTTCTGCTATGATGTCTTCTCAAAGTGACTCTTTGCCATCCTCTAACCATGTCCCTGCAGTCATTACCTCCACTCGAGCCATTATTGATGGTCCTGCTGCAATTGAGTCTGAGACAGACTGGATACTGCAATATGTCCTTGCCTGCAGTGTTCAAATACATTTTAGACTGATTAGCACACACTTCTGCAAGCTCGCTGGAGGAAAAAACAGGTATTCTCTCAGGACCAGGAAAACATATCACCCGCCAGATACTTCACAAGCCTTTCTGAGTGGGACACAATGATGCACTGACCGAATCAGAGCTCATGAAATATTTGTATAAATTTGAACATAAATGGATTTTTTGTTGGATTTTTCCACAAATTTTCTTCCTAATTTAGTCTTAGCCAATTCTTGCCCTCCTACCCTCTCCTCTCTGATCAAACAACAACTGACAACCAGGGAAGGTGAAGGTTTCCTTGGAGGAAACGCATGAAGCCAACTGATGACATCTTTTAAAATGACTGCTCATGCAAAGTCAGGCCGCAGTGTGACAAACTTCAAGGAAAGCGCCATCCACCCTCTTTCACATTCACACATATGCCCATGATTGAGAGCACAGCCAATTTTGCTCTCTTGGACTCCTGACCTAGACTCATCAGGATTCAAACTTGTGATCTCTTGGTGATAGAACAAAAGCTTCTTTTTTTGCACGCAAGGGTGATGGCTTTAATTTAATTTCATATAAATCTGTGTAACATTTTATACATTTAGGACTGTATTCAAAGTTGAGTTTATGTCATACCAACATTGTGCTTATCAGTATTCAGATTGTAAAACAAACAAACAAACAAACAAACTCCAGACTTCAGCACTACTTGAAGAGTTACATGAAAGTTACATACAAAGTGCAAAGGCATATTTCAGTTCAGCTTCAATTCAAAATCTTGACATTACTAATTTGACAACTCAAAGCATGATATTTGAATTTAATGCATTATAAAATATTCTACATAGAGATGAGACTGAGATGGTATGGGCACATCCTGAGAAGAGATGCAGAGCATGTTGGAAGGAGAATGTTGAGGATGGAGCTACCAGGGACACGAAAATGAGGAAGGCCAAAGAGATACATGGATATGGTGAGAGAGGACATGAAAGTGGCAGGTGTGGTAGAGAAGGATGCGGAAGACAGGGAGCAATAGAGACGAAAGATCCGCTGTGGTGACCCCTAATCAGGAGCAGCCAAAAGAAGAAGAAAAAATATTCTACATCTTATATACAGTGCAATCATGTCCTTGATTTCATATCTCAAGGCCACATTAAGATAAGCACACAATTAACTTTTGGCACATGATATAAAACAAAAATGCAAAAAAATATGCTATTTTATAAGCATCTACATAATGAAGGTAGAAGCCATTTTGTTAAATTTAGCCATATTTACACTGATTCATGTGATAAATACAACTAGGACTACTCTTGCAACAAGATATTGGGAAAATACTTGACTCCTATTCAATGATTATTTCAAATCTTTCCATTTTTCATATGCATATCATTATATTAGTCTCTTTTCTTATTTTTCATTTTTAATTGGTGTCTTTCTTTTATATCATATTACATTTGAAAACATAGAAAAATAAATGCTCTTGCCTCCTCCAGTCCCCATTTTCTATTCCATAACCTATTAGCTTTGGAACTTCTGACCAGGTTGACGTTTGACCACTCAAATTAGATTCCAAAAATATTTTGTGAATATTTGTGATTCCAAGTTTGACTCTTAATCACTCTACTTTCTATCTATCATCTGGCACACACTGCACCAAGGCCCACTTGTGCCTTTACTTTGACAGCCAATGTAAACATGTGAGGAAATGTGACAACAGTTCAAAGACAAATTGGTTTTGGTTCATTTGCAATGCAAGTATTGAGTCTAGAAACACGATTTAAGAATTTAAGAGTGAAAATCCTTAGTTCATACTTGATACTTTATGTTTTGGGATTAAACTATTGTTACCAAGGTAGCACTAGACTTATATGTATTGTATATACCTATAAAGTTATAGCTAACTTCCATTTCTGGTTGAGAGTACGCTGTGCGCATTTTGTCTGCCGCTTCTCACTAGAGCTTTTTCTCTTTTTTTTCTTTCTGTGTTTGTATGGTTTGATGTTTATTCTTTGTTTGAATGTTTTTTGTTTGAATGTTTTGTTCACCAGTTGTGGCGTAGCTCCAGACCCAGTTTTAGGTGTCGGTTTCCTCAGGCCTTGGTCCGCCATGGGTGATGCCTGTTCTGCTCTCTATGGACTGCACTGAGCTTGTTGCTGTCTTTAACATCAGGGTTGACCAGCGCTCTGTGCGGCGATGCTTCTATGCTTGGCGTGGTGTTCCAAGCGATGGTGCCCGGTGGCGTCATGGTGGCTGTGCAGGCGGTGTGGGACATACCTTCTTACACCTTTTAGTGGAATTGTGGGAAGGTACGCCACTGGAATTACATCCTGACCCTCTTTTGGTGAACTTTTTTTCCCCTGTTTGTTTTGTAATTGTAAAGTGACCTTGGGTGTGAGAAAGGCACTATGCAAGTTAAATTTATTATTATTTATCATTATTACTAACTAACTCCTTTAAGGACTCTGAAGTAGGATAGAGAGTAGAGAAAAGGTCTCTATCTCAGACAAGCTGCAACATGACCCTCTCAGGTCTGCAACACCAGCCTATGACATTTTTATCCTGGAATTTTAGTGCTCTAGACCCCAGTGTCATATCAGTCTCATGATTTTGCAGGTGTGAATCACACACAGCGATTCAATGGTTTGGTGAAAGTGATGGAGCATTTTGAATGTGTGGTAAATGTTTCATTTACCTTTACTAAGAGAAATCAATTGCCTTGTTCTTTGCAAAGAAATTTATGTACAATATTTTGTTAGTTCTCTTGGATTGTAGTTTGTATCTTATTATTTATTTTTTACTTTAAGCATGACAGTATGTACAGACATCAATATTTAAATAAAACACCAAATTATTTAAACACATGCATAGTATCAGGGCCGTTGACAGCTTTGGCTGGGCCCGGGACAAAATAATCTGAGTGCCCCCCCCCACACACACACACATACGCGCGCACGCACATCACCACACAGCAACCACCCACACCCAACCCCTCTTTTCACAGTCTCCATTCACTCCAACCCTTAAATAACAGGTATTCCAAGCCCATTATAACAGTCAACCATTTTATTTCAACATTTCAACATATTTACAGTTTGAACATTTCCTTAGTCTGCAACTATTCAGGTGCGAAATGCAATGCGCCAGACTTTTGCTGTGGCAAAGTCGTCAATAAGGTCATTGAAGTCCAGCTTCTTTGCAAGTTCGCGCTCTATAGAGAAGAGAGCATAGCCAGCCCATTGGGCCTCTCCTGTGACATGTTTGAGCGCAGGTAGTTGATAAACCAAAAATGATTGTTTACGGGATGGAACTGGGCCTCAATGAGAACGGAGTTATGGCTTTCCCAAAATCTGAACATAGAAGCATCACCACTAGTGATGTGTACAGTGAGTTTTTCAGTGTATTTTTTTGTCTTGTTTTTCATAAACGTCCTTTCCGTACTCGATTTAGAATGTTACAAAAAAAATTGACACCCTCCCAACCACGTAACATTAGCCTATCTGACCTGGGGGCTGACACGTTTATTACGGATAAACCAAAAGGATTACAACGTTCCCTGGATATAGAACTGGACCGAGAAGATTTCAAAATCTTAACGTGTAAGCAACAACAATAAAACAGAGGTTGTTTTATTCATTTAGGGCTTATTAGGCTACTTTCATTAATTGTGCTTTTCATACAGGCCTATAATTTTTCACTTGAGCAAGGGAATTGTTTGAAGAGTATCCAGTCTAAGCGAAAGTTTAATGTTTTGCAACAGACTAACCTCAAAACACCCCATTTATAGCCCATTCGTTACATTAAACTCTATCTAGCTGGCAATTTCACATGCCGTCGTATCTACACGGGATGATTTCCAACAAAATAAGGTTTAATTAACAAGAGGCAGCGTTCCACGGGCTTTCAGCTAACCGGAGTCCAGCTCAGCACAGCTCAGCAAGCGTGCCTAAAACATTTGGATATGATTGCGGGCCAATGTGCTATTCTTTGTTTCATTGAGATATATGCAACACAGTGTTATTAAACCAATATGTTTATGAAATAATTCAATGCCCTGTGCATTTCAGTGTTCACTCAGTGTACCCTGCTATCCCCTACTTTATAATTATGAATGGTGCGTCGCGCGTGCTGGGGTTACATTACGGGGCTGGAAAAAAGTTATCTGTGTCTTACCTGGCTCAGCTGCCCCACTGCCTTCACCACCTGCTGCATCATCTGAATCTTTTCTAAAATATCTATGCAGTGAGCCCCTGAGGCTCTTGGCTTCTTCATCTCTTTTTCTCTTTTCTTTTCTTTGCTCCTGACTTGTGCATGTTGGCAAACGGGCTCGCACGCTTATTGTCGAAGCGTTATGATGGAATAGTGCCGTGTTATTTGGTGCCTTAATCAAAGACCAAACCATTTCTGCATTAGGGGTGGTAGGTGGGTTCTTGAATCTATTTTCGAAGACAATAAAGGCAAAAGAACCAGAAATCATTCATTGAATGCAAATATAGCACATTTTTCTCCCCCAAATCAACACATTTTGAAATGAAACAGAATGATTAATGGCATCTTCATGAGGGACCAGTTCTGGGCCCCCCCTCATGCCTGGGCCCGGGACAAAATACCCGGTTGTCCCCCCCTGTCGACGGCCCTGCATAGTATAATCTTTTAAGTGCACTCAGCTCAATATAGTGAATAATAAATGAAATCAATTTCGAATAAATAAAGCAAGATTTATATATTTAACAGGAATTTGAAGTTACCATGGGCTCAGATTCATTTGATTATTTAGCATGGTTCTGATGTCATGGTAAACTTCGCAAATGTCCTTTAAGCTTTTAAAAGGTGCCTCAATCACCGAGTGTGTTGAAGATGAAATACCAAAAAAAAAAAATTTGATTGCATTTCATATCTAAGCACTAAGAAAGGTCCATAATCAAAATTCATAAAATCTTTAGTGGTAAAAGTAAAATCCTACTACCGGTCCATTATGGTCAGGTACTTTGAAAAAAATAAAAAAATCAATGAAATGTTGTTGATTGTGATCCAGTTTGTAGGAATTAACAGAAATGTATTATTTTCCCCATAAATATTTAATTGTGGGTCTATTAGAAGAAGAAGAAGAAGAAGAAGAAGAAGAAGAAGAAACCTGTATTTGTCACATGCACACTTCAAGCACAGTGAAATTCATCCTCTGCATTTAACTCATCTGAAGCAGTGAATACACACGCACACACAGCCAGAGCAGTGGGCAGCCACAACAGAGCGCCCAGGGAGCAGTCAGGGGTCAGGTACCTTGCTCAAGGGCACCTCAGCCCAAGGCCGCCCCACGTCAACCTAACTGCATGTCTTTGGACTGTGGGGGAAACCGGAGTACCTGGAGGAAACCCACGCAGACACAGGGAGAACATGCAAAAATATTCTTATACATATTCTTATACTTCATATTCATATTACTTTAACCCTTTAACATATTAAAGGGTTAAAGTAACTTTTTGGCAAACAAACTGGATTGCATACTGTATAATATGTGTTATCTATATACAGGCCCGGCACCAGGAACAGTTTACTAAGGGGGCAATTAGAAATCGCAAGGGGGCAAATATTTTTCATATAGTGTGTAGTAGTGATGGCGGTCTGACAACGTGTTTCAAACAATTAACTGCGCCAACCACAAAACCACGGCCCTGAAGGTTGCTTTAGTACGGGAAAATCATGTGACATATTAGAGTGGGGTAATACGCCCCCGTGGGATAATACGCCCCCGGCCTGTTTTACCCAAAATAACCACCAGATGGCACAAAGTTACATTTCTATTGTTGCTATGGACTGGCTTGACAATGGGGATATACAAATATCCACTGTGGATCGCATATCAGCAATGCAGCGGAGAGAAATCAAATTTCATGGTAAGTGATATAATTTTCAGATATCAGTAAAACTGTATTTAGATAGCTGCTATTTCGTCAGATATCACAGCTGTGTATGTGGTATGAGTAGACAAGTCAGTACGTTAAAAAAAATACATTAGGTATAAAAAGTTGAATCACATTTTGAAAGTAAGACCCTTTTTTGTAAAAGTGTAGTCTGTGGGGTAAAACGCCCCCTTAATGGCGGGGTAAATGGCCCCCAGGGGGCATCGTTTCCTTTTATCATAATTACTGTATTTCATACATTTCTGAATAGCAGATAGCTAATGAATTCAGTGATTTAATTAGCATTATTTATTGATGCACTTGTTCTTTGTTAATTCATGTTCAATCCATACAAAATTATATTGAAATTAAAAGGCGAAATATAATAAAATAATGCATCTATTCATTAATTCAGGGATATTTTCTTGTTTCTTTCACATTATAGGCTTAAGTAAACACTTTTGCTATCCAAACAGCTTTTTTTGAGTGAGGGGGCCTATTGCCCCACCTCAGGGGGCCTTTTACCCCACTGGGGGGGGGGGGGGGGGGGGTAAAAGGCCCCCTTGGCACAATGTTTGTTTTTGTGAAAAAAAAAATTAACTTTAGGCAAACTTTAGGTGGCATTATTGTTCATATCACTGTTGTCAAAAACTATGATTAAAACTAAACACATGGTTCATTCCAATTGGAGAAAAACTGAATTTTCCTTAAGGGGGACTTTTCCCCCACTCTACCAGGGCAGTTGCGCTTTATCAACTCCCGTGCCCACCTGTTAACCCTCCCCTCCAATTTTCTCACAGACACGCGTTACAACCGGAAAGATGCCAAACATAAAACAACACACAAACCTACAGGCAAGTCCTTTAAATTTAAAATACAAATAGCTCCGCGGCATGAAAACAAAATGTCAATGCAAGTCTCAGGTACTTGGCTCAGCGGCCAAAATCATAATTTAAAAAAATCAACAGACCCCGCGGCTGCACCAGTAATAGCCTTCCTGACTCGCACCGAGTCAACGCTAACCACTTAATCCGTGATCCCAGTTTAGGCGTGTAGGGGACAAAACACTCTGAAGTGATGAATTTTCACCCCCGCTGCATGGGGGGTGACGTCAACGACACATATTCTTACACTATTTACGTACAAAGCGGACCATATATGAACACATACACCAACATAAACGGAGATAAACTTAGCCTACAAAGAAAGAAAATGGATTCACAATATTGTGATTGAATTCGTTTAATTCGGTGGGGGAAAGACTACTCCCGTAAACTTGACTTCATATTACAGGATATTGCAGAGACAGTGCACTTGTGTCATAACAACCAATCAGATTTGTTCTACCGTGCCAGTTTTAGTAGTGATTTATGTGAAATGTATTTTTGTGCAATGCGCAACCACTTAATATTTCGTATTTGAAAATGCAAATTATTAATACGTCTATAATACATTATATTTTCATAAGAAAACAATTAAGTGATCTGAGTCTCCGTTGAGGGGGCGGGGCTGTAGCCACGAGGGGGCGACGCCCCCTTTTGCCCCCCCCCACGGCGCCGGGTCCATTTATATATTTATTCATTTATCTAAATGAAAGTCTAATCCCTTATCTTGGTCATGGAGAACAATCCAGAAACAAGAGTAGAAATGCACTGTAGCTATGAAATCACTTTTAGATAATTAAAGCAACCCAGCTTTTAAAGCAACCTACATTTTTTGGATGTAGGTTCAAATGTTCCACCTGAACATTTTAGTTAACCTTATAAACACCAACCTTGCATAAACAGTACAGATTTTCTCCTTGTGTTTAATTGTTTGCATGTGTGGGTAGACTATGACCAAAGAGTGAGAGGTACTATTTTCAGGATGTGCTGTGTTTTTCACCTCAGGACTGCTGTGCACAGAGGAAAACTGGCAGCATGATGGATGGAGTTATTAATTGACTTCATCCTCGCCGAGTGTTTGTAATTTCTTCAGGAACAGAACAGATGGGAATAAACTCATTAATTGAATACCCTTGTCGTTAGATGGAAGGCATTTACGTATCTCAGCTGTGTACAGTGTTAAACATAAGGATAAATGGAAGAAAAAACTGTAAAAAATGTTTAGAGGCCTAGAAGGTGACATTTTATGAAGATATTGATACAGTATTTAGATCAAGGATGAGTACACATTTTACTAGAAAATATGTGAAAGAACAATCTTGACATGAATTGCCATCTATAAATCACACATTAATAATGAATAATATGATTACATACACTAATAGACGAATTAAAAAATGCAACAAAATACAAATGCATTAGCAGTAAAAAAAAAAAAAAAAAAAGTAACATTTGTCAGCAGCATTTTTAAGGACTTTGTCTTTTTGTTAGCATTTATTACGATAAAATATAACATGGTAGGCTTCATGCTTGAACTTGACCTATTTATAGTAGCCATAAATAGCCACAAAGGCTCTTTGGAGGAAAATATTTTCTTGCTCAAAATGAATGGATTTTAAAACGTGATGACAGGAACTGGCTCATTTTATGGACTTTCCAGAAAATTAAAAAGGAACCATAAATGGACAGAAAGCATGTTGTGTCATTCTTTAATAAATAAAACCAATGATAGCATTGGAAAATTATTATAAGAATAATAAAACACTTCAGGGGTGGCACGGTGGTGTAGTGGTTAGCGCTGTCGCCTCACAGCAAGAAGGTCCTAGTTCGAGCCCCGTGGTCGGCAAGGGCCTTTCTGTGCGGAGTTTGCATGTTCTCCCCGTGTCTGTGTGGGTTTCCTCCGGGTGCTCCGGTTTCCCCCACAGTCCAAAGACATGCAGGTTAAGTTAACTGGTGACTCTAAATTGACCGTACTGTAAGTGTGAATGTGAGTGTGAATGGTTGTCTGTGTCTATGTGTCAGCCCTGTGATGACCTGGCGACTTGTCCAGGGTGTACCCCGCCTTTCACCTGTAGTCAGCTGGGATAGGCTCCAGCTTGCCTGCGACCCTGTAGAACAGGATAAAGCGGCTAGAGATAATGAGAACACTTCAGGATGTCATGTAATAGGTAAACAATCAGGTGCAGGGTGGTACCTGTCACTCCACTTTGTATTGGGCATCATACGATCATGATTGTTTTCCTATTAGAGCACACCTCAAGCATTTTATTCCTGAAATAACTATAATTAAATACCCTAAATCATAATTATTATAGTGTAAACATTTCATTAAACATAGACACCACTGAAATCTATGCAAACTGAAAACAGCCATACTACAAGAATTTTTAATGGCATTTTCTCGAGACTAAATGAACATGAAATCAACTCACCGGAAGGTCACATCGAAAATAAACCTTTTCTCTCTTTAAAAAATGTGCTTGTTATCCATTTTCATTTCAGTACACATGATATCTTGCTAATTATCTATGTCATACATTTGTGAAAAGTCTGGGGTCACAGTGTAGTGTCTGTTGGTAATGTTGAGATACTGTGGGGGTCACTACGTACAGTGGGACGGGCTTGCAAGTCTCATGGTAAACTGGATGGCCTTAATAATGTCTTTGACGGCTAAATAAAATTAATAAACATTCATAAAACAAAATGAACTAGAAGGGCACTCAGTAGAGTGCATACCTCTGCCAAGCCACATATCAACATCAAAATAAGATCCCTTGAAACTAGGATAATACACACTTCATGGGCGCTGTGTGAGATGGCTGCCTCTCCAGTAGCTCTGTAGTTTTTAGCTCTTTAACCCTTTGGTGACTGACCCCTTGAAAATGGTTCCTCCAGGAACCATGACGTTTCAGTTGTCAAGACAACGGAAAAACTAAAATACAAATACAAGAGAATTTTGTTTTGTGCACAAGAGCATTGTGACTTATCTTTCTGTTTTTGTATTTTAGTTTTTCCGTTGTCTTGACAACTGAAACGTCATCGTTCCTGGAGGAACCATTTTCAAGGGGTCAGTCACCAAAGGGTTAAACCTCTTTTTCCCCACCTTTTTTTTTACTTTTCTGCTCTTCTTACGAAGACATATTGTATTTTACTTATATAACATGGATATTTTTAACTTTAACACACAACCAGGAGCCAGTTTTCTCACTTATTCGAGAGAGGAGCTGCTGGCCCTGAAAACAACGGGACGAGCCGGGATACAACACCCCATCCCGGCCGAGCTGAGGAGGAAACCCAGGGGCTGCAAAGCTGGAGCTAAGCTAAAGGCTAGGCTAGCGGACAACCGGCGGCGCTGCAAACCATCCATTCCCTCCATTATCATGGGGAATGTGAACTTGCTGCCGAATAAAGTTGACGAGCTTTCCGCTCTGAACAACCAGCGGATTTACCGGGAGAGCAGCTTATTTATCTTTATGGAGACATGGCTTACACACCTTGTACCAGATGCTAACGTGGACCTGCGGGGATTCACTGCTGTGAGAGCCGACAGAGACACTAACACATGCGGGAAAAGAAAAGGTGGGGGACTCATCATTTATGTTAACAACTGCTGGTGTAACCCGGGACATATCTCCGTAAAGACAGTTTTATGTTGCCCTGACTTGAAGCTGCTAGCCGTTAGCCTGTGGCCATATTATCTGCTGAGGGAGTTCAGTCACGTGATCACCATCTGTGTTTACATCCCTCCGAGGGCAGATACAGCCACTGCATGTGAGAGGATTCACTCTGTCACAGCAAGGCTGCAGACACAGCACCCTGAGGCATTTATGATAATTTCTGGGGACTTTAATCATGCTACTTTGGACTCTACTTTGGCTGCTTTTTACCAGGCTGTGGATTGTCCAACAAGGAACAACAGGACAATTGACTTGCTGTATGCTAATGTGATGGATGCATACAGAGCCACACCCCTCCCCCCACTAGGGAAGTCTGTCCACAACCTGGTTCTTCTACAGCTGAAGTACACCCCCCTGGTTCAAAGGCAGCCTGCAACAACTAGCTCCATCAGGAGGTGGTCCCCTGAAATGGAAGATGCCCTCAGGGACTGCTATGACATCACGGACTGGGATGTGCTGCTTAGCCCACACTGAGGACATAGAGGGGCTGACACACTGTGATGGATTACCTCAACTTCTGTGCAGATTACTGTATGGTGTTACCCTAATAACAAGCCATGGGTAACACAGGAAGTCAAGGCTGTCCTCAACAGGAAGAAGTCTGCCTTCAGAAGCAGGGATAGGGAGGTGATGAAAGCAGCACAGCAGGAGGTAAAACAAGGTGTGTCCCCGACTACTGAAGACCTGCGCTGCTGAACTGGGTGAACCACTCCAACGCATCTTCAACCTCAGCCTGCAGCTGGGGAGGGTGCCCACCCTCTGGAAGACATCATGCATCGTTCCAGTTCCCAAAAAGAATCGGCCCAGCGAGCTGAATGACTTCCGACCGGTGGCACTCACTTCACATCTGATGAAGACTTTGATGAGGAAGGCTCTTCCTCAGACTCCTCAGATCCCAGGTACAACATGCCCAGGACTGTCTGCAGTTTGCGTACCGGGCAGGTGTTGGTGTGGAAGACACCATCCTCTACCTGCTATACTGAGCCCACTCGCATCTGGATAAGGGAAATGGCACAGTGAAGATCCTCTTCTTGGACTTCTTGAGTGCCTTCAACACCATCCAGCCCCTATTGCTTCAGGACAAACTGAACAGGATGCGAGTGGACCCCTGCCTGGTCACCTGGATCTCCAGCTACCTCACTGACAGGCCGCAGTACGTCAGGCTGAAGGACATCATGTCTGACACTGTGATTAGCAGCACCGGAACACCCCAGGGCATGGTGCTGGCCCGTCTTCTCTTCACCCTGTACACCGTGGACTTCTGCTACAACTCAGAGCTGTGTCACGTTCAGAAGTTTGCCGATGACACAGCCATCATTGGGTGTATCAGTGATGACAGAGAGGAGGAGTATAGGAGCCTGGTGAAGGACTTTGCTGTGTGGTCCAACAGGAACCATCTGCAGCTCAACACCTTGAAGGCCAAGGAATTGGTCATTGACTTTGGGAGGTCCAGACCAAGGTCACAACCAGTTCTGATTGAGGGAGTCGAGGTGGAGGCTGTGGATTCCTACAAGTACCTCGGGCTGTGGGTGGACAGCAAGCTGGACCAGACTTGCAACACCAAACACTTATACAGGAAGGGACAGAGCAGGCTATACTTCCTTAGGAGGCTGCAGTCCTTTAACATCTGCAGGAAACTCCTGTGGATGTTCTATCAGTCTGTGGTCACCAGTGTCCTGTTTTACACCATGGTGTGCTGGGGGGGGCAGCACATCCAAGAAGGACACATCCAGGCTGGACAAGCTGATCAAGCGGGCCGGCTCTGTGGTCGGCATGAAGCTGGAATCTCTGGTGATGGCGGCAGAGAAGAGGTCTATGGACAAACTACTGAACATCATGGATGATGCCAGTCACTCTCTCCACACCATCATCAGTAACCAGAGGAGCCTGTTCAGTGACAGAATGCTCCGTCCCAAGTGCAGGATGAACAGACTCAAAATTGAAATTGAAGGGTTGGAGTGCCAGATACCAACGGGTGATCCACGCGTTGGCATCTTTCATGCAGTGGAGCCACTGGAGGGGTGCGTGGTCCGAACAGAGGGTGAAAGGGCACCCCAGCAGGTAGTAACGGAGGTCGAGGACCGCCCACTTGATCGCCAGGCATTCCTTCTCAATAGTGCTGTAGCGCCCCTCACGCACCGACAGCTTCCTACTAATGTACAGGATGGGGCGGTCCTCCCCCTCCACCTCCTGGGACAACACCGCCCCCAGCCCTCTGTCCGACTCATCGGTCTGCAACACAAAAGGGAGAGAGAAGTCAGGGGAGTGTAAGAGTGGCCCCCCCACACAGTGCAGCCTTTACCTCAGAGAAAGCACGTTGACACTGCTCCGTCCACTGGACCGGATCTAGCGCCCCCTTTTTAGTGAGGTCAGCGGGCTGGTGACGTCTGAATAATTAGGTATAAACCTACGATAGTAGCCAGCCAGCCCCAGGAACTGTCTCACCCCCTTTTTGGTCTTGGGCCTCGGGCAGGCCTCAATCGCTGCTGTCTTATTAATTTGGGGACGCACCTGCCCGTTGCCCAAGTGGAAGCCCAGATACCATACTTCCACCCGCCCAATCGCACACTTCTTCGGGTTGGCAGTGAGACCCGCCCGCCTCAGCGACCTAAGGACGGCCCTCAGGTGTTGCAGGTGCCGCTGCCAGTTGTTACTATAAATGATAATGTCGTCCAGATATGCGGCCGCATAGGTGGCGTGGGGCTGGAGGACCCTGTCCATCAGCTGTTGAAACGTAGCGGGCGCCCCAAACAGCCCAAACGGAAGTGTGATGAATTGGTGTAAGGCGAACGGTGTGGAAAAGGCCGTTTTCTCCCGGGAAAATGGATTCAAGGGGATCTGCCAATATCGCTTCGTCAAATCCAGTGTCGAGTAAAAGCAAGCCGTGCCTAGTCGATCGAGCAGCTCATCAATACGAGGCATTGGGTATGCGTCGAATTTAGACACCGCGTTGACTTTTCTATAGTCCACACAGAACCGGACCGACCCGTCGGCCTTGGGTACCAAGACCACCGGGCTGCTCCAGTCACTGTGGGACTCCTCGACGATGCCCATTTCAAGCATGGTCTGAAGTTCTTCCCGAACCACCTTTTTTTTGTGTTCGGGTAGCCTGTAAGGGCAGCTACGCACTACCACCCCCGGGGGCGTCTCTATGTGGTGCTCTATGAGGTTAGTGCGACCGGGCAGGGGCAAGAACACATCCGAAAACTCGGCCTGCAACTGGGCAACCTCCGTGAGTTGGGTCGGGGAGAGGTGGTCTCCACAGGGGACCGGAGAGGTACGTGATGCCAATGTCCCTTTTTGAACCTCCTGCCCCAGCTCCGCCTTCTCCGGAACTACCGACACCAACGCCACGGGGACCTCCTCGTTCCAGAGTTTAAGCAGATTGAGGTGGTAGATCTGTAGCGCCCCCTCCCTGTCCGTTCGCCTTACCTCATAGTCGACATCCCCGACTCGTCGTGTGACCTCAAAGGGTCCTTGCCACTTGGCGATTAATTTGGAGCTCGACGTGGGCAACAGTACGAGTACCTTATCTCCCGGAGTGAACTCTCTAAGGCACGTGCCCTTGTTGTACAGGCGGGCTTGCCGTTCCTGGGCCTGCCGCAAATTCTCCTGAGTTAGGTGGGTGAGCGTGTGGAGTTTTGCGCACAGGTCCATAACGTACTGAATTTCGTTTTTACTCTGTGAAGGTCCCTCCTCCCAATTTTCCCGCAGCACATCTAAAATGCCGCGCGGCTTACGCCCGTATAACAATTAAAACAGGGAGAACCCCATGGAGGCTTGGGAGACCTCTCGCACTGCAAATAACAAGGGTTCGAGCCATTTATCCCAGTTACGTGCGTCCTCACTTACGAATTTTTTAATTATATTCTTGAGGGTGCGATTGAACCGTTCAACTAAACCGTCCGTTTGTGGGTGATAAACACTGGTGCGGATCGGCTTAATACCTAATAGCCCATACAGTTCGCTCAGTGTTCGTGACATAAACGAGGTGCCTTGGTCAGTCAGAATCTCTTTCGGGATTCCAACCCGGGAGATGACGTGGAAGAGGGCCTCCGCAATACTGCGTGCTGAGATATTGCGAAGAGGCACCGCTTCCGGGTATCGCGTTGCATAGTCCACCAGAACCAATATAAAGCGGTACCCTCGTGTTGACCTATCTAATGGCCCGACGAGATCCATCCCAATTCTTTCGAACGGGGTCTCGATTAATGGTAGGGGGCGCAAAGGCGCTTTTGGAATGGCCGCTGGATTTACTAACTGGCATTCGCGGCATGCCGTACACCACTTACGGACGTCACCGCGAATCCCCGGCCAATAGAATCGGGCCATTATCCGGGCTAGTGTCTTATCCTGCCCTAGGTGTCCAGCCATGGGATTAAAGTGAGCCGCCTGAAATACTAATTCCCGGCAGCTCTTTGGAATTAACAGCTGTGTGACTCGCTCTTTCGTCTGAGTGTCCTGCGTCACTCGGTATAATCTATCCTTCATAATAGAAAAATAGGGGAAGGACGGGGTGGCGTTCAGCTGGAACGTTTGACCATCGATTACTCTCACTTGGTCAAACGCACAGAGTCTCGTCTCGCGATTGTTCTAATGGGAAATCCGCGAGGGATTCCCCAACAGAAAGAGGAGGAGCCGGCGGCTCCTCACTCTGTCGTGGAGATGACGTAGACAGCTCTGCGACAGCAGCTCCAGCCAAAGCAACACCGGGACCTCCTCCTGTCAAATGGCAGGACCCACTCTTTACTAGGCGCGTCATTAAACCCCGAAATCCCGGCCAATCAGTCCCCAAAATTAAAGAGTGGGTAAGGCGAGGATTAACCGCCGCCTTCACTATAGATTTTTCCCCTCTGAAAAATATGTGGACCGACACCAAAGGGTAGCTGTGAACATCCCCGTGCACACACAACACCTTCACCCCCTGTGCTCCCCCCAATGCCTCGTCTTGCACCAGGTTTTGGCAGATCGAGGTCTGATTGCAACCAGAATCCACCAACGCCTGATATGTAGCCCCTTGTACACTCACCGGTATGCGATACGCTCCGGCCCGATCGAGGGCAGCTTCTGGCGCGTTGGGGATCCGTACCACCGTGCCCACCTCCATTGCTGCGCACTGTTGTTGCAGGTGGCCCGGCTCCCCGCAGCACCAGCAAACTGGCCCGGGCTTTCCCTCTGCACCGGTGCTCTGGGGCTCACTCACCTGAGGGGGGGGGAGAGACAGACACAGAAGGGAGAAACGGGAGGGCACCATGGGTGCGGCGGGCCGGTTGGGGTTGAGCCGGCCCCCGCCTCCGTGGTGGGGGAATGGGGCGAGGACGGGACACAGAAGGGAGGGGAGAAAGAGAGAGAGAGAAGAGGAGAGAAAAGGAGAGAAGACGTCGTCGGTTGTCCTGCCGCCGGAACAGCCGCCAAATGATCCTCCGCCAGTCCTACTGCCTGATCCAGCGACACTGGGCGGTGGCACTGGACCCACTCCGCGGTTCCGGCTGGTAAGCGGGTGATGAACTGCTCCAGCACCACCTGATCGATGATTCCCTCGGTGTCGCGATCGTCGGCCCTCAGCCACCGCCAGCAGGCGTCCCGGAGCTGCTGGCCAAACGCGAATGGCCGGCCGACTTCCTCCAACCGCAGCGTGCGGAAGCGCTGGCGCTGTTGTTCTGGCGTGCGCCCCACGCGCTGGAGTATGGCCCGGCGAAGGTCCGTGTAGGCCAGCCAGCGGTCGGCGGGGAGCTGTAGCACGGCCAGCTGTGCCTCTCCCGTCAGGAGGGGGGTGCTCCATCGGCCACCCCGAGGCTTCGGCGACCTGCTCGAACAATGTGAGAAACGCCTCGGGGTCGTCCTGCGGGCCCATCTTGGTCACAGTGAGGGGAGACGGGCCCGCGGCTGGGGCGCTGGTGGACCCCGCCGACATGAGGAGATGCCGGAACACCTCGCGATCTTCCTGCTGGGCCAGCACCAGGGCTTCGAAGCGCCGCTCTTGCTCCTTTCGGAGCGTGACGAGTGCCTGGTGCTGGCTTTGCTGAGCCCTGGTGAGGGCGTGGACCAGGTCCGCGAACGGGGAGGATTCCATGGGGCTGCGAGGTTGGTGCTCCACCTTGTCCCGGATTTCGGCACCACTGTAAGCTCTCTGAAGTGTGGGTGGAGCACAGAGGACGGCAGGACAACGCTTCAGGTACTAATAGGCTTTATTGCCAGACTTTTCAGTATAACAGCCTAGTTTTATTCTGTTAGCGAAACACACACACACACACACACACACACACACACACACTGTGTTCTTGTCCCGGGATGAGCTCTCCTCTGCTCTCCCTCTGCCTCCTTAAATAGGGCACAGTTACTGGGAAGACACATAAAACACAGGTAAATTACCGTCAGGTGTAGTGATTCTGCCACTCACCTTCCCTGGCTCCGCCCTCCTGTCACAGACCGGTGCTTGACCACGCCCCCGCTGCCACAACAACATATCAAATGTCGAAAGTGAGACATTTTGAAATTTCATGCCAAATATTGGCTCATTTGAAATTTCATGACAGCAACACATCTCAAAAAAGTTGGGACAGGGGCAATAAGAGGCTGGAAAAGTTAAAAGGTACAAAAAAGGAACAGCTGGAGGACCAAATTGCAACTCATTAGGTCAATTGGCAATAAGTCATTAACATGACTGGGTATAAAAAGAGCATCTTGGAGTGGCAGCGGCTCTCAGAAGTAAAGATGGGAAGAGGATCACCAATCCCCCTAATTCTGTGCCGACAAATAGTGGAGCAATATCAGAAAGGAGTTCGACAGTGTAAAATTGCAAAGAGTTTGAACATATCATCATCTACAGTGCATAATATCATCAAAAGATTCAGAGAATCTGGAAGAATCTCTGTGCGTAAGGGTCAAGGCTGGAAAACCATACTGGGTGCCCATGATCTTCGGGCCCTTAGATGGCACTGCATCACATACAGGCATGCTTCTGTATTGGAAATCACAAAATGGACTCAGGAATATTTCCAGACAACATTATCTGTGAACACAATTCACCGTGCCATCCGCCGTTGCCAGCTAAAACTGTATAGTTCAAAGAAGAAGCCGTATCTAAACATGATCCAGAAGCGCAGACGTCTTCTCTGGGCCAAGGCTCATTTAAAATGGACTGTGGCAAAGTAGAAAACTGTTCTGTGGTCAGACGAATCAAAATTTAAAGGTCTTTATGGAAAATCAGGGACACCGTGTCATTTGGACTAAAGAGGAGAAGGACGACCCAAGTTGTTATCAGCGCTCAGTTCAGAAGCCTGCATCTCTGATGGTATGGGGTTGCATTAGTGCATATGGCATGGGCAGCTTACACATCTGGAAAGACACCATCAATGCTGAAAGGTATATCCAGGTTCTAGAGCAACATATGCTCCCATCCAGACGACGTCTCTTTCAGGGAAGACCTTGCATTTTCCAACATGACAATGCCAAACCACATACTGCATCAATTACAGCATCATGTCTGCGTAGAAGAAGGGTCCGAGTACTGAACTGGCCAGCCTGCAGTCCAGATCTTTCACCCATAGAAAACATTTGGCGCATCATAAAACGGAAGATATGACAAAAAAGACCTAAGACAGTTGAGAAACTAGAATCCTACATTAGACAAGAATGGGTTAACATTCCTATCCCTAAACTTGAGCAACTTGTCTCCTCAGTCCCCAGACGTTTACAGACTGTTGTAAAGAGAAAAGGGGATGTCTCACAGTAGTAAACATGGCCTTGTTCCAATTTTTTTGAGATATGTTGTTGTCATGAAATTTAAAATCACCTAATTTTTCTCTTTAACTGATACATTTTCTCAGTTTAAACATTTGATATGTCATCTATATTCTATTCTGAATAAAATATGGAATTTTGAAACTTCCACATCATTGCATTCCGTTTTTATCTACAATTTGTACTTTGTCCCAACTTTTTTGGAATCGGGGTTGTACTAAAGCTGTATACCAAATTTCATCAAAATTTGTTAACTCCTTTTAAGTTATGCTTGGAACACACACACACACACACACACACACACACAAAAAAAACCTGGATCCACATACATATCTGGATTTGCATCTAAATCTCATGAATTGCTCCTTGGCCCACGGCTTACCTTTGCTCCAAATTTCATCAAAATCCGTTCACTTGTTCTTGGCTTACACTGGGAAAAGACAAACAAATGGAGGTGAAAACATAACCTCCACCAACAAAGGTAACTGGTAGAGATAATAAATAATATAGATATTTAGGCGCTGCCTAAAAGCAGAGCTCCTGATGAGTGTACAAGCAAAATATTTACAATGGCACAAAATCAACCTGAATAGAATAATAATATTGTAGCATATTAACCATCGAATTGTGTAGTGTCCTGTATTTCATGCCAATAAACTGCTACATTGTCTTGTGACAGTGATACCAATAATGAGATATGCATTGCCATTACGAATACATATTTATTCCTTTCTTTGACACTGCATGCCATGAACCAGAAACACCACCACCACATTTATTATGGTGTGATTCTGCTGGGTGCCTGGTGGACAGCAATGAACCAGCACTTTCACTTGACATCATTACTATAGAGTTACCATCGAATGTCAAACTTCAGATGTCAAACAATTGTCTGGGTACATCTTTCATGTGTTGGAGTTCAGAGCGCGCAGCCGCAGATTGCAAAATGCATGCATGCCATTAGGATTAATTAGCATGCACCTGTTCCTTATTAGAGATCAATCACAGCACATACATATAAGGACTCTGAGTAACACACACAGACTTTGTGAAAGCCTTGTATTTTGTTTCACTTTTCTGGTTTTGACTCTCATCTCATCATCTGTAGCCGCTTTATCCTGTTCTACAGGGTCGCAGGCAAGCTGGAGCCTATCCCAGCTGTCTACGGGCGAAAGGCGGGGTACACCCTGGACAAGTCGCCAGGTCATCACAGGGCTGACACGTAGACACAGACAACCATTCACATTCACACCTACGGTCAATTTAGAGTCACCAGTTAACCTAATCTGCATGTCTTTGGACTGTGGGGGAAACTGGAGCACCCGGAGGAAACCCACGCGGACACGGGGAGAACATGCAAACACCGCACAGAAAGGCCCTCGCTGGCCACGGGGCTCGAACCCGGACCTTCTTGCTGTGAGGCGACAGCGCTAACTACTCCACCACCGTGCCGCCTGGTTTTGACTCTGTTTGTGTTATTGGACTGTGAGTATTGTATTACCTCTGATATCCTGTCTGTGCCTCACTCCACCACTGGCTGTTTTTTGACTCTGCTTTTGTCTCCATTTTGGATCTGTTTGCAAGTGTGTTTTCAATAAAACTCTTCCTGCACTTACATCCATCAACCGCCCTTACATGACAGAAACTGTCAACTGTCCAACAACCTAGTGGACTAATATGGTTTTATATGAAACTGTCATGAATATTTTCTGTAAAATGTGTTGGCAAATAATCCCACATTACTTTTTAAAATGCAAATTAAAAACAAGCACTGGACCCATCTATCTTATGGAAATAAAGATACAAATTTCATTGTCTGGTGGTCAAGTATTTATGAGATGTGTTGCCTTGCACTTATGATCAGGTTCCCTGTGGTGGTACACGTACATCATACGTACGGACAGCATTCGGTCAAAAAACATCAAAAATCAGGTAGATGCATTTCTATAAGCTCTGTGCAGACGAGGGGCTCCACTATTAAATAAAAAAAAAGAAAATGATTAATAATTAATGAATAATAATTAAGAAATAATTTATGTTCTCATGAGAAAATGAGCTTGATCTTAGGATTATGAAATAATTTTCATTATCACAAGACAACAACATTAAAATGTATTGCAAGCACAGCCCTTCTTGACTCCCATAGAAATCAGAATACAAAGAAATACAAACAAACAAGTTTTAAGCAGCTACTTAGTATAATATAGTGTAAAATGTAAATTTTACAATCTTAACTAAACAGCAGCAACTCTCTAAATGCTTTTCAATCTTTTGAAGCATCCCAGACTCATCAATTGAATAGATAGAGGCAGGATTGACAGATATATTGACAAGATAGGTCTTACTATAATTCACTGGTGGGTTATAAAACTCAAGGGTTGGGCTTTTCGACAAATTAAGTATTGAAGTGTACATAAATTTCCATAGCAAATTGCCACTAATGTTCAGTTCACTAGCACTGGGCTTGATCTCTGTCAGCTAAAGAATGGGAACATCAATCTATCTCTCATATATATATATATATATATATATATATATATATATATATATATATATATATATATATATATATATATATATATATATATAATGTGTTTACACCACCATACTGTGGTCATTTTATAGTCAGCAGGTCTAATTATATCTTTTCAAAAATTGGACCTAGATAAAAAAAAAAGTGATGGCCCAGTACTGGACCACACTTCCATCATTTCCACTTCAATTTCACATTTACAGCATTCCATCAAAAAAGTTGTCATCATAAACCTGTATAATAATATATTACAACGGATGTTAGATAGCAGACTGTGAGTACACAGGCACTTACGGATGTATGTGCAGTGGAAGACAGCTTTAGAATAGCAAACCAAGCCAAAAAGAGAGACAGGAATCGTAGTCAAAGAACAAGCTAGGGTCGGGCGATCGGCGAACAGAGCAACGTGGGCAAAACAGAAATCGAGGAAGCAAGAAATCACTAGCAAAGGTCAAACAGGCAGAAAGGCAGTCAGAAAATAACAAGGCTTGGTATGTATGGAAAAACCAGAACGATACTTTGCAATGTGTGCTTGTGTGACTGGGGTTTAAATACTGAGACAGGTGATGAGGAAATGAATGTCAGCTGAGAGTCAGAAGGTGGGAGATAGAGGTCGCTGTGTGTGCTGGGAGTTGTAGTCCGAGCTGTCCATGTTTGCAGTCTGCTCATCTCCAGCGGGTTTACTGACAGAGCCCCTCGAGGAGCTACCTCCAGGAGCTATACTCTTTAGGGGGTGTCCTCAACCTCTGGGTGCTGGCTTGCTGGGGTGTTGGATGTGGAAGTCTTGCTTGAGTAGAGGGTTGAGGATGTCCTTGGACTTGACCCAACTTTGTTCTTCCAGCCCATACCCTTCCCAATCTACCAGGTACTCGATCTGGCTGCCTCTTTGCCTGGAGTCGGGGATTTTGTTGACCTGGTAGATGTGTTCCCCGTCGAGATTCAGAGAAGGGTGAGCTTGAGTGGGTGTGTTGCCAGAGAGCGGACGTGGGATGACCGGTTTGAGATTGGAGACGTGGAAAGTGGGAGAGACTCTGCTGTGCAGTGGAAGTTCTAGATGATATGAGACATCGTTGATGCACCATAACACCTTGAAGGGTCCAATGTAGCATGGTTGTAGTTTCTTACAGGTGTGTGTCTCTCGTAGGTTCTTAGTCGCCACCCATACTCAATCACCGGGAAGATAGGTGGGAGTCTCTCCTCTGTGTCGATCAGTATATGTCTTGTACTTGGCACAGATGACCTCTAGCCACTGATGGACCTCTTCCCAAATGGTTTGGCTGCGCTGGAACCACTCGTCTACTGCCTGTACCTGATTGGGTGTGTCATCCCAGGGGAACAAGGGTGGTTGGTAGTCGAGTATGCACTGGAAAGGCATTAGCGGAGTCACAGAATACTTTAGGGAGTTCTGTGCATACTTGGCCCATGGCAGGAAACGTGTCCAGTCCCCCTGGTTGCGCATGCAGTAGGTTCACAGGAAGCAGCCAATTTCCTGGTTGGCCCATTCTACCTGCCCATTGGACTGGGGGTGGTAGCTGGATGTGAGGCTAACAGACACCCTCAACCTCTCCATGAAGCAGGACCAGAACTTGGAGATGAATTGTGGACCTCAGTTGCTGACGATGTCTTCAGGGATGCCGTGGTATCAGAATACTTGTTGGAAAAGACGCTCAGCCATTTGGGTGGCCATAGGGATACCTGGAAGAAAGATGAGCCTCAAAGCTTTCGAGAACCAGTCGATGGTGACCATGATTGTGGTATCGTTTTGTGATGAAGGGAGGTTTGTGATGAAATTGATCGCCAAGTGTGACCAGGGTCGCTGTGGGACAGGTAGTGGCATGAGTTTGCCGGTTGGAGGAGCTCGAGGAACATTGGCCTGGGCACAGTCCGAACAGGAAGAGATGAACCAGTTCATTTTGGTCAGCATGTTGTCCCACCAATACCTATTCTTCAGCATCTGGTAGGTACATTGACTGTTGGGGTGACCAGTGGCAGGAGAGGAGTGCACCCAAGTGATGAGTTTGCTGCGTAGATGTGCTGGAACAAAGAGAAGACCAGATGGGATATGATTAGGTACAGATTGTGGTTGAGACTTATGGATTTCACTGTCCAGATCCCACGTGATGGTTTGTATGAAGTGCTGTGTTGGGATGATGGATTAAGGTTCTGTGTCTTTGGGAGATGGTTCTACAGACCAGGACAGAGCATCCACCTTGGTGTTCTTGGACTCTGGCCAGAAGGAGATAGAGAAATTAAAATGGGTGAAGAACAGCACCCACCTGGCCTGACATGGATTCAACCTCTTGGCCTTCTTGAGATACTCTAGGTTCTTATGGTCAGTTAGGATGATGAACAGATGAGTTGCTCCCTCCAATCAGTGTCGCCATTCCTCCAAGGCTAGTTTGATGGCCAGCAGCTCGCGATTGCCCACATTGTAATTCCTCTCAACAGGGATTAGCTTCTTGGAGAACACCACCACTGGGTGTAGTTTTGGCTTTTTCCCAAACCGCTGGGACAAGATGGCTCCTATTCCTGTGTTGGAGGTGTTTACCTCCACAACGAATAGTTTCGTGGGGTCTGGATGCTGGAGAACTGGAGCTGACGTGAAGGTGGTTTTCAGTTTGTTGAAGGCTTCTTCTGCCTGAGGATTCAATCAGAGGCACTTGGGACCCTTTGTCAGGAGAGTGGCCAATGGAGCGGCCAAGGTGCTGAAGTTCCTGATGAAACAGTGGTAGAAGTAGGCAAAACCTAAAAAATTCTGGAGGTCCTTGACTGACTTAGGATGGGGGCTTGAGGTAATGGCTGAGACTTTGGTTGAGTCCATGCTGACCCCTTCCGAGCTAATGATGTAGCCCAGGAAGGAGATCTTGTCTTGGTGGAATTCACATTTTTTGGCTTTGACGTAGAGGTGGTTCACCAGCAATCGTTTGAGGACAGTTCTGACATGGTCCTGATGACTGGGGAAATCTGAGGAATAGATCAAGATGTCATCTATGTAGGCAATGATGTATTTTCCCAGCATGTCCCGCAGCACGTCATTGATGAAACTTTGGAACATGCTGGCAGCCAAAAATAGGCTATATGGCATGACCCGGTATTCGAAGTGACCAGTGGTTGTGCTGAAGGTGGTCTTCCACTCATCACCTCGTTTAATCCGGATCAGGTTGTAGGCACTTCAAAGGTCCAGTTTGGAAAACACCTTGGCTGATCTGAGTTGCTCCAGAGCTGCCGGAACCAGAGGGAGAGGACACGGATATTTAACGGGGACTTCATTAAGCCCACTATAGTCTGTGCAGGGCCAAAGTCCACCTCCTCATCTATCCATGAAGAAGCCGGCCGAGGCAGGAGATTTTGATGGCCGGATGTAACATTGTTTGAGAGCCTCCTGGATGTACTCTTCCATGGCAGCATGTTCTTTCTGGGAAAGGGGATAGATGCAACCTCGTGGTGGCACCATGCCTGGCAACAGCTCAATGGTGCAGTTGCAGGGCCTATGCAGTGGTAGTCCACAGGCCTTCCCCTTGCTGAAGACCTCAGAAAGTTCCTGGTAGCATTCTGGAACGTTGTCCTTGAAGTCAGGGAGCGGGCTCTCAACTGAGGTGGAGGAAATGAAGAGTTGGGGATGAGAGAGGCAGATCTGAAACCACAAAGTTGACCACTGGAGTATCTCCTTGTTCTGCCATGAGATGAGGGGATCATGCAGTTGTAACCGGGGCAGCCGAGGATGATATCATGATGGTCAGTGGTTGATGTACAAAGAGATTAGTTCGTGATGTAGGACCCCCACTTGTATCTGCAGCGGCTGTGTCCATGATGTGACAAGGCCATCGCCAATGGGTCCATCGTTGATAGTCCAGATACTAAGCGCACTTTGCAGAGAGGTGACTGGCAGGTTGAGCTTTTGCACAAGGGCTTTGCTGATGAAGTTCCCCTCTGCTCCTGAATCTATGAAGGTGGATAGGACATGAGTGGAGGCTGCCATCTTCAGTAACACTGGGATTTTGAAGGATTTAGAGTTAAGTTTTCTCACGGGACTTTGGGCTGAAACAGGTCTCTCGGTTGAGGTTCCCCGGGCAGGTTGAACTGGGCAGTGTTGGATGTCATGACCGGCGCTCCCACAGTAGAAGCACAAACCCTCCTTGTGCCTTCTGGCACTCTCAGCACAGGACAACCGTGTGCGTGACAGCTCCATGGGTGCGTCGTCCTCGGGAGGCAATGTTATCTTCTTCTCCATGAAAAGCGAAGGCCGGTGCTTCAACAGACGTATGGCCAGTTCGATCAGGGTGTCCAGTGAGAGGTTCTCATCCCTACA
The DNA here is from genome assembly GCF_027579695.1 of Neoarius graeffei. NCBI lineage: Eukaryota > Metazoa > Chordata > Actinopteri > Siluriformes > Ariidae > Neoarius > Neoarius graeffei. The sequence continues at coordinate 28,162,023 of NC_083579.1, forward strand.
TGCCAGCTCACTGAGTATTTCAGGGCGCAGTCCCTGGTGAAAGACCGCTTTGAGTGCTGGGTCATTCCATCCACTGGAGGCTGCAAGAGTCCTGAAATCCAGGGCATACTCGGCGACACTTCTGGTGCCCTGTGAGCTGGTGAGAAGCTTTCCTCAACTTCAATTCCCTTGGGCTCGTGATTGGTTACCTTCTTGAATAGGGAGAGGAACTGTTCATATCACCCCGTTGGCTTTCCACCTTTGTTCCAGATGGCTGTAGCCCATCGGAGTGCTTTGCCGGTGAGGAGACAGAAATTTAGCGATTTTGTGTTCTTCCGGAATATCCGGCATGGTGGCGAAATACAATGAGCATTGTAACAAGAAGCCCTTACATGCGGCGGAGTCACCAGCAAACTTTTCTGGTGCAGGGAGTTGCAATGCCGAGCAAGAAGGAAATTCAGCGCATGCTAGGAGGGCCTGCGACATAACAGTTGTTAGCTGCGTCATCCTGGTGTTCAGATCGGTGAGCATCTGTTGATGTTCTCCCAGCAGTCACCCCTGTGCGTTGAGAGCCTTCTGTTTGTGATCCTCCACTACATCCATGCTGGTGAAGTATCCTGTGAGTATGCAGGCACTTACGGATGTATGCGCGGCAGAAGACAGCTTTAGAATAGCAAATCAAGCCAAAACAAGAGACAGGAATCGTAGTCAAAGAACAAGCTAGGGTTGGGCGATCGGCGAACAGAGTAACATGGGCAAAACAGAAATTGAGGAAATGAGAAATCACTAGCAAAGATCAAACAGGCAGAAAGGCAGTCAGAGAATAACAAGGCTTGGTATGTATGGAAAAACCAGAACAATACTTCACAATGTGTACTTGTGTGACTGGAATTTAAATACTGAGACAGGTGATGAGGAAATGAATGTCAGCTGAGAGTCAGAAGGTGGGAGATAGAGGGCGCTGTGTGGGCTGGGAGTTGTAGTCCAAGCTGTCCATGTTTGTAGTCTGCTCATCTCCAGTGGGTTTAGTGACACTGACTAATATTAGCATAGAGGATCATGAAAATGTATCAATAATGATGTACAATTCTGAAAGAAATCCTGTCAGATTAGCTTATATTAGCTAACTAGCATTAGCAGTGAAGATTATGAAACCCATCACTCACTCAGAAATATAATGAAAAAAAATCTGCAGAATTCCTGTCAGACTAGTTTATTTTAGCTAGCTAGCACTAGCAGTGTGTATTATAAGACATGGAAATATGACTAAAATTCTGACAGGAAATCCTGTCTAAGTCAGCTAGCTAGCATTAGCAGTGAAGATTATGGAACTCTATTGCTGACTTCATTATCTCTAGCCGCTTTATCCTGTTCTACAGGGTCACAGGCAAGCTGGAGCCTATCCCAGTTGACTACAGGCGAAAGGCGGGGTACACCCTGGACAAGTCGCCAGGTCATCACAGGGCTGACACATAGGCCAAGTTTACATTAGACCGTATCTGTCTCGTTTTCTTCGCGGATGCACTGTCCGTTTACATTAAAACGCCTGGAAACGCCTGGAAACGGGAATCCGGCAAGGTCCACGTATTCAATCCAGATTGTGTCTGGTCCAGTGCTGTGTAAACATTGAGAATACGTGGATACGCTGTGCTGAGCTCTAGCTGGCGTCGTCATTGGACAACGTCACTGTGACATCCACCTTCCTGATTCGCTGGTGTTGGTCATGTGATGCGACTGCTGAAAAATGGCGCGGACTTCCGCCTTGTATCACCTTTCATTAAAGAGTATAAAAGTATGAAAATACTGCAAATACTGATGCAAATACTGCCCATTGTGTAGTTATGATTGTCTTTAGGCTTGCCATCCTTCCACTTGCAAGTGGTAAGTGACGTGCATGCCCGATATGCACTGAGATCACACACACAGCGGCTCAGTCCCAAATCACTGCTCGTGCGCTTCACTCGCGTGCTCTGTGAGCTGCGCAGGGCCGGAGTGCACACCCTCCAGAGGGCACTCGCTGTTCAGGGCGGAGTGATTTGGAGCGCAGGATGCCTGCGGAGCCGAGCGTATCCGTGTATTGGCGTTGCTGTGTGCACGCGAATCGTGTATTGGCATTGCTGTGTGCACGCTAATCGTTTTAAAAACGTTAATCTGATGATCTGCTGATACGGTCTAATGTAAACCCCACCATAGACACAGACAACCATTCACACTCACATTCACACCTACGGTCAATTTAGAGTCACCAGTTAACCTAACCTGCATGTCTTTGGACTGCGGGGGAAACTGAAGCACCTGGAGGAAACCCACGCGGACACGGGGAGAACATGCAAACTCCGCACAGAAAGGCCCTCGCCAGCCATGGGGCTCAAACCCGGACCTTCTTGCTGTGAGGCGACAGCGCTAACCACTACACCACCATGCCGACCATATTGCTGACTTGGATATTCAAAATTGGATATAATTCAAAATTCACATGGATTCTATTAGATTTCCTTATATTAGCAAGCTGGCTAACATTGCAAACATTGCTAGTGAATATTATGCAAACATCTGTGGTAATAAACCTATATACTTTGCCTGAAAAAATTCCTCAGGAATTTTGTCAGATTAGTTTACATTACTTAGATAGCATTAGCAGAGAAGATTATGCAACTTACTCAGAACTAAACATTCCACAGAAGTCCTTGCAGATTAGCTTCTGTTTGCTAGCTAACATTTAGAAGTGGAGACTCTGAAACTGTATTACTGACTTGAAAATATTCCTAAAGATTTTCCACAGGAATCTTATCAGTTTAGCTTATGTCAGTTAGCTGGCTAGTATTATCAGAGAAGCTTATCCATTTCTGTGGTGATAACATTTCTCTCAGAAATTCTGTCTGGGGATGAAATGTTAGCTAGCTAGGATTAGCAGTAAAGATTATAGAATTGTATTACAGATTCAGTAATATGGCTAAAAAAAAATTCAACAGGAATGCTTGCAGATTATTCTATGGTGCTGACTAGCACTGGCAGTGAAGATTAAGCACTTCTGTGGCTATAACTGTAAAACTTTCTCAGAAATTCTGTAAGTTTATGTTCACATGAGTAGTGAAGATTATGAAAACATATTATTGAATTAGATATGACTGACTAAAAACATCAACTAGGAATCCTGTCAGAGTAGCTAACTAGAATTAGCAGTGAAGATTATGAAACCCATTACTCACTCAGATATATCATAATAAAGTTTTGCAGGATTCCTGTCAGATTAGTTTGTTAGCTAGCTAGCATTAGTAATAAATATTATGGAACCTTATTGCTGACTTGGATATATAATTCAAAATGTACAGGGATTCTGTCAGATTCCTTTATGTTAGTGAGCTGGCTAACATTGCTAGTGAAGATTAAGCACTTCTGTGGTTATAAATAAAATACTTTCTTAGAAATTCTGTCAGGTAAGTTTATGTTAGCTAGACAGGACTAGCAGTGAAGATTATGAAATCATATTACTGACTCAGATGTGAATGTGACTAAAAAAAAATCCCACAGGATCCTGTCAGATTAGCTCGCTAGCATTTACTAATTTAGATTATGTAATTATTTACTATAGCTCTGACTTAATTAAGTTCTGTGTGCATATATATATATATATATATATATATATATATATATATATATATATATATATGTGTGTGTGTGTGTGTGTGGTCAGAAGTTTACATACACTGACATGAATGTCATCTTGGATATGAATGTCATGGCAATATTTGGGCTTTCAGTAATTTCTTTGAACTGTTCTTTTTCTGTGGCAGAATGTGCAGCATTCATCTTTAATTACAAAAAAACACTAGAATTTGGTGCACAAGTTTAAATTTTCTTTGGGTTTTTTTAAATCAACACAGGGTCAAAATTATATATACAGGGTCAAAAATTTACATACGCTCACTTAGATTATTAATTCTCAGGTGCTGAAACTTCCAAATTGTCCCTTATCTTGCCAAGACCGAGGTCTCTTAACTTCCTCTTAGTGATCATGCTTGACTGTAGCTGGTAGTTTCTGTGTGCCTTCATAAAAAGGGTTTGTTTACAGCACTCATTGGATTGACCAACACACAGTAAAATGGGAAAGTCCAAGGAGCTCAGTGCAGACCTGAGAAAGAGGATCACAGATATACACAACACCGGAATGTTTCTTGGAGCCATTTCTAAACAACTGCAAATTCCAAGCTCAGTTCAAACAATTGTATCCAAGTTAATTGTGGGGTGTAGTCACTTTGCCAAGCCACTTTGCTACAAGAAAACCCAAACCATCACCCTCAGCTGAAAGGAAATTGGTTTGGATGGTCAGGAACAACCTGGGAAACACCATGGTACAGCCCTGCCATGAACTGGAAGCTGATGGATCACTGTCTACAGTTCAGATCATCATGGACTAATGCTGCTTTTCCACTACCAACGCGGCTGAGTCGGGCTGAGCTGTGCCGTGCTGAGTTGGGCTGAGTCGAGCTGAGTCGAGCTGAGCGGGGCTATTGAAGTTGCATTTCGATTACAACTGCGCTGAACCGTGCTGGCTGGAAGTGGGTGGACACATTGGGTGGAGTTAGCGAAAGTGGGTGGACGTCATGTGATGTCGTTAAGCAGCGCAAACAGTGACATCAGTGAGCTTTTAAGCGGTAGTCTCACGACCCGAATAGTAAACAATAAACATGGAGGACATGGAGTCGTTAGTGTTCCTGGTCTTGGTGCTGTGGCTTGTTGTCACCGACAACACCAACAGATACTGGCAAGAGCGTATAAGGCTTCAGAAATTCTCATAATTCGTAATTCTTCTTCTTCCGGGTTTACGGTGTTTACATATCCCAGCGTGCTCGCGGGGCATGTGTGGGCATGTGAGGACACTCCTCCTCACCAATCAGTGCACAGGGGAGTGTCTGCTCACGCCCCCAGCCTCACTCGGCTCGCTTTGGCTCGCTTCAGCCCCACTCCAAAACGGTGCGAGTTTTAGGGGCTAAGCAGGGCAGAAGCGAGCTGAGTCGTGCTGTTCTTTGGTAGTCGAAACGCGAGCCGTGTCGGGCTGAAGTGAGCTGAAGCGAGCTGAAGTGAGCTGAAAAAGGGTAGTGGAAAAGGGCCATAAGAGGCTGCTATCCAAGAAATAACCCCCTGCTCCAAAATTGACACCTTCAAGCTTAACTGATGTTTGAAGCTGACCACATGGACAAAGAAAAAGCCTGCTGGAGGATAGCTGTATGGTCAGATGAGACAAAAATTGAGTTGTTTGGGCACAATGACCACCATGTACAGAGGGACACTGTGCCAGCTAGTGGTGGTGGTAGCAGCATCATGCTTTGGGGTTGTTTTGCTGCCAGTGGAACTGGTTCATTGCACAAAGTGGATGGAATAATGAAGAAGGAGGACTACCTCTGAATTCTTCAGCATAAACCATCAGAAACTTTAACATGACTTGGAACTTGAGCATTCCAACAGGACAATGAACCCAAACACACATCAGGGCTGGTTGTGGAGGAAAAAGCAGGCTAACATTAAGCTTAAAACAAGTCCTGATTTTAAGTTGAGTCCATGCCAAGAAAAAAAAAAGAACTCTACCAATTCTATCATGAAGTGTTGTGAAATATCCAACCAGAATTCTGCCAGAAGCTTGTTCATGGTAAACAAAAATGTTTGGTCAAGGTGAATCTTGCGACGAGACATTTTACCCAAATATTATGTGTGCTGTGTGTATATTTTTGACCCTGTATTGATTTCAGAAAACCCAAAGAAAATTAAAACATGTACACCAAATTCTAGTGTTTTTATTTAATTAAAGATGTATGCTGCACATTCTGTCACAGAAAAAGAACAGTTCAAAGAAATTACTGAAAGCCCAAGTATTGCCATGACATTCATATCCAGGATGGCATTCATGTCACTGGATGTAAACGTCTGACCACAACGTGTGTGTGTGTGTGTGTGTGTGTGTGTGTGTGTGTATATATATATATATATATATATATATATATATATATATATATATATATATATATATATATATATGGGTCTGTCTCAGAAACTGGGTACTGTGGGGGTACCCCACTTAATATACTCACAGTCAATAAACTATACGGTTTTGAATGATGTTGGTTTTAATTTGAAATAAAATGATGAAAGAAATAATACAGACAAAACTAAAACTTTGATGTGAATATTCAGAATTTTGCAAAAATTCTGCAAATTTGTGGAAAAATGGCGGCTTGATCTGGGACATGATAAATGGTTGACTACATCGCATTCCCTTAAAAAGGTTGTAGTCCACTGAAAAGTCTACAGTTATCACTAATTGTATTTTAAGTTGTAACTTTATACACCTACGGATTGGTGCGCTCACAGAATAATCATAACTGTAATAAAACATCATGCAAAATATTTGATCATCGTTGTAACTCCATTTTCCGCATACCCAAAACCAATACGATCGTGTGTTTTGATCTCAACGGAAAGCCTCTATGGGGTGCCTAGTGTCACCGGGCCCATTTCGTGGACGAAATGCATTTCGTCCATCACAGAATGCATTTCGTCATCACAAAATGCATTTCGTCGGATGAAATGCATTTCGTCCCACGAAATGCATTTTGTCCATCACGAAATGCATTTCGTCCATCACAGAATGCATTTCGTGATGGACGAAATGCATTTCATGGGACGAAATGCATTTTATGATGGACGAAATGCGTTTCGTGATGGACGAAATGCATTTCGTCCGACAAAATGCATTCTGTGATTGACGAAATTCATTTTGTGATCTACTATACTGCATTCTGTGGACGAAATGCATTTCGTGATGGACAAAATGCATTTCGCGATGGACGAAATGCATTTCGCGATGGACGAAATGCTTTCTGTGATGGACAAAATGCATTTCGTCCACGAAATGGGCCTGGTGACACTTGGCACCCCATAAGCCTCAGGGTCAAGGTCACTACCTCACCAAAAGTAGTAACTTAAAATCACTACGCCATATAAAAATTTAGTTATAAATCTGCGATTTTGGTTTTTAAAACGAAAGCTGAAAGTTAGATATAGAATATGTTTCTTACAGAATATGTTACAATGGTAGCTGGTCTTGTATGAATTTCTGAGCTATAAAATGAGTTATGGTCTATTTTTTATCGTAGTGTTTTATTTGTGTGTGGGGAAGGACACACATTAACAATTTGCATGTGTAGAATGGAATTTTCCATTCAACAGTTAGAAGTTGATCGTGCTTCCATTTTTGGTCTTTCTGTTACACGGGTGATCTGTTCGGACGTTATCACTGAAAAGGTGAGTTTTGACAGTTTTATTTTGTTTTAGTCTTGCAGTATAAGGCAAGAATGTTTCTTTTTCATCTTACTTTCATATTTTGTAGTGTTTGCGTATTTTGAGCCAATATTTTGCAACCATGGTCAATTTAGATCGAACTTTTGATAGAATCTATGGTCAGTCATTTTGCCCCGCCCCCATCTTGTGCTCCGTCCGGTGCAGTAGTGATGTCCCATTACTCACGCGCCGCAGCAGAGACCCGCGCGACCTTCAGCCGGTACAGTCGCTGTTCTTTTACCACCGCCGTTATCAGGCCCGGCGCCAGGAACAGTTTACTAAGGGGGCAATTACAAATCACAAGGGGGCAAATATTTTTCATATAGTGTGTAGTAGTGATGGCGGTCTGACAACGTGTTTCAAACAATTAACTGCGCCAACCACAAAACCACGGCCCCGAAGGTTGCTTTAGTACGGGAAAATCACATGACATATTACCAGGGCAGTTGCGTTTTATCAACTCCCGTACCCACCTGTTAACCCTCCCCTCCAATTTTCTCACAGACACGCGTTACAACCGGAAAGATGCCAAACATAAAACAACACACACAAACCTACAGGCAAGTCCTTTAAATTTAAAATACATACAAATAGCTCCGCGGCATGAAAACAAAACGTCAATGCAAGTCTAAGGTACTTGGCTCGGCGGCCAAAATCATAATTTAAAAAAATCAACAGACCCCGCGGCTGCACCAGTAATAGCCTTCCTGACTCGCACCGAGTCAACGCTTTCCACTTAGGGTGTTTTCACACCTGGTCCCCTTTAAAGGAACCAGACTCAGTCCTCTTTAAGCGGACCAAAAAGTGGACCAACAGAAAAAGAACTCAGTTCTTTTTGTGTTCACACTGTGAATTTATTACAAAGAGGATTGGGTTCTCTTTCTGGTCCAGTTAAGCTTTGATGGGGCCTCAGTCCTCTTTCTGTTCACACCAGGTCCTCTAGAGCCCTCAGACCCCCAGTGCACGGAATTCTGGGTAATTTTCTCTTGAATCAAAATGTCTGCTGCCATGCTTGCCCTGCTGTATTCTTTGATCAAAATAGTGCGGATTAAGGAAAATAAATTTATTATATATTTATATATTTATTAATAAATACATATATAAATATATATTATATAAATATATATATATATAATATAGTTATATTATTGTGGCTGACTCGTCAGTCAATAAGTTCAGAGAACTGTAAAGCAGCTGTGGTAAGTTCCAAAAGGAAGTTGAGTTTCCCTGCTACAGTCACATGACCAACTACGGCAAACGAAGAAGGTTAAACTACAGTGAAACAGGCGAAGTGAACCCGGTGCGCTTTTTGTTCACAATGCGCAGATTAGGCGAACCATACCGTTGATTTTTAGCGAACCGTACTGAGACCACCTCCTGAGGTGGTCTCAGTTCAGTTTGCTTTAAAGGGGTCTGGGTACATTTGGAGTGTTCACATATGCGCAAAAAATGCTGAGTCATCGATCTGAGTTCGGTTAGATGGCTGAAAGGGACCAAGTGTGAAAACACCCTTAATCCGCTATCCCAGTTTAGGCGTGTAGGGGACAAAACACTCTGAAGTGATGAATTTTCACCCCCGCTGCATGGGGGGTGATGTCAATGACACATATTCTTATGCTATTTACGCACAAAGCGGACCATATATGAACACATACACCAACATAAATGGAGATAAACTTAGCCTACAAAGGAAGAAAATGGATTCACAATATTGTGATTGAATTCATTTAATTCGGTGGGGGAAAGATTACTCCCGTAAACTTGACTGCATATTCCAGGATATTGCAGAGACAGTGCACTTGTGTCATAACAACCAATCAGATTTGTTCTACCATGCCAGTTTTAGTAGTGATTTATGTGAAATGTATTTTTGTGCAATGCACAACCACTTAATATTTCGTATTTGAAAATGCAAATTATTAATACATCTATAATACATTATATTTTCATAAGAAAACAATGAAGTGATCTGAGTCTCCATTGAGGGGGCGGGGCTGTAGCCACGAGGGGGCGACGCCCCCTTTCGCCTCCCCCACGGCGCCGGGTCGAGCCATTATTCTCATCTTTCTGGTGTGTTCTTGACCGGAAAGTACACAGCTGCCATCTTGTCGGTAAAAAACACCACTGAATACTGCTGCACTTGTGTACAAAATGGATAAATTTCAACCGACGGACTACACGGCTCATTTTTCTAATGAACAGATAACTAGATATATGTCTAAAATAAACGACCTACAGATTAGTGACCCTTATGGCTTACTGGATGTAGTTTTCACGATCGTGTCAGTGTATATTGAACTGCCAGAGGCAGAATACCCCGATGTGTATAATTACCTCATTAACTTTCCCTCGCTGTTCAGTAGTGAAGCACTGTGTGCTTATAAATTTCTGGACAGTTATCTTTACAGAAATTCAGGATTTGTCAGCTGCCCTCAGATGTGGCATCTTGTAAACAAGAAAATAACAATCCTCATTGGACGGGTAAGTCACTTAAGTATTACTAGTACTGATATCAGTAGTATCTAGTATAGCACTGACCAGCCGATTATAGAATAGAATAAGGCAATTTCAGCTGTAATTCCAAATCGTCCGTCTTGTTTACCATGGATCTGGCGTTGGAGAGATAGAGGCTTGGCAGTGGAGATTTGAGTGGCTGTTTTCTGAGCTTAGTCAACAGGCCGGCTCTGCCTGCAGCCTCACTTTTGCTTCCGCTCCCGACACCGCCTCCTTCGCCTGCCAGACCCGATAACAATCCACAGAGACCCCGCTGGTCTCGCTATCTCATCCGGAATGTTGTGCATGCGATGGAAATCGCTACAAACCATCATTTTCTACTGGAAACCAATGTCCAGTAAGTCCATACTGTTGTAGTGGATATTGAAGTCCGGTACAGACAAACAACACGCAAAAATACACACAAAAAACATAAAAAACGTGCACAGGTAGGGAGAGCTTGTAGCCGCAGCCGTTGTAGTAGAATTGTATATAGTAGGGTTTTCCAGAAGAAAAGGTAGAAGCAGAAGTAGAACCAGAAGTAGAAGGCAGAGCGTTTTACCGACAAGTTGGCGTCTGTTACAATCTGGATTGGCTGTGATGTCACATGCAAGATCTCTATTGTCCTATTTCGCCATATCAAATACTCAAAATGTATCATATTATTCATATTTAAGTGAATAATCAATCATCATAACTTGGCATTTTTAACCCAAGCAATCAAAAAGAGGAAATTTATCAATATTTTCACTCACTTGTGAAGGAGGGGCTTTAATTCTTCATGATGTAGTTATTTTATATGTAAATAAGATGTCTTTATTGTCATTGTCACTTTTTCAAAGGTACAACGAAATTGAAGGTGCTGTTGACTCATGAGTTATAGAGAAAAAATATATAAAAATAAATAGAAAAGTATACAGAATTGCACTGGTAAAATAGTATAAACAGAATGAAAACAATTGTATTGTATTGGTTCTATATGTACACAGATTGCACTGATAAAATAGTAAAAATAGAATATAAACAGAAAATCAATTTTACAAAAGCATTTGAATTGTAATAAAAAAAAAATTCCACAGTGGAGGCCAGATAAAGCAAGATGCTATCTTTATTCTTATAAAACATGACAAAAGAAACACTGAGTGTTAGTTAAATGCAAAAAAAAAAGTAAAATTAGAAAATGTATTTTTTGACCATAATGTCCCAAATGAGAAACCAGTTTCTGAGACGGAATATATATATATATATATATATATATATATATATATATATATATATATATATATATATATATATATATATATACTCACACTAGTGCATCTCAAAAAATTAGAATATTGTGAAAAAGTTCAATATTTTCCATCAGTTATTTAAGAAAGTGAAATTGTTACATGTTATAGACTCATTACACATAAACTAAAATGTTTCAAGCATTTTTTAATTTGAATCAGTATGGCATACAGTACAAAAACATAAAAAACCATCTCAAAATATTAGAATATTTCATTTTGAGTTTGAGTAAAACAGTATGAACACAGTGTATCTCTCGGTCTAGTTCAGTACACACAACCACAATCATGGGGAAGACTGCTGACTTGAACGTTGTCCAGAAGATGATCACTGATGCCCTCCACAAGGAGGGTAAGCCACAAAAGGTCATTGCTGAAAAGGGTGGCTGAAAAGGTGCACAAGCAACAGGGATGGCTGCAGTCTTGAGAGGATTGTCAAGAAAAGTTGATTCAAGAACTTGGGAGAGCTTCACAAGGAGTGGACTGAGGCTGATGTCAGTGTATCAAGACCCATCACGAACAGACATCTTCAAGAAAGGGGATACAACTTTCGCATTCCTAATATCAAGCTACTCCTGAGCCAGAGACAATGTCAGAAGTGTCTTATCTGGGCTAAGGAGAGAAAGAAATGGACTGTTGCTCAGTGGTCCAAAGTCCTCTTTTCAGATGAAAGTACATTTTGCATTTCATTTGGAAATCACGGTTTTAGAGTCTGGAGGAAGAGTGGAGAGGCACAGAATCCAACGTGTTTGAAGCCCAGTGTGAAGTTTCCACAGTCTGTGATGATTTGGGGTGCCATGTCATCTGCTGGTGTTGGTCCACTGTATTTTATCAAGTCCAAAGTCAACACAGCCATCTACCAGGAGATTTTAGAGCACTTCATGCTTCCATCTGCTGACGAGCTTTTTGGAGATGCTGATTTCCTTTTCCAGCAGGACTTAGCACCTACCCACAGTGCCAAAACTACTACCAAATGGTTTGCTGACCATGATATTACTGTGTTTGATTGGCCAGCCAACTTGCCTGACCTGAACCCCATAGAGAATCTATGGGGTATTGTCAAGAGGAAGATGAGAAACACCCAACCCAAAAATACAGATACGCTGAAGGCCACTATCAAAGCAACCTGGGCTTCAATAACACCTCAGCAGTGCCACAGACTGATCACCTCCATGCCACACCGCATTGATACAGTGATTCATGGTAAAGGAGCCCCAACCAAGTATTGAGTGTATAAATGAATATACTTTTCAGAAGTTGGAGATTTCTGTATTGTAAATCCTTTTTTTGATTGATCTTAGGGAATATTCTAATAATTTGAGATACTGGATTTCTGATTTTCATGAGCTATAAGCCATAATCATCAAAATTAAAACAAAAAAGGCTTTATATATTTCACTTTACATGTAATGAATATAGAATATATGAAAGTTTACCTTTTTGAATTAAATTATGAAAAAAGGAACTTTTTCATTGTATTCTAATTTTTTGAGATGCACTAGTATGACATTTAGATCAAATGCATCTTGTTACATTTGGAACTCCTTCATCTCCCATGGGTTGAGGAGTAACTGGAGAGTGAGAAGGCAATTAATCATATCCCTGAATTCACAGGACAGAACTTTGCCCTGAGCCATTTTGTCTGGTCACCAAAAAAATATCATTTTCCTAAACAGGGATGGCCAGACAGATGACACTTGGTGTCCCTGAGGACTGAAACACCTGAATAATCATCTGAGCATGAACAAGCATGGATACACAGACAGCTCTGGTAGCCACATCAGTAATATAAAGGTGCTTTCATATACAATATGCAGCGTTTAGTCTGTTTCAATAGGACCCGAGTGAATTTTCCCCTTGCATGGGGCTCTTATGGCAGGTACGAACATAGCAAAGACACATGGATATGGACCCCCCCCCCAAAAAAAAAAAAAACTCTAAGAGCATCTGACTGCTGTAGTCTTGGTTCATTTCCAAGTGAACTCAATTGTCAGAAAGCAATTCGACTCTGAATCGACTCAGTTACAGGAAGTGAACCAAATATGAGGAAATTGAATGAAGGAATTTATTATGACTATTCTTTCAGCTCGACATGCCTCGTTTTGTGCTTTTTGGTTTGTTTAATAACTAAATGTAGTATGAAACTGAATCAAACCAAATAGTAAATGAATCAAAAGAATCATAATTACTGTGATTCAGGCTCAGCAAATGGACTAGCAGGTGTGAAAATGCCCTACGTGTAACTATTTAAAAGTTAAAACAAAGGCATATCTCGTAGTATAATCAGATTTTGCACAGAAGACAAGATAAGAAAACACACGAGAGAAATCAAAACAACAATAATTAAGAACTCATTATGTTTTATAACATACTCTACCTGTATTGATTTACATCTAACTCAACTTGAGAAAAGACAACCTTTGTCAAAGAAGTGTCACACAAGTTGGAATTTCCTGTCATTAACCGAAGCAAGATACATGCTCTGTTAATTGATCAAAAGCATCAAATTTGATTAAATAAAGGGCAGCGGCAAAGAGGAAAGCATTCAGTCTTGATTTAAAAGGACTGAAAGATGCAGCAGACACAAAGTACATTGTATTTATTAATGTGGGAAATACACTCAGTATAATATGTATTTATCACAAAAATCCATGCATGTATTTATTATTTTGCAAACCCAGCAGCTGACTGATCTGGCACGTTGTAATTGTGCGACAGTAATGACATAAATAACGGCTTGGTGGAGTAGTGTCCGAAAGTGTTTTTTTTTTTCACTTTACCAATGAGCTCACCTTATAGTCCTCTATATAGAATTTCCTAGATAGTGAGTAGGGAGTAGTGAATGAGTGAGTGATTTCAGACGCAGCCTTAGTCATCCAACAACATGGGAAAGATAAGAAAGAGAACACACAAACCATCTCATCTCATCTCATTATCTCTAGCCGCTTTATCCTTCTACAGGGTCGCAGGCAAGCTGGAGCCTATCCCAGCTGACTATGGGCGAAAGGCGGGGTACACCCTGGACAAGTCGCCAGGTCATCACAGGGCTGACACATAGACACAGACAACCATTCACACTCACATTCACACCTACGGTCAATTTAGAGTCACCAGTTAACCTAACCTGCATGTCTTTGGACTGTGGGGGAAACCGGAGCACCCGGAGGAAACCCACGCGGACACGGGGAGAACATGCAAACTCCACACACAAACCAAATGAGGGAGAATTTTTTGACCTTCATAAGTCAGGGCATGGTTATAAAAAAATTGCTACTCACCTGAAAATGTCCATTTCTACTGTTAGGGCAATAAAAAAAAAAAAAAGCGGACACCAACTGGAACTGTTACAAACTTGCCTGGAAGAGGACCCAAGTTTATTTTACCCCATATACAGTGAGGAAGATGGTAAGAGAGGCAATAAATAAATAAATAAATAAATAAATAAATTCCAAGGATTGCTGTTGGTGAATTACAAAAAAAGTAAAATCTTGGGGTTTCCAAGTCTCCAAAATCACCATCAGACTCCATCTCCATGCCAACAGATTATTTGGAAGGTCAGTCAGGAAAAAATAAAATAAAAAGTTAACCACAAATGTAAGCAACTAAAGTTCATGAAACGTTACTACAGCTTAGACTGGAACCACATTCTGTGGTCTAATGAAACAAAAATGGAGCTTTTTCTTTTGGCAATAAACACTCAAGGTGGGTTTGGTGTAAGAAGAAGGATGGCTATAATGAAAATAACCCGATCCCAACTGCAAAATATGCTGGAAGTTATGTGATTTTTTTTTTCCAAAGACCCTGGAAACCTTGTGAGGGTATATGGTATCATGGATTCCATGAAATACCAGGACATTTTAAATCAAAATCTGGCTGCCTCTGCCAGGAAACAAACTGGGTTGTCACTGAATCTTCCAGTAGGACAATGATCTGAAGCATATGTCCAAATCAACACAAAAATGGTTCACTGCCCACAGAATCCAGCTTCTGCCATGGACATCTCAGTCCCCTGACCTGAACCCCATTGAAAACCTGTGGGGTGAGCTGAAGAGGAGAGAGCACAAGAGAGGGCCAAGGACCCTGGATGATCTGGAGAGATTGTGTAAAGAGAAATGGTCCCAGATGCCCTGCTCTGTATCTTAAACCTTGTAAAATGTTAAAGGAGAGATTCAATGCTGTTTTACTGGCAAAGGGAGGTTATACAAAAGTATTAAATGAAGGGGTGCCAATAATTGTTGCACGTGTTTTTGTTGCAAATAATTATTTCTTGATGACGGATTTGATTTTTTCTAATTAAATGTATTTCAGAATAAAGCTTGGATTTTTCTCATTTTTTCAGTGTGAGATGAAGCGACTTCACCAAAGGGTAGATTTTTTCTAATCTTATTAATCTTTACAAGAAGTGCCAATAATCATAGAGGGCACTGTATATGTGCTACCAGAGAAGCCATTGTATTCACAATGGCTTCTCTGGTAGCACATATACAGTGACCTCTATGATTATTCTATGGGTTATTATCGAAATAATAATAAATTAGAACAAGCTATTTAGAGTAATATAAACCCGTGGTTTATTTTTAATTTGAAATTACTGTCAAGAATTACTGCTGTTTTGAGAATTCAACAGCACTGTGATATAAAAGGCATTTAAAACATTTTGGCAAAAGACATGCACTGCAGGTAGTTGAATATAGAAAAAAAAACAGAAAGTAAGCATGGTTAATGAACTGTGTTCTGGAATCTTCTGCTAAAACAATGGAAAAGATCAATTTCTTGGCCTGGGGAGGGACACTGTCAGTCTGGCTCATTCGATTTAAACCTCACACTCTTCAGATGGCTCCCTGGAGATCGACCTGACCACATGAATCACCACACTTCATCTGTATACCCATTTCTTTTTATCTCAGTATGACAGGAAGGAGCTTGATCATGATGAAAACAGTGCTGTAAAGTGAAGGAGTACAAGCGACCAGGTGTATGTAATTCCACTTTTAAAAAATCCATAGTAGCACTGAAAAAGAATTGATTTAGTGTGGCAAAGAGTCATTTTGAGGTTCATTATAATACTTTTAGAGTTTAATGTGCCTGTTTGATATCTGGATATGAAGCAAGATGTCATATTCACAATGCAAAGAACATTTGCTCAATGAAGCAGTGGCATCCCTGTGAGACATCAATGTCCTCCAATTAAGTCAAATGTTTGTGCAGTCCCATCAGTACAAATAAGGAGGAATGGTGGGATGGTAAAGGCCTTGGCTTTCCTGTAAGCACTGACTGTTCAGCCGTTCCTCATTCCAGTTTGGTGCTGGCCAAGAGAGAAGCTGTGCTGATGTGATGAGTTGGTAACAGATGGGATTTCTAATGTCATGAAGCAGCTGCTTGCTGGCCATGGCTAATGATGACGGGCACATAATCTGCAGTAAGTGCTGAGCTAGCCCACACTTGGAAATGAGGAAATAAGACAGAGCTGGACAAATTTTCAGCCTTACAACCTTACTAGGTATATTTACTGCATTTCTTATCTATAAAAAACGAGCTAAAGGATGCCATAGAGCGACAAACAGTCCTTGCTGAATCTCTTACTCACTCATTTCACATCGCTCTATATGAGGATCAGAGAAGGCCATTCAAGGCCATTATTTAATAAATAAATATGACAATGCTAACTATCTAATATTATTATCTCGTTCAAGTTCCCATAAACAACACTGATGGAGAGACACATCTTAATCAGAGATATTTCTTATTTTGAAGACTGTATTTTTTTATGAATAGCATTACGAACGACACTTAGAAAGAACTGAATGTGTAGCAGAAAAGTGCAGCTTATCCTTCAGACTTTGAGCATATTTTCTTCACAGGAGAGCCTTCAAATGAACAGCAAGCAAACCAGCATTATTTCTTAAACTTGAAAAACCAAAATACTGACATGATAAAAGAGATTACCACTTGAGCACACATTAATCAAGTTCAATTTAGTATCTCATGGCTACATTAAGTTGGGTGAAGACATAACGATGAATTGTGCATAATTAATTCAGTTTTACTGGATCAAGTGCTGTTTTATCAGCTGTGGAATAATAAGGGTGGAAGCCAAATTAAACCAGAGTTACACCAAATAATGTGATAATTACTCTTGTACTCATTACTCATTGATTTACTAGACTCCTATTTGCTGTTTACTGAACCCTATCTAACCTTATCTAACCTTTCTATTTAACAGTTATTCCATGAAATCGAGACGTACATGAGCTGATAGCTGACAAGGCATATAGCACTGAGTTGGCTATAAGCCATGTACGACAAGATTGAGTGGAATAACTGTTTTATTCTATCCATATTCACTGGATTTTGAGAAGCAGAGCATTTTTATTTTATTTTTTTTGCAAATTTGATAAATAAAAACTTTATACAAGACGTCTGACAAAATAATTCCTGCTTAGAATGTAAACAAACCGGCAAAATGACAGTAGCAATTTGTGAAAAATGCTGCAATAATAATTCTTGAAAAATAAAAAAAAGGTATGTTCTAACCATACTTTTATTACATACTTTGTTGCTTTTTTGTATTTTTTGGGGTTTTGTTTTTGAGTAGAATTTTTATTTTGTCCTCGGCTGGTTCAGCAACATGCTCTGCCATTTTGTTTTTCTCTACTCACAGTATATGAGCTAATATCCTAGTAGTACAGTAGCCAATCAGAGCGCATGACTGCTCATATCCAGTGAATGTGGGTAGAAAAACAATTCGTATGCAAGTTGTTTTTTATTTATTTATTTTTATAAAATTATATTTTACATTGTATTAGAGTCGACAGAAGAAAAAAAACAATTTACTTCTTTGGTCTTTTCTATCCCTGATTTTTTCAAACTTAAAGGCAAGTGCCTGGGTTTAAAAACAGTGCTCTAGATATTACTGAAAAACCCATCTCTGATGGTTCTACTCAAGAAAAATCTGGCAAGCTCAGAGGCTTGAAATATATACTGGTGATTTGCAGAAATATGAATAGGGAAAGATCAGAAAATGTACTTAAGACAGTGCATAGCACGATTCTGAATATGTCTACCGGTAACTTTCCTAAAGATTGATATACCTTTTGGATTGAAGTTGCCTACTGTGAAGACAGCCCAATAACAGCCAGAGCAAAACTAAAGAAGTAAATCTCTGACAGCAAGCATGTCTTGGTTATATTTGTGTATGTGGAAAATTGTGTAATGTTCATTATTGTTTGAACTGTCTTTTAACAGTGTGACTGCTCACCCTCAACCTAACCTAACCTCAACTATTCATAAATCTACATCTGAGTTGATTTGATCATGAGAAGGTGAAATATTGTCTTTCTACCATTTTAGTATATACAGAACAACCCAGGTGCTTACTATTTTTGTTTAAATTCTCCCTTTTTGAAGGAAATTTGGTGAATTTCTATCATTTTTTACAGGTTATTTATCATGCATTTCAATGCAGCCAGCAGTTAATCGAATTTAAAAATAATAATAATAATAATAATAATCTGTCATACTAAAAAACAATTACCATTTGTTATTTACACCATTAAACTCCTCTAATGAAACTTGAAGTGAAAATTGTTCAGAAATATATATTTAAAAATGTGTTCTAATCACACAGTGCATTAAGCACAGTGGTCTGTTTAAAGACAATGAAATTTGTCAGAAGACATACATCATAATTATTTGCCATTATCCAAGCATAGACAAGCAATTTCATAATTTTAATGTGTGTTTTCCTCAGCTGAAAATACAATCCATGTAAGTACCTGCAAACATCAGGTTCAGTCAGTGGATCCTCCATGTGTGTGTGTGTGTGTGTGTGTGTATGAGTGAGTGAATGAGTGTACACTCCTGGATTTTCTATGATCAACCAAATAATGCAATAATTCCTGTAAACTCTGTGAACTGGATAAGTAAGGGGTTTGAGCTACGTGGATGAGAGATGAGACGTAATGAACAGTTGCAGAACATTTTGATATGACTGTGACAATCACATTTTTACTGCTGCTGCTGCTGCGCTGTATCTGAAGAGCTGATTTCTTTGTAGTTTCTGGGAACAAAGCATTAAATTGAGACAAATCCATCTCACTTCAAAGCCATGTTAGCAGTCTGGAAGCGTGGAAGACGCATGATGAAAATGATCAAACTGATCTTGTTTGATGTGAGCTGGAGAAAAAGGGAATGCATCTTCATCAAAGAGCTGCACACTGAGGCGCTGTCATTTAGTGATACCGGAAGTGACATGATTAACAGGCATCTCTCTTGAGACATGATGCCAATTAGCAGTGCAGTTCTACCAAGGACGAATCCTGCATGATGATACAGTTGCATATAAACCTATTCAATACTCATTTTAAAAACGTTTAAGCTTCTCTGGAAAAAAAATCATGTTCTAATCATATTAAATAAGAAATGAAACATTTTGGTGTTGTGCTGTTACAGGAAATAATCAGTGACGAAGAATGAGTTAATTTGATCACCCAAAAGTGGAGTATTTTGCAATAAGTGCAAGTCCAGAAGTACTTTATTCCTCATATATCACAGCAATTTGCTAACAAATACAGCTTACATGTTATTAATGAATTATTGTATACTTTTTATCTGTTTAAAGGTACATTGCATGTTGTCTAATGTCTGTGAAACAACTTAACTCCTGTGCATTAATTATATTATACAGCTATACATTTTCAGCAATAAAACTACAAATGCCATTCTCATATGCATTACAAGTCTTTTTTTCCCCCAATAAAACATTTTTGTGAATTGTTTATCTGTTCATTGGATTAAAAAAAATCAATCAAATTCAAATCCAATCAATTTGAAGAATTGGTTGATTTTTATCCTCTCTCTCTCTCTCTCTCTCTCTCTCTCATGGTGAACACTCATCTCTTCATCAACTCCCAGGTCATCTGCTCGGTTAGGTGGTTACCATAGCAACCCCAGGCCTTAAATCTGTCATTTACTTCGAGACTCCTTTGACTGCATGAATGCTGTTATGTCTTCATCAGTGAAGCAATGTCTGCTGACTTCTGCTTCATTTAATAACCGTGAACTAGCATCTAAAGTGGTGTTATACATATTTATAATCACTTCAGGAGTTTTTTTTATTCTCAATCTCTCCTAATGGAGGCTTTCCTTTTATTCCTGTAGGGGCAAATTTGTGGACCAATCTGTATTTTCCATAATGACATTTTCACTGAAATTCACACTTAATGATATTTCTTGCCTTTAAAGGCAAGCTTGGAGTCTAGCATGATGAAAATAATGTATTGCGATTAATATTTAACTGGTGTTTTGGATGTGCCTTGATAAAGATTATGTGACAGTAATTAGAAAAAATGCTTGCCCTGCAAAAAAAAAAAAAAGTATACAGATAAATTAAACTAGGTTGCACAGTTTATGTAACAATTTCTGTTAATTTCGAAGAACAGTATTAGCACAGACACTAGTTATTTATACTTAAGTGTGGGAAGTTCCTCCTCTTCTCTATTTCAATTGATTGCCAAACTTAAGCAATCACAACAGTTTCTGCATTCAAAATTGTTCCTACTGGCTGAAACAAACAAACAAACAAACAAACAAACAAATTATCTATGTGGCTGAAATGGTGCCCTAATCTCTATACCATAAAATATCCCATGACAGTACGAGTGTTCTGAACCTACTAGATAATGAATGAAACACTTAATGTCATGCTGTTATAGGAAACTAATCAACAACTGGATGGTTGGATGAAGTGGGGTTACTGTTATCACTGTGAAGTTTGGGTGGCATGGTGGTGCAGTGGTTAGCACTGTCACCTCACAGCAAGAAGGTTCCGGGTTCAAACCTCATGACTGATGGGGGCCTTTTTGTGTGGAGTTTACATGTTCTTCCCATGTCTGTGTGGGTTTCCTCTGGCTGCTCCGGTTACCCCCACAGTTCAAAGATACACAGATTAGGTAAAATACCCAGCCACTAGGGTTGAACAAGGCAGTGCATACTTAGTGCTGGTCCCAAGCCCAGATAGATAGAAGGCCCAGTGTAAGGTTAGTGTGAGCTAAACTAGGTATTAACCTTTTGAAAATAAAGTCTCATTATTTAAATGTTGTGGAACGTCCATGAAACATGCCAGCTCCTATTATTACTAATAAAACAAAAAATGAGTGTCATTTTAGCGTCAAAGCACAAAGTACTCCATCTTGAAGATTTGTTACTGCTTTACCTCACTGACACTGGAGACTCCTTCCATCGATGCTAAATAAGCATCTCATCAGAGAAAGATTCTCTATAACAATAATTACATGGGATTACAAAAATATATATATGTTTATGTTGAGTGTATAAGTCCTTGCAAATTAGCTGTTACTATGGAAACCATATCATATTCAAATGAGTGCATTACTATAAATCTTGTAGCTAGAAATGACCTTCTGATCAATCAGAATTGTGAATAACAACACTGTGGTATAAGGTGCATGCTAAAGACACCATTATGATATTTGATCATCTTCACTATGCTTTTAGACATGGACGCTAATACAGTGAACAGGTTCCGGATGATCTCTGAGAGAGTTGCACATTAGTAATCCTGCTTCAACTAATATTGTGATTGTAATGTGTGTGTGTGCTTTTTTTTTATGATGGCAAAACAAATAAAATGGCACCAGTTTCAATTGTAGTTATTACTCTGCTGATTTCTGGATGTGTACCTTGTGGCTGGATATCAGAATGCACAGGATATAGTATGTATTTGATTGGAAAAGTTTATTTGTTTGTTTTTCAACCACTCAAACCTCTATTGCTAAATCTTTCCAAGAATGCTTTCCCCCCTTTTTGTTTCAGGCTTATTAAACATTAGTCTGAAGGGTACTGAGGTAATGTACATTTACAGGACAACACCTATATATTCACCATTATGAGGCAGACTATTCTATAAAATTATATGGCTGCATACGTTTTTTTGAATATACTTTGTGCTATGCCATTAGTACAATGAAGGACCATTGAAGACTTTTCTGCAATAACATCGTGCAAGTAATTTCTCCAGCACTGCCTATGGAGAGTCTGCAACCCCATTTTAATTCATATCACCCAGGCTTTAGTAAGCAGAGTATTTAAAATGGAGAAAAAAATCATTTTACAAATACTCAACTCTCGCCATTAACTGCTTCCTCTAAACTGGGCTTTATTTATTTATTAGTGAACAACACATTGTATTTTTATTTTTTATTGTTACATTGAATATTGTGGAATGTTTCTAGTTCCTGATATTACTTATGCTATAGCAGCTATCAGCAGATGTTCCCTCACCAGCCTCCCTTTATTCTTTCTCATTAATGGAATAAGTGATGATGATGTTCATCCTTTAGGCTCGAAGATGACCGTGACTTCAATTTGGTGGGTGAAGGTTGTGGGTCTGGAGGTGACAGATGAGGCCAATCTGGGCTTTGAAGGTATGCCCACATGTCGGGCATATGTGGGTAGGTGCTGTATTGGGGGTGGTGATAGTTTGAGCCTTCCGCGCAACTCGTTTCTTCTGGGCTTCGGCGATGCATTTCATCTCTGGTGCATGTGAATTACTGGTGAGCTTTGCTCACCATGCTGGACGATCCTGAGCAAGTGACTCCCAGGAGTTGAGATAGATTCCTAGGGTTTTGAGGGACATTTTGAGATTGTCCTTGAAGCGTTTCTTCTACCATCCCCCCAGATGAGCACTTGCTTTGGCACAGCTCTCCATGCAACAGCTGTTTGGGTAGTCGACTGTCTGGCATCCTGACAACATGGCCGGTCCTCCTGGCTTGGGCTTTCTGCAGAAGAGTGTTAATGCTAGGAAGTCCAGCCCATTTTAAGACCTCCATGTCCAGGATTTTGTCCTGCCACTTGATATGAAAGAGTTTGTGGAGGCAATTCAAGTGGAAATGATTGAGGTGCTTAGTGTGTCTGCTGTAGACAGTCCAGGTCTCACAGGTGTAAAGTAGGGTGGTAAGTATCACAACACAGTAGACCTTCAGCTTAGTAGTAAAGCTCAGCCCTCTCCACTCCCAGACATTCTCACAAAGTCTCCCGAAAGTGGCGCTGGCCTTTGCAATCCTGTTGTTCACCTCGACATCTATTTTCACTGCTTGGGAAAGGGTGTTGCCCAGGTAAACGAATTTGTTGACTGCCTTAATGTTCTGCCCATTCACTGTAATATGTGGTTCTTGGTAGGGCCTTCCAGGGCATGGGCTTGTATATTACCTCAGTCTTTTTAGGTGCTGATGGTGAGACTGAAGTTGTAATTCGTGCTGCATCTTCCACTCTGTACAGGCATTGGGGGTGCAGTCATCAGTGAACAAAAAGTCTCAGATGACTGTCTCCTTCACCTTGGTGATGGCCTGCAGTAGCCTGAGGCTGAACAGACCACTGTCAGTCCTGTATCTAAGGCGTATCCCATCCTGATGATCTTGGAAGGCATCTGTCAGCATGGCTGAGAAGATCATGCTGAAGAGTGTGGGGGCAAGAACACAGCCCTGCTTCATGCTGTTTGTTACTGGGATTGCCTCTGACTCATCTCCATCATCCAGTACTTTGACCATCATGCCATCATGGAACTGCTGCACTATCATGATGAACTTTCTGGGACAGCCAAATATCTCCATTATCTTCCATAGGCTTTCTCTACTGACAGTGTTGAAGGCATTTGTCAAGTCAACAAAGGTCACAAATAGGTCACTGTGTTGCTCTGTCACTTTTCCTGGGGCTGGTGTGCAGCAAATATCATGTCCACTGTTTCCTGTTCAGCATGGACACCACACTGGCTTTCAGGGAGGAGACCCTGCTCGAGGTGTTGGAGATGGTGATTGAGTATGACATGAGATAGAATCTTTCCCACTATAGACAGGAGGGAGATGCCACGGTGGTTATCACATGACCAGCAGTCTCCTTTCCTCTTGTAGATGTGGAGTATATTAGCATCTTTGAGCTGTTTAGGGACCTGTCCTGCATTCCACATGGACTGAAAGAGCTCAGTCAGTTTCTGCATCATAGCTGGGCCACCTTCTTTGTAAACTTCAGCAGGGATAGCATCTGATCCTGGTGCTTTGCCACAGGAGAGCTGCTTGATGGCCTTTCTGACTTCATCTTCTGTGGGGAGGTTGTCGAGGTCCATGTTGATTTTCACCTGCGGTAGGCATGCAATGGCCTTGTTGTCAATGTCAGCATGACAGTTGAGGACATGGTTGAAATGTTCAGCCCACCACTCCAAGATCTGCTTCTTCTCTGTCGTGTGTCCCATGTGCATTGAGGAGGGGAGAAGATCCAGATGGCTGGGGGCCATAGATAGCCTTCAGGGCATCATAGAATCGCTTGCTATTGTGGCTATCTGCATAGCCCTGGATTTCATTGGCCTTCATGCAGAGCCAGGCATCCTGCATCTCATGGAGCTTCTTCTGCACTTTTTGCCTTACACTGGCAAAGGCGTCCGTCTTTGCCTGTGAAGAGGGATCATCCTGATGAGCACTGAACAGTTGATGACAGTAATGCCTGTATCTTCTTTTCATTCTCACTGAACCGATCTTGGTTTTTGTGGGTAGCTGTTCAAGGTGTTCAAGTGTGGAAGAGTAGACTGTATCTCTAAAAGCCACCCACTGCTCTTCAGTGTTGTTCTGATCGAAAGATATATCAGGCAACCTGCTATTCAGGTCACTGGTGAATTCCTCTGGAATTTTGCTGTTCTTCAGCCTGGAGACATTGATTTGCTTTGCAGTCTTCTGGCCTTGGGATCTTCAAATGGGCAGAATGTGAAGTTTGCACTTGGATACAATGAGACAATGATCAGTCCAGCAGTCGGCGCCACACATGGATTTTGTCACCCTCATGTCCTGCCTGTCCCACTTCCTGGTGATAACATAATCAATTAGATGCCAATGTCTGAAATGAGAGTTAGTGATAAGCACTGATAAGCACTTATCAACATTGCATTCTTCTTGCCTCCAAGTGGGAGCTGAAATATCATCAGACAATTGTTGTTGCCCTCTAGGAATTTG
The DNA here is from genome assembly GCF_027579695.1 of Neoarius graeffei. NCBI lineage: Eukaryota > Metazoa > Chordata > Actinopteri > Siluriformes > Ariidae > Neoarius > Neoarius graeffei. Next base: position 28,187,134 of record NC_083579.1, read on the forward strand.
GTAAGTTTCTGGGCAAGGTAGGACTTTAGAGCAAATCCAATGCTTGCCTCTCACCAGTCAGTGCTGCTATGACCACTCCAGAAGAAGGGATAACCACCATCACATTCCCTGAGCTGGCCCTTGTCCACTATGTGTTTTACTGAGGGCAGCTATGTCCACATTGTAGCTTGTTAGTTCCATGGCGACTAGTGCAGTTCTCATCTTGGCCCTGTCTACTTTGATGTTATCCTGTAGGGTGTGCACGTTCCATGTGCCAAGGTTGAGTACCTTCACAATTTTATTTTCTTATTTGTTGTAATTCAATCACTGAGTGGGATCCCCACCAGCCGTGGTGTGCTGGCCAGGATGAGGTGAAGAAGGCTATGTTTGGGGCACCTTTTCTAGCCCCTTCCTCCATGGAGGTGAGCAGAGCGAATCCTAAACAGGGCTGCTCAGACACCCAGGGGGCTGCCAAACTCCACTGCTGCTTTGTTCCAGCAGAGTGCCCTCTGCTGGAACAAAGCAGCAGTGGAGTTTGGCAGCCCCCTATGCCCTGGGCTGCCTGTGTGTAGGTTTGTGACTACAGCTTCCAGTGTTTCCAGACCTGCTGCTTCACCACTTGTCCGTTGCCACAGGACTTGAATTTGAATTTGAGGTCATGACTTGAGTCACATTCATACCTACGGTCAATTTAGAGTCACCAGTTAACCTAACCTGCATGTCTTTGGACTGTGGGGGAAACCGGAGCACCCGGAGGAAACCCATGCAGACACGGGGAGAACATGCAAACTCAGCACAGAAAGACCCTCGCCGGCCACGGGGCTCGAACCTGGACCTTCCTGCTGTGAGGCGACAGTGCTAACCACTACACCACCGTGCCACCAGGTATTAATCATGTAACATTTAAATTATTTTGTTTTGTTTCATTTTGGTTATGTTGCTGTAGTTGTTGTTTTTGTTGGTACTCACTAGAAAGCACCCAGTCTACTGTAGATCATTAATCGTGAGTGAACGAGGACACTTTTTGAGACACTGTGCCTATTTTATTTTGTACTATATTTAGTGTAGGTTCTGTTCTGTTTCTCCCTCTCCCATACTTTCCCTATGTGGTCAGTGCTTCCTGTTCTCATTACTCTGTTGCCATGGTAGGTAATTAGTCTCACATGTTGCTTGTTACCTCCATTAGTCCTTTGCATTCTTGGGTATTTAATTCCACGTGTGAGAATACACACAAGTGCATGGGGAAAATTCATGTTTACTCCAGCTTGAAAGTGTTCATATGTTGCAGTTTCTTTCTTTGTGTGTGTGGTTTTTAATTTGACATTAGCTTACATTAGCATAGACAGTAAGTGTGCTCATGTTAAATATTAGCACCTTATTCTTGGTCTGAAACATTACAGGCATTTGGCAGATGCTGTTATTGGAAACAACATACCCAGAGCAGCCTGGGGAGGGGTTAGGTGCCTTGCTCAAGGGTCCTTCAGCCATTCCTGCTGGTCCAGGGAATTGAACCAGCAACCTTTATGGCTGCTTCTCTAGCCATAAGGCCATGGCTGTCCCAAAATAGAATTAAAGTAGAGGGTGCAGTTTAGCAAATTTAATGTAAATATACACTCACTGGCCACTTTAACAGGAATTTATTCTTGATTCTGAGATTCCTGTTCTTAGCTGCAGGAGTGGAACCCAATGTGGTCTTCTGCTGTTGCATTCTAAGATGCTTTTCTGCTCACCACAGTTGTAAAGAGTGATTATATGAGTTACTATATCTATACTGGCAGCTCAAACCAATCTGGCCATTTTCCTCTGACCTCTCTTATCAACAAGGCGTTTCCACCCACAGAACTGTTGCTCACTGAACGAATTTTGTTTTTCATACCATTTTGTGTAAACTCTAGAGACTGCTGTGTGTGAAAACCCCAGAAGATCAGCAGTTTCTGAAATGCTCAAACCAGTCCATCTGGCACCAACACCCATGCCACAGTGAAAGTCACACTTTGAGATCACAATTTTTCCCATTCTGATGTTTGAAAGGGACATTAACTGAAGCTACATGATTTTATGCATTGTGCTGCTGTCAAGGGATTGGCTGATTAGATAACTGCATAAAACAGCAGGTGGATGGGTGTTCCTAATAAAGTGGCCTGTGAGTGTAACTTGTTTGAATTGAATTTTCTTGGTTTGCTTGGAGAAACTGGGGTCATCACAAAGCTCCGAAAGTTGATGTGTACAAGTTTTAACATTAAGAAGGAAAGATTTGCACTTTTGCCCTCAGTATGATGTGAATACAATAAAACTCTTCCATTTTCCCTGTGTGATGATGTCTTGCTTTTGGTAAAAGTTTTGTTTCTAAGTTGAGGAGATCCTTGGTCTGGTTCTGATAAAATATTTAATTTTTCTTGGTTTTGACCCTGCCCTGTCCATGTGTGTGTGTTTTTTTCCCTTCCTTTTGATAATATATTTACCTAACATATCCTGAATCATGTCTCGAGAAAAAGAGGCAGCTTTCCATCTGTGGGATTATATATGAAAGATATGTTTATTGCTTTAAAATGTTTGGCGTGGCATAGGAATAGCAATTATCAGCAGTCCAAGCTCAATGTTAGCTGTTAGCATGTGCAGCTACTGCTGATACAGAAACATCACTGTATTTTAAAGATACTTCTTTTGTCTCCTTTGAATTTTCTCCTAGGATTAACATAGAACATAAATTGACTGTTGATGCAGATGTTGGAAAAAAAAAAAAGAGTAGACATGTTTTCACTGGTTAAAACATGGCATAAAAAAACATGCAGAATTTATTTATTTATTCATTTAAAGATTTTGTTGCAAGTCAGAAAACTTGGTGTGGCAGCGGGGGCGTGGTCAAGCGTTGGTCTGTGAATGGAGGGCGGAGTCAGGGAAGGTAAGTGGCAGAATTACTGCAACTAATGTCAGTTAACGGCGGCACGGTGGTGTAGTGGTTAGCACTGTCGCCTCACAGCAAGAAGGTCCTGGGTTCGAGCCCCGGGGCCGGCAAGGGCCTTTCTGTGCGGAGTTTGCATGTTCTCCCCGTGTCCGCGTGGGTTTCCTCCGGGTGCTCCGGTTTCCCCCACAGTCCAAAGACATGCAGGTTAGGTTAACTGGTGACTCTAAATTGACCGTAGGTGTGAGTGTGAATGGTTGCCTGTGTCTATGTGTCAGCCCTGTGATGACCTGGCGACTTGTCCAGGGTGTACCCCGCCTTTCGCCCGTAGTCAGCTGGGATAGGCTCCAGCTTGCCTGCGACCCTGTAGAAGGATAAAGCGGCTAGAGATAATGAGATGAGATGAGAATGTCAGTTAACCTGTGTTTGTGTGTCTTCCCAGTAACTGCGCCCTATAAAAGGAGAGAGAGAGAGAGCAGAGGAAGGGAGCTCTCTCCCCAACCAGACAACTTATGTGTGCGTGCGTGTCTGTGTGGCTGGGAGATTGTAAGACACTGAAAAGTGCAAAAATACAGTGAAGAGTTTTGGAAACTCAGTTCTGGCCTGCTGTACTTCTGTGCTCCACCCACCTGCTCAAAGTTCTACACTTGGTTACTGCTTTACCTCACTATCACTGGAGACTCCTTCCATCAATACCAAATGAGCATCTCATCAGAGACAGATTCTCTGTAGCAATTATGCAGGATGTTTAAAAATATGTTTATGTCCAGCATCCGCGATGCAAGTCCCTGTGAATTAATTGTTACTGTGGAAACAATACCATGTACAAACAAGTGCATTAGTATTATCTTGTGGCTAGAAATGACCTTCTGACCAATCAGAATTGAGAATAACACTGCAGTATAAAGTACAGTGGTGTTTGAAAGTTTGTGAACCCTTTAGAATTTTCTATATTTCTGCATAAATATGACCTAAAACATCATCAGATTTTCACACAAGTCCTTAAAAGTAGATAAAGAGAACCCAGTTAAAACAAATGAGACAAAACTATTATACTTGGTCATTTATTTATTGAGGAAAATTATCCAATATTACATATCTGTGAGTGGCAAAAGTATGTGAACCTCTAGGATTAGTAGTTTATTTGAAGGAGAAATTAGAGTCAGATGTTTTCAATCAATGAGATGACAATCAGGTGTGAGTGGGCACGCAGTTTTATTTAAAGAACAGGGATCTATCAAAGTCTGATCTTCACAACACATGTTTGTGGAACTGCATCATGGCACGAACAAAGGAGATTTCTGAGGACCTCAGAAAAAGCATTGTTGATGCTCATCAGGCTGGAAAAGGTTACAAAACCATCTCGAAAGAGTTTGGACTGTACCAATCCACAGTCAGACAGATTGGAGGAAATTCAAGACCATTATTACTCTCCCCAAGAGTGGTTGACCAACAAAGATCACTCCAAGAGCAAGGCATGTAATAGTCTGCAAGGTCACAAAGGATCCCAGGGTAACTTCTAAGCAACTGAAGGCCTCCCTCACATTGGCTAATGTTAAATGTTCTTGAGTTCACCATCAGGAGAACACTGAACAACAATGGTGTGCATGGCAGGGTTGCAAGCAGAAAGCTCTCCAAAAAAGTACATTGCTGCTCATTTGCAGTTTGCTAAAGATCACGTGGACAAGCCAGAAGGCTATTGGAAAAAATGTTTTTTGGACGGATGAGACCAAAATAGAACTTTTTGGTTTAAACGAGAAGCGTTATGTTTGGAGAAAGGAAAACACTGCATTCCAGCATAAGAACCTTATCCCATCTGTGAAACATGGTGGTGGTAGTATCATGGTTCAGGCCTGTTTTGCTGCATCTGGGCCAGGACGGCTTGGCTTCATTGATGGAACAATGAATTCTGAATTATAACAGTGAATTCTAAAGGAAAATGTCAGGACATCTGTCCATGAACGGAATCTCAAGAGAAGGTGTGTCATGCAGCAAGACAATGACCCTAAGCACACAAGTCATTCTACAGTACCAAAGAATGGTTAAAGAATAAAGTTAATGTTTTGGAATGGCCAATTCAAAGTCCTGACCTTAATCCAATTGAAATGTTGTGGAAAGACCTGAAACGAGTAGTTCATGTGAGGAAACCCACCAACATCCCATAGTTGAAGCTGTTCTGTACGGAGAAATGGGCTAAAATTCCTCCAAGCTGGTGTGCAGGACTGATCAACAGTTACCGGAAATGTTTAGTTGCAGTTATTGCTGCACAAGGGTGTCACACCAGACACTGAAAGCAAAGGTTCACATACTTTTGCCACTCAGATATGTAATATTGGATCATTTTCCTCAATAAATAAATGACCAAGTATAATATTTTTGTCTCATTTATTTAACTGGGTTCTCTTTATCTGCTTTTAGGACTTGTGTGAAAATCCGATGTTGTTTTAGGTCATATTTTATGCAGAAATGTAGAAAATTCTAAAGGGTTCCTTTCAAGCACCACTCTGTGTGTGTGTGTGTATGTATATATATATATATATATATATATATATATATATATCGGCGGCACAGTGGTGTAGTGGTTAGCGCTGTCGCCTCACAGCAAGAAGGTCCTGGGTTCGAGCCCCATGGCCGGCGAGGGCCTTTCTGTGTGGAGTTTGCATGTTCTCCCCGTGTCCGCGTGGGTTTCCTCCAGGTGCTCCGGTTTCCCCCACAGTCCAAAGACATACAGGTTAGGTTAACTGGTGACTCTAAATTGACCGTAGGTGTGAATGTGAGTGTGAATGGTTGTCTGTGTCTATGTGTCAGCCCTGTGATGACCTGGCGACTTGTCCAGGGTGTACCCCGCCTTTCGCCCGTAGTCAGCTGGGATAGGCTCCAGCTTGCCTGCGACCCTGTAGAAGGATAAAGCGGCTAGAGATAATGAGAATGAGATGAGATATATATATATATATATATATATCTCATTATCTCTAGCCGCTTTATCCTGTTCTACAGGGTCGCAGGCAAGCTGGAGCCTATCTCAGCTGACTATGGGAGAGAGGCGTGGTACTCCCTTGACAAATCCCCAGGTCATTGTAGGGCTGACACAGAGACATACATTCCCACTCACACCTACGGTCAACTTAGAGGCACCAAATTGCCTAACTTGCATGTCTTTGGGGGAAACCAGCAGCCGGTTTCACTAAAGTAGTTTAGACTGGTCTATGGGTTAAGATTGGTCTTAAGTTTCTTTATAGACCAGTCTAATGCAAGTAAGACAGTTTCACAAAAGTTAAGACTAATTTTTTAAGTCTAATTTTAGGCTTAAAAAGTAAGACACCCTCCCCCCAGTCTAATATGGGTCTAAGGGCTATGTCCATCACAGCGTAGAGGACAGAGAGGTTGAAGAGGACCAGCAAGGAGCTGGTCGATTTGTGCGCCAAATGTATGTGGAGAGAATCTTCAATGCACAAGACTGACCAATCTCCAACAGAAACTAAAGACCACTTGTATTGTGTGTTAGCGAAATAGTGTGTGAATCAGTGTGTGTTATTATTATTATAGTGTTGTTCTTGTTGTTATTGTGTTCTTGTTATTATTACTATTGTTACTATTATTACTGGACATACTTTCTTAAATGAATAAAATTTAATAAAAAAAAAAAAAAACAACAGTCAAGCCATAAGTGCCATCAATGTCAATAACTACAAGAAAGCTTGAAATGTTATGGCAGTGAAGTACATTGCAAGTATGTAATACACAAATTTAAGCTATTATAATCTAACTATAAAGTATTCAATAAAGAACAAACAGTGTAATGCCAGCTTATTCATTTTATTACTTATAAATAATATAAATATATATAAATAATATAAATATATCAATTCATTTATGCATGTAATTACATCACCACTCATCACATCTCTCTCTCTCTCTTTCTCTCTCATACACTCACACACACACACATTACTACATCACTCCTCCATCTGCACGAGTCTCTTCAATTTAAGTTGCAGTCTTTCCTTTTGGAGCTGCAAGACCTCAATCTCCAGAAGGAGTTTTTTCTCCTCCAGATGAAGGTTGTTGTATTGCTTGTCAAGCACCATGACCATGGTGGTGGTGGTGGCAGATGTCTGGGAGTCCTCCACAACCAGTTCAGGGATCAAGGAAACTTAAAAAAAAAAATCAGACCAAGGTTTTCATTATTAGAAACTGTAGTCGCACCACAACATAGTATTTAGGTCAGCTTGTTTCAAACGTCTTTCTTTATGTGTACTACCTACTGTAGCAGAATTTAAATCTATGTTGGTCAAACCAACGACTGTATAGTCTACGGGTCAAACCTATGTTCCATCGTTTAGTAACAGACCTTGGTATCAACCGAGTGGAATAGCTATTTCGCCATCGCAAGGTAACTGTAGCTTAGCTCAGTGCTATGGGAACATAATCTCCCCTACTGTTTATACTGAAATGACAATAAAACCCCACTTGACAACGTTTATAACTTAAACAAGACTCTACCTGTATTTTCCTCCTGATCGGTAGGCTCTTCGTGTAGTGTCACATCCGCGCAGGTACTGGGTGATGACAACTCCGAGGGTGAAGGAGCCTCAGCTTCAACGTTGCTAGCAACGTTGCTAAGGGAGTTGCTGCTGGGTCTGGCGAAGCCGGTTACTCCGCTCTCCTTTCCTCCTTTCACTCCCCAGAATAAGGGCGACTCGTCGCCATAAATGTTGACCATTTCAGTGGTTACTTTTAGTTTCTTCAAACCCCCTCCTCCAGTGGGGGTGTTTTTACGTTTGAAAATTTCTTTTTTTGCTTCTTGGACCATATTTTTAAACCGTTTCTGCACGGCAGCAACATCTCTTCTTGCAGATGGAGTAACGCTATTCACAGACAACGTTATTTTTTCCCACACTTCATGTTTTTTCTTATTGCTACATTCTTCGCTGAATTTGCCTAATAAAATGTCTTTGTAGGAATTAAATTCCTCTAATATAGCCAGATTTTCCAAGTGGCTAAACGGCACTAAACGACCACTGTCCGCCATTTTTTTGTTTTGAAAAGAGTCTTAAAATACCCACAATCCTTTGCAGCATAGTACGACTTTAGATAGTCGGAGTCTTAACTGCTTTGTGCAACAGTATTTGTTAGACGTCTGTGCTAAGCCCGACTATACCCGCTGTCTAAGTTAAAGTCATAGTCTAACTTAGTGAAACCGGCTGCAGAGCACCCAGAGGAAAGCCATGCAGACACAGGAAGAACATGCAAACTCCACACAGAAAGGCCCTCATTGGCCGCTGGGCTCAAACCCAGGACATTCTTGTTGTGAGGCGACAGTGCTAACCACTACACCACTGTAGATAGATAGATAGATAGATAGATAGATAGATAGATAGATATGAGAGTTGTGGTCAGAAGTTTACATTTGAATTTCATCGCAATTTTGAGCTTTCAGTAATTTTTTTGAACTGTTCTTTTTCTGTGGCAGAATGATTGCACAGCATACATCTTTAATTAAAAAAAAACACCACTAGAATTTGGTGCACAAGTTTTAATTTTCTTTGTTTTTTTTTAAATCAACACAGGGTCAAAATTATACATACAGGGTCAAAAATTTAGATATGCTCACTTAGGTTATTAATTTATAGGTGCTGAAACTTCAAAAATGTATTTTATCTTGTCAATGCTAATGTCTGTTAACTTCCTGTTAGTGATTATGATTGACTACAGCTGGTAGCTTTTCTGTGCCTTCATAAAAAGGGTTTGTTTACAGCACTCATTGGATTGACCAACACACAGTAAAATGGGAAAGTCCAAGGAGCTCAGTGCAGATCTGAGAAAGAGGATCGCAGATATACACAAATCTGGAATGTCTCTTGGAGCAGTTTCTAAACAACTGCAAATTTCAAGCTCAGTTCAAATAATTGTATCCAAGTTATTGTTAGGTGTCGTCACTTTGCCAAGCCAATTTGCTCCAAGAAAACCCAAACTGTCACCCTCAGCCAAAAGGAAATTGGTTTGTATGGTCAGGAACAACCTGGGAAACACCATGGCACAGCTCTGCCATGAACTGGAAGCTGATGGATCACTGTCCACAGTTCAGATCACCATGGACTAAGAGGATGCTATCCAAGAAATAACCCCCTGCTCCAAAATTGACACCTTCAAGCTTAACTAAAGTTTGAAGCTGACCACATGGACAAAGAAAAAGCCTTCTGGAGGATAGCTGTATGGTCAGATGAGACAAAGATCAAGTTGTTTGGCCACAATGACACCAGAGGGACACTGTACCAACTGGTGGTGGTGGTGGTGGTTGGATCATCATGCTCTGAGGCTTTTTTGCTGCCAGTGGAACTGGTTCATTGCACAAAGTGGATGGAATAATGAAGGAGGAGGACTACCTCAGAATTCTTCAGCATAAACCATCAGAAACTTGAACATGACTTGGGAGTTACAACAGGACAATGAACCCAAACACACATCAGAGCTGGTTGTGGAGGATAGAGGGCTAACATTAAGCTTAAAACAAGCCCTGACTTCAACCCTATTGAAAATATATGGACCATGCTTATAAGTCGAGTGTATGCCTAAGGGGGAAAAAAAAAAAACTTTAATCGATCTCTGCCAATCTTACCATGAAGAGTCATGAAATATCCAACCAGAATTCTGCCAGAAACTTGTTCATGGTAAGCAAAAATGTTTGGTGAAAGTGAATCTTGTGAAGAGACATTTTACCCAAATATTAGGTGTGCTGTATGTATATTTTTGACCCTGTGTTGATTTCAGAAAACCCAAAGAAAATTAAAACTTGTGCACCAAATTATAGTGTTTTTTTTAATTAAAGATGTCTGCTGTACATTCTGCCACAGAAAAAGAACAGTTCAAAGAAATTACTGAAAGCCCAAATATTGCCATGACATTCATATCCAGGATGTATCACTGTATGTAAACTTCTGACCACAACTCTGTGTGTGTGTATATTTTATATATATATAAATATATATGTGCGCGCGCTGCTGACAAGCAGAAAGTCTGTGTCAGTAAATCTGCTGAGAACACAAACTACAAACATGGACACTCAGGACTACAATACCCAAGCACCACAGTGCCCTCTGTCATCGGAATATTAATTACAGCTGTCACGCATTCCACTTATCAGCACTCCACCTATTTAAGCCACTCTCAGACAACACTCCAGTGCAAAGTATCATTCTGATTGCCCAGTACATACCATAGTCCGGGAGCCATGGGGTCGGACCTGGAATTTTTGTTTAAAGTTTTTTTTTTTTTTTGCTTTATCTTATAGATTTGAGGTAGCTCTTCAAGATTTAAGAGGGGGCCCGGTGATATCCCTTGGGCAATTTAATATATTAACCCTTTAATGCCCTATATGCCCAAATAATGGAAGAAAATATCAGTGTAAATACTGATATTAAATGCACCAAGTTGGCTGTATCTGATAGGTATTCACATTTTTCTCTATATTTGTCATTCAAATACATCAAATGTGGATTCATTAACCCTTTCATAACTTCTCCAAATTAGCGATTTTTATACAAGTATTACATAAACTCTACAGTTAATACAAAATAATGATCAATATCTATGTAAGAACTATACAGCATGCAAAAGAACTATATACACCATGCACACACACACACACACACACTAATGACCAATAACTATGTAAAAGAACTATATACAGCATGTATACACTCACACCAGTGATCCACTATGTAAAAGAACTACAGCATGCAATAGAACTATACAGCATGCATACACTCACACCAGTGATCCACTATGTAAAAGAACTACTGTATATACAGCATGAAATAGAAATATATACAGCATGCATATACATTCACACCAGTGATCCACTATGTAAAAGAACTATATACAGCATGCAATAGAACTATATACAGCATGCATATACACTCACACCAGTGATCCACTATGTAAAACTACAGTATGCAATATATCAAGCATGCAAAATGGCATATACAGCATGCGCGCACACACAAGAATAGCAAAAGATACTGATTTTCAATTAACCAAATTGGCTGTACAGTATTCACGCTTTACTGTCATTCAAATTAGTCAAACGTGTAATTGACCCTTTCATAAATTTGCAAAATTAACAATTTTGATACAAGAACTACAGTACATAAAGCATGTACGTGCATGCATGCATGCACACGCACACACATACACACACACTAATGAGCAATAATTATGTAAAATAATTACATACAGTATGCAAACACACACACAAAACACAAAAACTATTTAAGGAAAGAACTAAGAGTTCAGATGAAAAAAAAAACCCTCTAAACCCTTTGCCATTGCTTAGTGTCTGTAAAAATATGCTTATGTACTGGATGCCAGCTAGTACAGAGGAGAATGTTAAGTAAACCTTACTCCCCAACGTTTTAAAAGTCGTGCTAGTCAGTGGAAGAGCAGTGTGGTTTGGAGTGGGGGTGAATCGGGGACAATGCCCTGAATTTTACTAGGGAACCAGGAACATTACTATTTCAACAGTCAATATCGTAAAAATAAGCAATCTATTAGCTTAATGTATTAGCTTAAGGAAACCTTACTGCCCAACGTTTTAAAAGTCATGCTAGTCAGTGGACTGGCTAGTGCACATGACTCTCAGTCCACAAGCAGTGTGGTTTGGAGTGGGGGTGAGGGTAAGGTTAACAGACTTTTGAGATGATAATCGGGGACAATGCCCTGAATTTTACTAGGGAACCAGGGACATTACTATTTCAACAGTCAATATCGTTAAAATAAGCAATCTATTAGCTTAATGTATTAGCTTAAAAAAAACAGTGACTAGCATTTACTAGGTGAGAGTTGGGTGTGCTAGCCAGTGTTGTGAAACTATGGGTCTAGTTCACTGGTGAGCAGTGAGTACATGTCACTGCTCTTTCATGATTACAGTCAAATAGTTTCTCTGCTTAGCTTATGCGTGCTGTGATCTTTTGGGGGCAGTGTGATTGACAGAGTTAGCAAGATAGCTACACAAGTTGGCTTGAATTAGCTAATTGTGTCCCTCATATGCCCCTGCAGAAGTAAACACAAGGATGACAATGGAGTGTATGCCTAATAATTTAAGTCTCGCATTAACAACCAAAGTAATAGAGTAATAAAGGGCTTTTTGGTATAAGCCCCGCCCCCAATTGCATGGCCACACCCCCAACCATGGCTGGAACCCCACCCCCAGGCCTTAAACTCATCCTATTATGTTAAACACAAAAATAAGTATGATATATAGACTTTGGTGAACATAAAGTGAAGAATGTCAAAATGTCAGAATTTAGGCTATGACTGCAGCACATCCAACAATAAAGGGCCAATATCCGGAATTGCCCAAGGGATATCACCGGGCACCCTCTCTTATCTTGAGTAGACCTTGGACAACAACAAACAGCAAAAAAAAAAACTTTAACCGACGAAGGTTCAGCCAAATTTGGGCCTTTGGCTCCCGGACTACCAAGCCTTCTATTCTGTTTGACTCTCTTGTTTCTGACCTTTGCTCACTTATTCCTTTTTGTCTCGCCCATTGTACGTTGTTCACCCGACCTGCGCTCGTTTCCTGACCTTGCCTCTGTCTATTGTTTTGGCTTTGTTGACCGTCTACTTCCCCGCTCTCCTCTGTGCCTACATCTGTAAGTGTCTGCATCCTAGCAGGATACTTCGCCATCATGGATGTAGCAGAAGAGGCAAAGCAGACGGCTTTGAATGCTCAGGGACGCCTACTGGGAGACAATATAGGGATATTGAAAACTGAAAATAATTTATAAGTAATCTTTGACTGCTGTACGATGATCCGTCCCAGATGCTTTGGTCCAGGTCCATTCCACTGAAACGTACAATTTCGACAGAAACTTATGATTCTCAGCTTAACCTGAATAAACATTTTCAGTCTTCAGTGTGTCCTGTTCCTCAATGATACTACAATTACACTAATATATTCCCTATATTTACGATACTGTTATATCCTCCCAAATTATGACACCACATTCCATTTGCATCATAAACCAGAGTATAAAGAAGAGCATGTCCTCACATGGATTAGTTCTAGTAGGTGTAAAGACAGCAGGTCATGGCTGAGGTCAGGGTGTAGTGAATTACGCTGCCACTCGTCTCTCTGTCCTGATGTCACACCACTTCTTCCCATTAGCAGATCTGTTGGGCGTAGCATGATTTAATAAACAGTCATTTTGTTTCGTTCTGCTGTCTAGCAGACTCCTGATGAGAACCCTCAAGGACTACATCAAATCTCTCGGCTCTGTTTATTTGCAAGAGCGACGTGTCCCAAAGTGATTTAGGCTCTGTAATCAAGCTGTTCATGAGCCTACGGTATCTGGTTATATGATACCCTCTCGTTTATTGTGCTCCTTTCTATCCCTCTCAGAGGACACAACAGAAGATTTGATCATCATCTATGTGGGGGATTTGTGTCTCAGGGACAGTAATACAATTCCAGATGCCATGTATGGAGTCTAACAATATCACACTGTTGAGAAACCTGAAAAATAGCAGCTAAACTCTTTAGAAGCTTGTTGTAACTAGGAATGCATTGCTAATGTTTTTTTTTTTTTAGGAGTATGAGCACATTTTTGGTTCTCATTAAATCACAGTGCTCAAATGACTAACCCAAGTTGTATCACACAATCAGGGATGTCTTTTTATTGGTTGCTTGCTGCCATATCTTATTAGCAATCACCTTCTTGTACTGAATTTTATGTTTGAGATCAATAATCATGTTTAAACAATATCTATAATGTAATTAAGAGCATCAGGCTGACCAACCTGACCAGGATCAGCAAGTGTGGTCTTTAAAAATAAGTGCAAAGTGTCATGAATTGCAACTCATGAGCAAAAGTGTAGACCCAAAGCATGTGGCTTATTTGAGAATTCGGGGTACATTTCACATTTCCAAAATAAGCCTTTTGTTATTTTGCACAAAATAAATCTTTACTGAATCAGTTTTGAACAAAAATGCAAATTATGGCAAGCTTTCACCAATAGCGATGCTGGATGTACATTTCAGACCCAGTTTATAAATAAAACATTAACTAAATGACTCCCACCCCCCACATTATTGGCTGTCTGACTCCTGATTCATACATTCAACTTGAACAAACATGAAGTGATTCAGTCTAACAATCTCTTTTTTTTTGGGGGGGGGGGCTTATTCTATTAACTATTATAAAATCAAGGACATAGAAAGTCTATTTTCTGTATTATGTGAAATTTCAGTAACATATTGTGGCAGTGGGGGCGTGGTCAAGCATCGGTTTGTGAATGGAGGGCGGGGTCAGGGAAGGTGAGTGGCAAAGTCAGTACACCTATTGCCAAATGTCACACGGAGCTCTTTCAGTACCGGCGCCAGGCGCCAATGCACCACACTACACACCAGCACCTGATACCATACATATCATTTATGTTGAGCTACTGCTAAATTACCAGCTAACTAACTCTGTGGGTGCACACACAAGTTGTTTATAGCAATAGTTTAATAACAAAAGTACCTCATAGTTAAATAATCACACACACGGGTTTCAATACAATCTTTATTAACTTATCTTAGCGTGGTGAGTGGGAGCCATGTTTGTTTGCTTGCTTCTGTTCTCTCCTGCAGCACTTCCGGGTGATCAAAGGACCCAAACTGTGGAAGCCGGCTGTCTTTGTAGTGCCCGTTTCATTACAAGCTAATGTTTTCATCCAATTAAGATAATTAAGAGTAAATTAAGAATTGTAGTGAAGCCAAGGTTTTGTAATGTAAATAGTTGTTTTGTATGAGAGAAATGTAAGACTTTTGCTACGTATAAATATTGCCATTGTTATGTAAATGGAGGATAAATGGGGTTTTGTCTGTCTACAGCTGTTTGTGTTAATTGTAGGGGGAGGGGCTAGTGACTATTTAAGCCCTCTGAAGGAGGTAGTTCACTATCTGGCTATTTTCATTGCAGTCTGGTTTGTAGTCCTGAGCTGTGCAGTGTTTTGCTCTTCAGACTGGAAACTTTCTATTTTAGTCTAGTTACCTTTCTGTCTTTTTTTTTTGGTAAATTCATAGACATACCTTACTTTAACATTTTGAAATTCCAACTTTATTTTTTTATTTTTGCTCACTTTTGGGAAAATCTGGACTGTAAATAAACCACCATCCTTACACGGAAGTTGCAATTCTTGGCTGTGTCATCATTTTGTCACAGAACCCATGTGACACCAATTAATGTTGTTTGTGTTTTACCCACCTGCTGATCCTGGGGTCTGATTGGCCAGGGTTTAGGGAATTAATGGAACATATAGTAGGGGGTGGGTCCTGTGAGAATATGTCATGAGGGGATCCCGGTGTGGCATTGACTGGGGAAGCTGTCACAGAGCCATCTACATCAGCACCGCATCAGGGCGATTATGAGGAGTGAGGAGCAGCAAGCCCCTTCTCTCTCTCTCGGGGGTTCCCTTGAGGATTTCCCATTAGATCAGTCGCGAGACAAGACTATGCGTCATGTGTTTGACCAAGTGAGAGTAATCAATGGTCAAACTCTCCAGCCAAATGTGACACAATCCTTCCTGCACTTTGCTATTATTAAGGATAGGTTGGATCAAGTGATGCAGGACGCTCAAACTGATGAACAGATTACCCAGTTGTTAATCCCAAAGAACTGTAGGGTACTCGTATTCTACTGTATGTGGCTCACCCTATGTGGACACTTAGGACAAGATAAAACACTAACCTGAATAATGGCCCGGTTCTATTGGCCAGGAATTTGCGGCGATGTCCATAGGTGGTGTACGGCATGCCACAAATGCCAATTAGTAAATCCCGTGGCCACTCCAAAAATGCCTTTGTGCTCCTCCCTCTAATCAAGACCCCCTTCAAGAGAATTGGTATGGATCTCATTGGGCCATTAGATCGGTCAGCATGAGGATATCACTTTATTTTAGTTCTGGTGGACTATGTAACACGATATCTGGAAGCAATGCCTCTCTGCAATATTTCAGCATGCAGTATTACGGAGCTACTCTTCCGTGTTATCTCCCGAGTCGGAATTCCAAATGAAATCCTGACTGAGCAAGGCCTTGTGACCTTTATGTCATGAACACTTCATGAGCTGTATGGGTTATTAGGAATTAAATCCATCCGAATGAGCATTTATCACCCACAAATAAATGGCTTAGTGGAACAATTTAATCAAATGCTCAAAAATCTAATTTGAAAGTTTGTAAGCAAGGATGCATGAAATTGGGATAAATGGCTTGAGCCCCTGTTATTTGCAGTATGAGAGGTCCCGCAACCTCCACGGGGTTTTCACCATTCAAATTACTATATGGGCGGAAGCTGTGTGGCATTTTAGACCTGTTGTGGGAAAATTGAGAGGAGGGACCTTCAATGAGTAAAAATGAAATCCAGTACGTTCTTGACCTCCACACAAAGTGCCACACCCTCACACACTTAACCCAGGAGAATTTGTGGCAGGCACAAGAACGTCAAGCCCAGCTGTACAACAGGGGCACGTGCCTTAGGCCCTGTCCACACGGCAACGGATTCAGGTGACTCCGATACAATTGCTTATCGTTTAGGCCTGGCGTCCACACGGCACCGGCATTTTGAGTGCCCAAAACGCAATCTTTTTGAGAACGGGTTCCAGAGTGGAAAGATCTGACAACGTTGCCGTTGTGAAGTCGTCTGGATGAGTAGAACGGATTTGTTTACGATGATGTCACAACCACATGACTGTGAGTGCTTCACGCCGGGTAGAAGTGTAACGAATATCACCAGGAAAAAGCCTTACAGAGCACTAGTGAGAGTGAAACACTAGCTTGGATATTATTATTATTATGTTCAGTGTTCGTTCACAGTAGTAATGCAAGAAGCAGAATAGTGACAGTGAAGCAAAAACATGCAATTGTACAAACACTGCAGCTCTACAGCAAAATATTCATTTATGAAATGGTCTGATTCTTAACACCAGTAGTGCCAATGATCTTCTCATTGCGATGCGAGTTGTCAACAAATCCTATAACTTGGTTCATGAAACGCGCTTACAAAATATTTTCACTGTGAATATTTGTGTAATGGTGCAATCCCGCCAGCAAAAATAGGGGAAAAAAGGAGCGATCTCACCTCTTCAGATGTTGATTTAAGTCCGACAATACATTCCTCAAAAAGGGCGTAGAGGAGCAAATTAATCCAATTTATTCCGGACCATTAAAGACGCTGCCTTCCGCGTGGAATCATACGTCATCCTCGCCGCCATATTGGAGAGGTCAAAGCGGAGAATAAAGATTAGCTGCGTTTAACTGTACCAACAGGTTTACCGTCCAAACGAGATCATATGGGATTACCTTTCACAGGTGAGAAACAGCAAATTAATCCATCAACGTGTATCATTCAATTTATTCCAGACCATTAAAGACGCCGCCTTCCGCGTAGAATCATGTGTCATCCTCGCCGCCATTTTGGAGAGGTCAAAGTGGAGAATAAAGATTAGCTGCGTTTAACTTTACCAACAGGTTTGCTGTCCAAACGAGATCACATGGGATTACCTTTCACAGGTGAGACTGGAAAAATACTTTTCATTGTATTTGGTCATTATAATGTAATTTTACAAACAGATTTTCCTGACTTTGTGGCTAACATGAAGTCTCGCGCATAATAGTTTATGCGCATGCGTCCTTACTTCTTCTATTGTTCTGGTGTCTCCGAAGGGACCGTCTTACAGCGCCCCTAGAGGTGTGGCATGTGTATTGCATCGTTTTCAGCAAGCGTTGCGTTGCCATATGGACCTGATATTTTACTGATTGTTGCCCATTTGGACGCGATATATTTTTAAATAACATCTCGTTGCCATTGTCGTGTGGATGTAGCCTTAGAGAGTTCACCCAGGGAGACAAAGTACTTGTATTATTGCCCACTTTGAACTCTAAATTAGTCACCAAGTGGCAAGGGCCCTTCGAGGTCACACGGCGAATTGGGGACATCAACTATGAGGTGAGGTGAATGGATAGGGGAGGGGCACTGCAAATATACCACCTCAACCTGCTAAAACTTTGGAATGAGGGGGTCCCTGTGGCATTGGCATCAGTAGTTCCGGAGAAGGCAGAGCTGGGGCCGGAGGTAAAAAAAAAACAAAACAAAAAAAAAACTACTCAAACAGCTCTGGTCTCCTGTGGAGACCACCTCTCACCGACCCAACTCACAGATGTTGCCAGGTTGCAAGAGAAATTTTCCGATGTGTTCTGACCCCTTCATCTCATTTGTTTAAATGAGTTTTCTTTATCTACTTTTAGGACTTGTGTGAAAATCTGATGTTGTTTTAGGTCATATTTGTGCAGAAATATAGAAAATTCTAAAAGGTTGACAAACTTTCAAGCACCACTGTAATATGTTAAAAAAATTATATACATATATACACACACAAACACACACACACACACACACACAACCTTCTACCGCTTATCCGGGGGTATCAGCCTAAACAGAGCAGTCCAGACTTCCCAGAAGAGCTGGTGGAGGTGGCTGGGGAGAGAGGGAATACCGAGGCGTTACCAGGCCAGCCGAGAGATGTAATTTCTCCAGTGTGTCCTGGGTCTGCCACAGGGTCTCCTCCCGGTGGGGCATGCCCAGAAAACTTCTCTTGGGAGGCGTCCAGGGGGCGTCCTAACAAGTTGCCTGAACAACCTCAACTGACTCCTTTCAATGTGGAGGAGCAATGGTTCTACTTTGAGTCTCTCCCGAATGACCAAACTTCTAACCCTGTCTCAAAGGGAGAGCCCAGCCATCCTGCGGAGAAAACTCATTTCTACCTATTGTATCCATGATCTCATTCTTTTGGTCACTACCCATAGTTCGTGACCATAGGTGAGAGTCAGAACGTAGATGGACCAGTAAATTGAGAGCTTTGCCTTTTGGCTCAGCTCTCTCTTTACCACCACAGACTGGTTTAGCGTCCGCATCACTGCTGATGCTGCCCCGATCCATCTGTCCAACTCCCACTCCCCCTTACCCTCACTCGTGAACAAAGCCCGAGATACAGTGGTGCTTGAAAGTTTGTGAACCCTTTAGAATTTTCTATATTTCTGTATAAATATGACCTAAAACATTAGATTTTCACACAAGTCCTAAAAGTAGATAAAGAGAACCCAGTTAAACAAATGAGACAAAAGTATTATACTTGGTCATTTATTTATTGAGGAAAATGATCCAATATTGCATATCTGCGAGTGGCAAAAGTATGTGAACCTCGAGGATTAGCAGTTAATTTGAAGGTGAAATTAGAGTCAGGTGTTTATCATCCCATTGATTGAAATCAGGTGTGAGTGATCTATCAAAGTCTGACCTTCACAACACATGTTTGTGGAAGTGCATCATGGCATGAACAAAGGAGATTTCTGAGGCCCTCAGAAAAAAGTGTTGTTGATGCTCATCAGCCTGGAAAAGGTTACAAAACCATCTCTAAATAGTTTGGACTCCACCAATCCACAGTCAGACAGATTGTGTACAAATGGAGGAAATTCAAGACCATTGTTACCCTCCCCAGGAGTGGTCGACCAACAAAAATCACTCCAAGAGCAAGGCGTGTAATAGTTGGCAAGGTCACAAAGGATCCCAGGGTTACTTCTAAGCAACTGAAGGCCTCTCTCACATTGGCTAATGTTAATGTTCATGAGTCCACCATTAAGAGAACACTGAACAAGAATGGTGTGCATGGCAGGGTGGCAAGGAGAAAGCCACTGCTCTCCAAAAAGAACATTGCTGCTCATCTGCAGTTTGCTGAAGATCATGTGGACAAGCTAGAAGGATATTGGAAAAAAGTTTTGTGGATGGATGAGACCAAAATAGAACTTTTTGGTTTAAATGAGAAGTGTTATGTTTGGAGAAAGGAGAACACTACATTCCAACATAAGAACCATATCCCATCTGTGAAACATGGTGGTTGTAGTATCATGGTGTGACAGTTCATATGAGTGGGAGGAGCACAGAAGGACAGCAGGCCAGAACTGAGTTCACAAAAAATATTTATTCAGCTTTTCACCTCATCTAATTGTCTCCCAGTCACACACGGGCACACACACACAGGTTGTCTGGCTGGGGAGAGAGCTCTCTTCCTTTGCTCTCTCTCTCTTTCTTTAAATAGGGTGCGGTCACTGGGGAAGACACACAAACACACGTTAATAGACATCAGGTGCAGTGATTCTGCCACTTACCTTCCCTGACTCCACCCTCCGGTCACAAACCGATTCTTGACCATGCTCCTGCTGCCACATACCCCCACCGCCCGACGCAGGCCGGGCGGCCATCCAGCCTGCAGCTGACTCCCCCCCCCCATTGACGGGAGAGGAAGTCCGCCATGACCATCTGTGCCCCCGGCCTGTGGATCACCTTGAAGTTAAAGGGCTGGAGTTCTAGATACCAATGGGTGATCTGCACATTGGCATCCTTCATGCGGTGGAGACACTGGAGGGGTGCGTGGTCTGAACAGAGGGTGAAAGGGAGTCCCAGCAGGTAGTAGCGGAGGGTGAGGACTGCCCACTTGATGGCTAGACACTCCTTCTCCATCATGCTGTAATGCCCCTCACGCACCGACAGTTTCTGGCTGATATACAGCACTGGACGGTCCTCCCCCTCCACCTCCTGGGACAAAACAGCCCCCAGCCCTCTGTCCGATGCATCTGTCTGTAATATAAAGGGGAGAGAAAAGTCAGGGGAGTGTAACAGTGGCCCCCCCACACAGTGCAGCCTTCACATCAGAGAAAGCCCGCTGACACTGCTCCGTCCACTGGACCGGATCTAGTGCCCCCTTTTTAGTGAGGTCAGTCAGCGGGCTGGTGACGTCCGAATAATTAGGTATAAACCTACGATAGTAGCCAGCCAGCCCCAGGAACTGTCTCACCCCCTTTTTGGTCTTGGGCCTCAGGCAGGCCGCAATCACTGCTGCCTTATTGATTTGGGGACGCACCTGCCCATTGTCCAAGTGGAAGCCCAGATACCATACTTCCACCAGCCCAATCGCACACTTCTTCGGGTTGGCTGTGAGACCCACTCGACTCAGCGACCTAAGGACGGCCCTCAGATGTTGCAGGTGCTGCGGCCAGTCATTACAATATATAATGATATCATCAAGGTATGCAGTCGCATAGGTGGCATGGGGGCGGAGGACCCTATCCATCAGCCGCTGGAACTTAGCGGGTGCCCCAAACAGCCCAAAAGGAAGTGTGACAAACTGGTGTAAGCCAAACAGTGTGGAAAAGGCCGTTTTTTCTCAGGATAATGGAGTCAAGGGGATCTGCCAATAACCCTTTGTCAAATCCAGTGTCGAGTAAAAGCGAGCCGTGCCTAGTTGATCGAGCAACTCATCAATACGAGGCATTGGGTACATGTCAAATTTAGACACCGCATTGACTTTTCTATAGTCTACACAGAACCGGACCAACCCGTCGGCCTTGGGTACCAAGACCACCGGGCTGCTCCAGTCACTGTGGGACTCCTCGACGATGCCCATTTCGAGCATGGCCTCGAGTTCTTCCTGAGCCACTTTTTTCTTGTGTTTGGGTAGCCTGTAAGGGCAGCTGCACACTACCACCCCCAGGGGCATCTCAATGTGGTGCTCTATGAGGTCGATGCGGCTGGGCAGGGGCGAGAACACGTCCAAAAATTCGGTCTGCAACTGGGCAACCTCTGTGAGTTGGGTCGGGGAGAGGTGGTCTCCACAGGGGACCAGAGAGGTATGCGATGCCAATGCTCCCTTTTGAACCTCCGGCCCCAGCTCTGCCTTCTCCAGAACCACTGACACCAATGCCATAGGGACCTCCTCATTCCAGAGTTTGAGCAGATTTAGGTGGTAAATCTGTAGCGCCCCACCCCTGTCCATTCATCTCACCTCGTAGTCGACGTCCCCAACTCACCGTGTGACCTCAAAGGGTCCTTGCCACTTGGCGATTAATTTGGAGCTCAATGTGGGCAACAGTACGAGTACTTTATCTCCTGGTGCGAACTCCCTAAGGCGCGTACCCCTGTCGTACAGACGGGTTTGTCGTTCTTGGGCCTGTCGCAAATTCTCCTGGGTTAGGTGTGTGAGTGTGTGGAGTTTTGGGTGCAGGTCAATAATGTATTGAATTTCATTTTTACTTGGTGAAGGTCCCTCCTCCCAATTTTCTCACAGCACATCTAGAATGCCGCGCGGCTTATGCCCATATAACAATTCGAACGGGGAGAACCCCATGGAGGCTTGTGGGACCTCTCGCACTGCAAATAACAAGGGTTCGAGCCATTTATCCCAATTATGTGCATCCTCACTTACAAATTTTTCAATTATATTTTTGAGGGTGTGATTGAACCGTTCAACTAAACCGTCCATTTGTGGGTGATAAACACTGGTGCGGATTGGCTTAATTCCTAAAAACCCATACAGTTCATTCAGTGTGCATGACATAAATGAGGTGCCTTGATCAGTCAGAATCTCTTTGGGGATTCCAACTCGGGAGATGACGCGGAAGAGCGCTTCCGCAATACTGCGTGCTGAGATATTGCGAAGAGGCACTGCTTCCGGGTATCGCGTTGCATAGGCCACCAGAACTAAAATAAAGTGATACCCTCATGTTGACTGATCTAATGGCCCAACAAGATCCATCCCAATTCTTTCGAACGGGGTCTCGATTAATGGGAGAGGGTGCAAAGGCGCTTTTGGAATCGCCACTGGATTTACTAACTGGCATTCGCGGCACGCCATACACCACCTACGGACATCGCCGTGAATCCCTGGCCAATAGAACCGGGCCATTATTCGGGCTAGTGTCTTATCCTGCCCTAAGCGTCCAGCCATGGGATTAAAGTGAGCCGCCGGGAATACCAATTCCCAGCGGCTCTTTGGAATCAAAAGCTGCGTGACTTGCTCTTTAGTCTGAGTGTCCTGCGTCGCTCGGTATAATCTATCCTTCATAATAGAGAAATAGGGGAAGGATGGGGTGGCGTTTGGCTGGAGCGTTTGACCATCGATTACTCTCACTTGGTCAAATGCATGCTGCAGAGTCTCGTCTTGCAACTGCTCTAATGTAAAATCCGCAAGGGATTCCCCAATAGAAGGAGGGGCCTGCTGCTCCTCACTCTGACGCGGAGATGATGTAGACGGCTCTGTGACAGCTGCTCCCGCCAATGCGACACTGGGACCTCCCCCTGCTGAACTATGGCAGGACCCACTCTTCACTAAATGACTCATTAACTCCCCAAATCCCGGCCAATCAGTCCCCAAAATTATCGAGTGGGTAAGGCGAGGATTAACTGCCGCCTTTACTCTAAATTTCTCCCCTCAAAAAAGAATGTGGACCTACACTAAAGGGTAGTTGTGAACATCCCCGTGCACACACAACGCCTTCACCAACTGTGCTCCCCCAATGCCTCTTCTTGCATCAGGCTTTGGTGAATTGAGGTCTGATTACAGCCAGAGTCCACCAACGCCTGATATGTATCCCCTTGGACACTCACCGGTATGTGATACGCT
The DNA here is from genome assembly GCF_027579695.1 of Neoarius graeffei. NCBI lineage: Eukaryota > Metazoa > Chordata > Actinopteri > Siluriformes > Ariidae > Neoarius > Neoarius graeffei. Next base: position 28,210,513 of record NC_083579.1, read on the forward strand.
CTGGCCCGATTGAGGGTGGCTCCTGGTGCGTCGGGGATCCGAACCACCGCACCCACCTCCATTGCCGAGCACTGCTGTTGGAGGTGTCCCGGCTCCTCACAGCACCAGCAAACCGGCCTGGGCTTCCTCTCTGCACCGGAGCTCTGGGGCTCACTCACCTGAGGGGGGGAAGAGACAGACACAGAAGGGGGAAATCGGAGGGCACCGTGGGTGCGGTGGGCCAGCTGGGGTGGAGCCGGCCCCCATATCTGCGGTGGGGGAACGGGGCGAGGACGGGACACAGAAGGGGAGAGAGAGAGGAGAGGGGAGAAGAGGATGTCCACTGTCCTGCCATCGGAACAGCCGCCAAATGGTCCTCTGCCAGCTCAATGGCCTGATCCAGCGACACCGTGCGGTGGCACTGGACCCACTCCAAGGTCCCTTCAGGTAGACGGGTGATGAACTGCTCCAGTACCACTTGATCGATGATTCCCTCGGCGTTGCGGTTGTCAGCCCTCAACCACCACCAACAGGCGTCCTGGAGTTGCTGGCCAAATGCGAATGGCCGGCCGACTTCCTCCAGGCGCAGAGTGCGGAAGCTCTGTCGCTGCTGTTCGGGGGTGCGCCCCACATGCTGGAGGACGGCCCAGTGGAGGTCCACGTAGACCAGCCGGTGGTCGGCGGGGAGCTGTAGCGCGGCCAGCTGCACCTCGCCCGTTAGCAGGGGGAGGAGGCGCGCCACGTGCTGTTCCACTGGCAAGCCCAAGGCCTCTGCTGCCTGCTCAAAGAGTGTGAGGAAGGCCTCGGGGTCATCATGTGGGCCCATCTTAGTTAGGGTGAGGGGGGACAGGCCCACGGCGGTGGAGGTGGTGGACCCCGCCGATGCGAGGAGGTGCCGGAACGTCTGTCAATCTTCCTGCTGCGCCAACACCAGGGCCTCGAACCATTGTTCTTGCTCCTTCCGGAGGGCGACAAGCGCCTGGTGCTGGATCTGCTGGGCCATGGCGAGGGCGTGGACCAGGTCCACGAAGGGGGAGGACTCCATGGGGCTGTTCTTTTCTGTGCTCCGGTCCCGGGTTTCAGCACCACTGTGACAGTTCGTATGAGTGGGAGGAGCACAGAAGGCTGGCAGGCCAGAAGTGAGTTCACAAAAAATATTTATTCAGCTTTTCAGCTTATCTAATTGTCTCCCAGTCACACACAGGCGCTCACACACACAGGTTGTCTGGCTGGGGAGAGAGCTCTCTTCCTCTGCTCTCTCTCTCTCTCTCTCTTTAAATAGGGCACGGTCACTGGGGAAGACACACAAACACACGTTAATAGACATCAGGTGCAGTGATTCTGCCACAGACCGACGCTTGACCATGCCCCCGCTGACACACATGGTTTCAGCCTGTTTTGCTGCATCTGGGCCAGGACGGCTTGCCATCATTGATGGAACAATGAATTCTGAATTATACCAGCAAATTCTAAAGGAAAATGTCAGGACATTTGTCCATGAACTGAATCTCAAGAGAAGGTGGGTCATGCAGCAAGACAATGACCCTAAGCACATGTCGTTCTACCAAAGAATGGTTAAAGAAGAATAAAGTTAATGTTTTGGAATGGCCAAGTCCAAAGTCCTGACCTCAATCCAATCGAAATATTGTGGAAGGACCTGAAGCAAGCAGTTCATGTGAGGAAACCCACCAACATCCCAGAGTTGAAGCTGTTCTGTATGGAGGAATGGGCTAAAATTCCTCCAAGCCAGTGTGCAGGACTGATCAACAGTTACCGGAAATGTTTAGTTGCAGTTATTGCTGCACAAGGGTGTCACACCAGATACTGAAAGCAAAGGTTTACATACTTTTGCCACTCACAGATATGTAATATTGGATCATTTTCCTCAATAAATTAATGACCAAGTATAATATTTTTGTCTCATTTGCTTAACTGGGGTGTCTTTATCTACTTTCAGGACTTGTGTGAAAATCTGATGTTGTTTTAGGTCATATTTATGCAGAAAAATAGAAAATTCTAAAGGGTTCACAAACTTCCAAGCACCACTTTATTTAAACTCCTCCACATTAGGTAGCAACTCCCCTCTGACCTGGAGTGGGCACTCCAACCGTTTCCGGCTGAGCGCCATGGCCATGGACTTGGAGGTGCTGATCCTCATCCCCGCTGCTTCGCTCTCGGCTGCAAACCGTCCCAGCGCATGCTGTAAGTCACAGATTGATGAAGCCAACAGGGCCACATCATCCGCAAAAAGCAGAGACGTGATCCTGCTGCCACCAAACCGGACACCCTCCGTCCCTTGGCTGCACCTAGAAATTCTGTCCATAAAAGTTATGAACAGAACCGGTGACAAAGGGCAGCCCTGGTGGAGTCCAACATGCACCGGCAACAAGTCTGACTTACTGCCGGCAATGCGAACCAAACTCCTGCTCTGGTCATACAGGGACCGAATGGCCTGCTGTAGTGGGCCCTGAACCCCATACTCCCGAAGCACCTCCCACAGGGCACCACAAGGAACACAGTCATAAGCCTTCTCCAGGTCCACAAAACACATGTAGACCGGTTGGGCAAACTGCCATGCACCCTCCAGTACCCTTGCAAGGGTAAAAAGCTGGTCCAGTGTTCCATGACCAGGACGAAAACCGCATTGCTCCTCCTGAATCCAAGGTTCGACTATCAACTGGACTCTCCTCTCCAGCACAGCATAAGCTTTCCCAGGAAGGCCGAGAAGTGTGATCCCCCTATAGTTGGAACACACTTTCCAGTCCACTTTTATATTTTTTATATTTTATATATATATATATATATATATATATATATATATATATATATATACACTCTCTCCTTCTCTACTGCCAATGCACATTGTACACACAGGAGGAGAAAAGACAATGTCAAGAAAAAGCTTGATGTCCTGCAGCTCTCTCAACCTGAAATAAAAGAGTTGCTAGCAACAAACCTTGGAGAACAGATTAAGAAACTGCCCACTGAAAGCAACCCAGAGAAAGCATGGGGAAGCTTTTGCAATGTACTATATGACACATCCGAACTCACATTAGGTCACGCAAAGCACAAACACCAGGACTGATTTGACAACAGCAATGAAGAGATTACCAGCCTCCTCAAGTCAAAGCAGGAAGCTTTCATTAGATGGCTAAATGACAAGAACTCTACCGCAAAGCATGACCACCTGAAGCACCTCAGGAGTAAAGTCCAAATAGAACTCAGACAAATGAAGGACAAATGGTGGGAGTCCAAGGCTGCAGAACTATAACAGTAGGCAGATGAACACAACACAAGAAAGTTCTTCGCAGGTCTGAAGGCTGTGTATGGTCCCTCTTCCAATGCTATGGCACCTGTCCGTTCAGCTGATGGCACCCTCTATACAGAGAAAAGTGACATAACTGAGCGCTGGAGACAACACTTCAGTCAGCTGCTCAACAGACCCTCCAATATTGACCAACACGTAATTCAGGATATGCCACAGCATCCACTTATGGCATTCCTGGATCACCCTCCCAGTCTAGAGGAAACCGAGAAGGCCATCAAGCAGCTCCAAGGAGGAAAAGCACCAGGGCCAGATGGCATACCACCCGAGGTTCTCAGGGAAGGAGGGGAAGCTGTCACAGCCAAGCTGACAGAACTGATGCAAATGTTTTGGGAAGAGAGGTCGGTACCACAGGATTTCAAAGATGCTAACATCATTCACCTTTATAAGCACAAAGGAGATAGAGCATCATGTGACAATCACAGGGACATCTCACTGCTAAGTGCTGCAGGAAAAGTCATGGCCCGCATTGTCCTCAACCGCATTACAGAACACCTGCTGGATGATGTGGTGTCTGAAAGCCAGTGTGGCTTCAGAAGAAACAGGGGAACCATCGACATGATATTCACACTTCTCCAAATCCAGGAAAAGTGCCATGGACAGAATCAGAACCTGTACATTATGTTTGTGGACTTAACAAAGGCGGTCAACACAATCAGTCAAAAGGGCCTGTGGTCTATCCTGTCTAAACTGGGCCATCCCTCAAAGTTTGTCAACATCATCAGGTCTTTCCATGATGGCATGATGGCCCGTGTTGTGGAAAAAGACACGATGTCTGACTCCTTCCCGATCACAAACAGAGTAAAACAAGGATGTGTCTTGGCACCCACTCTCTTTAACCTCATGTTTGCCACCATGCTGTTCACAGCACTCTCTGCAACAGACACAGGAATAACCATTCACTATAGATGTGACGGTTGGTTCTTTGACCTACGATGTCTCAAAGCAAAAACCCAAGTACTGGAGGCCCTAGTGAGAGACTTCCTCTTTGCAGATGACTGTGCCCTTGCTGCTCTCAGCAAGCCAGATCTGCAAGAACTTGCTAGCTGCCTGTCATCATCCTGTAAGGCTTTTGGACTGACAATCAGCCTGAAGAAAACAGAAGTAATGTTTCAGCCTGCACCAGAGCTGGTACTACCAGCCCCTCACATCGTGATTGAGGGAACAGAGCTCACCAACGTAGAGAGCTTTACTGACCTGGGAAGTACACTGACCTCATCCTGCAGGATGGACAAAGAAGTGTCAAACAGGATTGCGAAGGCAGGCTCCTCTTTTGGTAGGCTCTGGTCAGGGCTGTGGGGCGAACGCGGCATCACACTTCACACAAAACTGGCAGTCTATAAGGCAGTTGTCATAACGGCCCTACTCTACAGCTGTGAAACATGGACACTGTACAAAAAACAGCTAAAAGCACTGGACCAGTTTCACCTCTTCTGCCTGCGGAAGATCATTGGCATTACATGGACAGACAGAGTTCCCAACACAGAAGTGCTCCGACGAGCAAACATGCCTGGCATCGAAGCACTCATCATGAAAGCTCAATTAAAATGGGCTGGCATGTGGTACACATGGATGACATGTGACTCCAAAGATGGTGTTCTACTCTGAACTTGCTACTGGCACAAGGAAGGTCAGACGCCCTTACAAGCGCTTCAAGGACTCGCTGAAGTCGTCCCTTGCTGCATGTGGTATCCCTCACCGTGAGTGGGAGCCCACCACCACAGACAGATGTGCCTGGCGCCATGCTGTTCACCAAGGAGTAAACAACTTTGAGGAGAACAGACGAGATGACCTGGACCGCAAGCGGCAAGCCAGAAAGGAAAGAAGACCCAACCCCAGCACTACCGTCGTATGCCCAGTATGTGGATGCACCTGTGCTTCAGCTTTTGGGCTACAATCCCACTTAAGACACCATTGATGTTATCATCGCTCGCGATGGATATGCAAAGATATACACAGACACATACATATACACATATACATATATATACATACACACACATACACATTATATGTGTGTGTGTGTGTATATATATATATATATATATATATATATATATATATATATCCATCCCCCAATGTTCTTGTCAATTTGGTTATTAAACCACATAAAATCCACAAAGACTTTTAATAATATGCAATAATATGACACGTGCACCGAGAGATGTCACTTCCTCTGGTGGGAAACTTCAGAAAGGCAGTGAGGTATGTTTCATTCCTTCTCTCATTAATTTGAACAAAATGTTGAGGATACACCAACAGTAGATTAATTATTCATGACACAAAATGATCGAAAATGTGAACTCCATTATCATCAATTCTGTTAATGTATTGCCCAGTTTAACGATAGAGTTGACAATGACTAACAGAGTGAACCCTTGAAATGTAGCCATAATTAAAGAATGGGCAGTATGTGTGTTAGTCATACATGTCAACCTTTGGTCAATCAAACCTGTATAAACAACCTCCAAAATCCGTATTTCCCTTATAAAATCCTTAGAAGATGCAAATTAAAATAATTTACCTAAAATCTGAATGATAATTAACAATGATATATCCAAGTTACTTTTTATTCAATATTAATAACAATAAACCTTCAGAATGAATACAAAGCTCCAATGTTTGACAAAAACACAAAGTGTCACTCTAATGTTCTGAATCGTACTCCATGACAGCTTTTTTAGCAGTCTGCACCAATACCTCACTAGGCTGCATGTCACAGCAAGTGTCTGTGTTGATCTTGCCGGAGTGCCCATTCAGAATCTTTTCAGTCGCTAGTGAAAGTCGCTCAGGTGGAAATATGCTTTTCAAACAAAATGTTACTTCCCGGTTGGTGGGATTCTCGCAATGCGGTGTGCGCATGATCAAAAGTGGAACGAAGTCTTGCTACCATAAGATAACGCGTGATTTCATAAGACTCTTTACTGGCTGTCTGTGCTGTACCGTACGTTTGTAAATGTTATGCGCTCTTTTATCATTGTGGGAACTGATTATAGCTCTAAATAAATATTGAAGTTTTTTTTAAAGAATCTGTATAACTTTATTTGTATGCCCGTATACTACGTTTATTGAATCAAATCCGTATAAAATACGGACATTCCGTATAGGTTGACATGTATGGTTAGTGCTCAGTGCTTGCTGAAGTGATGTGCTCTTTCTGACATGCGACAGCTTTTCTGCACTCCTATATTCTTTTGTGTGCACACATTTCAAGGCATGATATCCTCATTTGTAATGACCAGGTTGCCTGGCTTTCTGCTCTCTATTAATGATACTGTTTAAATGCCATGAAATGTTTTATCAGGGTACTTGTATTGTACAATGATGCTGTATTACCTCCAGAGTATATTTTGAGGTCAGCTTTGCTTTGATTGCCATAATTAATAATCAAATATGTCCATTAGAGCGAAAGTGTACACTCTATCACATCATATCAGTATGTCGTGCAGTGTATGAAGGTATTGGAGCATTTTGTACGAGTACTAGGAAACAAACATGTTATCAGCATGATACCCAATACAGGATTCATTCCATAGTAATGGTTTTTCCTTCCTTCCTTCCTTCCTTCCTTCCTTCCTTCCTTCCTTCCTTCCTTCCATCACTTTCTGAAATGAACATCAGCTTCCTTCTGCTTGGCACATTCTCATATTTTTTCTCTCTCTCCTCTCTCCTTTAAGAAGTCAAAGGCTTTCATTTCTCTTAGTCTGTCAATATTTTATTTGTTCTTCCTCTATTCACTCCTCCAGTTGTTTTCACTTCTGATATGAGCTGGCACCGGAGGGGGTCGTCTACAAAGGGAGGGAAGCTGAAACGTGGGCAGGACTGAGTGGAGACTGTCTCTGAGTGGAGGAGCTTATCTCCTCTCTGTCTGTGGGAAGAGTGATGGGATCCTTTTATTTTCAGAGTACACTAAAACAAGCACAGTGGTGAAAACGGGGGCAAATTTTACAGCATATATATTCACCAAAGCACAGAATCAGGCAGTGAAGCTTAGCTCATCATTCACTTTTAGTAAATAAGTCACAACATGCTTAGATTATTGCTTCTGAGGGCAATGATGAAAAAGACACCATTAACGTGTCAATCAACAAAGCGTGTCCAATATCAAATAACCAAAACTAATTACAAGGTTGATTCAAAAGTCTGTGTATCTTTTTAAAACAGCAGCCACACTGGATGCATATAAAATTGACCTGCTGAGAAAATCTCCAGTTGCTCATTTTGGTATCAGTATTTGTCAATGAGTACCAAAAAAATGTACTCATGCTCTCTCTGACACAAAACTTAATGCATTCCTAATTTGCACATTAGTGATGTAAATCTGCACCCTGATTTCTGTAAAGTGGCTTTGTGCCAGTAAAGTACATTACGATGATAATTCAATGCAGTTGAATTGTACATCTGATCACTCTCAATCAACAAACTAGCTACCTAATTAGCTTTTCCCTGAACCGCTCCTTTACTTCCAGAGGCATCACAGTCAGACCTCCTAGAACCACCTGATTGTGCTCCACTCCAGCAAAGAATGATCAATAAAAATCAGATTCTTTTGACAGCCTTCAGAAAGTTACCATCTGGCTGAGATTATATTTGGAAAGGGGATTTACTTTATGTCAGAAATGTGGCTTGAAATGTAAAGCTCAAGAAAGCTGGGTGTGAAAGAACCCATTTTTCTCAACTATTCCTGGCCTCCTTCATGTTTCTCCTGCCGCACTCATTTCTATGACACATCGTGGTGCAGAGTTGCTCATAAATTCATTAACGCCTGTCTCATAACCATAATTCAATCCATGAACAAATGAACAAAACATGCTGACACTGGAAACAAACGACTTTCTTCTGCCGATGATCTAATTTCACCCGGCTGTCATTGCCGCACAGGCGTAGGGGGGCAGGGAGCAGGCCACAGTGTCATCAATGGAAAAAAAAAGGAAGCAGTATGAGTGTCACACTGTTGTGACAGAATAAGATGTGCAGAAGGACCAGTGCAATCACACGACCATCCACCCGTGCAATTTCCTCCTGAGCTCTGTCACAGGACAGAAATTACCCAGGCAACCCTTGCTGCTGAGCCCCAAATGGAAGAAGATGAGATCTGTGCTGGGTTACTGAGCACTTACTAATAATAAGAAGAGAAGCTGTATGCTCTCACCACTCACCATCAGTTTGGCTGACATCTGCCTCTCAAATGCCGAAGAGTTTCCTGAACAGTCTGAGCATCCCACAGAGCTGAGTACAATCAAAAGAGAGTTAACATCACATTGTCATCTTCAGATCAAAGCCAGACAAAAGACAACTCTTTACACTGGAACTTTGTGTTGTTTTATTCATAAAATAATGCATTCATCCATTATCTATACTGCATGTCCTTCAGGGTCACGATGGAAGCTGGAGTCAATCCCAGCTGACTTCAGGTGAAAAGCAGGGTTTACCCTGCCCAAAGATATTAAGTTCATCTTTGAGTGGTGAAAAGATTTTCAACACAAGAAGTCAAGTCGGGGGAAAACAATGGGAGTGATGTCACTGGAGTGAAATATCAAATTATTATCCATACAGGACACTTTTTCCATGGAATAAAAACATGCATTCTGTTTACTTCTAGTGTTTCTCACTCATTTGGTTTGACAGCATGCAATATTGTTAGCATATTGCTTATCCTACGTATATTACGTCACACTACCCAATGGAGAATGAGTGTTGAATATGGTTTATGATATTGCATGGTTGTCAAGACAATATGATGTTACACATCAGAGCTGATGCAAATATTCAATGAGAGATTTTCCTGCTGCGCATGCACAAAAGAATTTCTTTGTTCACCGAGAAAGAGAAAGATGTGTTGAACAGCCAAAAGACAACCAAAACTTCATTAGATATTCTTCACGCATATTTACAAGCAGTGGTGAACTGTTACAATTAGAGCTGGGAATTCAGCTCAGCCAAAACATAGCCAGACACACCAAAAGAGCAAACAGGCAGAGGATTTTGCAATGGATTAGCGGCAGGCTGCCAGGTAGCTCCGTTGTGTGTAGCTGTCAATGTTGATTTTAAAAGTAACTAAGTAAATTACATAGGGAAATTAATACTTCAGTACGAGTGAAAAAAAAACAGTTGTGAGAGCATGCGTGGAAGAAGAGTCTGGAGACAGAAATCTTAGTTTCTCAGTCATTAGCCTGTGCTACTTGCTTTTGACAGCACTGGCTTGACTGCTTTATTAGCATTCGCTAACACTACTGATGAACGCTACATCGGCTGGAAGGTGATTTCACTGCAGTGCTGACGGCACTGACTCACGGTTAAGCTAGCATTGGCCTTCGAGAATGCTGATATGAAGAGAGTGTGTATGTATAACAATAATAATACTGGCTGGCTTTTTTTCATGGTGTATCAGATATATTCCATTCAGCTAGGATAATGTTGAACGAGTCAAAGACGAGTTCAATATCATGATAGCTGAATGGAATATATCTGATATACCACGAAAAAAAGCCAGCCAACATTATTTAAATATGTCACTCAGATCAGCAATATACTTTTATAAAAAATGTGAGTTTTTCAACACGAGAGGATAAACTTAATATCTTCAAGACAACGTAATTTTCTTTTTACTACATAGACACATTCACAAACAAAAACTACCCAAATTTATCAAAATAATTCAGCAATTTCCTCACAAATAAGATATAGAAATTTATGTCATGGTTTTGGGTCTCCATGTCCTGGATATAGCTCATATAAAAATACGAGTGGCATATTTCCCAGTAAAACACTCATTTCCACACTATCTCTCTCACATACATACACATACATACATAAATACAAACTAATATATATATATATATATATATATATATATATATACACACACACACACACACACATAGTGGTGCTTGAACATCTGTGAACCCTTTAAAATTTTCTATATTTCTGCATAAATATGACCTAAAACATCATCAGATTTTCACACAAGACCTAAAAGTAGATAAAGAGAACCCAGTTAAACAAAGGAGACAAAAATATTATACTTGGTCATTTATTTATTGAGGAAAATGATCCAATATTACTTATCTGTGAGTGGCAAAAGTATGTGAACCATTGCTTTCAGTATCTGGTGTGACCCCCTTGTGCAGCAATAACTGCAACTAAACGTTTGCAGTAACTGTTGATCAGTCCTGCGCACTGGCTTGGAGGAATTTTAGCCCATTCCTCCATACAGAACAGCTTCAACTATGGGATGTCGGTGGGTTTCCTTACATGAACTACTCGCTTCAGGTCCTTCCACAACATTTCAATTTGATTAAGGTCAGGACTTTGACTTGGCCATTCCAAAACATTAACTTTATTCTTCTTTAACCATTCTTTGGTAGAATGACTTGTGTGCTTAGGGTCGTTGTCTTGCTGCATGACCCACCTTCTCTTGAGATTCAGTTCATGGACAGATGTCCTGACATTTTCCCTTAGAAATCGCTGGTATAATTCAGAATTCATTGTTCCATCAATGATGGCAAACTGTCCTGGCCCAGATGCAGCAAAATAGGCCGAAACCATGATACTATCACCACCATGTTTCAAAGATGGGATAAGGTTCTTATGCTGGAATACAGTGTTTTCCGTTCTCCAAATATAATGCTTCTTATTTAAACCAAAACGTTCTATTTTGGTCTCATCCATCCACAAAACATTTTTCCAATAGCCTTCTGACTTGTCCACGTGATCTTTAGCAAACTGCAGACGAGCAGCAATGTTCTTTTTGGAGAGCAGTGGCTTTCTCTTTGCAACCCTGCCATGCACACCATTGTTGTTCAGTGTTCTCCTGATGGTGGACTCATGAACATTAGCCAATGTAAGAGAGGCCTTCAGTTGCTTAGAAGTTACCCTGGGGTCCTTTGTGACCTCGCCGACTATTACACGCCTTGCTCTTGGAGTGATCTTTGTTGGTCAATCACTCCTGGGGAGGGTAACAATGGTATTGAATTTCCTCCATTTGTACACAATCTGTCTGACTGTGGATTGGTTGAGTCCAAATTCTTTAGAGATGGTTTTATAAACTTTTCCAGGCTGATGAGCATCAACAACACTTTTTTGGAGGCCCTCAGAAATCTCCTTTGTTTGTGCCATGATACACTTCCACAAACATGTGTTGTGAAGATCAGACTTTGATAGATCCCTGTTCTTTAAATAAAACAGGGTGCCCACTCTCACCTGATTGTCATCCCATTGATTGAAAACACCTGACTCGAATTTCACCTTCAAATTAACTGTTAGTCCTAGAGGTTCACATACTTTTGCCACTCACAGATATGTAATATTGGATCATTTTCCTCAATAAATAAATTACCATGTACAATATTTTTGTCTAATTTGTTTAACTGGGTTCTCTTTATCTACTTTTAGGACTTGTGTGAAAATCTGATGATGTTTTAGGTCATATTTATGCAGAAATATAGAAAATTCTGTCATTTTGTCTCTGATGCGGTGGAGTGTGACAGTGGACAAAATCTTCCGGATACTGTTCAAGAGGGCAGTAGGATGCAGGTTTGCAGGTGGACCAGGTGTTTTTTTGGGTTTGGACAGAGCAATGAGTGTTCCTTCACCGATGGCTTCTACTGGATGGTGGTCTACGAAGGCATAGTTCAAGATGGATGTGAGAACTGAGGATATAATGTCACTCCCATATTTGAATAATTCATTGCTGACTTCATCAGGTCCTGGTGAACGCCCATTTCTCAAGGATTTTATGGCCTTCTTGACTTCGTCCTCTGTAATTGGGGCTACAAGAGGCCTAGGATTACCTTGGAAAGGTTCTAGTTTTTCTCCATTTTGGTCAGTGAATTGCTCCCAAATTCTACTTCACCGGGCCATATCAGAGTGGATTCAAAAGGGGACGTAGTTGTGTAGACACTGTGTGGGCCCAACGCATGCTCGTCTCTGTTGTCATGTCCAAATACTGGGACTTCCACAAAATGGGCATAGATGTCATGTGCCTTTGACACTATAAAACATTCGAGAATCCTAGAAGTGTTAAACCAGGCTGGGTGCAGCGACGATGAAGTGCGACTGGTAAGGCTATTGCTGTCAGGTACTAAGCTGAAGGTACGAGTCAGATCAACACACTCGGCAGACTTTGAAACAACCATCAGTTCACCACAAGGAGACAGCCTGTCCCCAGTGCTGTTCACCTGCTACCTTGCAGCTGCACTAGAAACTGTACAGATATCTTCTATGAGACCTAATCCACCCTTCTCTAAACTGGGCATGACCCTAGAAATGGAGTATGCAGACGATGTGGATTTCTGAGATGAAGAAAAAGATCCACTAGAAAGACTTCTACCTGTTGCTGCCAAAAACCTAAAGGACTCAAACCTGTTAATGAATGAAGGTAAAACAGAGTTCACTCATGTCTACCTGGCTGATACATTAGAGAAGGATGGGAATAACAAATCACTATGAGGAGAAGAGGAATGGAGGAAAAGTAAAATCCTGGGTTCCCTCCTCTGTAGCTCTGCTGATGTAGAGGCACGTTGCATCATGGGTAACATTGCATTTCGATCATTCTGGAAGATTTGGATCCGAAGATCTAGGATTCCTTTGGCAAAGAAGCTACAACTATACAATGCTTGTTGTGTCTCCATCATGCTATATAACTGCAACAGCTGGGCAACACCAAAGGCAGTTATAGAGAAGCTTGACATCTGCCACCGTAAACACATCATCAGTGGCCTAAGAGTATGGTAACAAACGACACTTTATACAGAATCTGCAACACAACACCTCTCTCAATAAAAGTCGATCAACTCAGGTGGTCTATGTTTGGACACATCCTTAGAATGCCACAAGACACACCTGTGCAAAAAGCTTTGGAATTTGCAGTATTAGGCTCCAGCAGATACAAGGCCCTTAAAGGAAGGCATTGTGTAAATCTGCTCAGCACACTGAAGGCAGACCTCAAGCACAGAGGATGAGGTCCCCCTACAACAGAAAAGAAACTCCGAGAGCTAAGGGAGCTTGCAGGATGCGAGACGCAGTGGAAGAAGATGAAGACTGAATGCAGCTGCAGGACGCTTCCATGACTGTAGATGCAGAAAACCAGTGAATGATGATGATGATGATAGAAAATTCTAAAGGGTTCACAAACTTTCAAGCACCACTGTATGTACACACACACACACACACACAATATATATATATATATATATATATATATATATATATATATATATATATATGACATACACACACACCTTCTTCTTCTTTTGGCTGCTCCCAATTAGAGGTCGCCACAGCGGATCTTTCATCTCCATTGCTCCCTGTCTTCCGCATCCTTCTCTACCACACCTGCCACTTTCATGTCCTCTCTCAACACATCCATGTATCGCCTCTTTGGCCTTCCTCATTTTCGTGTACCTGGCAGCTCCATCCTCAACATTCTCCTTCCAACATGCTCTGCATCTCTTCTCAGGATGTGCCCATACCATCTCAATCTCATCTCTCTTAGCTTAATTCCCAAGCTCTCCACATGTGCTGTCCCTCTGATGTGCTCATTCCTTATCCTGTCCAACCTTGACACTCCCATCGCAAACCATAACATCCTCAACTTTGCCTCCTGTCTCTTCATTAAGGGTATGGTCTCTGTGGCAGCGGGGGCATGGACAAACACTGGTCTGTGACAGGAGGGCGGAGTCAGGGAAGGTAAGTGGCAGAATCACTACACCTGAGAGCAATTAACCTGTGTTTGTGTGTCTTCCCAGTGACCACGCCCTATATCAGGAGGGAGAGCGAGAGAGGAAGGAGCTCATCCCTAAACCAGACACCGGTTGTGTGTGTGTGTGTCTGTGTTAGTAACTGCATATTGTTCGACTGAAAAGTGTGGCAATAAAGCCGAGTTGTGAACCTGATCTCTGTCCTGCCATCCTCTGTGCTCCACCCACACATAGGGAACATACTACAGTGGTGCCGAGACCCGGGAAGTGGAGCACCAACCAAGCAGCCCCATGGAATCCTCCCCGTTCGCCAACCTGGTCCACGCCCTCACCATGGCTCAGCAAAGCCAGCACCAGGTGCTCGTCACACTCCGAAAGGAACAAGAGCAGTGCTTCGAAGCCCTGGTGCTGGCCCAGCAGGAAGATTGCGAGGCGTTCCGGCATCTCCTCGCGTCGGCGGGGTCCACCAGCGCTCCGGCCGCGGGCCCGTCTCCCCTCACTGTCACCAAGATGGGCCCGCAGGACGACCCCGAGGCGTTCCTCACGTTGTTTGAACAGGTCGCCGAAGCCTCGGGGTGGCCGATGGAGCAGCATGCGGCGCGCCTCCTCCCCCTGCTAACGGGAGAGGCACAGCTGGCCGTGCTACAGCTCCCCGCCGACCGCCAGCAGGCCTACGCGGACCTCCGCCGGGCCGTCCTCCAGCGTGTGGGGCGCACACCGGAACAACAGCACCAGCGCTTCCGCGCGCTGCGATTGGAGAAAGTCGGCCGGCCGTTTGCGTTCGGCCAGCAGCTCCGGGACGCCTGCTGGTGGTGGTTGAGGGCCAACGATCGCGACGCCGAGGGAATCATCGACCAGGTGGTACTGGAACAGTTCATCGCCCGCTTACCAGCAGGAACCGCGGAGTGGGTCCAGTGCCACCGCCCGGCGTCACTGGATCAGGCAGTCGAGCTGGCGGAGGATCATCTGGCGGCTGTCCCGGCGGCAGGACAGCAGATGGCATCTTCTCTTCTCTCCTCTTCTCTCTCTCTCTCTCTCTCCCCCTCCTCCTGTGTCCCGTCCTTGCCCCATTCCCCCACCGCGGAGGCGGGGGCCGGCACCACCCCAGCCGGCCCGCTGCACCTGCGGTGCCCTCCCATTTCTCCCTTCTGTGTCTGTCTCTCCCCCACCTCAGGTGAGTGAGCCCCAGATCACCGGTGCAGAGGGAAAGCCCGGGCCGGTTTGCTGGTGCTGCGGGGAGCCGGGCCACCTTCAACAGCAGTGCACAGCAATGGAAGTGAGCGCGGTGGTTCGGATCCCCGACGCGCCAGAGGCCGCCCTCGATCGGGCCGGAGCGTATCGCATACCGGTGAGTATCCAAGGGGCTACATATCAGGCGTTGGTGGATTCTGGTTGTAATCAGACCTCAATTCGCCAAAGCCTGGTTCAAAACGAGGCATTGGGGGGAGCACAAGGGGTGAAGGTGTTGTGTGTGCACGGGATGTTCACTGCTACCCTTTGGTGTCGGTCCACATTATTTTCAGAGGGGAAAAATTTATAGTGAAGGTGGCGGTTAATCCACGCCTTACCCACTCTTTAATTTTGGGGACTAATTGGCCGGGATTTCGGGGTTTAATGACGTGCCTAATAGAGAGTGGGTCCTGCCATTTGACAGGGGGAGGTCCCGGGGTCGCTTTGGCGGGAGCAGCTGTCACAGAGCCGTCTACGTCATCTCCGTGTCAGAGTGAGGAGCCGCCGGCTCCTCCTCTCTCTATTGGGGAATCCCTCGCGGATTTCCCATTAGAGCAGTCGCGAGACGAGACTCTGCGGCATGCGTTTGACCAAGTGAGAGTAATCAATGGTCAAACGCTCCAGCCGAACGCCACCCCATCCTTCCCCTACTTCGCGATTATGAAGGATAGATTATACCGAGTGACGCAGGACACTCAAACTAAAGAGCAAGTCACGCAGCTTTTAATTCCGTAGAGCCGCCGGGAATTGGTATTCCAGGCGGCTCACTTTAATCCCATGGCTGGACACTTGGGGCAGGATAAAACACTAGCCCGAATAATGGCCCGATTCTATTGGCCGGGGATTCGCGGCGATGTCCGTAGGTGGTGTACGGCATGCCACGAATGCCAGTTAGTAAATCCAGCGGCCATTCCAAAAGCACCTTTGCGCCGTCTACCGTTAATCAAGACCCCGTTTGAGAGAATTGGGATGGATCTCGTCGGGCCATTAGATCGGTCAGCACGAGGGTACCATTTTATATTAGTTCTGTTGGACTATGCAACGCGATACCCGGAAGCAGTGCCTCTGTGCAATATCTCAGCACGCAGTATTGCAGAGGCGCTCTTCCGCGTCATCTCCCGAGTTGGAATCCTTAAAGAGATTCTGACTGATCAAGGCACTTCGTTTATGTCACGAACACTGCGCGAACTGTATGGGTTACTGGGGATTAAGCCGATCCGCACCAGCGTGTATCACCCACAAATGGACGGTTTAGTGGAACGGTTCAACCGCACCCTCAAAAATATTATTAAGAAATTTGTAAGTGAGGACGCACGTAATTGGGATAAGTGGCTCGAACCCTTGCTGTTCTCAGTGTGAGAGGTCCCCCAAGCCTCCATGGGGTTCTCCCCGTTCAAATTATTATATGGGCGTAAGCCACGCGGTTTCCTGGACGTGCTGCAGGAAAATTGGGAGGAGGGACCATCACAAAGTAAGAATGAAATTCAGTACATTATGGACCTGCGTGCAAAACTCCACACGCTCACCCACCTAACTCAGGAGAATTTGCGGCAGGCCCAGGAACGGCAAGCCTGCCTGTACAACAAGGGTACGCGCCTTAGAGAGTTCACACCAGGAGATAAGGTACTCGTACTATTGCCCACGTCGAGCTCCAAATTGATCGCCAAGTGGCAAGGACTCTTTGAGGTCACACGGCGAGTCGGGGACGTCGACTATGAGGTGAGGCGAACGGACAGGGGTGGGGCGCTACAGATTTACCACCTCAATGTGCTTAAACTCTGGAACGAGGAGGTCCCCGTGCCGTTGGTGTCGGTGGTTCCGGAGAAGGCGGAGCTGGGGCCGGAGGTTCAAAAAGGGACATTGGCATCACGTACCTCTCCGGTCCCCTGTGGAGACCACCTCTCCCCGACCCAACTCACGGAGGTCGCCCAGTTGCAGACCGAGTTTTCGGATGTGTTCTCGCCCCTGCCCAGTCGCACGAACCTCATAGAGCACCACATCGAGACGCCCCCGGGGGTGGTAGTGCGTAGCCGCCCTTACAGGCTACCCGAACACAAAAAAAAGGTGGTTCGGGAAGAACTTCAGACCATGCTCGAAATGGGCATCGTCGAGGAGTCCCACAGTGACTGGAGCAGCCCGGTGGTCTTGGTACCCAAGGCCGTTGGGTCGGTCCGGTTCTGTGTGGACTATAGAAAAATCAACGCGGTGTCTAAATTCGACGCGTACCCAATGCCTCGTATTGATGAGTTGCTCGATCGACTTGGCACTGCTCGCTTTTATTTTGCTTTATGTTGCAGACTGATGCGTCAGACAGAGGGCTGGGGGCGGTTTTGTCCCAGGAGGTGGAGGGGGAGGACCGCCCTGTCCTGTATATCAGCAGGAAGCTGTCGGTGCGTGAGGGGCGCTACAGCACCATAGAGAAAGAGTGTTTGGCCATCAAGTGGGCGGTTCTTGCCCTCCGGTACTACCTGCTGGGGTGCCCTTTCACCCTCTGTTCGGACCACGCGCCCCTCCAGTGGCTCCACCGCATGAAAGATGCCAACGCGCGGATCACCCGTTGGTATCTGGCACTCCAACCCTTTAATTTCAAGGTGGTCCACAGGCCGGGGGCGCAGATGGTCGTGGCGGACTTCCTCTCCCGTCGGGGGGCGGAGTTGGCTGCAGGCCGGACAGCCGCCCGGCCTGAGTCGGGCGGTGGGGGAATGTGGCAGCGGGGGCGTGGTCAAGCACCGGTCTGTGACAGGAGGGCGGAGTCAGGGAAGGTAAGTGGCAGAATCACTACACCTGAGAGCAATTAACCTGTGTTTGTGTGTCTTCCCAGTTGACCACGCCCTATATCAGGAGGGAGAGCGAGAGCGGAAGGAGCTCATCCCTAAACCAGACGCCGGTTGTGTGTGTGTGTCTGTGTTAGTAACTGCATATTGTTCAACTGAAAAGTGTGGCAATAAAGCCGAGTTGTGAACCTGATCTCTGTCCTGCCATCCTCTGTGCTCCACCCACACATAGGGAACATACTACAGTCTCCAATCCATACATCATAGCTGGTCTCACTACTGTCTTATACATCTTACCTTTCACTTTTGCTGGGACTTTCCTATCACAAATGACTCCCAAAATCCTTCTCCAACTGCTCCACCCTGCCTGCACTCTCTTTCTCACCTCACTATCGCAGCCCCCATTTTTCTGTACAGTTGACCCCAGGTACTTGAATTCACCAACTTTCTTTATGTCTACTCCTTGCATCTTCACTACACTCTCATCCCCATTCTCACTGATGCACATGCATTCTGTTTTGCTACTGCTCACCTTCATTCCTCTTTGTTCCAATGCATACCTCCGTCTCTCAAAACCCAGCTCAACCTCCTTTCCACTTTCACCACATATCACAATATCATCCGCAAACATCATGTTCCATGGTGACTCTTGCCTCACTTTGCCCATCAAGCTATCCATCACTATGGTAAACAAGAAAGGACTCAAAGCAGATCCTTGATGAAGTCCCACCTTCACCTTGAACCATTCAGTCATTCCAACTGCACATCTCACTGCTGTTTCACTGTTCTCATACATGTCTTGCACCACTCTAATATACTTCTCATTCACTCCACACTTTCTCATACGATACCATAACTCATCTCTTGGCATTCTATCGTATGCCTTCTCCAGGTCTACAAACACACAATGTAGCTTTCTCTGGCCTTCCCTGTACTTCTCCATTCACATTCTTAAAGCAAAAATTGCATCCGACGTGCTCTTCCTTGGCATAAACCCATACTGCTGTTCACAGATTGCTACATCACTTCTCAATCTCGCCCCCAATACCCTTTCCCATAACTTCATGGTGTGGCTCATCAATTTTATCCCTCTGTAGTTACTACAGCTCTGTACATCTCCCTTATTCTTGTATATTGGGACTAGCACACTCTTTCTACATTCATTCGGCATTTTCTCATTCTCTAGGATCTTATTAAACAATCTCGTTAGGAACTCCACAGCCGTCTCACCCAATCTCCAAGCCTCAATCGGGATACCATCTGGTCCAACTGCTTTCCCAGTCTTCATTCTTTTCATGGCTGCCCTCACCTCATCCTTACTAACCAACTGTAATCCCTGATTTGCTGTCTCCAACGAATCTGACCTTGTCTCTCTTGGATTCTCTTTATTTCATAAATCCTCGAAGTACTCTTTCCACCTTCTTAATACACTCTCTTTGTTTGTCAGCACATTTCCATTTAGATCTTTCATCACTCTTACCTGCTGTACATCCCTCGCTTCCCTGATTCTCTGCCTAGCTAGTCTGTACAGGTCTTTCTCTCCTTCTTTGGTCTCCAGTCTTTCGTACAACTCCTGGTATGCATCTGCTTTTGGCTTTGCTCCTGCTCTTTTTGCCTTCTGTCTCATCTCACTGTATAACCACCTGCTTTCCTCATCTCTCTGATCATCCCAATTCTTCTTTGCTATCCTTTTCTCTTTTATAATTTCCTGCACGTCTTTGTTCCACCACATCTCCTTGTCTTCCTTCTTCCTTCTTGATGACCACCCTAGCACCTTCCTTGCTGCCTCTCTTACTAGTATAGCAATAGTATCCCAATCTTCTGGCAGACTTCCATTACCACTCGATGCTCATCTCATTTCTTCCCTAAACTCCTTCTGATGATCAATCTTTTTTAGTTTCCACCACTTAATCTTTGGCTCCACTATTTCACGCTTCCTCTTTTTCACTTTCAAGCTCATCCTGCACACGACCACTAGATGTTGTCTAGCTACACGCTCCCCTGCCATCACTTGACAGTCAGCAATCTCCATCAGGTTACCCATTCTGCAGAGTATGTAGTCCACCTGTGTAGATCTTCCTCCACTCTTAAACGTCACCTTGTGCTGCTCTTTCTTCTCAAAGTATGTATTGACTATTGCCAAATTCATCCTATTTGAAAAATCAACCACCATTTGCCCTTCTACATTTCTCTCTCTTACACCATATCTGCCCATCACATCCTCATCTCCTCTGTTTCCCTCGCCAACATGTCCATTGAAATCTGCTCCTATCAGCATGCGCTCCTCCCTCGGTATACTTTCTACCACTTCATCCATCTTTTCCCAGAAAGACTCTCTCTCTTTATTCTCACATCCAACCTGTGAGGCATATGCACACAACATTGTATGCTTGAATCTCCAACTTCATGCCCATCACTCTGACACCCTCTTCACATCAATCACACTGTTGACCAACTCTCCCCTCAAAACAATACCAACACCATTTCTCTTTCCATCGACTCCATAATAAAACAACTTGCATCCATCTCCAATGTTCTTGGCCTTGCTTCCCTTCCACCTTGTCTCCTGCACACACAAAATGTCCAACTTCCTTCTTTCTATCATACTTGCTAACTCTCTCGCTCTGCCAGCCAGTGTTCCCACATTCAGTGTTCCTACCCTCAATTCTAAGTTCCTTCCCTTCCATCTTTCACAATCTCTCTTAACACGCCTTCCCCCTCTCTTTCTCCTTCTCCGTTTTGATGCCACAGTAGCATACTTTCCACCGGCACCCTGTTGACCAACAGTACTGGAGGCAGTCGTTGTTAACCCGGGCCCCAACCGATCCAGCATGGTATTTTTCTTTTCAATCTGCATGTTAGATTTGGCACAGTTTTACGCCGGATGCCCTTTCTGACGCAACCATCTCTAGTTTATCCGGGCTTGGGACCGGCACCAAGAGTACGCTTATGCACCCCCAGTGGCTGGATTATTCGGTATATACTGTACACATACATACATACATACATACACACACACACACACACACACACACACACACACACACATTTTATATATATATATATATATATACACAGTAGTGCTTGAAAGTTTGTGAACCCTTTAGAATTTTCTAGATTTCTGCATAAATATGACCTAAAACATCATCAGATTTTCACACAAGTCCTAAAAGTAGATAAAGAGAACCCAGTTAAACAAATGAGACAAAATATTATACTTGGTCATTTATTTATTGAGGACAAAGATCCAATATTACATATCTGAGAGTGGCAAAAGTATGTGAACCTTTAGGATTAGCATTTAATTTGATGGTGAAATTAGAGTCAGGTGTTTTCAATTAATGGGATGAAAATCAGGTGTGAGTGAGCACTCTGTTTTATTTAAAGAACAGGGATCTATCAAAGTCTGATCTTCACAACATGTTTGTGGAAGTGTATCATGGCACGAACAAAGGAGATTTCTGAGGACCTCAGAAAAAGCGTCGTTGATGCTCATCAGGCTGGAAAAGGTTACAAAACCATCTCTAAAGAGTTTGGACTCCACCAATCCACAGTCAGACAGATAGTGTACAAATGGAGGAAATTCAAGACCATTGTTACCCTCCCCAGGAGTGGTCGTGAGTCCCCCATCAGGAGAACACTGAACAACAATGTGTGCATGGCAGGGTTGCAAGGAGAAAGCCACTGCTCTCCAAATACAACATTGGTGCTCATCTGCAGTTTGCTAAAGATCACGTGGACAAGTCAGAAGGCTATTGGAAAAATGTTTTGTGGATGGATGAGACCAAAATAGAACTTTTTGGTTTAAATGAGAAGCATTATGTTTGGAGAAAGGAAAACACTGCATTCCAGCATAAGAACCTTATCTCATCTGTGAAACATGGTGGTGGTAGTATCATGGTTTGGGCCTGTTTTGCTGCATCTGGGCCAGGATGGTTTGCTGTCATTGATGGAACAATGAATTCAGAATTATACCAGTGAATTCTAAAGGAAAATGTCAGGACATCTGTCCATGAACTGAATCTCAAGAGAATGTGGGTCATGCAGCAAGACAACAACCCTAAGCACACAAAGTTGTTTTACCAAAGAATGGTTAAAGAAGAATAAAGTTAATGTTTTGGAATGGCCAAGTCAAAGTCCTGACTTTAATCCAATCGAAATGTTGTGGAAGGACCTGAAGCGAGCAGTTCATATGAGGAAACCCACCAACATCCCAGAGTTGAAGCTGTTCTGTACGAAGGAACAGGCTAAAATTCCTCCAAGCCAGTGTGCAGGACTGATCAAAAGTTACCGCAAATGTTTAGTTGCAGTTATTGCTGCACAAGGGGGTCAAACCAGATACTGAAAACAAAGGTTCACATACTTTTGCCACTCACAGATATGTAATATTGGCTCATTTTCCTCAATAAATAAATGAACAAGTATAATATTTTTGTCTCATTTGTTTAACTGGGTTCTCTTTATCTACTTCTAGGACTTGTGTGAAAATGTGATATTGTTTTAGGTCATATTTATGCAGAAATACAGAAAATTCTAAAGGGTTCACAAACTTTTAAGCACCATTGTGTGTGTGTATATATATATATATATATATATATATATATATATATATATATATACACACACACACATACACACACCACACACATCCATACATAAACACACACACGGTGGGTTCAAGCCCAGCGGCCAATGACAGCCTTTCTGTGTGGAGTTTGCATGTTCTCCCCGTGTCTGCATGGGTTTCCTCTGGGTGCTCCAGTTTCCCCCACAGTCCAAAGGCATGCAGGTTCGGCTAATTGGTGGCTCTAAATTGACCGTAGGTGTGAATGTGAGTGTGAATGGTTGTCTGTGTCAGCCCTGCAATGACCTGGCGACTTGTCCAGGGTGTACCCAGCCTCTCACCCATAGTCAGCTGGGATAGACTCCAGCTTGCCTGTGACCCTGAAATATGCCACATTTTAAATATATGTCCATATAATAAATCTAATGATACAGTGCAACACTGCATGGTACTGTATATACAGTGCTACTGTATATGGGCAATTCCAGCGTTATGGACGTGACACTTGAACTCAAAATGGCAACAAATGACCCAGTGCATGTTTTATTGTCTCCCAGTATTTAAACAGGTGTTGCATATTTTAAGGCTGTACCATACTGGAGAAGTGATAGAACAAGAACAATTCCCATAGTACATCTAGGGCATGCCAGAAAATGCCAATAAAAGATGCGTTATGGATGTGACAGAAAAAGTATCACTTTTCTTGGGTGACTGTACATTTTTATCAAACTCTGTGAAATCGTAAACCTAATGTCGAAATGGAGATATCCATTTGATAGAGGGGTCCAAGGTGAATATTAAAAAATCTTTGTTTAAAATATTTTGTATTTCATGCAGAGTTTCGGAAGGAAAAGTCAGCGTTATGGATGTGACGAAATTCCGTTATGGATGTGACGCGTCTGAAATAGACATGGCATATGTTTAGAAAATCAGCAATTTAACCACCATAACCCTTTGAAAAACTCTCTAAATATCAGCTAAAACTATCAAAGTTCTTAAATAATATTTAGGATGGCTATTGTTTTGCTGTTTTGTGGATTTTAGCATACATTTCTGTGGCTTGTGGCAATAATATAGAATTGTACATGATCAAAGTTGATTTTAGCTTGGGTTTTACATTATAAGAAAGAAAGACTGACAGTGACATATTAGGTTGGTTACAAACTGGTTCAACTTATTCACATCTGTAAAATACAGGCCTAGGTGATATCTCTGGGAGTGGTTTTGATGTATTACATGTTGCTTTATTTTTGCATGGTGAGGTTGACATTTACATGGAATTGCCCATATATGTGTAAATGTTCCCTGCATGTGGGTGGAGCACAGAGGACGGCAGGACAGAGATCAGGGTGAACAGGAGGCTTTATTGCCGCACTTTTCAGTCTGACAAATAAATAAGCAATCAGAGAGACAGAGA
Source organism: Neoarius graeffei (assembly GCF_027579695.1). Lineage (NCBI taxonomy): Eukaryota > Metazoa > Chordata > Actinopteri > Siluriformes > Ariidae > Neoarius > Neoarius graeffei. The sequence goes on from NC_083579.1 coordinate 28,234,502, forward strand.
CACACACACTGTAGTCTCCTCTGGGGAAGCTCCCTTCCGCTGTCACTCTCCCTCCTTAAATAGGGTGTGGTCACTGGGAAGACACACACAAACACAGGTTAATTGCCGTCAGGTGTAGTGATTCTGCCACTTACCTTCCCTGACTCCGCCCTCCTGTCACAGACCAGTACTTGACCACGCCCCCGCTGCCACATACCCCCACCGCCCGACTCAGGCCGGGCAGCTGTCCGGCCTGCAGCCGACTCCCCCCCCCCCCCCCCCCCCCCTTGATGGGAGAGGAAGTCCGCCACGACCATCTGCGCCCCCGGCCTGTGGACCACCTTGAAATTGAAGGGTTGGAGTGCCAGATACCAACGGGTGATCCGTGCGTTGGCATCCTTCATGTGGTGGAGCCACTGGAGGGGCGCGTGGTCCGACCAGAGGGTGAAAGGGCGCCCCAGCAGGTAGTAACGGAGGGCGAGTATCGCCTACTTGATCGCTAGACACTCTTTTTCAATTGTGCTGTAGCGCCCCTCATGCACTGACAGCTTCCTGCTAATGTACAGGACGGGGCGGTCCTCTCCCTCCACCTCCTGGGACATAACCGCCCCCAGCCCTCTATCCGACGCGTCGGTCTGCAACACAAAAGGGAGAGAAAAGTCAGGGGAGTGTAATAGTGGCCCCCCACACAGTGCAGCCTTTACCTCAGCGAAAGCCCGCTGGCATTGCTCTGTCCACTGGACCAGATCTGGTGCCCCCTTTTTAGTGAGATCAGTCAGCGGGCTGGTGACGTCCGAATAATTAGGTATAAACCTACGATAGTAGCCAGCCAGCCCCAGGAACTGTCTCACCCCCTTTTTGGTCTTGGGCCTCGGGCAGGCCGCAATTGCTGCTGTCTTGTTAATTTGGGGACGCACCTGCCTGTTGCCCAAGTGGAAGCCCAGATACCGTACTTCCACCCGCCCAACTGCACACTTCTTTGGGTTGGCTGTGAATTCTCTAAGGCACGTACCCTTGTTGTACAGGCAGGCTTGCCATTCCTGGGCCTGCCGCAAATTCTCCTGAGTTAGGTGGGTGAGCGTGTGGAGTTTTGCACGCAGGTCCATAACGTATCGAATTTCGTTTTTGCTTTGTGAAGGTCCCTCCTCCCAATTTTCCTGCAGCATGTCCAGGATGCCGCGCGGCTTACGCCCATATAATAATTCGAACGGGGAGAACCCCGTGGAGGCTTGGGGGACCTCTCGCACTGAGAACAACAAGGGTTCGAGCCACTTATCCCAATTACGTGCGTCCTCACTTACGAATTTTTTGATAATATTTTTGAGGGTGGGGTTGAACCGTTCCACTAAACCGTCCGTTTGTGGGTGATACAAACTGTTGCTGATCGGCTTAATCCCCAATAACCCATACAGTTCGCGTAGTGTTCATGACATAAATGTAGTGCCTTGATCAGTCAGAATCTCTTTCGGGATTCCAACTCGGGAGATGATGCGGAAGAGCGCCTCTGCAATACTGCGTGCTGAGATATTGCGCAGAGGCACTGCTTCCGGGTATCGCGTTGCATAGTCCACCAGAACTAATATAAAGCGGTACCCTCGTGCTGACCTATCTAATGGCCTGACGAGATCCATCCCAATTCTTTCAAATGGGGTCTTGATTAACGGAAGAGGGCGCAAAGGCGCTTTTGGAATGGCCGCTGGATTTACTAACTGGCATTCGCGGCATACCGTACACCACCTACGAACATCGCCGCGAATCCCCGGCCAATAGAATCGGGCCATTATTCGGGCTAGTGTCTTATCCTGTCCTAAGTGTCCAGCCATGGGATTAAAGTGAGCCGCCTGGAATACCAATTCCCGGCGGCTCTTCGGAATTAAAAGCTGTGTGACTCACTCTTTCGTTTGAGTGTCCTGCGTCACTTGGTATAATCTATTCTTCATAACTGCGAAGTAGGGGATGGACGGGGTGGCGTACGGCTGGAGCGTTTGACCATCGATTACTCTCACTTGGTCAAACACATGTCACAGAGTCTCGTCTCGCGATTGTTCTAATGGGAAATCCGCGAGGGATTCCCCAATAGAGAGAGGAGGAGCCGGCGGCTCTTCACTCTGATGCGGAGATGACGTAGACGGCTCTGTGACAGCTGCTCCCGCCAAAGCGACACTGGGACCTCCCCCTGTCAAATGGCAGGACCCACTCTTTACTAGATGTGTCATTAAACCCCGAAATCCCGGCCAATCAGTCCCCAAAATCAAAGAGTGGGTAAGGTGAGGATTAACCGCCGCCTTCACTATAAATTTTTCCCCTCTGAAAATAATGTGGACCGACACCAAAGGGTAGCGGTGAACATCCCCGTGCACACACAACACCTTCACCCCCTGTGCTCCCCCCAATGCCTCGTTTTGCACCAGGCTTTGGTGAATTGAGGTCTGGTTACAACCTGAATCCACCAACGCCTGACATGTATCCCCTTGGATACTCACCGGTATGCGATACGCTCTGGCCCGATTGAGGGCGGCCTCTGGCGTGTCGGGGATCCGAACCACCATGCCCACTTCCATTGCCGTGCACTGTTGTTGAAGGTGGCCCGGCTCCCCGCAGCGCCAGCAAACCGGCCCGGGTTTGCTCTGCACCAGTGTTCTGGGGCTCACTCACCTGAGGGGGGGGAGAGACAGACACAGAAGGGAGAAACAGGAGGGCACCGCGGGTGCGGCGGGCCGGCTGGGGTGGAGCCGGCCCCCGTCTCCGCGGTGGGGGAATGGGGTGAGGACGGGACACAGAAGGAGGGGGAGAGAGAGGGAGAGAGAAGAGGAGAGAAGGGGCGATGTCATCTGCTGTCCTGCCGCCGGAACAGCCACCAAATCATCCTCCGCCAGCTCGACTGCCTGATCCAGCGACGCCGGGTGGTGGCACTGGACCCACTCCGTGGTTCCTGCTGGTAAGCGGGCGATGAACTGTTCCTGCACCATCTGGTCGATGATCCCCTCGGCGTCGCGATCGTTGGCCCTCAACCACCGCCAGCAGGCGTCCCGGAGCTGCTGGCCGAATGCGAACGGCCGGCCGACTTCCTCCAATCGCAAAGCGCGGAAGCGCTGGTGCTGTTGCTCAGGTGTGCGCCCCAAGCGCTGGAGGACGGCCCGGCGAAGGTCCGCGTAGGCCAGCCAGCGGTCGGCGGGGAGCTGTAGCGCAGCCAGCTGTGCCTCTCCCGTTAGGAGGGGGAGAAAGCGCGCCACGCGCTGCTCCATTGGCCACCCCGAGGCTTCTGTGACCTGTTTGAACAATGTGAGGAATGCCTCGGGGTCGTCCTGCGGGCCCATCTTGGTGACAGTGAGGGGAGACGGGCCCGCGGCCGGAGCGCTGGTGGACCCAGCCGACGTGAGGAGGTGCCGGAACGCCTCACGGTCTTCCTGCTGGACCAGCACCAGGGCTTCGAAGCGCCACTCTTGTTCCTTCCGGAGTGCGACGAGCGCCTGGTGCTGGCTTTGCTGAGCCGTGGTGAGGGCATGGACCAGGTCGGCGAACGGGGAGGATTCCATGGGGCTGCTTGGTTGGTGCTCCACTTTTCCGGGTTTCAGCACCACTGTAAATGTTCCCTGCATGTGGGTGGAGCACAGAGGACAGAGATCAGGGTGAACAGGAGGCTTTATTGCCACACTTTTCAGTCTGACAATTAAATAAGCAGTCAGAGAGACAGAGACACACACACTGTAGTCTCCTCTGGGGAAGCTCCCTTCCGCTGTCACTCTCCCTCCTTAAATAGGGCACGGTCACTGGGAAGACACACACAAACACAGGTTAATTGCCGTCAGGTGTAGTGATTCTGCCACTTACCTTCCCTGACTCCACCCTCCTGTCACAGACTGGCGCTTGACCACGCCCCCGCTGCCACAATATGCTATACACTCAGACATACTATAATCATAATACAGCTGACTATGCTATCCTACAGTTATACACACTACCCTGAGACACACTACAATCAGACTACACCACATTGTACTGTACTTCAGTTATACACACAATAATTATAATATGGTACACTAAAGTATACTACAGTGAAACACACTGTGATTATAATATGGTACACTAAATTATATTTCAGCTATGCACACTATACAGAGACACACTATAATTATATTACTTGATGCTGCCCTACACTCCAATTATAATCGAGTCCAGACACCAAACTTTCATGACAGCCTTAGCATCCTGCAGAGTTGAATGCAAGTGAAAAGAGTCACCATCACGCCGATGTCGTACTGAGATCAAAGCCGGATAAAAGAGAGCTCTTCCTGCTGCTTTTCACACTAGAACTTGATATTGATTTTTTTATAAGGCTGTGCATGAATGTATTTGATTAGTGGATAGTGGTGGCATGTTTGATGCATGTTTGAAGCCTCACTGATTGTTTTCTCTCTCTTTTTTGATTTACACATAAGCAGAACAAAAATCTCATGTAACACTTTCATCCTCATCATTTCATGGGGTCCTGGAGAAAAGAGAGATCAAAGCTTGCATCTTTGTTGAGTTAATCACCTTCCCAGAAGGGCCGCACTAGTTGTCTGCATTTAGCAAGCTTAGGGGTTCATGTAAGGGGCAGGAGAGATTGTGTGTGTGCGTGTGTGTGCGCGCGCACACTGTTTCAGAAGCAAAAAGAGAGAGGCTATTGAGTACATTAGCAACCCACGAGTCCACCTTAGCTGAAAATTATTACACCTCAACAGAAGATGTGCCTGCAAACGATTATCTATATGAATGGGACGTAGGGAATAAGGGGGTATTGAACTGTATGCCTATTATATTTTTACAGTCTTCACAGCAGCCTCATTTTAAGGGAGGTGTCTTTAGGCGACCAGGAGTGCCGACAATATCTTACACCCGAGTAATGCATTTCATTTTAATAGTGCAACACCTGCGAGGGCAAAGGAATAATGGTGCTCTTGAAAGAAATTAGTATGGCTTTATTGAGATCTGTCATGAGCCAGACAATGGCTCTCTGTGCCCAAAGTGCACTCGTGAGCAAGCAGGGAAAAATCGCTTAAAATGTTTGCAAATCTGATGCCTTCGCTGCTTCAATTTCTCTCTGCTGACAGGCTCTCCACTTCTAACCCAGACTTAATTACCATTTATTTTTCATTTGCCTCCAGAATTGCCTCAAACTTCAATCTGCTCTCTCAGAACAAAATTTGCTAAGAAAGATCTAATACCTGAAGCTCAATGAACTTTACATAACGGTGCCATGTCACAAACTGGTTTGCAGATACTTTACACCATGGAGATTATTAGAGAATGATCTGATCTCTCGCCCTTTTTTTTTTAAGCTAAGCATAAAACTGAGTTCCTTTGGAAGAATGTGAAATAGTGGAAAACAGACAGATGCTGGAAGGATAGGTCTGGATGAAATCTTGATATATTTAATGTGAAAATGGAGAAAAGAGTGGTCGTGGAGTTTGACAGTCTTGGACAATGTCCCCAATTCTCTAAGAAGACATCTTTCAAATTGGAACATTTAGTCCAATCCAATCAGAGCGTAACAATCAGCACTACAGAAATAGTGCTGCCTGCTATAAGACTGATATATGACACTTTTTCGATGGAATAAAAACATGTATTCTATTCCCTTCTAGCAGGTTTCATTCATTTGGTTTGATAGCATGCAATATTGTTAGCATATCACTTATCGTATTATGTCACTCTACCCAATGGAGAATGAGCATTGGATATGGTTTACAATATTGCATAGTTATCAAGACATGATGTCATGTCAGAGTTGCTACGAATATCCAATGAGAATGTTTTCTGCTGCATATGCATAGAAGCATTTCTTTGTTCGCCAGGAAAGGGTAAAATCCATTGAACACCTGAAAGGCTACCAAAACTTCATTAGATATTCTTCACGCATATTTAGAAGAGAAAAACATGCCAACGGGGCAGCACGGTGGTGTAGTGTTAGCACTGTTGCCTAACAGCAAGAAGGTCCGGGGTTCGAGCCCAGTGGCCAATGAAAGCCTTTCTGTATGGAGTTTGCATGTTCTCCCCGTGTCTGCGTGGGTTTCCACCGGGTGCTCCGGTTTCCCCCACAGTCCAAAGAAATGCAGGTTAGACTAATTGGTGGCTCTAAATTGACTGTAGGTGTGAATGCGAATGGTTGTTTGTCTCTATGTGTCAGCTCTGCGATGACCTGGCAACTTGTCCAGGGTGTACCCCGCCACTCGCTAGTCAGCTGGGATAGGCTAGTCAGCTGGGATAGGCTCCAGCTTGCCTGCAACCCTGTACAGGATAAGCGGCTACAGATAATGGATGGATGAATGAAACATACCAATGAACATCAAAAAACTGGAAAAGAGACATGTTGGAGATGTACAGTAAAACTTCCACGCTAGCAAGTGACTGTGACAATTTGTAAACAAACATGGCCGCCAGGTTTGTGTTGTTAAATACTGAAAATTTTAAGACAATTTTGAAACAGAAAGATGTGTTGAACACACAAAAGGAAAGTGTATATATACTACTAATACTAATCCTATTGACTGGCTTTTTTTGTGGTATATCTGTTATATTCCATTCAGCTAGCATTATATTGAATTCATATTCAATTTGTTCAATATCATGCTAGCTGAATGAAATATATCTGATATACCACTCAATGCCAGCCAATATTATTTAAATGTCTCATGGTGAGTCTGAAGTTATCAATACCTTATCAATAATTCTTTTCTTGGAGGGTCAAATAGTAATAGATGCTCATTTAGGGTACAGCACATTGTATACTACATCATATAACAGAATTACACTACAGTCTCAGAGAACTGGGTAATAAATCTTATTTTTGTTCCTGTATTTATTGATTGCTGGCGGTGTCCAATTTATTGTAGTCTACCATGGGGCTAAGGACCCCTGAGTCTATACCAATAAAAACAACATATCTCCACAAATTGAACTTTGCCCAATATCCAGGGTTTGTTTGTTACATTTGTGTCTTAAATGATTTTCACATTGGCCTTTGTAACCTTAGACACACATTTTCACAAAGAAAGGCATTTAGCACCAAGGGACATTCTCCACTTATTTTGGACTGCAATAATTAGAGTACATTACATTTTATAATCTTCCAACACAATACCCCATACCATCATTAATCCTGCTATACTACAGAACATTACATTAATATTACAACACACTATAATAAAACAATACAACAGACTACATTAAACAATGTACTATAATCACACTACCACAACTACACAATGGTACATTACAATCACGCTATAGCAAACTACACTATACCTCAGCAGTAAGTCAACATGTTATAATCATACTATAGCATGATACACCATAACATACTCTAATTACAGTATATGGAGTATGATTCTCAACCTATCAATTTCTTATCAATATTTTGGTTTTTGGCAAAAAAGACTAATGGCCATTTATGATATGATGCATATATTATACTAATAAATATTTGTATTGTAGTGCAGCTATACACACTGTACCCAGATGCATTATATATACACATCATACTATGGCATACTGTACTATACTACAGCATCACTCACTGTAGTGACCCATACACCTAAACCAAGACCAAGTCATTAAGACCCAGACAAGACCAAGACTTTGAGGGGTTGAGTTCAAGTCAAGACCAAGACCAAAGCAGTGCAAGACCAAGTCAAGACCAGGACCAGGCCAGTGTGTGTGAAGGGGTGGGGGAGGGGTGACAGATGTTAACAGTAACAAAAATTTCAAATTAGCAATGAGTCACATTATTAGTTGCATTTGAAGCAGGAAGTTTTACATCCAATCACAGTAACAATGTTAACAAATAAATCAGACAGGCAATTAACAGAAATCTCCACACACACACACACACACACACACACACACACACACACACACACAATATACTACAGCTGTATACACTATAACCAGACACTGAGGTATACTACACCTGTATACTGCATATCCAGATGCACTATCGTCATACATATGACTATCGTCGTCATATCGTCACACACTAAACCACACTATAGCTGCAATCACTGGCCACTTTATTAGGAACACCCATCCACCTGCTGTTTCATGCAGTTATCTAATCAGCCAATCCCTTGACAGCAGCACAATACATAAAATCATGCAGATACAAATCAAGAGCTTCAGTTAATGTTCACTTCAAATATCAGAATGGGAAAAATTGTGATCTCAAAGTGTGACTTTCACTGTGGCATGGGTGTTGATGCCAGATGGACTGGTTTGAGTATTTCAGAAACTGCTGATCTCCTGGGGTTTTCACACACAACAGTCTCTAGAGTTTACACAGAATGGTATGAAAAACAAAAAATATTGAGTGAGCAACAGTTCTGGGGGTGGAAACGTTTTGTTGATAGAGTTCAGAGGAAAACAGCCAGATTGGTTTGAGCTGCCAGAAAGGATATAGTAACCAGAGGTGGAAAGAGTACTAAAATATTATACTCAAGTACAAGCACTGTTACTCTGATGAAATTTTGCTTAAGTACAAGTAAAGTTACCAGACAAAAAATCTACTCAAGTAAAAGTAAAAAGTAGATCATTTAAAATGTACTTTGAGTAAAAGTAAAACGTTACTTTTAACAATGGGTATTTTCTGCCTCCATTGTGTTGTGCAAAAATGAAAAAGAAGAGGAAACAAGGATATATGTACATCTCAACCCAGATGTTTTATTTAAAGGAAGTGTATCAAATTGAATGCTTAGGATAATGCTGCATTAAAACTGAGACAAACAAAAAAGGTCAATACACACAGTCATGTCGTTTACATCGCCCTGACCACACACAAAGCATTGTACACGAAATATGAAAGTGAAATGTTGCACCGAAATCTCGTAGCTTACCTGTGTGCACTGTGTGTTATTGAACAATTCAATTCAAACATTATTTGTTTTGCTTAGTATTCCTTTCTGGCCTGTTGGATGTAGAATGGTAGGAGGACTGATCACGTCAGGTTGGCGAGCTAACTTGCTTGCATGATTAGCCAACCGAATAACAGACTAGTTACCATTATGTTACAGTACCAACAGGTTGCTACTTCAACATTAGCAATGCCATCCACTATTTTTGGAATATAACCAGCCTATTGTCGGTTTTACTATGGAAAGGAAACATTATGATCAGGGGCGCAGATACGTTTTTTGAACTGGGGGGGGACAAAAAACTGGGGGGGACAAAAAACTGGGGGGGACAAAGCTGCCAGCAAACCAACCCCAACCCCGATATGCCTGTCAAACTTGTTGTGGGTAACCATAGCAACCAAGCTCGACCTCGCAACCTGTGCAGTCTGCGCAGCTTAACCAACCGAATATCAGTCTTTGTTTTGTTTTATGTGAGTTGTTGCAACTATGTATACACTGCTGTGCACCTCAATAAACCGAATGGTAATTAGTCTTTTGATTTTTCCGTGAGGTTTGCCTTATGCAAAGAAAGACAGCATAGACGTTTTTTCCTCCCTATTCGTGGGGGGGACTGAACGAGGTGAATTTAAATCTGGGTGGGACGAATCCCACCCGTCCCCCCCCTCTATCTGCGCCCGTGATTATGATGCCAATGACAATACTTACCTCAACATGCTTGCGCAGATTAGACGTCGAATTTTTGTATGCCGCAATGGTTGTCTTCTTGGGCACACATAATCTGCATTGCATAATGAAACTGTCACCCCTTTTCTCTACGAAGCTGAAGTGATCACGTATGTAGGGCCAGGGGTGCACTTCATTACTGGAAGAAATTGCGTTTTCTGCAGGGTCGTCCACCACAGGTTCCTCTGTCTCCTCCATGTCCGCAGGGGCACTTTATCAACACCCGTGGCCCAGGGGCTAGGCCCCTCATAGGCTACCTGTCAACCCTACCCTTACCGTTGGCCAGGAAAACACTCTTATTTTATTTGCAATACGTGTCAAGCATTTACAGTGTAAGTGCGTAATTAGCCTAGAAGCCTACGATAGGTTACGTTTGGCTCAGCGTAGCTGCGCAAGGCCCACGCTCACATCGCTCAACACATCCGACCACAGAGGGAGAGAAGAACACGCGCATTATCATTACAGAGCCGGTTCTGATTATTACCACGGACAGGACAGTGATACTGCGTAACTTTCACGCAGGGGCATGGCCAGAGATAACCACACAAGCGCGCGTGCGCTAATGTAGACCTATGTGTTGTAAACATAAAACACACACACCTACAGACAAGTCCTTTTAAAAAATAAAATACATAAAAATAGCTCGGCAGCATGAAAACAAACATTCACTGCAAGACAAGGTGCCCTAGAATCGCCATCAATTTTTAATATCTATATGGACTTTGTTGTCAGGATTGCACAGCATGAGATATCAAAACTGTACCCAGATACAGGCTTCAAGTTCAGATATTGCATTCCAAATGAGGTATCCACAAGAGAAATGCGTACGAAAGCACGAGCATCAGGAGAGGGTTGCATAACAGAGATTCTATACGCAGATGATCAGGCCATACTCGCTGGATCCATCGAGGAGCTTCAGAATATTCTTCAGTTGTATGATAAGACCTACACCCGCTTTGGTTTACAAATATCATATGTCAAAACAGAAACAATGGCTTTTAACGTCAATGAGGATATCAAATGTAAACCAAGTATCATTTCCCTTGGCGGCACTAATATTAAAAACGTCCGCACCTTTAAATATCTTGGTTATAATGTCAGCAACTGTGATGAATCCTCACACTTCCTGCATGCTAGGATAAGTGCTGCATTCATGAAATGGAATGAACTGAAACACGTTCTAACCGACCACCAAATACTACTAAAAACCCATATAAAGTTCCTAGTGGCATGCGTTCGATCTTGTCTCCTGTACAGCACACAGGCATGGCAACTATCATCCAGTGAAATTCACAAAATTGAGGTAGTGTGGCACGGCTTCCTAAGGAAAATGATTAAAGGTGGATATAAACGAAAGAATGCCCCTGACCAAAAGAACACTACAAATGAAGATATAGACTGGAGCTACAAGATGTCCAATGCTGACCTCTGGAAACTGACAGGAACCCAGGATATAAAACTATCCTGCTACGTACAACAACTAAAATATATTGCTCACGTTTGCCGGATGGGAAATAACCAAGTGCAAAAGCAGCTCCTGTTTGACAAAAATGGTTACAAATGGACGAAATGGGAAAATCTGCTGGGCATAGACACCCAACAGATAAGACGTATGATGATGGACAAATCAAACTTTGAGCAACTGCTACAGCAGAAGCACCCCTAGAGAGTTTAACTTTTGACAGGGGAACATGATGATGATGATGAAGGTACTTGGCTCGGCGGCCACATGAAACGTAAACACCATGGACAGCGGCCAAACTCATAACTCTACAGACCGAAATACACGAAACCAAGTCCTACTAGGGTCTATTTTATCGATCTATGTTTAAGCATCATGCAAGTCTTCCTTCTCCTTGAATAAGACCGTGCATTCAACTCCCTTTTTGACATGACTGCATCGAAATACCACTCAACAATATTTCACGAACTCCATCAAGAAAAAAGTTAAACATGATGAACACGGGCATACTGTTTTGAGCATAAGATTTTTTAAAAAGAAACTAGCTACATCAAAGTCCTTCAATAAACCCATCCTTTAGCGCAAATGAGCTTAACCTAGTTCAAAGCATGACGCTAGCAGTAGCTGCATAAGGCAAAATCATGTGGGCCTTTCGTCAACAACAAGCCACGGCGGGCAAACATTAATAATCAAGCGTCCTTACCTTAAAACGTTGTCTTGACCACAGAACTTCTCAAGTATTTCACTTAAATCCACACGGGTTAACAACACACCCAACACAGCTAGCGAGAAATGTGGATCTGCGCTAGCTTTGTATTGCTATTCCCCTCAGTATGCTTACTCTGTCTGCTGCCCGAACTGTGAAAATTATAGGCTACAATCTTTTCATCAATTTCTTCAGTAGATGCCGTTTTAGACATTTTATTATCCCCATCGAAATATGCTATTATACTAATAGGATTATAACTCAAATCACATGACACGTATTCAAATCACAACTGATTTATTTTACTGTTGGACAGATCATAGCATATCTAGCCTAGCTGCACATAGCCTAGCTGCTGGTAGGCTGATAACTGATAAGTAGCTGATATTCTGAACAGATTGGTGATCCTTACCTTAAAAAAGTCTGTGACTTTAGGCAACGATTCTATCATTACCTGCATCTCTCTCTCTTTTTTTTTCCTTTTATGCGCCCCGCTAACATGTGAACGCTTCATCTTTCAAAGCCTCTAAATTTGTGTCTCTGTAGTCTGCAGTCTTTGGCGCGCTTTCGTGCGTGACGTTACATTTTGTTACATTTTATTCTGGTACAGTTGTGGGTGTTCGTTTCGCGAACCACATGCACCATGTCTCTTACAGCAGGCTACTGTGCACTCATTTATTTCTAACTTTATTTCTATCCATACATTAATGTAACCCCACGATTCCGACAGTTTATTATTTTATTAATATTACAAGGCCCCTGATTGGCTGTGGCCCAGGGGCTTGAGCCCCCCCCCTTAAAGCGCCGGTGCATGTCCGCCATCATCTGTGTGAGACTCGCGCGCGCGACAACTGTCCTTCCCGTGATTCATTTCCAGAACTCATTTCCCCTTCTCCGTTTTAGCCTTTTTTAAATTATTTATTTATTTATTTTTTACTCAGTAACGGTTGTGATGTAAAATGTACCGAAGTACACTACTTAAAAGAAAACATACCTAAGTAAAAGTAAAAGTACACTCTTTAAAAATTACTTGAAAAAGTATAAGTACACAAAAAAGCTACTCAAGTACAGTAACGTGAGTAATGTAATTCGTTACTTTCCACCTCTGATAGTAACTCATATAATCACTCTTTACAACCATGGTGAGGAGAAAAGCATCTCAGCCTGCAACAGCAGAAGACCACATTGGGTTCCACTCCTGCAGCCAAGAACAGGAATCTTAGAATCATGAACAAGTTCCTATTAAAGGGGCCAGTGAGTGTATACCCACTGAATTATACTATCCCCCCACACACTATAATAATACCTCATTACACTGTACTGTACACCAGCTATGCACATAAGACTCAGACACACAATAACCATCCTATAGCAAATTACACTATACTTCAACACACTCATACTAAATGCTACTATATCAATATCTATACTACTAAAGGAAGACCGTCTGTCTCTCTGTCTGTCTGTTCACCTATGCAAATCAATATGGCTGGATGCACATACTCCATACTTTGCACATGGACTGGTGACACCCCAGAGGGGCCCAAGACAACATTTTCAATTTTCCAAAACATAGGATTAGTGCTAATCCAGCACACTATTAATTTCCCATAGGCTACATGATCAAGCTAACACAGTGCACACAGCCTCAGCAGGGAATCCCCTCCCCCACTTGCTTGGGAGTTTTGATTGTATGGGCCCTCACAATCAGCGCTCCTCGTCGGAGACTTCCACTAGGGCCAACTCTACATCTACACTTTACAGCATGGATAGCAATAACAACAGTGTTGACAGCGAAAGCGAGTTTTACTACCCTGAGGAAGAAGAAATAAAATAAAACATTTCAGGAGAAAGCTAAAAACCTGTAACTGTTGCTAACGCCGAGCAAAAACATGGCTGAATCCTGAATTACTCAAATTTGCATAAATAGGGGACAACATAGGTGGCAAAATGTAGTTTTTTTTTTCCTGCCATGGAAGTGCACTTGTATACCAAGGAGGAAGCCATTTGCATTACAGCCGTGAATGAGGATTCAAAATGGCAGCTCGCCTCGGCTTGGCTCGGCTCAGCTTGGTTTTCCCTTCCGGGCGCTCTCATTTTCTGTTATAATTTGGTAAAGAAAGAAAAAAAAAATATATATATATATATATATATATATATATATATATATATATATATATATATATATATATTTATATATATTATTTACCAGCTTAAGGTTGGTCCATATGGTGAAATACTGTGACCTCGGCCTTGAATACTGACTTCGGCCCAGAGGGCCTCGGTCAGTACTTTCAAGACCTCGGTCACGGTATTTCACCATATGGACCTCCCAGCTGGTAAATAATATACATGTCTCCTCTCTCCCAAGGGCAATAAGTGCTAGTACTATACTATATGCAGATATTATAATCAGAATGCACAATACGCTGTGCTATACTATACTATAGCATGCTATCATTATATTAGATGTCACTGTATATGACACACTGTACTATACTATAGTTTGCTGCAAACAGGCTACAATATATCAACCATACACAACACTATGTTCTATATTGCATATAGATACCTATATTAATACATGCACTTGGCGATATCACAGCAGACTTCCAACTATAAAATTGAACGCTGTAATTATACTACCCCATGTTCCTCTGTACTACAACATACTATAATCATACATTATAGGCAGTATAGCACACTGTAATTATATTATAATCTATGCAACACACACACACACACACACACACACACACACACACACACACACGACACTGAGTTTCCAGCATAATAGACATATCTGTGTAGTCACTATCTGATCATTCAGGAGTATTTCTATTTGATTAATGCTGTTTTTCTAATTGCTGTGTAATCATTTTATTCACTGTCATATGTGTGGCTGTTATAATAGTGGAATCGCCCATATATGATCAATAAGCAAATCTCTTTCTCCCTCTCTCTTCAATAGCTGCTCAAGAAGAGCTTGTTTGAACCACAACGCTTAGAAACAAACTGAGTGATAACTTTCATTTCTCTCTCTCTCTCTCTCTCTCTGCTACACATATCCACTTAAGATCATCAAAGCTACAAAAATAATATAATTTAATAAAGGCGTTATATTTAACAGTATAATTCAACTCTATTTGATGGCCTTAAAATTACCTCCTCAAATCAAGATAAAATCCACATGGCGACAGACAACATCTCTGCCTATCCAATCTTATTATTTCCATGAATATAACTGAATACTTTATTATGACAGCTGAGAAAGATGTATGCTGATTGTATTGCAATATCATGTTAATTATTATGCATCCACTCACCACACTATTAGTCATGACCAGAAAGAAAAGAAAGGTTGGACACTGCATCGAGAAAACTGTAAGACGACAAGATGTGTTAGTTTTCAGCTTCAGACGTCTGACAGAAGTGAGTGTGAACAGATTGATCATATGGAGGGATAAGATTCATTCCCTGATTTGAATGTTTAACTTGTAATTATATCTGTGAATGAGCAAAGGAAGGCATTCATAAATGGGAATGCTATGATATTGAGAAATATGCCATCACAACCAATAACATCATAGAATAAAAAGAACACACACAGTTTAAGAAATCTACCGTATATACAATTGTAAACAGAGAGGAACTGTTAGGGCCTTCAAGGCCTTCAGAGAAGGCCCAAACATATCAATATTTCAAATGTGATATTTAATTTCTTTCATAATTTCATTATATTTATTCTCTTCCAATTTGGCCTCATTGTCTATCAAATTTGCTTCTGAAATGAAAGGGTTACTGTCCTGAAAACATTAAAATAGAGTTATCCCAATGAGTTTTTTTTTTTTTTTTTGTCTCTAGGCTGAGAAGGGTTTAGAGCTGGCTCACTCGTTGGTTAGGACTTCATTGCTAGGACAGAAGGCCATGGCAGTGTATGTTTATATAGGAACTGACAAATGAATGAACCAATCAGATTTTGATTTATAGTGGGAGGGACCAAAAGTTTATTGCGCTCGGCTTTCTTGAAGCCCAATGTGAGCTTAACCGTGAGTCAGTGCCATCAGCATAGCAGTGTAGTCACCTTCCAGCCAGTGTAGCATTCATCAGTCATGTTAGCAAATGCTAATAAAGCAGTCAAGCCAGTGCTACTGAGAGTAACTAGCACAGGCTAATGACAGAGAAACTAAGATTTCTGTCTCCAGACTCTTCTTCCATGCACACTCGCCCCAGTATTTTTCACTCAGACTTAAGTATTCATTTCCCTATGTAATTTACTGAGTTACTTTTAAAATCAGCAATGGCAGCTACACACAATGGAGCTACCTGGCAGCCTGCTGCTAATCCCTTGCAAAATCCCTTGCAAAACACCCTGTTGATTTTTTGGTGTGTCTGGCTAAGTTTTGGCTGAGCTGAAGTACCAGCTTTAATAGTAATGGTTTGCCACTGAATTATATAGGATGTGAGAAATCTTTATTGTTGCTCAGAATTAACAGATAATAAAAAGATGTGAAAATAGTATAAGTGCATTTCCATCTTTTTGTACTGTATAAAATGCACAGGAGAAGGAATCTTGGTAGACACATACCAATTGTAATAATCTTTAAGTGTGGGTTACTTTGAGGAATAGTACTACTAAAACACCAAATATACAAAAAAAAATTAAATATATGAACAGATAGGGCTTGGACCACGAACCCATATAAAAATATGCCTGTACTTTTATAAATTAAAAATAAAATAAGTTCTCAAACTCAAGACACCATCTGAGCTTCTCCCTTTGGAAGCCATATTGTCTTCTCAGTGATGAAATGAAGAAATAATAGAGCCCTAGGCGGCTTGTGTTATTTATGGAGAGAGACCTTTGCGTGGGGATCTTCTGTGGAGAATGCACCATGTCTTGGGTTGTTAACCGAAGCCTGTATTGGGATTCATATCTTCCATGACATCTAAGTCTGGAGGATGGGGAGGTCTGATGAATTGGCTGGGTGTGCAGAGAATTGAGATGGAGAGCTCATGGGCCATGCAATGCCCTCTGGAGTGACACTTTTGGAGTGGGTTTGGGTTTTCTTGACAGAAATGAGGCGTATACACGCTTTACCTCTGTGGCCTGGATAATCGGTCCACAACTGAAAATTGCATTTTTCTCTCAAATAATAAAGGTAAAAAATAGGAGGACAAGAGAACACTTCAACACCTTCTCATATGCAGCGTGCTCGCTGAGGCATGGCCACACTATCAAATACATGTTTGTTATTCTTGAGAGCATCAAACCATGATGGGCTTGTCAGATCTGCTAGCACTCTGATCTATGTAGGTACTATATGGTAGGTGTGAGAAGAGAGAGGAGGGGGAAAAAAAAAAAAAAAAAAAAAAAAAAATATATATATATATATATATGGGGTGGCATGGTGGTGTAGTGGTTAGTGCTGTTGGCTTACAGCAAGAAGGTCCGGGTTTGAGCCCCGTGGCCAGTGAGGGCCTTTCTGTGTGGAGTTTGCATGTTCTCCCTGTGTCTGCGTGGGTTTCCTCCGGGTGCTCCGGTTTCCCACACAATCCAAAGACATGCAGGTTAGGTTAACTGGTGACTCTAAATTGACCATAGGTGTGAGTGTGAATGGTTGTCTGTGTCTATGTGTCAGCCCTGTGATGACCTGGTGACTTGTCCAGGGTGTACCCCGCCTTTCACCTGTAGTCAGCTGGGATAGGCTCCAGCTTGCCTGCGACCCTGTAGAACAGGATAAAGCGGCTAGAGATAATGAGATGAGAATTCTTAGATGCATTTTGATTATCTCTTTAATCCAGAATTGAGCTCTATAATTTTTTTTCTTTTTTCAAATAAATACAACCCCAATTCCAAAAAAGTTGGGACACTGGGTAAAACTTAAATAAAAACAGAATGTGAAGATTTGAAAATCATGGAAACCCTATATTTCATTGAAAATAGGACAAAGTCAACATATCAAATGTTGAAACTGAGAAATTTTATTGTTTTTTGAAAAATATATGCTCATTTTGAATTTGATGTCCGTAACACGTTTCAGAAAAGTTGGGACGGAGCAACAAAAGACTGAAAAAGTTGTGTAATGCGAAAAAAAAAGCTAATTTGATTCGTTGGCACAGGTCAGTAACATGACTGGGTATAAAGAGAGCATCCCAGAGAGGCGGAGTCTCTCAGAAGTAAAGATGGGGAGGGGTTCACCGCTCTGTGAAAGGCTGCGTGGGCAAACAGTGCAACAATTTAAGAATAATGTTCCTCAATGTAAAATTGCAAAGAATTTGGGGATCACATCATCTATGGTACATAATATCATTAAAAGATTCAGAGAATCTGGAGAAATCTCTGTATGCAAGAGACAAGCTTGAAAACTGACGTTAGATGCTTGTGATCTTCAAGCTCTCAGGCAAAACTGAATTAAAAGCAAACAAGTGTCGGTAGTGGAATTCACTGTATGGGCTCAGGGACACTTCAGAAAACCATCGTCTGTGAAAACAGTTCATTACTGCATCCATAAATGCAAGTTAAAACCAGATATAAACAATATCCAGAAACACCGCCACCTTCTCTGGGCCTGAGTTCTTTTACGATGGACTGAGGGAGAGTGGAAAATTGTCCTGAGGTTTGATGAATCAAAAGTAGAAATTCTTTTTAGAAATCATAGACACCACATCCTCCAGGCTAAAGAGGAGAGGGACCATCCAGCTTGTTATCAGCACATGGTTCAAAAGTCAGTTTCTGTGATGGTATGAGGGTGCATTAGTGCACATGACATGGGTAGCTTTGAT
Organism: Neoarius graeffei; assembly: GCF_027579695.1. Lineage (NCBI taxonomy): Eukaryota > Metazoa > Chordata > Actinopteri > Siluriformes > Ariidae > Neoarius > Neoarius graeffei. The sequence continues at coordinate 28,253,046 of NC_083579.1, forward strand.
ATCTGGGAAGGCATCATTAATGCTGAATGATATATACACGTTTCAGAGCAATATGCTGCCATCCTGACAAAATCTTATTCAGGGAAGGCCTTCCTTCTTTCAGTAAGGCAATGCCAAACCACTTTGTGCACATATTAAAACTGCATAATGCTGTAGTAAAAGAGGCCAGATGCTAAACTGGCCTGCCTGCAGTCCAGACCTGTCTCTCATTTAAAACATTTGGCACATTCTGAAGCACAAAATATGACAAAGGAGACCCCGAACTGTTGAGCAACTGAAATTATATATCAGGCAAGAATGAGACAACATTTCTCTTTCAAAACTACAGCAATTGGTCTCCTCAGTTCCCAAACGTGTACAGAGTGTTGTTAAAAGTAGAGGTGATGCAACACAATGGTAAACATGCCCCTATCCCAACTTTTCTGAAATGTGTTGCTGACATCAAATTCAAAATGAGCATATATTTTTCAAAAAAGAATAACATTTCTCGGTTTCAACATTTGATATGTTGTCTTTGTATTATTTTCAATGAAATATAGGGTTTCCATGATTTGCAAATTATTGCATTCTGTTTTTATTTACAGTTTACACAGCATCCCAACTTTCTTGGAATTGGGGTTGTAAAATAGCCCAAGTACAATATGTAGAAAGCCACAAACTAGGTGTCCAAGACTGTTTTTTGTGGGGTTTTTTAGTGTCTCAACTACTACCTTTAAATACTAATGGGTTAGAAAATGCTGACTGAAGATCTTTTTTTTTCTTTTGCTGTCAAGATATTCTGTACATCTTATAAACATCTTATAGAAGGAGTCTACTACACTGTATATTCAAATCCTAGTAGTAATTATCATGTTAAATCACACTAAATTTTGTTGAATTTAGCAAAACCCTCAGTATTCTTATAAAATAGCACTTGATCCAGCATCATATTATATTTCATTTTTATATCACATGCTGACAGTTAATTTTCATTAATTTTCTCTTTAGAGTTGTTAAATAAAAAAAAAAAGGATTATGATTTTTGTTAATTTGATGCATACTACCTGAAAGAAAGAAAGAAAGAAAGAAAGAAAGAAAGAAAGAAAGAAAGAAAGAAAGAAAGAAACATGCCCATGTTATGAAGAATAAGCTGACAGCATCCATCCATCCATCCATGATCTGTAGCCACTTATCCTGTACAGGGTCGCAGGCAAGCTGGAGCCTATCCCAGCTGACTATAGGTGAGAGGCAGGGTACACCCTGGACAAGTCCCAGGTCATCACAGGGCTGACACAAAGACAAACAACCATTCAGATTCGCATTCACACCTACGGTCAATTTAGAGCCACCAATTAGCCTAACCTGCATGTTTTTGGACTGTGGGGGAAACCAGAGCACCCAAAGGAAACCCATGCAGACACGGGGAGAACATGCAAACTCCATACAGAAAGGCCCTCATCAGCCACTGGGCTCGAACCCAGGACCTTCTTTCTGTGAGGTGACACTGCTAACCACTACACACTGACCAAGCATTCATCTACAGTAATTCCAGTTCACTTGAAGTAATTTTACAATTCTGTCTATAAAAAATTAGACACACAAGTTACAACCCCGATTCCAAAAAAGTTGGGACAAAGTACAAATTGTAAATAAAAACGGAATGCAATAATTTACAAATCTCAAAAACTGATATTGTATTCACAATAGAACATAGACAACATATCAAATGTCGAAAGTGAGACATTTTGAAATTTCATGCCAAATATTGGCTCATTTGAAATTTCATGACAGCAACACATCTCAAAAAAGTTGGGACAGGGGCAATAAGAGGCTGGAAAAGTTAAAGGTACAAAAAAGAAACAGCTGGAGGACCAAATTGCAACTTATTAGGTCAATTGGCAATAGGTCATTAGCATGACTGGGTATAAAAAGAACATCTTGGAGTGGCAGCGGCTCTCAGAAGTAAAGATGGGAAGAGGATCACCAATCCCCCTAATTCTGCGCCGACAAATAGTGGAGCAATATCAGAAAGGAGTTCAACAGTGTAAAATTGCAAAGAGTTTGAACATATCATCATCTACAGTGCATAATATCATCAAAAGATTCAGAGAATCTGGAAGAATCTCTGTGCGTAAGGGTCAAGGCCGGAAAACCATACTGGGTGCCCGTGATCTTCGGGCCCTTAGACGGCACTGCATCACATACAGGCATGCTTCTGTATTGGAAATCACAAAATGGGCTCAGGAATATTTCCAGAGAACAATATCTGTGAACACAATTCACCGTGCCATCCGCCGTTGCCAGCTAAAACTCTGTAGTTCAAAGAAGAAGCCGTATCTAAACATGATCCAGAAGCGCAGACGTCTTCTCTGGGCCAAGGCTCATTTAAAATGGACTGTGGCAAAGTGGAAAACTGTTCTGTGGTCAGACGAATCAAAATTTGAAGTTCTTTATGGAAATCAGGGACGCCGTGTCATTTGGACTAAAGAGGAGAAGGACGACCCGAGTTGTTATCAGCGCTCAGTTCAGAAGCCTGCATCTCTGATGGTATGGGGTTGCATTAGTGCGTGTGGCATGGGCAGCTTACACATCTGGAAAGACACCATCAATGCTGAAAGGTATATCCAGGTTCTAGAGCAACATATGCTCCCATCCAGACGACATCTCTTTCAGGGAAGACCTTGCATTTTCCAACATGACAATGCCAAACCACATACTGCATCAATTACAGCATCATGGCTACGTAGAAGAAGGGTCCGGGTACTAAACTGGCCAGCCTGCAGTCCAGATCTTTCACCCATAGAAAACATTTGGCGCATCATAAAATGCAAGATACGACAAAAAAGACCTAAGACAGTTGAGCAACTAGAATCCTACATTAGACAAGAATGGGTTAACATTCCTATCCCTAAACTTGAGCAACTTGTCTCCTCAGTCCCCAGACGTTTACAGACTGTTGTAAAGAGAAAAGGGGATGTCTCACAGTGGTAAACATGGCCTTGTCCCAACTTTTTTGAGATGTGTTGTTGTCATGAAATTTAAAATCACCTAATTTTTCTCTTTAAATGATACATTTTCTCAGTTTAAACATTTGATATGTCATCTGTGTTCTATTCTGAATAAAATATGGAATTTTGAAACTTCCACATCATTGCATGCCGTTTTTATTTACAATTTGTACTTTGTCCCAACTTTTTTGGAACCGGGGTTGTAAATCTGGGATTAAGATGCTGTCTCATCCAGTGTCCTCAGTGCAGTTTAAACAGATGAGATTATTAAATTAATCGTTTCACATTTATGGATTTGGTATTGGTCTTCGATGCCATTTGGTGGTTGTTTTGAGTGTATTTACAGCCCAACACATCACGTTCAACATGATATATTGTGGTGGCACTGAACATAATGCTGCATCAGTTCATATCATGCAAGAAAAATCGAGTCCATGGTCAGAATCAAATATAATGGAGACTCAGTAAACTCCATGCCATGTCCGTAACTTCTGAACAGTACAGTGGTGCCTGAAGTTTTGTGAACCCTTTAGAATTTTCTATATTTCTGCATAAATATGACCTAAAACAACATCAGATTTTCACACAAGTCCCAAAAGTAGATAAAGAGAACCCAGTTAAACAAATTAGACAAAAATATTAGACTTGGTCATTTATTTATTGAGGAAAATGATCCAATATTACATATCTGTGAGTGGAAAAATTATGTGAACCTCGAGGATTAGCAGTTAATTTGAAGGTGAAATTAGAGTCAGGTGTTTTCAATCAATGGGATGACAATCAGGTGTGAGTGGGCACCCTGTTTTATTTAAAGAACAGGGATCTATCAAAGTCTGATCTTCACAACACATGTTTGTGGAAGTGCATCATGGCACGAACACAGGCGATTTCTGAGGACCTCAGAAAAAGCGTTGTTGTTGCTGATCAGGCTGGAAAAGGTTACAAAACCATCTCTAAATAGTTTGGACTCCACCAATCCACAGTCAGACAGATTGTGTGCAAATGGAGGAAATTCAATACCATTGTTACCCTCCCCAGGAGTGGTTGACCAACAAAGATCACTACAAGAGCAAGGCGTGTAATAGTCGGCGAGGTCAAGGATCCCAGGGTAACTTCTAAGCAACTGAAGGCCTCTCTCACATTGGCTAATGTTAATGTTCATGAGTCCACCATCAGGAGAACACTGAACAACAATGGTGTGCATGGCAGGGTTGCAAGGAGAAAGCCACTGCTCTCCAAAAAGAACATTGCTGCTCGTCTGCAGTTTGCTAAAGATCACGTGGATAAGCCAGAAGGCTATTGGAAAATGTTTTGTGGATAGATGAGACCAAAATAGAACTTTTTGGTTTAAATGAGAAGCGTTATATTTGGAGAAAGGAAAACACTGCATTCCAGCATAAGAACCTTATCCCATCTGTGAAACATGGTGGTGGTAGTATCATGGTTTGGGCCTGTTTTGCTGCATCTGGGCCAGGACAGCTTGCCATCATTGATGGAACAATGAATTCTGAATTATACCGGTGAATTCTAAAGGAAAATGTCAGGACATCTGTCCATGAAATGAATCTTAAGAGAAGGTGGGTCATGCAGCAAGACATCGACCCTAAGCACACAAGTTGTTCTACCAAAGAATGGTTAAAGAAGAATTAAAGTTTATGTTTTGGAATGGCCAAGTCAAAGTCCTGACTTTAATCCAATCGAAATGTTGTGGAAGGGCCTGAAGCGAGCAGTTCATGTGAGGAAACCCACCAACATCCCAGAGTTGAAGCTGTTCTGTATGGAGAAATGGGCTAAAATTCCTCCAAGCTAGTGTGCAGGACTGATCAACAGTTACTAGAAATGTTTAGTTGCAGTTATTGCTGCACAAGGGTGTCACACCAGATACTGAAAGCAAAGGTTCACATACTTTTGGCACTCACAGATATGTAATATTGGATCATTTTCCTCAATAAATAAATGACCAGGTATAATATTTTTCTCTCATTTGTTTAACTGGGTTCTCTTTATCTACTTTTAGGACTTGTGTGAAACTCTGATGTTGTTTTAGGTCATATTTATGCAGAAATATAGGGAATTCTAAAGGGTCCACAAACTTTCAAGCACCACTGTAAATTGTAGTTGTGTCTAAGGTGCAATTTTGGTATTATATCCTCACTACATATGTAACTCAACCCTGAATATGGTCAACAACAAATAACCCCAAGTAGAGTCTACCCATTGTACAGATCCCATTAGCTTTCATATTTTATTCTACAGTGTAGTGTATTGGATTTGGTATACACTGATGTTGCATTTGGACATTGTATAAGACATGAAACACACAAACACACACACACACACACACACACACACACACACACTAGTAAGTGATGATAAATGACCTGTGTCTATGAAGCATGGGCAAGGCTGTAAAAATGCCATATGTACCACTGATCTCAAATAATCAGTTTCAAATAATCATAAATTTCACTGTAACACAGTATGCGCCACATGAATGTGCGTGTATATGTCTATCTCAGTCTGTTTTCATCTCCTGTGTAAGGATTAGGTTATCGATGTACCCTTACTGCTTACATGTATATCTCATCTCTGCATTTCAACTACGGCTTCTTGTAAGACTTGTAAGATTGTATCATGGAGCAACTGGACTGCTTTTGAGCGTCAATAAATATTTAATTACTTTCCACCCAGTTGTCTGGCTTTATATCACTGCTTTGTCTCTAGTGTTGCACTCTTCTGATTATTATCGCTTTTCCCGCTCACTCAGTCTGGGCCTGTGTGCCAGAGGATATTTGCAAAGCTCTCCTGAGGGTTAGTACTTGCTCCAGCCCTTGTGTGTACTCTTTTCCAGTACTCTGGTCTTTCTGAAAACTCTCTCACCCTTGTTTCTGGTCAGTTGCTATCAGCTTCTATGCTCTGATTGTATATTACCCTGTATATTATCCTCAATAATCACTGGCTTTGAATAAAAGCAGAACCCTACAGCAATGTATTTTTTTCCCCACAAATTTTCCAAATCAAAGCCTTTTAACTGCAATACTGCTACTTCAGGTGATGTACTACTCTTATTTAAGTTCCTTTCTTATTTTGTTGTGTACATTACATACATGGCCTGTATTTTTGCTTTTTTATTTATTTTATTACCATTTTTTAAAAATACTTTAATGCACTCTATTTTTTTTTGTTACTGTCTATTCCTGACTCTTTCTATGTCTGAGTTGCTGGAACATGTACATTTCCCCACCAAAGGATGAATAAAGCTTATCTTATCTTAACCCCCTCAGACATAATGTGTACAATTGTACAAATGAAGTTCCATAGCATTTTTCCTTGTGTCCAAAGGGGTTACAATACTCAAACCATTCATGATATTCAGTATCCTTGGGGAACCCTTTGTAGAGAGTAAATATAATTAAGATTAGGCATTTAAATGAGACATATTGGTCTCATTAAGCAATAATGAGGAAATTATAAAGGAATTATTTCATAAGTTAATATATATATATATATATATATATATATATATATATATATATATATATATATATATATATATGCATCTAATATTTGAATTTTTAATTCTGATTGGTCAGTTTGGTCTGCAGCAGCAGCTCTGAGAGAAGTTCAGGCTGTAATTCAAACAACAGGTTTACGTGCTCATTTGTAACAGTTTTCTGACATGGGAAAGCCTCCACAACTTGTGCTTTGTATTTTCTCGGTAACATGAAAAACTGTATTTCATAGCTGCTATAATTCACTCGGGGTGGCACAGTGGTGTAGTGGTTAGCACTGTCGACTCACAGCAAGAAGGTTCTGGGTTTGAACCCAGTGGCCGACAGGAGGCTTTCTGTATAGAGTTTGCATATTCTCCCCGTGTCTGCGTGGGATTCCTCCGGGTGCTCCGTTTTCCCCCACAGTCAAAAGACATGCAGGTTAGGTTAACTGGTGGCTCTAAATTGACTGTAGGTGTGAATGTGAATGGCTGTTTCTCTCTATGTGTCAGCCCTGTGATGACCTGGTGACTTGTCCAGGGTGCACTCTGCCTCTCACCCAGAGTCAGCTGGGATGGGCTTTAGCTAGCCCATGACCCTGCACAGGATAAGTAGTTATGGTTGATGGATGGATGGATATAATTCACTTGTTTTGTGTGTATTCCTCAATATTACAGTCCTTCCTGTACCAGGACCCGGTCTTCCCAGACACTCTCCTGTCCCAGTATTAACTAGGCCCTTGAGGTGCACTGGGTGGCTCTGAGCTCCATTTCAGTAGCCCTCAGCCTCTTGTCAATTACATAGCTGGGGTTACAGTGGGTGGCTAGTCCTCTGGTCATCACCCTCAATATTAAAGACAACTGTAAATGGATAAAAAGTACATCATTTTTGAAGGTATTAAAAAAAAGGTTACCTGAGGTATTGGATAGTGCTCTACCTTGCACACTCCATGCTCTGTAAATGGTGTTGTGCTCTTTTTTGTTTTTTCTAATTGGGTCTTCACCCTGAACAAAAGACAAGTGGTGCTGAACTGTAAAGGGGGGGGGGGACCACATTAGTAGTGTCAGTAACAGTTTGCTTTGAACGATACTTCAATCCAAGAATAAAGTTAATAGTGTGTCTTTGTTTTTACAAATGGAAAATGAGCAACTATGCTTCAGGTCATCTGTTGTATTATTTTTCTACATTTCCTGGCTGGAAAATGGGCTGGATATTAAAATGAGTGGAAGAGGATAGAGGGAAGAAAAGAAAACATGCACAGATAGATGAGTACTATCAGCTTTGTGCTTTGGGTTAACAGTTGATTACATGGTCTGTGGAATACCAATTTGGTGTTTCTAGCATGAAATTCAGTGTGCATCAAAAACAGTGGGTTTCTACAGAAATGAAAGAAATGCTTCGCTAAAGAAGTTCTATCAGCATGAAATGCTATGGTGTGCTAAAGGACCAGTACTTAAATAATACTAATAATAATATTAATAATAATGCATTAAAAAGGATTGACTGGTTTCTTTGAGATGATTGAGATACTGTATAAAAAGGTACAAAGAGTACACTTTGGTGGTTCTGACATAAATTATAAGGACAAGAAAGCATTCAATTGAAGTCTATGTAAAGAATGCATGGGTTGTATGGATACAGAAAGGTTACAACAGTATTACAACAGTAGAATGATTATCATGCTGCTATAAGAACTTAGTCCACACCTTTCAATCAATCAATCTAATTTGAGAATTCAACAATGCTGTGCCATAATTTTGCTTACCAAACTGTGAACCAGTTTTCAACAAAGCATTTTAAAACAGCTTCAATAGTATAAAATGTAGGACTTTTTTAAGCTTGAAATCTCAAGAAAAGTTCACATCAGAGGCTAACAGCAGAAGCTTGAATGAAAAATCATTTTTCTAGATTTTCTATCAATATAAAATGTAGTTATGTTCTTTAGGTGGAAAAGACGAATCTTTCTACTAAACATTTGTAGGTCAAAAACTCAAGAAGCAGTGAAATCAATGGCTTACTCTGGGACGTTGAAGGGTTGAGTGAATTCATAGAGGAATTCGATAGATGACAGATAACAGTTCTGGTATAAGACGTGCTATGGGAGAGCAGTTCAATGTTTATACCAAGTTCGATGGGAAAAATTCATGAAGGAGCACAATCAAAGAGTAGGAAGGAAGGATAAAAAAGATGTTAGCAGGATTAAGTCGATGTGTGTTATCAGTGTAAAATGCAGTTTATGTGGTTTGGGGCAAAAAGGACTAGCCTTGTGTTTAAGCAAGCTAAACAACTGGTTAGGACCCTGACACAGGCTGGGGCCAATTACAGGCAGGAAAAGAACAGCTAATGATGACAATAACATACATAATTTCCAAAATTATGAGTAAAAAAGTTGATAAAAGGTTTTACCATCTGCATGCAATCTTTATTTGTGACTCTGAATAATGACTTTGATGAACAGCTACAATCCCACTGGAGATTTCATGCTGTCTGAATTAAAACTGAGGAAACATGAGAAATCTAGGGTTATTTTTGGTATAATGCTTGATGATGTATTTTGTTTGCATAGGCTCGTGTCAGTTGATAGTCTGGCAGTCAGCTAGCTAGATAGCTAATCTGAAAGTAATAAAATGCTGTCATTTCAGAATGTTTGGTTCCACCCAGGCCAAAATGGACTGCTGAGGTATGAATTTTATAAATGTCTTTCTTTGAGTTTGATGCAAGCATGTTGACAGCCAAACTATAGGCTCACAATGATGTTGGAGGCAGGCAGCTACCATGAGATAAACAAGACTGGGTTAGCTAGTGAACTTACTAAGCATCAACATGTGAAAAGATAAAACTCGCCTTGGAACTCCGTTTCAACATGTAACTGGTAAGGTGCCACCTTGCCTCAAGGCTCAACATGTTAAGCATTCTGTGATACTTTTCTTCTCATCACAGTTGGAAAAAGTGGTTACTTTGTATCACCTGGAACCAGTGTTCAATGTATTTTGTTTTCCACTAGCACACCTTCAGTAGGTGTTATACTTTGGTAAACCATCTAAATACCTCATCTCATCTCATTATCTCTAGCCGCTTTATCCTTCTACAGGGTCGCAGGCAAGCTGGAGCCTATCCCAGCTGACTACGGGCGAAAGGCGGGGTACACCCTGGACAAGTTGCCAGGTCATCACAGGGCTGACACATAGACACAGACAACCATTCACACTCACATTCACACCTACGGTCAATTTAGAGTCACCAGTTAACCTAACCTGCATGTCTTTGGACTGTGGGGGAAACCGGAGCACCCGGAGGAAACCCACGCGGACACGGGGAGAACATGCAAACTCCACACAGAAAGGCCCTTGCCGGCCCCGGGGCTCGAACCCAGGACCTTCTTGCTGTGAGGCGACAGCGCTAACCACTACACCACCGTGCCGCCCATCTAAATACCTGTGCATCAATATTTTCTTTCTAACTGACTTGATCTGTACTGGCTTTATACAACTGAGTTTGTGTGTCAGTTAGGTGTAAAGTGTTGGTGAGCGGCCCACCAGCTACATCAAATAAGCTTCTGCTTTGGACCTTACAAAAAGCCTAGACAAGTTTGAGATTTTTATATTGAAAATCCTGACCCGTACCAAAATATAACCGTCTACCATGCTGAAAATTTTGCCAATATATATAGTTCATGCAACAATAGGCAGACTTAATCTTTTTTCTTTTTTTTTTGATGAATAATGGTAAATTATCAGTGGAAAGTTCACTTCACCAGAGAATCCTCTGTCTCTATTCAGGAATGGATGAATGAAATTTGACATGTGATCCCCTGGGAATTTGCGCTTCTAGTGTTTAAGGCAGGAATGAGACTTGTGAAAAGGCAAGAAATTGCTTGGCTGCAAAGCCCAATACTTCTGAGTTTGAACTCTTTGATATATATTACATTGAGCACCTTACATTGGTATGTGCATCTGTGTGAATTTAAGGGAGATCTAAGCAATATCTATGGCAATAAATAAATTACATACTGTATACAGACAGGTGGGCAGCACAGTGGTGCTATGGTTAGCACTGTCACCTCACAGCAAGAAGGTTCTAGGTTCAAACCTTGTGGCTAATTGGGGCCTTTCTGTGTGCATTTTGCATGTTCTCTCTGTGCCTCTCTGGATTTCCTCCAACAGTCCAAAGACACCCCTCCTAGAACTGCCACCTTATTGTGGTGGAGGGGCTTGTGTGCTTGAATGATCCTAGGAGCTATGTTGTCAAGGGCATTATGCCCCTGTCAGGGTTTCCCAAGGCAGACAGGTCCTAGGTGACAGGCCAGACCAAGAGCAGTTCACCAAAACCCTTATGGAGAAACCATCGAGGACCGTGACGTCACCCAGTATGGCGCAGCCGGGGCCCCACCCTGGAGCTGGGGCTCATATGCAAGTGCTTGGTGGCCGGGCCTTTGCCCATGGGGCCTGGCCGGGCTTAGCCCGAAGAGGTGACGTGGGCCCGACCTCCTGTGGGTTCACCACCCACAGAGGTAGCAGTAGGGGACTGGTGCAGTGTGGATTGGGTGACAGTCGAAGGCAGGGGCCTCGACGACCTGATCCCTGGACACAGCGGCTAGCTGTTGGGACATGGAATGTCACTTCGCTGGGGGGGAAAGAGCCTGAGCTTGTGCGGGAGGTTGAGAGGTACCAGCTAGAGATAGTTGGGCTCACCTCCATGCACAGCTTGGGCTCTGGAACCCAGCTCCTCGAGAGGGGCTGGACTCTCCACTTCTCTGGAGTCGCCCATGGTGAGCGGCGGTGGGCTGGTGTGGGCTTGCTTATAGCTCCCCTGCTCAGCCGCCATGTGTTGGAGTTTACCCCAGTGAACAAGAGGGTCACCTCTCTGCACCTTCGGATTGGGGAGAGGGCTCTCGCTATTGTTTGTGCCTACGGGCTGAATAGCAGTATAGAGTATCCGGCCTTCTTGGAGTCCCTGGGAGAGGTACTGAGGGGTGCTCAGACTGGGAACTCCATTGTGCTACTGGGGGACTTCAATGCTCACGTGGGCGACGACAGTGACACCTGGAGGGGTGTGGTTGGGAGGAACGGCCTCCCCGATCTGAACCCAAGTGGTGTTTTGTTATTGGACTTCTGTGCTAGTCACGGTTTGTCCATAACAAACACCATATTCGAGCATAGGGGTGTCCATAAGTGCACGTGGCACCAGGACACCTTAGGTTGGAGGTCGATGATTAGACTTTGTTGTCGTTTCATCTGATCTCTGGCCCTATGTCTTGGACACTCGGGTGAAGAGAGGGGCTGAGCTATCAACTGATCACCACCTGGTGGTGAGTTGGATCCGCTGGCGGAGGAGGAAGCTGGACAGACCTGGCAGGCCCAAACGTATGGTGAGGGTCTGCTGGGAACGTCTGGCCGAGCACTCTGTTGGGGAGGTCTTTAACTCCCACCTCCGGGAGAGCTTTTCCCAGCTTCCGAGGGAGGTGGGGGACATTGAGTCTGAGTGGACCATGTTCTCTACCTCCATTGTGGACACAGCTGTTCGGAGCTGTGGCTGCAAGGTCTCCGGTGCCTGTCGTGGCGGCAATCCCCGAACCCGGTGGTGGACACCGGAAGTAAGGGATGCCGTCAAGCTGAAGAAGGAGTCCTATCGGGCCATGTTGACCTCCGGGACTCCTGAGCCAGCTGACGGGTATTGGCAGGCCAGGCATGCTGCAGCTCGGGCAGTTGCGGAGGCAAAACTCGGAACTGGGAGGAGTTCGGGGAGGCCATGGAGAAGGACTATCGGTCGGCCTCGAAGAAATTCTGGCAAACCGTCCGGCGCCTCAGGAGGGGGAAGCAGTACTCTGCCAACACTGTTTACAGTGCGGGTGGGGAGCTATTGACCTCGACTGGGGACATTGTCGGGCGGTGGAAGGAATACTTTGAGGATCTCCTCAATCCCACCGTCATGTCTTCCATTGAGGAGACTGAGGCTGATGACTCAGAGGTGGTCTCGTCCATTACCCAAGCTGAAGTCACTGAGGTGGTTTGCAAGCTCCTCGGTGGCAAGGCACCGGGGCTGGATGAGATCCGCCCTGAGTATTTCAAGTCTCTGGATGTTGTGGGGCTGTCTTGGTTGACACGCCTCTGCAACATCGCATGGCGGTTGGGGACAGTGCCTCTGGAGTGGCAGACTGGGGTGGTGGTCCCTCTTTTTAAGAAAGGGGACCGGAGAGTGCGCTCCAATTATAGGGGAATCACACTTCTCAGCCTCCCAGGGAAGGTTTACTCCAGGGTACTGGAGAGGAGAATTTGACCAATAGTCAAACATCGGATCCAGGAGGAACAATGTGGTTTTCATCCTGATCGCGGAACACTGGACCAGCTCTATACCCTTCATAGGGTGCTCGAGGGTTCATGGGAGTTTGCCCAACCAGTCAACATGTGCTTTGTGGATCTGGAGAAGGCATTCGACCATGTCCCCCGTGGTATTCTGTGGGGGGTGCTTCGGGAGTATGGGGTTCGGGGCTCTTTGCTAAGGGCTGTCCGGTCCCTGTATGAACAGAGCAGGAGTCTGGTTTGCATTGCTGGCAGTAAGTCAGACCTGTTCCCAGTGCATGTTGGACTCCAGCAGGGCTGCCCTTTGTCACCGGTTCTGTTCATAATTTTTATGGACAGAATTTCTAGGCGCAGCCAGGGGCCGGAAAGAATCCTGTTTGGGAACCACAGGATTTCATCTCTGCTTTTTGCGGATAATGTTGTCCTGTTGGCTTCTTCAAACCAGGACCTTCAGCATGCACTGGGGCGGTTTGCAGTCGAGTGTGAAGCGGCTGGGATGAGAATCAGCACCTCCAAGTCCGAGGCTGTGGTTCTCGACCGGAAAAGGGTGGCTTGCCCTCTCCAGGTTGGTGGAGAAGTCCTGCCTCAAGTGGAGGAGTTTAAGTATCTCGGGATCTTGTTCACAAGTGAGGGAAGGATGGAGCGTGAGATCAACAGGCGGATCGGTGCAGCCTCCGCAGTGATGCGGTCGCTTTACCGGTCCCTCGTGGTGAAGAAGGAGCTGAGCCAAAAGGCGAAGCTCTCAATTTACTGGTCGATCTATGTTCCGACTCTCACCTATGGTCATGAGCTTTGGGTAATGACCGAAAGAACAAGATTGTGGATACAAGCGGCTGAAATGAGTTTCCTTCACAGGGTGGCTGGGCACTCCCTTAGAGATAGGGTGAGAAGCACAATCACTCGGGAGGAGCTCGGAGTAGAGCCACTGCTCCTCCACATCAAGAGGAATCAGCTGAGGTGGCTCAGGCATCTTTTTCGGATGCCTCCTGGACACTTCCCTGGGGAGGTGTTCCAGGCATGTCCCCCCGGGAGGAGGCCCCGAGGAAGACCCAGGACACACTGGAGGGACTATGTCTCTCAGCTGGCCTGGGAACGCCTCGGTGTTCTTCCCAAGGAGCTGGCCGAGGTGTCTGGGGAAAGGGAAGTTTGGGCTTCCATGCTTAGACTGCTGCCTCCGCGACCCAGTCCCGGATAAAGAGGAAGAAGACAAGATGAGACGAGTCCAAAGACATGTGGATTAGGTCAACTTGCTGCTCTAAACTGCCCATAGGTGTGAATTTGAGGTGTGAATGGTTGTTTGTCTCTGTTAGCTCTGCAACAGATTGGCAACCTGTCAAGGGTGTACCCCGGCTCTCACCCAATAGACCCATTCAGTTTGTACGCAATGATGACAAAGCATGTATGTGTGTGCATTTTGGTAATGGAAGTCTGGCAGAGATCAATAGCTTGTCAAGCTATGCAAGGGGATTAACAACAAAACATCATGTTACCTCAACATGTTGACTTTGACAAATGGTGACCGACTTCCAGATCTGTGTGCTATTAACGAGTGGGTTGAAGACGTTAGCAAGTGGCCGAATATACAGTGGCCATATATATATATATATATATATATATATATATATATATCCTGTCCTACAAGGTCGCAGGCAAGCTGGAGCCTATCCCAGCTGACTATGGGCGATAGGCAGGGTACACCCTGGACAAGTCGCCAGGTCATCACAGGGTTGACACATAGACACAGACAACCATTCACACTCACATTCACACCTACGGTCAATTTAGACTCACCAGTTTTATATATATATATACACACGTATTTGACTGAGAAACCAAGCGTGTACACCAGAGAGAAATTACAAGCCTATAAGTCACTGGATGCATATGAGCACTGACACAGAGCAGCGGCTTCTCCAGTAGCTCCATCCATATCGCCTTTCTTTGACTTTAGCGGGGTTTTTTTAGTGTTTCTCTTTTAGCCTTTCTGGTATGTATTTATATTCTGGATATTTCTGGTGTCAACATCAAGTCAAGTCAACTTTATTGTCAAATATGCTGTACATGCTTGACATACAGCACAGATGAAATTTCAGTCCTCTCTGACCCATGGTACAAACAGGCAATGCAATAAATAAAAATAGAATAACTGAAATAAACAATATAAACAGTATAAACACTCTAGATAAGAAATAGACATAGACTAAACACACACACACACACACACACACACACACACACACACACACACACACACACATACATTGGAGCAAAGGGACATAAAATAACAGTCAAGGGCACTTGAGGTATAGCAGGTAAACATGAAATAATCAGTATAAACAATAGACTAATAGCTGTTAAGGTGAGGTAGTGCAGAATAGTGCAAATGAGTGAGGTAAAGTGAAATGTGCAGTCCCTGAGTTCCTGAGTTCAGTGTGCGAATGAACGTTGAGAGTATGTGTGTGTGTTGGGGGGGGGACTGTGAGGGTGACATGATGTCAGATGCTGAAGGGGGGGCAGGGGGGTGTACGGGCAGAATCTGTGGCAGGGGGCAGAGGGGGGAGGAGGGGCAAAACAGGGAGGGAGTTGAGCCTCCTGACTGCCTGGTGAAAGAAACTGTCCTTGAGCCTGCTGGTTTTGGCCCGGAGACTCCATAGTCTCCTCCCCGCCAGCAGCAGGCTGAAGAGGCTGTGAGATGGGTAGGTGGGGTCACCTGCAATCCTGATGGCTTTGCGGGTGAGGCGGGAGTTATAGATATCCATAAGAGAAGGGAGAGAGACACCAATGATCCTCTCAGCTGCTCTCATGATGCGCTGCAGAGTCTTGCAGCAGGACACAGTGCAGGCGCCATACCACACAGTGATGCAGCTGGTCAGGATGTTCTCGATGGTGCCTCTGTAGAATGTGTGCATGATGGGGGCTGGGGCTCTTGCTTTCCTCAGTTTGCGGAGGAAGTACAGATGCTGTTGGGCTTTTTTGGCAAGTATTGGTGTTGTTGCTCCAGGACAGGTCTTCAGAGTTGTGCACATGCAGCACAATGGAGATTTTCATGGTTATACTCGGGAACAAATGCTCACCCTATGACTGAGGGGACAGGAGGGCATTGTCCATTCTATACCTGCGGAACTGAGGAGGAGGTACTGGGGCTGCAGAGCCAGGGCCAAGCGTAAGGTTAAGAAGATGGAGGGGCAGTGGAGGTACAAACCCTCGGTTCCGTCGGTGCTTATGGGGAATGTGAACTCACTAACCAACAAAACTGATGAGCTGGCAGGACTGGTGAAAACCCAGAGGTTCTACAGGGAGTGTAATTTGTTGTGTTTCACGGAGACGTGGCTTAACAGCAACACACTGAACTTTAATGTGGAGCTACCTGGATTCACTACAGTGAGAGCAGACAGGGACACGAAGCTGAGTGGTAAGCGCAAAGGTGGGGGACTTGCACTGTTTATTAACACTAAATGGTGCAACCCAGGACACATAAACTTTAAGGTGATCATCTGCTGCCGGGACATTGAACTGTTAGCGGTGAGTCTCTGACTGTATCACATGCCTTGGGAATTTACACACGCCATTTTCACCTGTGTTTACATGCTTCCACTTTGGACACGCAAGTGGCATGACGTCATTCACTTCACCATAGCAGCACTGCAGACACAACATCCTGAGGCTTTCTTCATGATTGCTGGGGATTTTAACCATGTCACTCTGGACTCCACTGTCCCTGCCTTTCATCAGTTTGTGGACTGTCCCATTAGGAAAAACAGGACCAAATCAAATCAAATCAAATCAAGTTTATTTGTACAGCGCTTTTAACAATAAACATTGTCGCAAAGCAGCTTTACAGAATTTGAACGACTTAAAACATGAGCTAATTTTATCCCTAATCTATCCCCAATGAGCAAGCCTGTGGCGACGGTGGCAAGGAAAAACTCCCTCAGACGACATGAGGAAGAAACCTCGAGAGGAACAAGACTCAAAAGGGAACCCATCCTCATTTGGGCAACAACAGACAGCCTGACTATAATATTAACAGTTTTAACAGGTATAACCCTCAACTGTCCTCATGGGGCCGTCCTTCACAGGAGTGGGGCGATAAAACTCAGACCAGACACAGGGCACCAGGATGGATCAAGCAGGTCCGAGGGGCAGAAGAGGCCAGCATCTCAATCCCAGGATCAACATGTAACTCAGAGGGACCATAGACCTATTGTATGCCAATGTAAGGGATGCATACAGGGCAATCCCAGTACCGCCGCTGGGGAGATCTAACCATAATCTGGTTCTCCTACAGCCTCAGTACAAACCAATGGTTCTGGGGCAGCCCACCACCATGCATTCATTCAGGGCCTGGTCTCCCGAGGCAGAGGAAACTCTTAAGGACTGCTTCGAGATGACTGACTGGAATGTACTGTTAGACCCGCATGGGGAGGACATTGAGGTGGTGATACACTGCATAATGGACTACTTGAACTTTTGCAGGGACATTGTTGTTCCCACAAAAACTGTATGCTGCTTTCCAAACAACAAGCCCTGGATTACCAGTGAAGTTAAGGGCCTCCTCAACCAAAAGAAGAGGGTGTTCAAAGATGGAGGCAGGTCAGAGCTGAAGCGTGTACAGGGGGAACTCAAAGTCCGGCTAAAAGAGGCCAAGGAGTCATACAGGAAAAAGGTGGAGCAGAAGCTGCAAGAAAACAACATGAAGGAGGTCTGGGATGGGATGAAAACCATCACAGGCTACAAGAAGAACAGCGGCAGCTCAGTAGATGGGGCCATGGACAGGGCAAACCAGTTTAACCACTTCAACAGGTTTGATTGTCCTGCTCCTGCTGCCCCCTCCTCCCCTCCTCCTGTAGCAGTTGTCACCTAGTTACTGTCACCATCGCCTTGATATCACATGTGATGAAGACCATGGAGCGACTGCTGCTGAACTTCCTCAGACCCCAGGTCCACCATGCTGAGGACCCACTGCAGTTCACGTACCAGGAGAAGGTGGGAGTGGATGACGCCATCCTCTATCTTCTGCACAGAACTCACTCTCATCTGGACAAGGGGAGTGGCGCAGTGAGGATCATGTTTTTTTGACTTCTCCAGCACCTTTAACACCATCCAGCCCCTTCTACTGAGAGATAAGCTGCAGGAGATGGAGGTGGACACACATCTGGTCTCCTGGATCACAGACTACCTCACCGGGAGACCACAAGACATCAGGATCAGGGACGGCATTTCTGACATGGTGATCAGCAGCATGGGAGTGCCACAAGGGACTGTGCTCTCTCCAGCTCTGTTCACTCTCTACACATCAGACTTCAAATACAACTCAGAGTCTTGCCACATGCAGAAGTTCTTGGACGATACTGTGTTTGTGGGATGTGTTCACGATGGACAGGAGGAGGAGTGCAGGAGCCTGATACAGGATTTTGTGTTGTGGTGTAAATCCAACCACCTGCAGCTGAATATTGGCAAAACAAAAGAAATGCTTGTGGACTTTAGAAGGCCCAGGCTGACTATACAGCCAATCTCTATTGAGGGAGTTGATGTGGAGATGATCAGGACCTACAGATACCTGGGTGTACATCTGGACAACAAGTTGGACTGGACAGTGAACACTGACACCCTCTACAGGAAGGGTCAGAGCAGACTCTACTTCCTGAGGAGGCTCAGGTCCTTCAGGATCTGCCAAAAACTGCTGCTGATGTTCTACCAGTTTGTGGTAGCCAGCATCCTCTTCTGTGCTGTAGTGTATTGGGGAGGCAGCATTAAGAAGATACACACTGGACGGCTCGACAGGCTGGTGAGGAAAGCTGGCTCTGTGCTGGAAACTGAGCTAGAGTCCCTTACATCAGTGGCAGAGCGAAGGGCCCTGAGCAAACTGCTCTTCATCATGGATGATATTCACCACCCTCTGCATGGTGCCATCATCAGGCAGAGGAGCTCGTTCAGTGGCAGACTGTTGTCCCTGCCCTGCACCATGGACAGATTCAGGAAGTCTTTTGTCCCTCAGGCCATTAGACTGTTAAACTCCTCCCAGCTCAGCAAAAATAAGACTCTGTGACTGCTGTAATCAGGACTAGTTACACTGCTCTTTTCATGTCCATTGCACTTTTCTGCTGTTTACATAGATGTACATTACATGGATAGATAGGTATAAACAGATGTAGATAAGCTGGTATGTTGTACTTTACCTAATCATATACTTTATTATTAAATACTGTTATAATGTACCTACTTACTTCTATAATATTGTAACAATTCCTGATGTGGGTGGAGCACAGAAGCACAGTAGGCGAGAGTTGATGTTACACCCAAACACTTTATTGAGCTTTTCAGCTTTTTTCCACTCACTCACACATGCATTGTGGTTGGGGAAAGAGTTCCTTTTCTCTGCTCTCTCTCTCTCCTTTTATGCTCCATCCCTGTAACACACACACACACACACACACACACACACACACACACACAAAACAAACAAACCTGACAGCAGGTACAATCTGTGGAACAATCTGCCCCCCGACATTCGCACCACTATTGATCCCGGCCTTTTTAAATCAAAGTTGAAGACCTACTTTTTTTGATTGGCATACAATCCTGACTAGGGGAGTCTTGTTTTAGAGGGGTGCTTCATTTCGTCTGCTTTATTTCATGTACTTCTGAAAGGCTTTTGGTAATCTGCAGCACGGTGGCACCTTCCACAGTCAAAACCTGTGTTTTTATGCGTTTTGGTGTTCTGTTTTATGGCTTTGATGTAAAGCACTTTGGGTACCTTTTGGTTATTGTAAAGGGCTATATAAATAAAATTTGATTGATTGATTGATTTGAGCAGGTGGAATGACTTGGCCACTTACCTTCCCCGACCCCACCCTCCATTCACAGACTGCTGCTTGGCCATGCCTCTACTGCCACATACCCCCACCGCCCGACTCAGGCCGGGGAGCTGTCCGGCCTGAAGCTGACACCCCCCCCACCCCCCCCCCCCCCCGAGGGGACAGGAAGTCCGCCACCACCATCTGTGACCCCGGCCTGTGGATCACCTCAAACTTAAATGGCTGGAGAGCGAGATACCAATGGGTGACCTGCGCATTGGCATCCTTCATGTGGTGGAGCCAGTGGAGGGGCGCATGGTCCAAACAGAGAGTGAAAGGGTGCCCCAGCAGTTAGTATCAGAGGGCGAGGACCACCCACTTGATGGCAAGACACTCCTTCTCAATTGTGCTGTACTTGCTTTCGCGCATTGACAGTTTCCAGCTGATGTACAGCACGGGGCGCTCCTCAACCTCCACCTCCTGGGACAAAACAGCCCCCAGCCCTCTGTCCGATGCATCAGTCTGCAAAATAAAGGGGAGAGAGAAGTCAGAGGAGTGTAAAAGTGGCCCCCCACACAGTGCAGCTTTTACCTCAGAGAAGGCCTGTTGGCACTGCTCTGTCCACTGGACCGGATCTGGAGCTCCCTTTTTAGTGAGATTGGTTAGCGGGCCGATGACGTCCGAATAATTAAGTAGAAACCTATGATAATAGCCAGCCAGCCCCAAGAACTGTCTCACCTCCTTTTTGGTCTTGGGCCTCAGGCAGGCCGCAATCGCTGCAGTCTTGTTAATTTGGGGACGCACCTGCCAATGACCCAAGTGGAACCCCAGATACCATACTTACACCCACCCAATTGCACACTTTTGTGGGTTAGCTGTGAGGCCCGCTCGCCTCAGTGACTTTAGAACAGCCCTCAGGTGTTCCAAGTGCCGCGGCCAATCATGACTGTAGATTATTATGTCATCTAGATAGGCAGCTGCTTAGGCAGCGTGAGGGCGGAGGACCCTGTCCATAAGCTATTGGAATGTAGCAGGCACCCTAAACAACTCAAAAGGGAGCATGACAAATTGGTGTAAACCAAATTGTGTGGAAAAGGCCATTTTCTCTCGGGATAGAGGAGTCAAGGGGATCTGCCAATATCCCTTTGTTAGATCCAGTGTTGAATAAAAGCGAGCAGTGCCTAACCAATCAAGCAACTCATCAATGTGAGGCATTGGGTACGCGTCAAATTTAGACACCGCAATGACCTTTCTATAGTCCACACAGAACCGGACCGACCCGTCAGTCTTTGGAACCAGGACCACTGGGCTGCTCCAGTCACTGTGGGACTCCTCGATTATGCCCATTTTGAGCATGGCCTTGAGTTCATCCCAAACCATCTCTTTCTTGTGTTCGGGCAATCAGTAAGGGCAGCTACACACTACCACCCCTGGGGGCATTTCAATGTGGTGTTCTATGAGGTGAGTATGACCAGGAAGGGGTGAGAACACATCGGAAAATTCCTTTTGCAACTTGGCTACCTCCGTGAGTTGGGCTGGTGAGAGGTGGTCTCCACAAGGGATCAGAGTGGTTCAAGATGTTATCTTTTTCACCTCTGGCCTCAGTTCTGCCTTCTCTGGGATTACCGACGCCAACGCCACAGGGACCCCCTCATTCTAGCATTTTAAAAGGTTGAGGTGGTAGGTGTGCAGTGCCCCACCCCTACCCATTTGCCTCACCTCATAGTTGACATCCCGACTTGCCGTGTGACCTTGAAGGGCCCTTGCCACTTGGTGACTAATTTAGAACTCGACATGGGCAATAATACGAGCACTTTGTCTCTCAGCGTGAACTCTCTAAGGCACGTGCCCTTCATACAGCCAGCTTGGACGTTCTTGTGCCTGCCGCAAATTCTCCTGGGTTAAGCGCATGAGGGTGTGGAGTTTTGCGCACAGGTCAAGAACATACTGGATTTCATTTTTACTAGGTGAAGGTCCCTCCTCCCAATTTTCCCATAGCATGTCCAGAATGCCACGCGGCTTATGCCCATATAATAATTCAAAGGGAGAAAATCCTGTGGAGGCTTGCAGGACCTCTCATACTGCAAATAACAAGGGCTCGAGCCACTTATCCCAATTATGTGCATCTTCACTTACGAATTTCCAGATTATATTTTTGAGTGTTTGGTTAAATCACTCTACTAAGCCATCCGTTTGTGGGTGATAGACACTGGTGTGGATAGACTTAATCCCCAGTAACCCATACAGCTCGCACAGTGTGTGTGACAAACATAGTGCCTTGGTCTGTCAGGATTTCGGAATCCTGACCCGGGAGATAAAACGGAAGAGCGCTTCTGCAATACTGCGTGCTGAGATATTGCGGAGAGGCACTGCTTCCGGATATCGCGTTGCATAGTCCACTAGAACTAAGATAAAGTGATATCCCCGTGCTGACTGATCTAATGGCCCGATGAGATCCATCCCAATTCACTCAAATGGGGTCTCGATTAGAGGGACAGGGCACAAAGGCACTTTTGGAGTGGCTGCGGGATTTACTAATTGGCATTCACGGCATGCCACACATCACCGATGGACACCCCTGCGAATCCCTGGCCAATAGAACCGGGCCATTATTCGGGCTAGTGTTTTATCTTGCCCCAAGTGTCCAGCCATGGGATTGAAGTGAGCCGCATGGAATACGAGTTCCCTATGGCTCTTTGGGATTAACAACAGAGTTATTCGTTCATTAGTTTGAGTGTCGGGCGGCACGGTGGTGTAGTGGTTAGCGCTGTCACCTCACAGCAAGAAGGTCCGGGTTCGAGCCCCGTGGCCGGCAAGGGCCTTTCTGTGCGGAGTTTGCATGTTCTCCCTGTGTCCGCGTGGGTTTCCTCCGGGTGCTCCGGTTTCCCCCACAGTCCAAAGACATGCAGGTTAGGCTAACTGGTGACTCTAAATTGACTGTAGGTGTGAATGGTTGTCTGTGTCTATGTGTCAGCCCTGTGATGACCTGGCGACTTGTCCAGGGTGTACCCCGCCTTTTGCCCGTAGTCAGCTGGGATAGGCTCCAGCTTGCCTGCGACCCTGTAGAACAGGATAAAGCGGCTAGAGATAATGAGATGAGATGAGTTTGAGTGTCCTGCATCACTCGGTACAATCTATCTTTAATAATAGTAAAATAAGGGAAGGTCGGTGCCGCACTTGGCTGAAGAGTTTGACCATCAATTACTCTCCCTTGGTCAAACACATGCCGCAGAGTTTCATCTCATGACTGCTCTAACAGGAAGTCCCCAAGGGAATCCCTGAGAGAGGGAGGAGGAGCAGGCTGCTCCTCACTCTGATGCAGTGTTGACGTAGATGGCTCTGCGACAGCTTCTCCAGTCAATGCCACACCAGGATCTTCCCGTGACCTACTCATGCAGGACCCACTACGTGTTAGATATTCCATCAGTTTTTTAAACCTTGGCCAATCAGTACCCAAAATTAGTGAGTGGGTGAGACGAGGACTAACCGCTGCCTTCATTCTATGCATTTGGCCCCGGAATAGAATCTGGACAGACACTAGAGGGTAATGGTGAACATCTCCGTGCACACACACATACAAAACACTTTCACCACTTGTGCTACCCCCAATACCTCACCTTGCACCAGGCGTTGGTGAATTGAGGTCTGATTACAACCGGAATCCACCAAAGCGTGATATGTATCCCCTTGAATACTCACCGGTATGCGATACATTCCGGCCCGATCAGGGGTGGTTTCTGGTGCATTGGGGATCCGGATTACAGCTCCCACCTCCCTTGTAGAGCTCTGACTCTGGAGATGCTCTGATTCCCTGCCACGCCAACACGCCGGCCCAGGCTTTCCCTCTGCACTGGTGGTATGGGTGTCACTCACCTGAGGGGGAGACAACACAGACATGGAAGAGGGAGATAGGAGGACATCACGGGTGTGACAGGCCAGCTGAGGAGGAGCCAGTTGGTGAATTGAGGTCTGATTACAACCGGAATCCACCAAAGAGTGATATGTATCCCCTTGAATACTCACCGGTATGCGATACATTCCGGTCCGATCAGGGGCGGTTTCTGGTGCATTGGGGATCCGTATTACAGCTCCCACCTCCCTTGTGGAGCTCTGACTCTGGAGATGCTCTGATTCCCTGCCACGCCAATACGCTGGCCCAGGCTTTCCCTCTGCACTGGTGTTATGGGTGTCACTCACCTGAGGGGGAGACAACACAGACATGGAAGAGGGAGATGGGAGGACACCACGGGTGCAATGGGCCGGCTGAGGAGGAGCCAGTTGGTGAATTGAGGTCTGATTACAACCGGAATCCACCAAAGAGTGATATGTATCCCCTTGAATACTCACCGGTATGCGATGCATTCCGGCCCGATCAGGGGCGGTTTCTGGCACATTGGGGATCCGTATTACAGCTCCCACCTCCCTTGTGGAGCTCTGACTCTGGAGATGCTCTGATTTCCCGCCACACCAATACGTCGGCCAGGCTTTCCCTCTACACTGGTGTTATGGGTGTCACTCACCTGAGGGGGAGACAACACAGCCATGGAAGAGGGAGATGGGAGGACACCACGGGTGCGACAGGCCGGCTGAGGAGGAGCCAGTTGGTGAATTGAGGTCTGATTACAACCGGAATCCACCAAAGAGTGATATGTATCCCCTTGAATACTCACCGGCATGCGATACATTCCAGCCCGATTTCTGGTGCATTGGGGATCTGGATTACAGCTCCCACCTCCCTTGTGGAGCTCTGACTCTGGAGATGCTCTGATTCCCCGCCACGCCAACACACCGGCCCAGGCTTTCTCTCTGCACTGGTGTTATGGGTGTCACTCACCTGAGGGGGAGACAACACAGCCATGGAAGAGGGAGATGGGAGGACACCATGAGTGCGATGGGCTGGCTGGGAAGGAGCCAGCCGCTACCTCCGTGGCAGGGGAAAGGGGTAAGGAGGGGGATGAGAGACGGGGGGGAAGAGAGAGAGGGAGAAGAGAAGCGAGGGGAGATGCCTTGTCTGCCTGCCATCGGATCTGCCTCCAGATGGTCCTCCGCCAGCTCGATGGCTCGTTCCAGCTACGCCAGGCGATGGCACTGGACCCATTCCGCCATTCCTTCCAGAAGTCAAGAGATAAACTGTTCCAGTGCCACCAGATCGATGATCTCATCGGCTTCACGGTCTTCCACCCTCAGCCACCGCTGGCAGGCCTCCCGGAGTTGCTGGCCAAATGCAAACAGCCAGCCGACCTCCTCCAATGCCAGCGTCCGGAAGCGCTGGTGATGTTGCTCCGGGGAGGTGCTGCAGAATGGCTTTCCTCAGGTCAGCATAGACCAGTCAGCTGTCAGCAGAGAGTTGCTGCACTGCGAGCTGCGTCTCGCCAGTCAGGAGCAGGAGGCGGCATGCCGCGCGCTGCTCCAGCGGCCACCCCCACACCTCGGCCGCTTGCTTGAAAAGAGCCAGGAACGCTTCCGGATCATTCTGCAGTCCCATCTTCGTGAGGGTGGTGGCAGCAGTGGCCGATGGCCCTGCTGACACAAGCAGGTGCCGGAACACATGGCGATCTTCCTGCTGGGCCAGCATCAAGGCTTCGAAGCATTGCTCCTGCTCCTTTTGGAGGGTGATCAGCGCTTGATGCTGGTTCTGCTGGGTGGTAGCAAGGGCAAGGATGAGCTCCTCAAATGGGGAGAACTCCATGGGGTGGTTCCCTTCTGTGCGTCCCAGGTTTCAGCACCACTGTAACAATTCCTGATGTGAGTGGAGCACAGAAGCACAGCAGGCGAGAGTTGATGTTACACCCAAACACTTTACTGAGCTTTTCAGCTTTTTTCCACTCACTCACTCACTCACTCACTCACTCACTCACTCACTCACTCACTCACTCACTCACGTGTTGTGGTTGGGGAGAGAGCTCCTTTTCTCTGCTCTCTCTCTCTCCTTTTAAGCTCCATCCCTGTAACAAACAAACACACACACACACACACACACACACACACACACACACACACACACACACAATTGACAGCAGGTGGAATGACTTAGCCACTTACCTTCCCTGACCCCGTCCTCTATTCACAGACTGCTGCTTGGCTATGCCCCCACTGCCACAATTATACGTACTGCTATATATACTAACTTAACATTATATATCATAGACTATCAGACTATTACATATACTATATGTACTGATATATACTTTAACTATGCCTATCATGTAATATACTATGCTTTTTATCTACCATATACCACTAAACACACTGCATATGTCCACAAAGTATTTGCACTGCTCATTATACTCTTATTTGCACTGTGACTGGTTACTGACAACTACACTACCTCACTACCTCCCCACACTGAGAGCTGTATATTCTATTACTTGCTCTTATTGGTAATGTTTTATTTCTTTAGGTATTTTGTATTTTAGTTTTATATATATATATATATATATATATATATATATATCAATATATTTTATATATTGATCTTGTGCAATGCGGAAATGTTATTGGATACCTTGAATTTCCCTCTGGGATTAATAAAGTATCTATCTATCTGAGTGTGTTATCTGTGGTCATGTACAAAACATACTGTAAAATACCATGGCATAGACTCAGAGTTTTATGTCTTGAAATCAGAAATCCTCCCCAGCCAAAGACAAGGACACAAGACCATGATGTATGAATGTGGCAAGTGGAATCAACACCTGCCTAGTAGGGGTGAAATTACTGCTTCTCTGGGCGACTGGAACCTAAAGGATCTGTGTCCTCAACCCCCAAGCCTCAAGTCTATTTTACCTCCACTAGGGGAAATGCACAGCTTGGGCCCTAGAATGTGTAGGCTGTGTGTCACGGTAAGTATCTAAAGGGCAGAACACAGGTGCAAGTGTGAGTGGTAACTAACCCTGTGCTTTCACAAAGCTGTATTATACTATTGGCAGAGGATGAAACGTTCCTCCCTCAGAGATGTTCCAAAATCCCAGCATAAAGGACTAGACAACAGAAAGCAATTCTTGAGAACTAGTGAATTTACACTAATTTTTTATACTAAAGTGGTCAAGTAAAACTAAATGGGATGACATAAAACATTTTTGAAAAGAAATAAAAAGTAATCTTTGAGTTCACTCTTCCCTTAGGTTTAACACTCTCGTTAACCAACCTGTAACTACTGAGCGCTCAGATAATGCTATCTTAATAGAGTAAATAAAGTTCAGTTAACTCTCAAAATCCACTCGTTCAGTTCAACGTTGCAACACTGCTCAATGAATCTCAACGATTACACACATTAGTGATGAAATGAACATCATTCATCCGTCACATTACTTTAAAGAGTTTCTACAGCCTTAAACTTAAATGAACAGTTATCCTACTGCAAACAAAGGCAATGGTTACCCATAGAAATGGCTGGTCAGATCCAACTATTGCTTTTCTGCAGCCCAAAAGCAATAACTCAGTCCAAAAAAATAATTAAAAAATAAATAACTGCTCAGGCCAAAATGAAGAAATCCTCAGCTCGAAACAAAAATTATTTTTGGCAGTCCAGTCTGCAGGGTTTCTACAAAAAAAATGCTCTGGTGATTTAGTCCATAGCACGTAGCAAAGTAACAAAACAAATAGCAAATTGCTCTGTATCTGTTTTAGCCAGAGATAATCTGTAGCTTGCACTCAAAGTAAGAGTCTGTACACAAAACATGTGTCAGCTAAATAGCAACACAAAATCAAATTAGGCTACTCCTCTCTGGCATTCACTTAGCTTTTCATAGCTGCTGAAGTTGTGGAGCAGTCTCTATTGGCAGGAAATAGAACTGTCAGGAAACTCACGGCAGGACGAATCCAGGAACAACTAGCCAACTCGCAAAAGCTAGTCAGGATCTCCCTTACTCGGCACTGTAACCTACAAAATGGCACGTCTTTATACGCCACTACTAGAAGGGTCGATAGACACTAAACACTTCTTGTTACTAACTTAAACTTCACTGCAGGGTGCATGAATGTTGTTCACCCATCTAAATTCCCTCACTCTTTACAGAATCCAGAAGAAAACACACATCCATCACATCATTCCCCATGCACTTCTGTCTTTCTACTTCCTGTTAACCTCTGACCCAACTCTTCTTCTGTGGTTGTCTTATCAATTGGCGATTGATGAAAAATAATTAAAAAATAATAATAATAATCATTTGACATTCGTCACATGAAGCTCGGGTTATAATCAACAAATGAGAAACTATGTCCTCACAACGAATTGCACCTGTATGGCAGGGTAAGCATCCTATTATTTGGTGTTGTGGGCTTGTAACATAGTTCAGAGCTCTATCATATACCGTAGTTGTTATGCAACCATGAATTGTGCCTCTGTGTTACTGTCCTTCCAAATTTAACTTGGACTATTGCTCTCCTTACCATATCAAAAATCGTATGCCTTGCCCCTGTAACTTTGATAGATAGGTAACCTTACCTGATACAAAGTGGGTGCTGCAGACACGAGTATTTTTGATTGTGTCCTCATTTCACTCAATGTTTAATCACTTGCAGCCACAAATGCCACCAGTTACTCTGAAACAGTCGTGATCCTGTAAAATATAAGTCCGCCGGTGGAATATCGATTCTGACAACTGTATATGTAACAACCAGACATTTTGATGCTGGAAACAGTTTTTTTTTTCAATTTTAAACGCTTGCTACCTCACCTGTGTTGGTCAGAATGGCTGGGGAACACCACCACTTCCATTGCCAAAGTACACGCACAATTTTTGATGACATCGACTGTGAAAGGATCTTTGTCAGCTGGGATTGGCTCCAGCTTCACCCATGACCCTGACAGATAAGCAGTATAGATAATGGATGAATGGATAGACAGGTGATAAATTAAAGTCAAGTCAAGTCAAATTTATTTGTATAGCACTTTTGACAGTAGACATTGTTGCAAAGCAGCTTTACAGAAAATTAAAGGCTTTAAACATGAGCTAATGTTATCCCTAATTTATCACCAATGAGCAAGCCTGTGGTGATGGTGGCAAGGAAAATCTCCCTCAGATGACATGAGGAAGAAACCTTGAGAGGAACCAGACTCAAAAGGGAACCCATCCTCATTTAGGTTATAACAGATAACATGATGATAAATAACTCACTTCTATAACTGTGTCCTATATAGTCACAAAGTATAACTGTGAATCCAGGAAAATACAACCCCGATTCCAAAAAAGTTGGGACAAAGTGCAAGTTGTAAATAAAAATGGAATGCAATAATTTACAAATCTCAAAAACTGATATTGTATTCACAATAGAACATAAACATATCAAATGTTGACAGTGAGACATTTTGAAATTTCATGCCAAATATTGGCTCATTTGAAATTTCATGACAGCAACACATCTCAAAAAAGTTGGGACAGAGGCAATAAGAGGCTGGAAAAGTTAAAGGTACAAAAAAGAAACAGCTGGAGGACCAAATTGCAACTCATTATTTTAATTGGCA
Organism: Neoarius graeffei; assembly: GCF_027579695.1. Taxonomy (NCBI): domain Eukaryota; kingdom Metazoa; phylum Chordata; class Actinopteri; order Siluriformes; family Ariidae; genus Neoarius; species Neoarius graeffei. The sequence goes on from NC_083579.1 coordinate 28,282,086, forward strand.
ATAGGTCATTAACATGACTGGGTATAAAAAGAGCATCTTGGAGTAGCAGCGGCTCTCAGAAGTAAAGATGGGAAAAGGATCACCAATCCCCCTAATTCTGCGCTGACAAAAAGGGGAGCAATAACAGAAAGGAGTTCGACAGTGTAAAATTGCAAAGAGTTTGAACATATCATCATCTACAGTGCATAATATCATCAAAAGATTCAGAGAATCTGGAAGAATCTCTGTGCGTAAGGGTCAAGGCTGGAAAACCATATTGGGTACCCATGATCTTCGGGCCCTTAGACGGCACTGCATCACATACAGGCATGCTTCTGTATTGGAAATCACAAAATGGGCTCAGGAATATTTCCAGAGAACATTATCTGTGAACACAATTCACCGTGCCATCCGCCGTTGCCAGCTAAAACTCTATAGTTCAAAGAAGAAGCCGTATCTAAACATGATCCAGAAGCGCAGACATCTTCTCTGGGCCAAGGTTCATTTAAAATGGACTGTGGCAAAGTGGAAAACTGTTCTGTGGTCAGACGAATTAAAATGTGAAGTTCTCTATGGAAATCAGGGACGCCTTGTCATTCAGACTAAAGAGGAGAAGGATGACCCATATCAGTGCTCAGTTCAGAAGCCTGCATCTTTGATGGTATGGGGTTGCATTAGTGCATGTGGCATGGGCAGCTTACAAATCTGGAAAGACACCATCAATGCTGAAAGGTATATCCAGGTTCTAGAGCAAAATATGCTCCCATCCAGACGATGTCTCTTTCAGGGAAGACCTTGCATTTTCCAACATGACAATGCCAAACCACATACTGCATCAATTACAGCATCATGGCTGCGTAGAAGAAGGGTCCAGGTACTGAACTGGCCAGCCTGCAGTCCAGATCTTTCACCCATAGAAAACATTTGGCACATCATAAAACGGAAGATACGACAAAAAAAGACCTAAGACAGTTGAGCAACTAGAATCCTACATTACACAAGAATGAGTTAACATTTTTATCCCTAAACTTGAGCAACTTGTCTCCTCAGTCCCCAGATGTTTACAGACTGTTGTAAAGAGAGAAGGGGATGTCTCACAGTGGTAAACATGGCCTTGTTCCAACTTTTTTGAGATGTGTTGTCATGAAATTTAAAATCACCTAATTTTTCTCTTTAAATGATACATTTTCTCAGTTTAAACATTTGATATGTCATCAATGTTCTATTCTGAATGAAATATGGAATTTTGAAACTTCCACATCATTGCATTCCATTTTTATTTACAATTTGTACTTTGTCCCAACTTTTTTGGAATCAGGGTTATAATTATAGCTTTATCATGAAGGCTATTTTGTTGAAGTTATAAACTGTTCATTGATGGAAACTTGAGTGCAAAACTGTTCATGACAACTGCTGTCCTAAAGTTAGCAAGTCAACTGTAGTCCTCAGACATAAATGTATTATTCTAAGTGTCCAGAGCCATCTTCCAAGTGCGACTTTCAACTGTTCATATGGGGCTGTCCTCCACAGCAGCAATGTGATGAGACTCCAGCCAGACGTAGGGCATCAGGATAGATCAAGCAGGTCCGAGGAGCAGAAGAGGTCAGCATCTTACTTGTGTCTCAGGATCGACATGTAACTCAGGGACAGACAGAGGGAAGAGAGGGGGAGAGAAAGAGAAAACACAGGTTGTTGGGTATGCCCAATGTCACCTAATGAGTAAGAACATTATATATTTATCATATTTATATATAATATGAATATATATGGGAATATATATATATATATATATATATATATATATATATATATATACACCATATATATATATATATATATATATATATATATATATATATATTATATATATATATATTAGTGCTGTCAAGCAATTCAAATATTTAATCGCGATTAATGTCGCGACTGTCATAGTTAACTCGCGATTAATCGCAATTTAATCGCACATTTTTGTCACATAAAAAAACCATTGTAATTCTCTTATCAGCATAAAAAAGTGAATGGGCTTGCTTTGTACCAATGTTTTTTTTTTATTGCAAAACATAACACGTCTTGACACAGCCACTACAAAGTGAAACCTAAGTCAAGCACCGGCGCGGGGCTAGCAAGACAACCATGAATGAAGTGATCTACTGCTTGAGTGTCTACAACTCTAATCAGAGAGATAGATTACACAGTGACGGTAGCCTTGACATGCTTGATTATAATATAAAGTACACTATTATATTAACTTTAAGTTGTTCGTTGATAAATATTGCATTGAATCTGATCTTTACTGTTTCAGCTCACTTTCCACATTTTGTACTTTTACACTTTTTGCCTGTTGATGCGTCACGCTGTCCAATCAGAGGCAGCCAAATTTGCATATTACAGGAAGGATTTCTGGGATAGCATTGAGTTTACAGTTCAGAGGGATCTGTCTTCTTTAGACGCTGTCTTCTTAAAACTGAATAAATATTTAAAAAGAGCCAAATTAGCCAGTCTTTTGAACGGCTCTTTTCAAAGAACGGATCACAAAGATGCGGATCCCATCAAAGAGCCATAAATCCCATCTCTACTATCGCGCCCTGCCCGCGCTGGTTCTTTGGGGGAGGAGGGTAGAGGACTCTGGCTGTGCGGGGCGTGGCATTACAGTCTAGCTGCTATCGGTTTTCTGAGCAAAGTCTCTGTTCCAAGTTCCTGGCAGTTTCAAAAGCTTATAAAAAACCTACATCATGTCACAGAGCGTTAATCTCGCGATAAAAAAATTATCGCCATTAAAATTGAGTCAAGTTAATGCGTTAATAACGCGACATTTTTGACAGCACTAATATATATATATATATATATATATATATATATATATATATATATATATAAAATATTACGTAATATATATATTACGTAGCCTAGATGCTGTGTTGCGTCTACTGTTTGCCCATGTGGTTGCTGTGTTTTTTTTCCTTAAGAGTGATTCGCTGCAGGTGCGCCTTGGGTGCTGGAGCCGCCCGATTGGCCGGTGCCACCAATAAAAGACTCCGGTCTCCCTGGGTGGATTCTCTCAGCTCTCGGATCCTCTGCTCTTTCGCTTTTGAGCCTCGCCTGCGACACTGTCTCTTCCAGCTAGTGGGCACATTCTGGGGCTTTGACCCACTCTATTTTTGTTAAATAATGCTTTTGTAGCCGCTTTTGTATTTTTGGTAAGACGCTGTTTTATTTTTCCTTTTTCAAAACGTGTGTGTAAGAATCCCTTGTTTATTTTGTTTTTTTGGAGGGATTGTTTAAGTTGAATTTTACGACTCGCAGGCCGTTATTGACGCCTTTTTGTTAACCCTTTCTCCAAGAGCATTAAAAAAAACCATTTACTTTTGAAATCGCCGTCTCCTGGGCTTCTTATGTTGTGTTCCCATTTTTTCAATTTTATGGGTTCGTAACATAAATGGGGGCTCGTCCGGGAGAGAATTAATTGATTTATTAATTAATTAATAATCAAAATTTAGTCCTTGCTCGTGCGTAAGTCACCTTACATTTTAGATCCGCTTTTGAGGCTTTTTGTGCTTTGCGCTTCCTTAAACACCCCTTGTGTTTTGTCCTCGCTGCAAATCTTTCTCCGTCCCAGGTGGTAGGTTTGTATTCTTTGCTGGTGCCTACTAGCTGTTTAGAGTTGTATTTTTTTTTGTGTGTGCCGTTAACCGTAGTTATGCTTAACCTAGATGAGTTTGTTAAAGCGCCAACGCAGGAAGCACTGGTTGGTATAACTCGTGATGAGCTTCTACGTGTTGCAGGGCATTATAAAGTTGATGTTCGTGGGGGTATCACTAAAAGTGAGTTGCAGGTGCAGCTTATCGACGTGCTGTATAGCCAAGGTGTGTTTGACGAAGTCGAGAAAGTCGCCCCTGAACCTCCGACCACTCCCACTAAAAGCTCACTCGAGTGGAAGCGCCTAGCGCTGAGAGAGAGGGAGCTTGAATGGGAGCAAACTAAATTAAGAGAGCAGAGGGAGCATGAGCTCCGTTTAAAAAACCTGGAACACGATCACGCTGTACGCTTAAAGGAACTGGAGTTGCAGGCTAGGGCAGCTGGCGTACCATCCAGGCATGATTTTGATGTGGCTCAAAATATACGTGTAGTTCCACCGTTTAATGAAAAAGAAGTCGATAAATTCTTTAATCACTTTGAGCGTGTGGCTACTACATTAAAATGGCCACCCAAGGTCTGGACAATGGTATTACAATGTGTTTTTACTGGTAAGGCCCAGGAAGCATATTCCTCTTTGCCACTAGAAGACGCTTCTGATTACCAGAAGGTCAAACAGGCGGTACTTAGGATATATTTGCTCGTTCCTGAAGCCTATCGGCAAAAATTCCGGTCATTTTCAAAACCCGACTCGCTGACGTATGTGGAATTTGTTAGGGAGAAGGAAATCCTCTTTGACCGTTGGTTGCAGTCACAAAATGTCACCACCCTTGAGGCGGTTCGCAACTTAATTATAGTAGAGGACTTCACCAACGGACTTCCACAGGGCATCGCCACCTACCTGAGCGAGCATAAAGACTTAACATCTGCCAAAGCAGCCGTGCTAGCGGATGAATATGCTCTTGCTCATAAATGCGATCTCACTGGAAAAACTAGCTCTTCAAAACAAAGTGGGCTCGTTAAAGGGCCGGTGCGTGGTCACACGCCTTCCCCGCCCCGTCAGTCGAGCGTTAGCCGAGTCAGCCAGGCGTCTAGAAACACAGTTCCAACATGCGTTTACTGTAAGAAAAAGGGACACGTCATGGCTGATTGTTACAGGTTTAAGCATAAAATCAAACTTATCCCGCTTCACCAGTCAAAATGGAGACTGGTTTATGTGTTTCCAGTTCTAAAAAGGACGAAATAAATGTATCTGATTCAGATGCGGACAAATCCCCAAGTGGGTCTTTTGCGCCGTTTATTTTGGATGGCACTGTTGCTTTACCTGGAGTGCCCGGCGAATGTGTGCGTATTAAAATATTGCGCGATACCGGTGCTTCACAAAGTTTTTTGCTTAAGGAGGTGTTGCCTTTCAGCGACAGTACATATACTGGAGATGATGTCCCCGTACGAGGATTTGAAATGGGTTTCGTTAATGTCCCTTTGCATAAGGTGTCCCTTTCGTCCGACTTAGTTACCGGTGATGTAGTTGTGGGGGTTTGCCCCTGTCTCCCCGTTGAAGGTGTAGCAATACTGCTGGGGAATGATCTTGCCGGTGGGAAAGTTTTGCCTTGGCCAATAGTATCTCCACAGTCTTCAGGTGTTCGTCCGTCCGCTGTTGTCCCTGAAGTTTATCCATCCACCGTAATTACACGCGCCATGGTGCAGCGCTATAAATGTGACAGTCCAGATGTTATGGTGGATTTAAGAGACACTTTCCTTGCTCATCCGTTAATGAGCAGTGTCTCATCACCTTGCGGTTCTCATTCGGTCATGTCTAAACTCCCCCTTAGCCGCGAGCAGCTAATTAAAGAGCAAAAAGACGATCCCTCTCTGACACCGCTCTTGTCCGAGGCCACATCGAAATGTGATAATGATGTGAAAACTCCGGGCTATTTTATACAGGATGGTGTGTTGATGCACAGATGGTGGCCTTTGACTGCCCCTGCGCATGATACATGGCATGTTGTTAATCAAATTGTGGTGCCAACAGTTTATAGGGATGAAGTGTTAAGTCTAGCTCACGACCACCATTTTGCAGGACATCTGGGTGTCAATAAAACTTCCGACCGAGTGCTACAACATTTTTTTCTGGCCAGGAATTAAACGTGACGTCATAAGGTTCTGTAGGACATGTCACCTGTGCCAAGTCGTAGGGAAGCCTAATCAAGTAATTCCGCCTGCTCCCCTACAGCCAATCCCCGTGTCTTCTGAAGCATTTGAGCATGTAATCTTAGACTGTGTGGGTCCTCTGCCTAGAACTAAGTCGGGAAATCAGTACCTACTCACGATCATGTGCAGCCTCACGCGTTTCCCCGAGGCCGTTCCCTTAAGGAAAATTACAGCCCCGGTCATCGTGAAGGCGCTTTTGATTTTTTTTTTCTGTGTTTGGTCTCCCAAAAGTCGTTCAGACAGATCAAGGGACAAATTTTCTGTCTAAGATATTCAGGCAAGTCATGCAACAACTAGCGGTTCAACACGTTACATCAAGTAGTTATCACCCCCAGTCACAAGGTGTGCTTGAACGATTTCACCAAACCCTCAAAACAATGCTAAAAATGTACTGTCTTGAGTTTGAACGTGACTGGGACGAGGGAGTGCCGATGTGCCTCTTTGCCTTGCGTGAGGTGGTTCAGGAGAGTCTAGGGTTTAGCCCTGCGGAGCTAGTCTTTGGGCATACTGTGCATGGGCCATTGAAGGTTCTCAAAGATGCGTGGCTTACTGAGACGGCCAGTTATCATGACCTAAATGATTATGTCTCAAAAATGCGTTACAGGTTAAAGCGGGCTTGCCAACTGGCAAAAGAGAACCTTGAGTTGTCTCAGGGACGAATGAAAAAACGGTATCTGTCTCTCGCCATTTTTCCCCTGGTGACCAAGTCATGGTTTTAATGCCAGTGCCCGGCTCTGCTTTACAAGCGCGCTACGCGGGCCCTTATCGCATGGAGCGAAAAGTTGGTGACTTAAATTACGTCATTGCTACCCCCGATCACAAAAAGGTAACCAGGCTGTGTCACATTAACAGACTAAAAGCCTACCGGGCACGAAAACTGACAGCCGCCGCAGTAAGCACTGATACAAAAGGGGAACTGTCCGGGTCATGTGGTGCTGAACTTGCCACTCTCTCCGCTTCATGCGCAACCGCTGTTCTCTCTGACCAGCCTCCCGACGTTCCTGGCCCGCCTGTTGAGTTAGTTGAAGGGAGGCTTAAAAATTCTGAAATCCTTAGCGATCTGCCCTCTTATTTTTCCCACCTTGCTAAATCCGAGTCAGCTGACTTGATTGCTTTGCTGAAGTCCCACGAAGGGCTGTTCTCTGACATTCCTCGCTGTACCACCGCTATCGTGCATGACATTGATGTCGAGAATTCAAAGCCAATCCGCCAACACCCGTATCGCGCAAATCCATTAAAGCATGAAATACTTAGACAGGAGGTGAACTTCATGTTGGAAAACAAAATTGCTGAGCCAAGTAGTAGCCCATGGAGTTCCCCATGTCTATTAGTTCCCAAGCCTGATGGTACGTTCTGTTTTTGCACCGACTTTAGGCGTGTTAACGCAGTAACCAAGCCAGACAGTTTCCCCTTGCCTCGAATGGATGACTGTGTTGACCGCCTAGGTTCGGCCAATTATGTGAGCAAGCTAGACCTCCTTAAGGGATATTGGCAAGTCCCTTTAACCGAGCGTGGTAAGAAGATCTCAGCTTTCGTTACACCTGATCATTTTCTACAGTATGTGTGCATGCCTTTTGGTCTTCGAAACGCCCCAGCCACCTTTCAATGATTAATTAATCGAATTTTTGATGGTGTGTCTAATTGTGAGGCATACTTAGATGACTTGATTGTGTATAGCACCACCTGGCGGGCTCACATGGAACATCTTGCCACCGTCTTTGAAAGACTGTCTAATGCGAACTTGACAGTGAATCTAGCCAAGTGCGTATTTGGCAAGGCCACCGTGGTGTACCTCGGCAAAGTTGTTGGACGTAGAGAAGTTCGTCCAATGCTTGCCAAAGTGGAAGCAATTCTGAACTTTCCACCTCCAACCTCACGACGTGAATTGCGCCGTTTCCTGGGCATGGTGGGCTACTACAGATCATTCTGTAGAAATTTTTCGAGCGTTGCTGCCCCTCTCACTGACATGCTCAGCACAAAGCGTGTGTTTGACTGGGATACCTCCTGTCAATCCGCCTTTGAATCAATCAAAGCGCTGCTTACTACTGTGCCTGTGCTGGCCGCGCCTAACTTTAACATGCCTTTCTCTATTACGGTGGATGCAAGCGATTTAGGGGCGGGTGCTGTCTTGTTTCAGGTGGGTAACGATGGTCTGGACCATCCTGTTGGGTTTTACTCACGCAAATTTAACCAGTACCAATGCGCCTATTCCACCATCGAAAAAGAAGCGCTTGCGCTCGTGCTGGCTCTACAGCACTTCGAGGTATATGTTGGCGGGGCAGCTAAGGTTACCGTATTCACAGACCACAACCCTCTAACATTTTTCAACCGTATGTGCAACAACAACCAAAGGTTAATGCATTGGAGTCTGGTGCTTCAGGGCTATAACCTTGACATTAAACACATTCGTAGTCGGGATAATGTCGTGGCTGACGCGTTATCCCGGGTTTAGTTATACTGTTAAATGGAATTAATAATAAATTGTCGGGCTGCATTTTTCTTTTCTTCCTGTAATGTAAACCTGTTAAATATATCATTGTGTGATTTGAAACTGTTGTGAAACACTCTAATTGTATATGCCTTTACTCTTTATGCAGACTTCCCCTGAAAGGTTCAGAATGTGCTCTGGTGGGTACATTATTTTTTTTTTTGCCTTTCTTGTTTTTGGGCGGTCACGTGGTTATGAGCAGTTGTCTCGGGGGCACCACCAAGGCTTGGGCAACTACTTGTTACTGGGTAGTTCTACCGGCCTATGGGTTTAAGGTGCGTAAGTACCCACCACAATGGCTGCCCGAAGATTAGGGTCTACTGTTAGGTAGATTTGTGTGTATAGTTAGTGGGGAAGATCTGAGTTTTTATATTTATGCAGTCGGTTTCACAAAAAAAAAAAAAAAAAAATATATATATATATATATATATATATATATATATATATATTTTTTTTTTGCAATGTCTTCACCCTTCAATTTATTTCTTTAGGGTGGGGGTGTTACATAGCCTAGATGCTGCGTTGCATCTACTGTTTGCCCATGTGGTTGCTGTGTTTTTTTTCCTTAAGAGTGATTCGCTGCAGGTGCGCCTTGGGTGCCGGAGCTGCCCGATTGGCCGGTGCTGCCAATAAAAGATTCCAGTCTCCCTGGGTGGATTCTCTCAGCTCTCGGATCCTCTGCTCTTTCACTTTTGAGCCTTGCCTGCGACACTGTCTCTTCCAGCTAGTGGGCACATTCTGGGGCTTTGACCCACTCTATTTTTGTTAAATAACACTTTTGCAGACGCTTTTGTATTTTTGGTAAGACGCTGTTTTATTTTTCCTTTTTCAAAACGTGTGTGTAAGAATCCCTTGTTTATTTCGTTTTTTTGGAGGTATTGTTTAAGTTGAATTTTACGACTCGCAGGCCGTTATTGACGCCTTTTTGTTAACCCTTTCTCCAAGAGCATTAAAAAAAAACATTTACTTTTGAAATCGCCGTCTCCTGGGCTTCTTATGTTGTGTTCCCATTTTTTCAATTGTATGGGTTTGTAACATAAACACACACACACACACACACACACACACACACACTAGTATATATATAAGCGATAGAGAGAGCCAGATGTCAATGTACAACCCCTTTTTTTCTGGAATCTAGTTTTTATTATTTTCTGTCTAGACTGCAAGCTGTTTAAACTTCCCACCTGCAAATAGTACCAAAGATCTCTCATTTATGGAATACACAGTAGAGAGTGGAGGATAGGTGGTCTTCCAGATATTTTTCACTTGATATATCTGTCATGACAGCATGTCCGTACTTGGTAATGATCCCTGTCATGTCATCTATACCAGCCCTTCTCAGGTGTTGCACTCTTTCATTTCACTGGATGGAGTAACATCTCTCAGTGTCCATCAGGTTCAGGTTTACTGGTTAAAAGTAAGCTACATGGAAATCAGAAAATGGCTGTTTAAACTTTATGGAAGGAGTCTCCAGTTTTAGTGCTGTGGAACAATTTCCACAATGGGAAGATTTTCAGGACAGAGGAGTTTGTAGCAACATACAGTACAACAAGTACAAAAGTCAGGCACAAGAAGTACTGAACTTCTACAAAAGAAAGTTCTAGTGCCAACTGAACAAGTGACAGAATAACACAATGTAATATTCTGTTGAAGTACCAACAATCAGCAATCAGCCAAGGAAAACAAGCTAATCATGCAAATGAACTGACAAAGTACAACTAAATAGAGAAAAATAAAACTCCAATGGCTAACACCAGGTTAGACAGTACACAGCCTGGGTTGGTCAAGACCAACATGCAATTACAAAGTGGCAAGGAAGCAGGGGAGAGATGCAGCCTGAAGAGGTGAGTCTTCAGTCTGCGCTTGAAGGTGGTCAGGGAGTCAGTAGTTCTGACCTCAATGGGAAGATCATTCCACCAGTGGGGAGGTAGGACAGCTTCAAAAGACAGTGGAAAAATGTTGGTGATGTAACAACAGTTTATAGCTGCTTTAACAAGTGATAATGGGAACTAACTTGTTTCACAGATGTATTGGTATATTAAACATAACTATAAATGGACAGAAGGTACAATGCATTCTTTAATAGATGAAAAAAGTGATCAGTGGCAAATTGCTGCAGCATAAAGAAGAATAAAAACACTTTGGGACAGGGAGTTATTGAAAAATAATCCACTTTTGGATATTAACAGTAACTTAGTTTTGTGTCTGGCCATACCACCCCACTCCATCATTGATTATTTTCCTATAACAGCACACTCCAAAGTGTTTTATGAACTGCTTCAACATTTATCATGCATTATAAATTCTTCTTCTTCTTCTTCTTCTAGTAGTTAAGTTTTCATGACTTTGAAACTCTTTCTGAAAGTGAGACCCCATTCCTAAGCCTGAAGGTACTTTACTGGATTTCTATGGAAAACCTTTTTTTTTAAATCCATCTGTACTGTCTGCTTGACCTCCCGCTCACTCCTGGAATCTTTCAAATTACTCCCATGCTGCACTCTGTTGTGTTGGCTCCTGAGGGCCCTGTCATAATATGCCTCGATTGCAAGTGGATCCATAATTGTAATACAAACAGACAGGCAGAGGTCAAACCCAGAACTTAAAGTGAAGCACTATGGACTTGAAACTGGTGAGCAAGTTAACATAGACCTGGAAACTAGAACTATGAAGACTAGGAATTTGGTGAAGTACTAAAACTTTGATAGATTGCTTAGAAATCATATGGTAACACCATGGACAGATTTACAGGGAAAAAAAATCTCAAGTTAAGTCAAGTTTATTTGTATAGCACTTTTAACAATAAACATTGTCACAAAGCAGCTTTACAGAATTTGAATGACTTAAAACATGAGTGTGGCAGTTCGGAGCAGGTGGGTGGAGCACAGAGGACGGCAGGACAGAGATCAAGTTCCAATTTAGTATTTATTGTCACACTTTTCAGCATAACATTCACTCAGACAGACACAGACACACACGACGGGTGTCTGTCCAGGGAAGAGCTCCTCTGCTCTCTGCTCTCCTTCCCTATATAGGGCGCGGTCACTGGGAAGACACACAAACACAGGTTAATTGCTCTAAGGTGTAGTCATTCTGCCACTCACCTTCCCTGACTCCACCCTCCTGTCACAGACTGGCGCTTGACCACGCCCCCGCTGCCACATACCCCCACCGCCCGACTCAGGCCGGGCAGCCGTCCAGCCTGCAGCCAACTCCCCCCCCCCCCCCCCCCCCCTTGGTGGGAGAGGAAGTCCGCCACGACCATCTGCGCCCCCGGCCTGTGGACCACCTTGAAATTAAAGGGTTGGAGTGCCAGATACCAATGGGAGATCCGCGCGTTGGCATCTTTCATGCGGTGGAGCCAATGGAGGGGCGCATGGTCCGAACAGATGGTGAAAGGGCGCCCCTTCAGGTAGTACCGGAGGGTGAGGACCGCCCACTTGATGGCCAGACACTCTTTCTCTATGGTGCTGTAGCGCCCCTCACGCACCGACAGCTTCCTGCTTATATACAGGATGGGGCGGTCCTCCCCGTCCACCTCCTGGGACAAAACCGCCCCCAGCCCTCTGTCCAACGCATCGGTCTGCAACATAAAGGGGGGAGAAAAGTCAGGGGAGTGTAGAAGTGGCCCCCCCACACAGTGCAGCCTTTACCTCTGAAAAAGCCCGCTGGCATTGCTCCGTCCACTGGACCGGATCTGGTGCCCCCTTTTTAGTGAGATCAGTCAGCGGGCTGGTGACGTCCGAATAATTAGGTATAAACCTATGATAATAGCCAGCCAGCCCCAGGAACTGTCTCACCCCCTTTTTGGTCTTGGGCCTCGGGCAGGCCGCAATCGCTGCAGTCTTGTTAATTTGGGGACGCACCTGCCCGTTGCCCAAGTGGAAGCCCACATACCGTACTTCCACCCGCCCAATCGCACACTTCTTTGGGTTGGCTGTGAGACCCGCTCGCCTCAGCAACCTAAGGACGGCCCTTAGGTGTTCCAAGTGCCTCGGCCAGTCATTACTATATATGATGATGTCATCAAGATAGGTGGCCGCATAGGTGGCGTGGGGGTGGAGGACCCAATCCATCAGCCGCTGAAACGTAGCGGGCACCCCAAACAGCCCAAACGGAAGTGTGACAAATTGGTGTAACCCAAACGGTGTGGAAAAGGCCATTTTTTCTTGGGATAGTGGAGTCAAGGGGATCTGCCAATATCCCTTCATCAAATCCAGTGTCGAATAAAAGCGAGCCGTGCCTAGTTGATCGAGCAGCTCGTCAATATGAGGCATTGGGTACGCATCAAATTTAGACACCGCGTTGACTTTCCTATAGTCCACACAGAACCGGACCAACCCGTCGGCCTTGGGTACCAAGACCACCGGGCTGCTCCAGTCACTGTGGGACTCCTCGACGATGCCCATTTCAAGCATGGTCTGAAGTTCTTCCCGAACCACCTTTTTTTTGTGTTCGGGTAGCCTGTAAGGGCGGCTATGCACTACCACCCCCGGGGGCGTCTCGATGTGGTGCTCTATGAGGTTAGTGCGACCAGGCAGGGGCGAGAACACATCCAAAAACTCGGTCTGCAACTGGGCGACCTCCGTGAGTTGGGTCGGGGAGAGGTGGTCTCCACAGGGGACCGGAGAGGTACGTGATGCCAATGTCCCTTTTGAACCTCCGGCCCCAGCTCCGCCTTCTCCGGAACCACCGACACCAACGGCACGGGGACCTCCTCGTTCCAGAGTTTAAGCAGATTGAGGTGGTAAATCTGTAGTGCCCCACCCCTGTTCGTTCACCTCACCTCATAGTCGACGTCCCCGACTCGCCGTGTGACCTCAAAGGGTCCTTGCCACTTGGCGATCAATTTGGAGCTTGACGTGGGCAGCAGTACGAGTACTTTATCTCCCGAAGTGAACTCTCTAAGGCGCGTACCCTTGTTGTACAGGTGGGCTTGCCGTTCCTGGGCCTGCCGCAAATTCTCCTGAGTTAGGTGGGTGAGCGTGTGGAGTTTTGCACGCAGGTCCATAACGTACTGAATTTCGTTTTTGCTTTGTGAAGGTCCCTCCTCCCAATTTTCCCGCAGCACATCTAGGATGCCGCGTGGCTTACGCCCATATAATAATTCGAACGGGGAGAACCCCGTGGAGGCTTGGGGGACCTCTCGCACTGAGAACAGCAAGGGTTCAAGCCACTTATCCCAATTACGTGCGTCCTCACTTACGAATTTTTTAATAATATTTTTGAGGGTGCGGTTGAACCGTTCTACTAAACCGTCCGTTTGTGGGTGATACACGCTGGTGCGGATCGGCTTAATCCCCAATAACCCATACAGTTTGCGCAGTGTCCGTGACATAAACGTAGTGCCTTGATCAGTCAGAATCTCTTTAAGGATTCCAACTCGGGAGATGACGCGGAAGAGCGCCTCTGCAATACTGCATGCTGAGATATTGCGCAGAGGCACTGCTTCCGGGTATCGCGTTGCATAGTCCACCAGAACTAATATAAAACGGTACCCTCGTGCTGACCGATCTAATGGCCCGACGAGATCCATCCCAATTCTCTCAAACGGGGTCTCCATTAATGGAAGAGGGCACAAAGGCGCTTTTGGAATGGCCGCTGGATTTACTAACTGGCATTCGCGGCATGCCATACACCACCTACGAACATCGCCGCGAATCCCCGGCCAATAGAATCGGGCCATTATTCGGGCTAGTGTTTTATCCTGCCCTAAGTATCCAGCCATGGGATTTAAGTGAGCCGCCTGGAATACCAATTCCCGGCGGCTCTTCGGAATTAAAAGCTGCGTGACACGCTCTTTAGTTTGAGTGTCCTGCGTCACTCGGTATAACCTATCCTTCATAATTGCGAAGTAGGGGAAGGACGGGGTGGCGTTCGGCTGGAGCGTTTGACCATCGATTACTCTCACTTGGTCAAACACATGTCACAGAGTCTCGTCTCGCGATTGTTCTAATGGGAAATCCGCGAGGGATTCCCCAATAGAGAGAGGAGGAGCCGGTGGCTCTTCACTCTGATGCGGAGATGACGTAGACGGCTCTGTGACAGCTGCTCCTGCCAAAGCGGCACCGGGACCTCCCCCTGTCAAATGGCAGGACCCACTCTTTATTAGGCGTGTCATTAAACCCTGAAATCCCGGCCAATCAGTCCCCAAAATTAGAGAGTGGGTAAGGCGGGGATTAACTGTCGCCTTCACTATAAATTTTTCCCCTCTGAAAATAATGTGGACCGACACCAAAGGGTAGCTGTGAACATCCCCGTGCACAGACAACACCTTCACCCCTTGTGCTCCCCCCAATGCCTCGTTTTGAACCAGGCTTTGGCGAATTGAGGTCTGATTACAACCAGAATCCACCAACGCCTGATATGTAGCCCCTTGGATACTCACCAGTATGCGATACGCTCCGGCCCGATCGAGGGCGGTCTCTGGCGCGTCGGGGATCCAAACCACCGCGCCCACTTCCATTGCCGTGCACTGCTGTTGAAGGTGGCCCGGCTCCTCGCAGCGCCAGCAAACCGGCCCAGGCTTTCCCTCTGCACCGGTGATCTGGGGCTCACTCACCTGAGGTGGGGGAGAGACAGACACAGAAGGGAGAAACGGGAGGGCACCACGGGTGCGGCAGGCCGGCTGGGGTGGTGCCAGCCCCCGCCTCTGCGGAGGGGGAATGGGGTGAGGACGGGACACAGGAGGAGGGGGAGAGAGAGAGAGAGAGAGAGAGAAGAGGAGAGAAGAGAAGATGCCATCTGCTGTCCTGCCGCCAGGACAGCCACCAAATGGTCCTCCGCCAGCTCGACTGCTTGATCCAGCAACGCCGGGCGGTGGCACCGGACCCACTCCGCAGTTCCTGCTGGCAAGCGAGCAACGAACTGTTCCAGCACCACCCGGTCGAGGATTCCTTCGGTGTCGCGGTTGTTGGCCCTCAGCCACCGCCAGCAGGCGTCCCGGAGCTGCTGGCCAAATGCGAACGGCCGGCCGACTTCCTCCAAGCGCAGCACGCAGAAGCACTGGCGCTGCTGTTCTGGAGTGCGCCCCACGCGCTGGAGGACGGCCCGGCGGAGGTCCGCGTAGGCCAGCCGGCGGTCGGCGGGGAGCTGTAGCGCGACCAGCTGTGCTTCTCCCATGAGCAGGGGGAGGAGGCGCGCCGCGCGCTGCTCCATCGGCCACCCCAAGGCTTCAGCGACTTGCTCAAAGAGCGTGATGAACGCCTCGGGGTTGTCCTGCGGGCCCATCTTGGTGACGGTGAGGGGAGACGGGCCCGCGGTAGGAGCGCTGGTGGGCCCCGCCGATGCGAGGAGGTGCCGGAACGCCTGTCGATCTTCGTGTTGGGCCAACACCAGGGCCTCGAACTGCTCTTCTTGCTCCTTTCGGAGGGTGAGTAGCGCCTGGTGCTGGCTTTGCTGGGCCGTGGCGAGGGCGTGGACCAGTTCAGTGAACGGGGAGGACTCCATGGGGCTGTGAGGCTGCTGTGCTCCAGGTCCCGGATTTTGGCACCACTGTGGCAGTTCGGAGCAGGTGGGTGGAGCACAGAGGATGGCAGGACAGCGATCAAGTTCCAATTTAGTATTTATTGTCACACTTTTCAGCATAACATTCACTCAGACAGACACACACACACACGACGGGTGTCTGTCCAGGGAAGAGCTCCTCTGCTCTCTGCTCTCCCTCCCTATATAGGGCGCGGTCACTGGGAAGACACACAAACACAGGTTAATTGCTCTCAGGTGTAGTGATTCTGCCACTCACCTTCCCTGACTCCGCCCTCCTGTCACAGACCGGTGCTTGACCACGCCCCCGCTGCCACAATGAGCTAATTTTATCCCTAATCTATCCCCGATGAGCAAGCCTGTGGCAATGGTGGCAAGGAAAAACTCCCTCAGACAACATGAGGAAGAAACCTCCAGAGGAACCAGACTCAAAAGGGAACCCATCGTCATCTGGGCAACAACAGACAACAAGACTATAACATTAACAGTTTTGTTGATGTTATATATCTTCATTGATGGAAACTTGAGTACAAAACTGTTCATGACAACTGCAGTCCTAAAGTTAGCAAGTCAACTGTAGTCCTCAGCCATAAAAGCATTACTGTAAATATCCAGAGCGTCTTCCAAGTATGACTTTCAACTGTCCATATGGGGCTGTCCTCCACAGGAGCGATGTGATGAGACTCCAACCAGGCATAGGGCATTAGAATGGATCAGGCAGGTCCGAGGAGCAGAAGAGATCAGCATCTCAATCTCAGGATTGACATGTAACTCAGAGGGACAGATTTTTTTTTTGGAGGGGAGGGAGAGAGAGAGAGAGAGAGAACACAGGTTATTAGGTATGTCCAATGTCACCTGAATAAGTAGGAACAGTATACATTTTGCACTGAGTACAAGCAGAGACTCCGGCAAAACTAACTATGACAGCATAACTAAAAGGGGAGAGCCAGAAGGTAACACAGGCATGAGGGAGCCCCAGGACATAAAGCAGCCAGCCACTACACTGTCAACAAACTCGAGTGAGCAAGCAAGTGGGGGACTGACAGCATCCATACATCCCAGTTTACCAAAACACTCTATGTCTGAGGACCCTCCAGATCTACTCCTTTACCTCACACACTATTAACAAGAGGCTTGACTAAACAGGTATGTTTTCAGCCTAGACTTAAATGCTGAGACTGTGTCTGATTCCCGAATACTACTTGGAAGGCTGTTCCATAACTGTGGGGCTTTGTAAGAAAAGGCTCTGCCCCCTGATGTAGCCTTCACTATATGAGGTACCAGCAGATAGCCTGCACCTTTTGATCCAAGTATGCGTGGCAGGTCATAAAGGACCAGAAGTTTGTTCAGGTACTGTGGTGCGAGACCATTCAGTGCTTTAAAGGTCAATAGTGGTATTTTATAATCAATACAAAATTTGATTGGGAGCCAATGCAGTGTGGATAAGACAGGGGTGATGTGGTCATATTTTCTAGTTCTAGTAAGGACTCTTGCTGCTGCATTTTGAACTAACTGGAGCTTGTTTATGCACTTATTGGAACATCCAGACTGTAAGGCATTACAATAATCCAACCTGGAGGTAACAAAAGCATGAACTAGTTTTTCTGCATCGTGTAATGACATTCAGTTTCTTATCTTAGCAACATTTCTGAGATGAAAGAAAGCTATCCAGGTAATATTATAAATGTGAGTTTCGAATGAAAGACTGTGGTCAATAATCACCCCGAGGTCTTTTACTGCTGCACGTGAAGAAACAGAAAGGCCATCCAGAGTTACTATGTAATCAGAAAACTTCTAGCTGCATGTGGTCCTAGTACAGGGGCATAGCTGGGGGGGGGGTTCCTGGGGTGCCCGTGACCCCCCCTTTGTTGGACCATATGTTTTTTCAATAGCTGCATAAGAATATTAGAAAAGCACCCACTGTAATTTTTCAAACTTTTTTTTTTAACTAGATTGTCACCTCAGCCTCGTTAGGGTTTCTATAACCTTGTATGGACTTCCTGTGGTTTGTACGTACACACACACACACACACACACACACACACACAAATAACTGAAATGTAAGAGAATGAGGAAAAATACTTATGACATGGGGCAAAAGTAGATCTGGGGCAGGAACTGAGGGAAATTAGGGAGGTACAGCACAAGAATTCCATCTTAGTAGTTGGGTCTTAAATGGTATACCATGAACTATACACTTTATGTACATACCGTAGGTGAGTGGGGTAGCATTGTTGCCTTAAATATCCAGGGTTTTCAGTTTGTTCCTGAGCTTGGGTTGTCCTCAGTGTGAAGTTTCGCATGTCTTCCACTTGTCTGCATGGGTTTTCCAGGTTCCTCCCATCTCCTTGGTGTTGATAGGTTGAACGCGGACTCGAAATTACCTCTAGGTGTAATGGGTTTGCCAGTATTTATGCATGGTGTCCTACAATGGACTGGCAAATCTACTCATCCAACGTTCCCAAAATTCTCAAAAAAGAGCCCCGATTAGGATAATGTGGTTACCTAAGAGGAATGAATACATTAACAAACCCAAGTATTGGCGTTTTTTTTTTTAAATCATGAGACCTTCCTATCTTCATCAGTAGGCTGGCTGTTGTTAATCTATTAGAAGCTGTGACACCAGTGCTTTGACAAGGAATGCAATTTGTGTTTGTTTTTTATTTTGGTGCTCAGCACTGAAATGAGATTGAAAGAGAAGTGTGCTCAGTGTAGATTGTCCATTTCCTCTCAGCGGGTTGTAATTTAGCCATGGACCATGGAGGAAAAATGAATTGATCTGAGGGGTCAGATCAATGAACATGCACAGGCACTTTGAGTCCTCCCTACCCCCCCCCCCCCCCGCCCCAATCTCCTCTTATGATATTTACTGCTAAATGACAAGATAAATTTAAACTCACTCCAACACACTTGATAGGAGAAATCAATCATAAACTGTAGCCCTTGCTTGCTAATTCTGCATCGAGGTGACAGCTTCAGGGGAGAGCTGTGTTAGGATTCTGGCATGGAGCGTGGCAGTGATTTGAATGTGGTGCAGGTAGATTTAGCATGATACAGCATAATGCATTTTGGATTGAGTTCTCCAAAAAAAGAATGAGCTGGGTAGAATTGTAATCATTCTTCGGAGAGGTGTTTAAACTGGAATCAATAAAGGTGTCTTGATTTAGCTTGGAGCATGATGCCCCATTCTGCTTTTTCCTCTCAGTGCGTGAAGAGAAATGCCGGCGCTCCTATCGAGTCTAAGAGCTTTAATGACTTTCTTCTTTTTTTTTTGCACTGCATTTGCATATGTGGTGAAATGGCATTGAAACATAGCACGAAGCAGTGTTGCTGCTGAATTGTATCTTAAGAAAATGGTGCATGATTGCACCAGCAAAAATGGAAGGGAAAAAAAGGTGGAGAAGTCTCTGAATGTTCTTGGAATGAATTAATGATCTGTCTAATTATGTAATGAGAATGCCAGAATCACAAGGTCAGGGCTCATGAGATGGTGAAACATTTATTTTATTACAACTTATCATCCATTATTCCTTAACCTCATCAGTTCTAAATATAATTGGTGATTATTTCCTAATGTCACAAAAACAAATCATTAGAGTAGCCCAAGAGGAGACAGTCAGAATAAGAAAATATTAAGTTTTTCATCACTGTTTCATTTTACATAATATTGTTTAATAGATGTAATTTTATAAGACAAAAAACAACAACAGCAGCATGCCATGTTTGCAAGAAAGCTGAAGACTTTTCCATATCAGGAATAAAGTTAGAGCTTCACCTTGCACTGACACTGGAGACTCCTTCCATAAACGTGAAATAAACATCTCCTCCCAGAAAGTTCATATCTGCTGTGACTTGAACTAACTTGTTTTCTGCAACATAAATGAATAAAAACATAGTATGTATAATTTTGTGCATAATTGTGTTGTAAATTGTGCATAATTGGGGTGCAAATTGTGTGATGCGTAACTCGCTTTACGCTAGCCTTGTTGGGCATTTATAAGCCCTGGTATGTCTAATCGCCTCTCCAGTTCCACCTCCGTCATATAGTTGACAGGTGCACCCTAGGAAGCCTGGTCTTGTGACTCGCTGAGCAAATGGAGCACTAGCACCAGTATGTGAAGTAGCCTCTTTTATACTGAGAGCACTCTTGAAAAGGCAAAAGAGAGTCTGATAATGATGATAATTGGTAGGTGAGTAGTTCCTTGATGAGATTAATTGATTAGATGATTAGTTTTTGATAATTAATACTTGGTAACAGACAACCTAATAGAAAATATGCAGATTACCTCCAGCAAATCAAAGTCCAAACCACTGAAGAAAAACTATCATGACTTGGTACCATCAATGTGAGAACTTGAAAGTGTGAAAGCAAGGTGGCAGACTGTGTAATACAATCTAAGAACCTGTCACATGACATCACCTATATGCAAGAAGTGAGACAAAAGGGAGAGGATGAGATCTGTTTTAATGATTTCATCCTCAAAAGATGGAGCATAATTTACAATGATATGAAAATGGCAAAAGCAGGCGCTACTGTAGTCTTAGCTCCTCTGTGTGATGTGAGATTACTGGATGTGAATCATATAGTTGAGGAAAGAGTCACCATGGTGCGAGTTACAGTACACAGTACACATGAATGAAAGAAATTATTTTCTTTGGGGAATTCTGAAGAGACAAATTGAGCATCACTCTCCATCCAGCATCCAGTCAATAAACGAGGTCATTGTTGAAGAATGGAAAAATATTGATGTTGCAAAATGTTGCCAACTTGTTCATTCCATGCCTAGAAGACTTGGTGCTGTCATTAAAAATCATGGAGGCCATACAAAGTACTAGATGTAGTAGTTTTTGTTGTGGGGTGTACTCATTTTTGCACCACTCTAATTTGAGTAAAACTGAAAAAAAATTGTAATCTAAGTTATATTATTAACCTTACTTTCCTGTTATACTGTAAGTTAAACAGATGTTATATTAAACTTTGTCTTGTCAACATTTTGGAAATTGTTTGTGTTTATTGAGATATTGTTTAAAATGTTACTTTTCAAAGGGGGTGTACTCATTTACGCTGAGCTTTGTATGAGCATATATTATTACCATCCTAATTTGGATTAAATACATCAACCAATGATGCCATCTACATTCTATGCCAATTACTCAAAAAGTCAAGTAAAACAAGAACTCTGCTATTCATAGCCTTTATTGACCTTAAAGCTGCATACAACTGGATACCACGCAATCCTCTGAAATTGGACTCAAATGCCCCAACTGGTATCAGTCCTTTGTGCTTTATACAGCTGCACAAAAGCCTGTATTAAAGGGACAACACTTTTTTTATGCTATAGTCGGGTGTCGGCAAGGTGCTCTGGAGTCTCCATCCATTTTTAATATCTACATTGGCTTCATTGTTAGGATTGCACATCATGAAGTTTTGAAGAGATATCCTAAGACAGGCTTCAAAATAAAATACTGCATTCCAAATGAGGTAGCTCCAAGAGAACTTCGTAAGCAAGCACGAGCGATAGGGGAGAACAGAACAGAACTTCTGTATGCGGATGATCAAGCTATTTTTGCTGAATCCATTGAAGAACTATAAAAACATCCTTCCCATTTATGATGATACTTATAGCAATTTCGAATTACAAATGTCACATATCAAAACGGAGATGATGGCCTTCAATGTCAACAAAGATGTTAAAAATTAGGAGAGCCTGATATGTCTTGGTGGTAACAAGATCAAGAATGTGCACAGTTTTAAATATCTTGTTTACACTATTGTGAACTCTGACGATGAGCTTCACTTTCTCAACACCAGGATTGGTGCTGCGTTCCAGAAATAGAACAAACTAAAACATTTCCTCACCAATCACCACATCTATTTATCAACTACAGTGAAGTTTCTTACAGCATGCGTTCGATCCTGCCTATTATACAGTCTACAAGCGTGGCACTTATCTGCAAGTGATATATGATTGAAGCAATATAGCATGAGTTCTTACTAAAAATGGTAAAGGGCGGTTACAAGCGTAAGAATGCCCCTGACAAGTACAAATGTGATGATCAAAGTGCTTATGTAGAGAGTGAACTGGATTGGAGTTTCAAGATATCAAACACTGGCCTGTGCAAGATAACTAAGACTCCACTGAAAAAGCTACCGTATTTTGCCATGAACAACAATTAAGACATCACACATTTGTCGCATGGATAATGGAGAACTGCAGAAACAACTTCTGTTTGACACAAAGTCACCAAAATGGACAAAAAAAATTTGAGAATTTGCTGGGATTAGATGCCCAGGAGATATGGCATATAATGATGACAAAATCAGACTTTAAGCAACTGCTGGACTTTCAGCAACTCCTGAGAGAAGCACCCTAAGGAGTGCAGAACTTCACGAGGGGAAAATGATGCTGAATGATGATGTGTATAATTATAGTTATGTGATCTGCATAAATAATTAAAAATGTAGTATTAAATGTAGTAATTGTATATTTCAGGATGTTCTGTTATTTAACAATTATTCGCTGAAGGCAAGGTGAATATCAATGAATAATAACTGAGATGAAGTCAAGGTTATTATTCACCAATATTCACTGAGTCTCAGGTGAATAATTGTTTTAGTATAAATACACAAATGATTATTTATAAAAACACAGGGCAGCACAGTGGTGTAGTGGTTAGCACTGTTGCCTCACAGCAAGAAGGTTCTGGGTTCAAGCCCAGTGCCTGACAGGGGCCTTTCTGTGTGGAGTTTGCATGTTCTCCCCGTGTCTGTGTGGGTTTCCTCCGGGTGCTCCGGTTTCCCCCGCAGTCCAAAGACATGCAGGTTAGGCTAATTGGTGGCTCTAAACTGACCGTAGGTGTAAATGTAAGCGTGAATGGTTGTTTGTTTCTAGGTGTTGGCCCTGCGATGACCTGGAGACTTGACCAGGGTGTACTTTGCCTCTCGCCCATAGTCAGCTGGGATAGGCTCCAGCTTGCCTGCGACCCTGTACAGCATAAGTAGTTACGGATAATGGATAGATGGATTTAAAAAACAAAAAACAAAACAAAACTAATTTACTTCAAATGTCAAAAGCAGCATGCAAATGTAATAACAGCGCGGTGCAGACTTGCGTCACTTATCTATGCCGACTCACATAAAATACTTTGTTTTGAAATCAATACAATAAATCCCAATTCCACCTTACCTTTGAATAGTTTTAGACCAAACTTCATAGCATCTTTAGTGCTTTTAGGAACAGCATTTTTTTTCACTAATTTGTAGTTCTTCTTCACTTATGGTGATGAAGCAATTGGCCGCTATTTTGCCAAGTCGCTCGAGTTGATTATCGAGAAATTGTCTGAATTTCTCGACCAATTAGTGCACGTGATTTTCTGTAATCACCTGCATATTTATACTAAAATAACACTAATGCACTTTTGGGTGATAAAAGTGACTCATTTTCAAATGAAATATTTTCTTCATTTTATTCCATCTTATCATGCATTATTATTTAATTTTTTTATTCTCAAGTTAAATTGGTGAATGTTTCTGAAACATTATGGAATAAACATGAGATTTGCCCAAGATGAGAAAGTCAGCGTTTAAAAAAAAAAAAAGTGAACATTTTTCATTTATAAGCAGATTTGTTGATTAACTATTAACAAAACATTCACTTTTGCTAGCTGTATATTATACTGTACAGTACATTATACTTGAATATGTAATACCTAATGTTTTTCAAGTAGGATATATGAATGTCTTTCAGTGCCCTTGAGATAAAATTCATGATCTGTCTTATTGTGACTTAAATGAGAAGGACAGAATTGCAAGGTCAGGGCTCATGAGACAGTGAAACATTGTTTTCTCTCTCTTCCTTTTCATTTTATCATCCTATGAAAACAAGGTCTACCTTTTTGATTATAAAAGCAATAAAGGCATGATAAAAATGCATATAAGCAAGGCCAAGGAAGATGACTCATCCCGAACCAACACACACACACACACACACACACACACACACACACACACACACACACACACACACACACACACACCATGATAGACACAATGAAAGTGATTGGGAAAAGCAATGGAGTGCAGACATCCTGCGAGCAAAAAGTGCCCTTCTGGAGTAAATATTTGAAGTATGACTTATCTTCTCAATTAAAAATCATACAATAAAGGCACATATTTATGTTTGCACTGATATTGAATTATTTTCAGCTGATTCATATAACCTGTCTGCACCTTATTACAGTCCTTTTTATTAATGTCAGAATGAGAGAGAGTCTGTTTTTTCAGATATCTTATTTGGAAATGTCTGAATTCAGGCATGTTCATCCTTGATAAACTCACAAAATACAGACCAAGATTAAAACAATAAAAAAAGCATAGAGATGCACAAGAAAAACCAACAAACTGGGGGAGCCTGTAGAACTTGAACCAAGAGGTTAAAGTGTAATGCTAACCAAATGTCTAAACACACTACATGCATGATTGTATGCTTTTTAGGGAAACAAATACTTTTTATGGAATTTAACATTTTATTTATTTATTTGGCTTCTCTGCCCTTTTTGGCACGCTGTTATAGAAAAATAGTCGACAATGAAAAGCATAGTTAATGTTACCAAACCAAATTTGACTATTTTCCTCTAAAAGTACATTTTATTCGTCTTCTACCACTGCAACTTGCCAAAGTTTACAAATATGTATTAATGAAAGAATGACACATCTTGCATTTAACACTTTTTTTCCATTTAGAGTTACATTTAATGTCCAGGAAACATGTTCCATTTATCATTTCATGTTCATGTGATAGAAGCTATAAACAGTCAGTCTCTCTCTCTTTTGAGACAAAAAAAAATCCCAACTTGTCATGTTATCAAAGAAACCTGAAGAATTTTCCATATCAGAAAATGTAGCTGCAACTTTTCTGCAATGTTTACAAAGTGCTATCACCAGAGACTCCTTCCATAAATGTTAAGCAAGCATCTTCGAGGACACTCTTTATAGCTGCAATAGCATAAATAACATGAACCAAATTATTTTCTACAACATTAAATGTAACTATAAGTACAAAAAGTACAATATGTAATTCTATAGATAATAAGTGCAATATTGGAAAACTGTTATCGTATAAAAGGGAAAAAAATACAACAACTTGGGGATGTTCTGTTATGAGAAAATAGTCAACCTTGAGGTGATAACTATAATTATGTTTTGCAGCAGGCCACACCACACCAGCTGCTACTGTTTACATATTTCACTATAACAGCACACCCAGTTGTGTTTTATTTCTTATGTATGAAACAGCATGTTTCTTAGATACATTATCCAGTATACCATTCATCTTTAATGGGAAAAAAAAAACAAGAATTTGGTGCATGAATTTTAATTTATTTTGGGATTCTGAAATCAACACAGGATCAAAATTAACATTCACCCATTAATATTATTAACGAAATGTTACTGAAAGTTCCAAAGTACCTTTGAACTTGTGAAAGCTGAGGTCTCTTAACTTCCTGTTAGTGATCATGATTAACTGTAGTTGGTAACTTGTCTATGTCAGTATGAACAGACTTTGTTTGACAGTACTCATTAGATTGACCAAGACACAGTACAATGGGAAAGTCCAAGGAGCTCAGTGCAGACCTGAGATAAAGGATCATAGATTTACACACTCAGGAATGTCTCTTGGAGCCATTTCTGAACAACTGAAGATTCCAAGATAATCTCATCTCATTATCTCTAGCCGCTTTATCCTGTCCTACAGGGTCACAGGCAAGCTGGAGCCTATCCCAGCTGACTATGGGCGAAAGGCGGGGTACACCCTGGACAAGTCGCCAGGTCATCACAGGGCTGACACATAGACACAGACAACCATTCACAGTCACATTCACACCTACGGTCAATTTAGAGTCACCAGTTAACCTAACCTGCATGTCTTTGGACTGTGGGGGAAACCGGAGCACCCGGAGGAAACCCACACGGACACGGGGAGAACATACAAACTCCGCACAGAAAGGCCCTCACCAGCCACGGGGCTCGAACCCGGACCTTCTTGCTGTGAGGCGACAGTGCTAACCACTACACCACCGTGCTGTCCTCCAAGATAATCACTTACAATAACTGTATGGAAGTACAAGTTATTGGGTGGTGTAGCCACTTTGCCAAGTCACTGTGCTAGAAGAAAACCCAAAATGTCCCCCTCAGCTGAGAGGAAATTGGCTCAGATGGTCAGGAGCAACCCAGGAACCACCAAGGCACAGGCCTGCCATGAACTGGAAGCTGCTGGAACACCAATGACACTGCCGACAGTCAAGTGCATTTTGCATCAGCATGGACTGAGAGGCTGTTGTCCAAGAAAGAAGTCCCTGCTCCAAAATCAGCACCTTCAAGCTTGACTAAAAAGTTTGCAGATGACCACACAGACAAAGCAAATCCTTCTGGAGGTTCTATGGTTCTATGGTCAGATGAGACAAAGATTGAGTTTTTAGGCCACTGTTGCTGCCCAATTTTTGTGGATGTAATAAAAGTTTGAAAGTCCATTCTGTAATACGTATGTACAGTATCTGAAGCCTGTGCACACTATATGACATGTTCCGGTAATTCCAGATCTGTACTGCTCATGCATGAACATTTTTATAGCACAAAGAATGCACTGTGGTTTCAGTCTTTTGAGAGACAGGATGCTAGCCTGTAATTTTGATAATGTTACTGAAGTTGTGGGGTTTCCCACACCCCCAAAGGTGTGATAAAACTGTTTATCAACAAGAAGGCATTGTTTACTTGTGATTTGAAAACCGCCAGATTTATCTATTTATTTTTGCTTTATCCAAGAAGTATTCTTAACCATTCACAAATACTTTGCTTTCAACATATTTAGTTTCTAACCTTTTTACAAGATAATTATTATTAATCATTATTTTTGCTGAGCCATCATATTTCCAGATATTGTAGTAAGTCATAGAGTAAATTGGAAATAGTATTTTAGGAAAAGCAAAATAGAATAGTAATTAAAGTAGTGATAGCAATAGTAAATAATTTATATAAAATTCAAGCTTTCTATTTGTTCTATTAACTGTTCATACATCTCATTTGTTTTTTTTATTGATCAGCTGTAACAGTGGAGTTTGTCTTTGAAAGTTTTTGTTTGTTTGTTTGTTTGTTTGTTTTTAAGTTGGGCGCCAGACTGCTGCAAGTCTTAAAAAAAAAAACTATCCCTGTTACCAAAACCATCTTAAAAGTATTAAAAAACACGACATAGCACAGGACAAATTTTGCTTTAGTGTATTTAGAAAACTCAGTTCGCTGGGTTCCAGTCTTCCATAAATTGAATCAACAAATAAAAAGTCAAGGGGTGGCATGGTGGTGTAGTGGTTAGTGCTGTCGCCTCATAGCAAGAAGGTCCAGGTTCGAGCCCCGTGGCTTGTGAGGGCCTTTCTGTGTGGAGTTTGCATGTTCTCCCCTTGTTCGCGTGGGTTTCCTCTGGGTGCTCCGGTTTCCCCCACAGTCCAAAGACATGCAGGTTAGGTTAATCGGTGACTCTCTAAATTGACCATAGATGTGAATGTGAGTGTGAATGGTTGTCTGTGTCTATGTGTCAGCCCTGTGATGACCTGGCGACTTGTCCAGGGTGTACCCCGCCTTTCGCCCGTAGTCAGCTGGGATAGGCTCCAGCTTGCCTGCGACCCTGTAGAACAGGATAAAGTGGCTAGAGATAATGAGATGAGATGAGAAATAAATAGTCAAATAAAGAAGAAAAAAAAGTTGATCTGCTGTGGGTGTGTGCTTTTAAGCAGGCGTGTGTGTTCATGGGTGGGGGGGAGAGAGAGCAGGGGGTCGGCCGTGTGTGTGACCCGGAAGAGCAAGGTAGAGAGGCTGGCAATTTTGTTGGAGGCTGGGTGTGAAAGCGGAAATCTGGGAAAATTATTTGAAGTAGCCAAGGTAATCCAGGCAAAACAGTTGCACTTCCTATTATGGTACCTGTGCAATTTCCCGATCTATCCGTTCCACTTCTTGGAAATCCCGGTCCCGTATTCCACCACGAGCAGTAAAGTCCATTCAAAAGACGCCTCCAAAACTCTTATTCCGAATACTAAAACTGGCTCCTCAGTCATACGCAACAATGTGCCATTCACAGTAACTCTCACCACAGTTTGGCGTTTCACTTCCTGTTTTGTCAAAAGACCATGACCTGCTGTGTCGTACTAGGCCACTTGTGATTGGTCAGACAATTAAGAGCGAGGAAAAAACGACCGATTTCTTGTAAAGTTATATAAATTAAATGAGCACGTGTGTGAATGTAAACGTGATGTGAGATAAATCACTAAAATATGCACTTTGACAGAGTGCCATTCTGTCTGTCTCTCTCTCTCTCACTCACACACATATACATACATACACATATATATATATATATATATATATATATATATATATATAGAGAGAGAGAGAGAGAGAGAGAGGGCAGCACGGTGGTGTAGTGGTTAGCGCTGTCGCCTCACAGCAAGAAGGTCCGGGTTGGAGCCCCGTGGCCGGCGAGGGCCTTTCTGTGTGGAGTTTGCATGTTCTCCCCGTGTCCGCGTGGGTTTCCTCCGGGTGCTCTGGTTTCCCCCACAGTCCAAAGACATGCAGGTTAGGCTAATTGGTGGCTCTAAATTGACCGTAGGTGTGAATGTGAGTGTGAATGGTTGTCTGTGTCTATGTGTCAGCCCTGTGATGACCTGGCGACTTGTCCAGGGTGTACCCCGCCTTTCGCCTGTAGTCAGCTGGGATAGGCTCCAGCTTGCCTGCGACCCTGTAGAAGGATAAAGCGGCTAGAGATAATGAGATGAGATGAATTATTATTACAGCATTTTTCACAAATCCAATTCCTTTAAACTAGCAGTTATCAAAACCCTGATTAAAAAAACCTGACCTTGACCCCTGTCAGCTGTCCAATTATAGGCCACAATCAAACCTTCCCTTTATCTCCAAGATTCCAGAAAAAGCTGTGGTGCAGCAGCTATGCTCATATCTACATAGGAACAAGATCCATGGAATGTAGCAGTCAGGATTTGGACCTCATCATAGCACAGAGACAGCATTGGTTAAAGTAGTAAATGACCTACTGTTGGCATCTGATCAGGGCTGTCTCCCTGCTTGCATTACTTGACCTTAGTGCAGCCTTTGACACCACTGATCATTCCGTTCACCTAGATAAACTAGAAAATGTTGTGGGAGTTAAGGACATGGCCCTGTCCTGACTCATGTCTTATTTAACTGATTGCTATCAGTTTGTTGATATAAATGGTGAAGTTTGGTGTTCCACAAGGTTCTGTCTTAGGCCCACTGCTTTTTTTCTTTATATGTGTTACCTTTGGGTGATATTATTCGTAAGTATGGTATGAGTTTCCACTGTTATGCTGATGACACACAGTTGTACGTTTCTGCAAAGCCAAATGAGAGAAACTAGCTTAATAAAATTGAGGAATGTGTAAAGGACTTTAGACACTGGATGCTGCTTAACTCTGACAAGACAGAAGTACTTCTACTAGGACCACATGCAGTGAGAATTAGGTTCTGATTACATAGTAATTCTGCATGGCCCTTCTGTTTCTTCATGTGCAGCAGTAAAAGACCTCGGTGTGATTATTGACCCCAGTCTTTCATTTGAAACTCATTCCAATAATATTACCCGGATAGCTTTCTTTCATCTCAGAAATATTGCTAACATAAGAAATGTAATGTCATTACATGACACAGAAAAAAACTACATGCGTTTGTTACCTCTAGTTTGAATTATCGTAATGCCTTACTGTCTGGATGTTCCAATAAGTGCATAAACAAGCTCCAGTTAGTTCAAAATGTAGCATCAAGAGTCCTTACTAGAACTATAAGATATGACCACATCACCCCTGTCTTATCCATGCTACATTGGCTCCCAATCAAATTTTGTATTAATTATAAAATACTACTATTGACCTTTAAAGCACTGACTGGTCTTGCACCACAGTACCTGAGCAAACTTCCGGTCCTTTATGACCCATCACGCCTACTTAGATCAAAAGGTGCAGGTTATCTGCTGGTACCTCATATAGTGAAGGCTACATCAGGGGGCAGAGCCTTTTCTTACAAGTCCCCACAGTTATGGACCAGCCTTCCAAGTAGTGTTCGGGACTCAGACACAGTCTCAGCATTTAAGTCTAGGTTGAAAACATCTTTTTTTGTCAAGCTTTTTGTTGATAGTTTTTATTAGGTAAAGGAGTCGATCTGGAGGGTCCTCAGAGTGTTTTAGTAAACTGGGAGTTATGGATGCTGTCATCCCCCACCAGTCATTCACTTGGGTTTTTTGATGGTGTAGTAGCTGGCTGCTTTATGTCCCAGGGCTCCCTCATGTCTGTGTTACCTTCTGGTTCTTTCTTTTTAGTTATGCTGTCATAGT
This sequence comes from Neoarius graeffei, assembly GCF_027579695.1. Lineage (NCBI taxonomy): Eukaryota > Metazoa > Chordata > Actinopteri > Siluriformes > Ariidae > Neoarius > Neoarius graeffei. The sequence continues at coordinate 28,312,290 of NC_083579.1, forward strand.
TAGTCTTGCTGGAGTCCCTGCTTGCATTCAGTACAAAATGTATCTTGTTCTGACTCTTTAGGTGACATTGGGCATACCTAACAACCTGTGCCCCCCCAGATGTGTCTGATCCATCCAGATGTCCTATGTCTGGCAGGAGTCTCATCACATCGCTCCTGTGGAGGACAGCCCCATATGGACAGTCAAAAGTCACACTTGGAAATGGCTCTGGACACTTACAGTAATACATTTATGTCTGAGGACTACAGTTGACTTGCTAACTTTAGGACTGCAGTTTTCATGAACAGTTTTGCACTCAAGTTTCCATCAATGAACAGTTTATAACTTCAACAAACTAGACTTCATGGAATCACAGTTATACTTTGTGACTATATAGGACACAGTTATAGAAGTGAGTTATTTATAACCACACTATCTGTTATCACCCAAATGGGTTCCCTTTTGAGCCTGGTTCCTCTTGAGGTTTCTTCCTCATGTCGTCTGAGGGAGTTTTTCCTTGCCACCTTCGCCACAGGCTTGCTCATTAGGGATAAATTAGGAATAAAATTAGCTCATGTTTAAAGCGTTTAATTTTCTGTAAAGCTGCTTTGCAGCAGTGTCTGTTGTTAAAAGTGCGATACAAATAAACTTGACTTGATAAATTGGTACTGTCATTTCACCAGTTTGTTTACATTCTAAGCAGAAATGTTTTTGATGGACGTTTTGTATTTATCGAATTTGCAAAAATTGAAATAATAATGCTCTGGTTTTCAAAATCCAGTGAATGTGGATAGAATAAAACAGTTATTCCACTCAATCTCTTCACACATGGCTTATAGCCAACTCAGTGCTACGTGCCTTGTCAGCTATCAGTTCATGTACAACTTGATTTCTTGGAATAACTTTATATATATATATATATATATATATATATTATATATATATATATATATGGGGCGGCATGGTGGTGTAGTGGTTAGCGCTGTCGCCTCACAGCAAGAAGGTCCGGGTTCGAGCCCTGTGGCCGGCGAGGGCCTTTCTGTGTGGAGTTTGCATGTTCTCCCCGTGTCCGCCTGGGTTTCCTCTGGGTGCTCCAGTTTCCCCCACAGTCCAAAGACATGCAGGTTAGGTTAACTGGTGACTCTAAATTGACCGTAGGTGTGAACGTGAGTGTGAATGGTTGTCTGTGTCTATGTGTCAGCCCTGTGATGATCTAGCGACTTGTCCTGGGTGTACCCCGCCTTTCGCCCGTAGTCAGCTGGGATAGGCTCCAGCTTGCCTGCGACCCTGTAGAACAGGATAAAGCAGCTACAGATAATGAGATGAGATGAGATTATATATATATATAAAATATATTGACAAGTGTTTTACTGGGAAATATGCCACTCATTTTTGATACGAGCTACATCCATAACATGGAGAACCAAAACTGTGACATAAATCTTTATATGTCACTCGTGAGGAAATCACTTAAATGTTCTGATAAATTTGGGTTATTTTTGTTTGTGAATGTATCAATATAATTAAAAAGAAAATCACATGTTGGCTTGAAGGTCTGAAATTTATCTTCTCATGTCGAAAAACTTACATTTTTCATACAAAATACATCGCGGATCTGAGTGACATATTTAAATAATATTGGCTGTATTTTTTTCATGGTATATCAGATATATTCCATTAAACTACCATGATATTGAATGAGTCAAAGAGTCTGATATACCATGAAAAAAGCCAGCCAATATAATAATAATAATTATTATTATTATTATTATTATTATTATTGGGGGCGGCACGGTGGTGTAGTGGATAGCACTGTCGCCTCACAGCAAGAAGGTCCGGGTTCGAGCCCCGTGGCCGGCGAGGGCCTTTCTGTGTGGAGTTCGCATGTTCTCCCCGTGTCAGCGTGGGTTTCCTCCGGGTGCTCCGGTTTCCCCCACAGTCCAAAGACATGCAGGTTAGGTTAACTGGTGACTCTAAATTGACCATAGGTGTAAATGTGAGTGTGAATGGTTGTCTGTGTCTGTGTGTCAGCCCTGTGACGATCTGGCGACTTGTCCAGGGTGTACCCCGCCTCTCACCCATAGTCAGCTGGGATAGGCTCCAGATCATCACAGGGTTGACACATAGAGATAAACAACCATTCACACTCACATTCACACCTATGGTCAATTTAGAGCCACCGATTAACCTAACCTGCATGTCTTTGGACTGTGGGGGAAACCGGAGCACCCGGAGGAAACCCACACAGACACGGGGAGAACATGCAAACTCTACACAGAAAGGCCCCCATCAGCCACTGGGTTTGAACCCAGAACCTTCTTGCTGTGAGGTGACAGCACTAACCACTACACCACCATGTCGCCCACACACCTAGGATAAGCGATATGCTAACAATATTGTACGTTATCAAACCAAATTAATGAAACCCGCTAGAAGGGAATAGAATATGTTTTTATTCCATGGAAAAAGTGGCCTGTGTGTATCATAATTCCTGATATTTCACTCCGATTATATCGCTCCCAGTGTTTTCCCGCTGACTAGATGCGCATTGTCAGAATGGCGAACCAGTTCAAAATTAAAATTATTTTAATTAAATTGTGTATTTTTTTGTGGATGTGTCCAGATAATATAAAGAACATTACATGGTGGTGCAAAGAGATGAAGTTTATCTTCTTGTGTTGAAAATATTGTCACTCATTTGCTCACTCATGAATGTGTTCACCACTCAAACATAAACCTCATATCTTCACGCCACCATGTAATATCCTCTCTCTCTCTCTCTCTCTCTCTCTCATACATGCACATATATACAATAATTACTCACACACACAGTGGATATAAAAAGTGTACACACCCTGTTAAAATGATAGGTTTTTCTGATGCAAAAAAAAAAATGAGACCACAATAAATAATTTCAAACTTTTCCCACCTTTAAGGTGACCTATAACCTGTACAATTCAATTGAAAAACAAACAAATCTGTTAGGGGGAAAACATTAAAAAAAAAGTTCAATAAGCTGGTTGCATAGGTGTGCACACCCTTAAACTAATACTTTGTTGAAGCAACTTTTGATTTACTTACAGCATTCAGTCTTTTTGGGTAGGAGTCTATTAGCTTGCCACAACTAGACTTGGCAATATTTACCCACTCTTTCTGACAAAATCACTCCAACTCTGTCATATTGCTAGGGCATCTCTTGTGCATGGCCCTCTTCAGGTCACCCCACAGATTTTCAATTGGATTTAGGTCTGGGCTCTGGCTGGGACATTCCAAAACTTTTTGGGGATCATTGTCATGCTGATGAAATTCCTCTTCATCTTCAGCTTTCTAGCAGACACCTGAAGGTTTTGGGCCAAAATTGACTGGTATTTAGAACTGTTCATAATTCCCTCCACCTTGACTAAAGCCCCTGTTCCAGCTGAAGAAAAACAACCCCAAAACACGATGCTGCCAACACCATGCTTCACTGTGGATATGGTGTTCTTTTGGTGTTGTGCAGTGTTGTTTTTGCACCAAACATACCTTTTGGAATTGTGGCCAAAAAGTTCAACCTTGGTTTCATCAGTTCATAACACATTTTACCACATGCTTTTTGGAGAGCTGATGTTTTTTTTTTTTTTCAAAATTTAGCTGAGCCTGGATGGTTTTCTTTGACCCTACCTCATAGTCCAGATATATGGAGAATATGGGAGGTTGTTGTCACATGTAGTACACAACCAGTACTTGCCAGAAATTCCTGAAGCTCCTTCAGTGTTGCTGTAGGCCTCTTGGCAGCCTCCCTGACCAGTTTTTGTCTTGTCTTTTCATCAATTTTGAAGGGACATCCAGTTCTCAGTAAGGTCACTGTTGTCCCATATTTTTTCCACTTCTTGATGACTGTCTTCACTGTGCTCCATGGTATATCTAATGCCGTGGAAATTTTTTGGACCCTTCTCCTGACTGATACCTTTCAACAATGAGATCCTTTTGATGCTTTGTACTGTAAGTTCTCTGCAAACCATGTCTTTTGCTGGAGGATGAAACTGAGTAAATGTTAGGAAAATCCTACTAGGACAGCTGAACTTTATTTGGGGTTAATCAGAGTCATTTTAATTGATGGCAGGTGTTTACCTAAAAAGACTGAATGCTGTAATTAAATCAATAGGTGCGTCAACAAAGTATTAGTTGAAGGATGTGCACACTTATTCAACCAGCTTATTATACATTTTATTTATTTATTTATTTATTTATTTATGTTTTTCCCATAAACAGATTTGTTTGTTTTTCAATTGAATTGTACAGGTTATAGGTCACATTAAAGGTGGGAAAAGTTTTGAAATTATTTATTGTGGTCTCATTCTTTTACATCAGAAAAACCTATCATTTTAACGGGGGTGTGTACACTTTTTATATCCACTGTGGTATATATAATCTCCATCCATCTCCTGTGGACCCACCACCCATGGGAGGTGCCATAAGGGTCCAGTGCGCTGTGGATCGGGTGGCAGCCAAAAGCGGAGGTGCTGGCGAACTGCTCCCTGACTGACAAAGCTGGCTTTTGGGACATGGAATGTCACCTTTTTGGTGGGGAAGGAGCCTGAGCTTGTGTGTGAGGTTGAGCGGTACCGACTAGAGATATTTCAGCTCACCTCAATGCATAGCTTGGGATCTGGAACCAATTTCCTAGAGAGGGGTTGGACTCTCTTCTATGTTAGAGTTGCCAAGGGTGAGCAGTGCTGGGCAGGGATGGGGCTATTGGTAGCCCCCCAGTTCAGCACGCTAACATTGGAGTTCTCCCCAGTGAATGAGATAGATCGTTTCCCTATGCCTTCAGGTCGGCGAATGGTCTCTGACTGTCATTTGCGCTTATACTCCAAATGTTGGTAGTTTTACTGGGGGACTTCAATGCTCACGTGGGCAATGATGGTGAGACCTGGAGGGGTGTGATTGGGAGGACCGGCCTGCCTGATCTGAACCTGAGTGGTGTTCAGTTGTTGGACTTCTGTGCCATGCATGGTTTGGCCATAACGAACACCATGTTCAAGCATAAGGGTGTCCATAAGCGCATGTGGCACAAGGACACCCTAGGCCGTAGATCGATGATTGACTTTGTAGTCATTTCATCTGATCTACGACTGTATATCTTGGACACTCAGGTGAATAGAGGAGCAGAGCTGTCAACTGATTACTACCTGGTGGCAAGCTGGATCAGATGGTGGGGGAGGAGGCCGGACAGGCCTGGCATGCCCAAACATGTAGTGAGTGTATGCTGGGAACATCTGGTGGAGGCTCCCGTCCATCTGATCTTCAAGTGCCACATCTGGCAGAGCTTCAACTGCATACTGGGGGAGGATGGGGACATTGAGTCAGAGTGGACCATGTTCCGCACCTCCATTGCTGAGGCAGCCATGCAGAGCTGCAGCTGCAAGGTTGTTGGTGCCTGTCGTGGTGGTAATCCCTGAACTTGGTGGTGGACATCTGCATTGAGGGGAGCTGTCAAGCTGAAGGAGTCCTATCGGGCTTGGTTAGCCTGTGGGTCTCCAGAGGCAGCTGACAGATACTGACTGGCCAAGCGGAATGTGGCTCTGAAGCAAAAACTTGGGTGTGGGAGGAGTTTGGTGAGGCCATGGAAAGTGAAGAGATTCTGGCAAACCATCCAGTGCCTCAGGAAGGGGAAGCAGTGCTCTTTCCCTCCTGTTTACAGTGAGGATGGAGTGCTGTTGACCTCAACTAGGGACATCGTCCGATGGTGGAAGGAATACTTTGAGGATCTCCTCAATCCCACCTTCCTGTTGTCTGAAGAGGATGCAGAGTCTGAGGATGCTTGGGAGGACTCGCCCATCACAGGGGCTGAGGTTGCCGATGTGGTTAAAAAGCTCCTTGGTGGCCGGGCTCTGGGGTGGATGAGATTCGTCCTGAGTTCCTGAAGGCACTGGATGTTGTTGGGCTGTCTTGGCTGACACACCTCTTCAACAATCCATGGAGGTCGGGGACAGTGCCTGTGGATTGGCAGACTGGGGTGGTGGTCCCACTTTTAAAAAGGGGGAACGGAGAGTGTGTTCCAACTATAGGGGGATCACACTTCTCAGCCTCCCTGGGAAAACCTATGCTGGGGTGCTGGAGAGGAGAGTCCGGTCGATAGTCGAACCTCGGATTCAAGAGGAACAATGCGGTTTTCGTCCTGGTCGTGGAAAACTGGACCAGCTCTTTACCCTTGCAAGGGTACTGGAGGGTGCATGGGAGTTTGCTACATGTGTTTTGTGGACCTGGAGAAGGCTTACCACCATGACCTTCGTGGTGCCCTGTGGGGGGGGGGGGGGGGGGGGCTTCAGGAGTATGGGATTCAGGGCTTGCTACTGCAGGCCATTCGGACCCTGCATGGCTGTATGGATATTTATCCATCCATCTTCTACTGCTTATCCGGGTCTGGATCACGGGGGTAGCAGCCTAAGCAGAGCAGCCCAGACTTCCCTCTGCCCAGGCACCTTCACCGGCTCTTCCAGGGGAATACCGAGGCATTCCCAGGCCAGCCATGAGATGTAATCTCTCCAGCATGTCCTGGGTCTGCCCTGGGGTCTCCTCCCAGTGGGGCATGCCCAGAAGACCTCCCTTGGGAAGCATCCAGAGGGCATCCTAATAAGGTGCCCAAACTACCTCAACTGACTCCTTTCAATGTGGAGGAGCAGCGGTTCTACTCCGAGTCTCTCCCAAGTGACCAAGCTTCTCACCCTGTCTCTAAAGGACAGCCCAGCCACCCTGTAGAGAAAACTCGTTTCTACTGCTTGCATCCACAATCTCATTCTTTCTGTTACTACCCATAGCTCATGACCATAGGTAAGAGTGGGAATGTAGATGGACCTGTAAATTGAGAGCTTTGCCTTTTGGCTCAGCTCTTTCTTTACCACAACAGACTGGTTTAGTGTCCGCATCACTGCTGATGCTGCCCCGAGCCGTCTGTCCAACTCCTGCTCCCCCTTACCCTCGCTCATGAACAAAACCCCGAGATACTTAAACTCCTCCACTTTTGGTAGCAACTCCCCCCTGACCCGGAGTAGACACTCCACCCATTTCCAGCTGAGCAGCATGGCCATGGACTTGGAGGTGCTGATCCTCATCCCAGCCACTTCGCACTTGGATGAAAACTGTCCCAGCGCATGCTGTAAGTCACAGATTGATGAAGCCAACAGGACCACATCATCTGCAAAAAGCAGAGACATGATCCTGCTGCCACCAAACTGGACACCCTCGCCCCTTGGCTGCACCTAGAAATTCTGTCCATAAAAGTTATGAACAGAACTGGTGACAAAGGGCAGCCCTGGTGGAGTCCCACATGCACCAGGTAGGAGTCTGACTTACTGCTGGCAATGCAAACCAAATTCCTGCTCCGGTCATATAGGGTCCGCATGGCCCGCAGTAGTGGGCCCTGAACCCCATACTCCTGAAGCACCCCCCACAGGGCACCATGAGAGACACGGTCCTAAGCCTTCTCTAGGTCCACAAAACAAATGTAGACTGGTTGGGCAAACTCCTATGCACCCTCCAGTACCCTTGCAAGAGTAAAGAGCTGGTCCAGTGTTCCATGACCAGGACGAAAACTACATTGTTCCTCTGAATCTGAGGTTCAACTATCAACTGGACTCTCCTCTGCAGCACCCCAGCATAGGTTTTCCCAGGGAGGCTGAGAAGTGTGATCCCCCTATAGATGGGACACACTCTCTGGTCCCCCTTTTTAAAAAAGTGGGACCACCACCCCAGTCTGCCAATCTAGAGGCACTGTCCCTGACCTCCACACAATGTTGAAGAGCCATGTGAGCCAAGACAACCCAACAACATCCAGTGCCTTCAGGAACTCAGGACAAATCTCATCCACCCCCGGACCCTGGCCACCTTTCACTGTCGGAAGATGTACCCAGTTGAGGTCAACAGCACTCCATCCTTGCTGTACACAGTAGGGAAAGAGCACTGCTGCTTCTCTTTCCTGAGGCACTGGACGGTTTGCCACTGAATCTCTTCGAGGCCAACTGAAAGTCACTTTCCATTGCGTCACCGAACTCCTCCCACACCCAAGTTTTTGCTTCAGTGACCACCAGAGCCACATTCTGCTTGGCCCGTCGGTATCTGTCAGCTGCCTCTGGAGACCCACAGGCTAACCAAGCCCGATAGGACTCCTTCTTCAGCTTGGCAGCTCCCCTCACTGCAGGTGTCCACCACCAAGTTCGGGGATTACCGCCACGACAGGCACCAACAACCTTGCAGCTGCAGCTCTACATGGCTGCCTCAGCAATGGAGGTGCGGAACATGGTCCACTCTGACTCAATGTCCCCATCCTCCCCCAGTATGCAGTTGAAGCTCTGCCAGATGTGGCACTTGAAGATCAGACGGACGGGAGCCTCCACCAGATGTTCCAAGCATACACTCACTACATGTTTGGGCATGCCAGGCCTGTCCGGCCTCCTCCCCCACCATCTGATCCAGCTTGCCACCAGGTAGTAATCAGTTGACAGCTCTGCTCCTCTATTCACCTGAGTGTCCAAGATATACGGTCGTAGATCAGATGAAATGACTACAAAGTCAATCATCGATCTACGGCCTAGGGTGTCCTTGTGCCACATGCACTTATGGACACCCTTATGCTTGAACATGGTGTTCGTTATGGCCAAACCATGCATGGCACAGAAGTCCAACAACTGAACACCACTCAGGTTCAGATTGGGTAGGCCGTTCCTCCCAATCACACCCCTCCAGGTCTCACCATCATTGACCATGTGAGCATTGGAGTCACCCAGTAAAACAATGGAGTCCCCTCATGGTGCACTATTTAGCCCCCCACTCAAGGACTCCAAAAAGGCTGGGTACTCTGAACTACCATTTGCAGCATAAGCGCAAATGAAAGTGAGAGACCTTCCCTGCCCTGAGGGCGCAGGGAAATGACCCACTCATTTGCTGGGGAGAACTCTGTTGTTAGCACGCCGAACTGGGGGGCTACCACTAGCCCCACCTCTGCCCGGCGCTGCTCACCCTTGGCAACTCCAGCAGAGAAGACAGTCCAACCCCTCTCCAGGAAATTGGTTCCAGATCCCAAGCTACAGTGGTGCTTGAAAGTTTGTGAACCCTTTAGAATTTTCTATATTTCTGCATAAATATGACTTAAAACGTCATCAGATTTTCACACAAGTCCTAAAAGTAGATAAAGAGAACCCAGTTAAACAAATGAGACAAAAATATTATACTTGGTCATTTATTTATTGAGGAAAATGATCCAATATTACATATCTGTGAGTGGCAAAAGTATGTGAAACTTTGCTTTCAGTATCTACTGTGACCCCCTTGTGCAGCAATAACTGCAACTAAACGTTTCCAGTAACTGTTGATCAGTCCTGCACACCAGCTTGGAGGAATTTTAGCCCATTCCTCTGTACAGAACAGCTTCAACTCTGGGATGTTGGTGGGTTTCCTCACATGAACTGCTCACTTCAGGTCCTTCCACAGCATTTCGATTGGATTAAGGTCAGGACTTTGACTTGGCCATTCCAAAACATTTACTTTATTCTTCTTTAACCATTCTTTGGTAGAACGACCTGTGTGCTTAGGATTGTTGTCTTGCTGCATGACCCAGCTTATCTTGAGACTCAGTTCATGGACAGATGTCCTGACATTTTCCTTTAGAATTCGCTGGTATAATTCAGAATTCATTGTTCCATCAATGATGGCAAGCCATCCTGGCCCAGATGCAGCAAAACAGGCCCAAACCATGATACTACCACCACCATGTTTCACAAATGGGATAAGATTCTTATGCTGGAATGCAGTGTTTTCCTTTCTCCAAACATAACGCTTCTCATTTAAACCAAAAAATCTATTTTGGTCTCATTGGTCCACAAAACATTTTCCAATAGCCTTCTGGCTTGTCCACGTGATCTTTAGCAAACTGCAAACGTGCAGCAATGTTCTGTTTGGAGAGCAGTGGCTTTCTCCTTGCAACCCTGCCATGCACACCATTGTTGTTCAGTGTTCTCCTGATGGTGGACTCATGAACATTAACATTAGCCAATGTGAGAGAGGGCTTCAGTTGCTTAGAAGTTACCCTGGGGTCCTTTGTGACCTCGCTGATGTTTACACACCTTGCTCTTGGAGTGATCTTTGTTGGTCGACCACTCCTGGGGAGGGTAACAATGGGCTTGAATTTTCTCCATTTGTACACAATCTGTCTGACTGTGGATTGGTGGAGTCCAAACTCTTTAGAGATGGTTTTGTAACCTTTTCCAGCCTGATGAGCATCAACAACACTTTTTCTGAGGTCCTCAGAAATCTCCTTTGTTCGTGCCATGATACACTTCCACAAACATGTGTTGTGAAGATCAGACTTTGATAGATCCCTGTTCCTTACATAAAACAGGTTGCCCACTCACACCTGATTGTCATCCCATTGATTGAAAACACCTGACTCTAATTTCACCTTCAAATTAACTGCTAATCCTAGAGGTTCACATACTTTTGCCACTCACAAAGATGTAATATTGGATCATTTTCCTCAATAAATAAATGACCAAGTATAATATTTTGTCTCATTTGTTTAACTGGGTTCTCTTTATCTACTTTTAGGACTTGTGTGAAAATCTGATGATGTTTTCGGTCATATTTATGCAGAAATATAGAAAATTCTAAAGGGTTCACAAACTTTCAAGCATCACTGTATGTGTTGAGGTGAGCTCAACTATATCTAGTTGGTACTGCTCAATCTCACGCACAAGCTCAGGCTCCTTTCCCACCAGAGAGGTGACATTCCATGTCCCAAAAGCCAGTTTTATCAGCTGGGGATCAGTACGTCAGTGCCTCCGCCCTTGGCTGCCACCCGATCCACAGTGCACTGGACCCTTATGGCACCTCCTCTGGGTGGTGGATCCACAGGAAAGTGGTTCTGTGTTGCTCATTCGGGCTGGGCACAGCTGGGCCTCTCTCTCTCTCTCTCTCTCTCTCTATATATATATATATATATATATATATATATATATATATATATATTACATTACATTGGTGCTTGAAAGTTTGTGAACCCTTTAGAATTTTCTATTTTCTGCATAAGTATGACCTAAAACATCATCAGATTTTCACACAAGTCCTAAAAGGAGATAAAGAGAACCTACTTAAACAAATTAGACAAAAATATTATACTTGGTCATTTATTTATTGAGGAAAATTATCCAATATTAGAGATCTGTGAGAGGCAAAAGTATGCGAACCTTGAGGATTAGCAGTTAATTTGAAGATGAAATTAGAGTCAGGTGTTTTCAATCAATGGGATGACAATCAGGTGTGAGTGGGCACCCTGTTTTATTTAAAGAACATGGATCTATCAAAGTCTGATCTTCACAACACATGTTTGTGGAAGTGAATCATGGCACAAACAAAGGAGATTTCTGAGGACCTCAGAAAAAGCGTTGTTGATGCTTATCAGGCTGGAAAAGGTTACAAAACCATCTCTAAAGATTTTGGACTCCACCAATCCACAGTCAGACAGATTGTGTACAAATGCAGGACATTCAAGACCATTGTTACCCTCCCCAGGAGTGATCGACCAACAAAGATCACTCCAAGAGCAAGGTGTGTAATTGTCTGCGAGGTTACAAAGGACCCCAGGGTAACTTCTAAGCAACTGAAGGCCTCTCTCACATTGGTTAGTTTACGAGTCCACCATCAGGAGAACACTGAACAACAATGGTGTGCATGGCAGGGTTGCAAGGATAAAGGCACTGCTTTCCAAAAAGAACATTGCTGCTCATCTGCAGTTTGCTAAAGATCACGTGGACAAGTCAGAAGGCTATTGGGAAAAAAAGTTTTGTGGACAGATGAGACCAAAATAGAACTTTTGGTTTAAATGAGAAGTGTTATGTGTGGAGAAAGGAAAACACTGCATTCCAACATAAGAACCTTATCCCATCTGTGAAACATGGTGGTGGTCATATCATGGTTTGGGCCTGTTTTGCTGCATCTGGGCCAGGATTGCTTGCCATCATTGATGGAACAATGAATTCTGAATTATACCAGCGAATTCTCAAGGAAAATGTCAGGACATCTGTCCATGAACTGAATTTCAAGAGAAGGTAGGTCATGCAGCAAGACACCGAGTCTAAGCACACAAGTTCTTCGACCAAAGAATGGTTAAAGAAGAATAAATTTAATGTTTTGGAATGGCCAAGTCAAAGTCCTGACCTTAATCTAATCGAAATGTTGTGGAAGGACCTAAAGCGAGCAGTTCATGTGAGGAAACCCACCAACATCCCAGAGTTGAAGCTGTTCTGTATGGAGGAATGGGCTAAAACTCCTCCAAGCCCATATGCAGGACTGATCAACAGTTACCGGAAATGTTTAGTTGCAGTTATTGCTGCACAAGGGGGTCACACCAGATACTGAAAGCAACGGTTCACATACATACTTTTGCCACTCACAGATCTGTAATGTTAGATCATTTTCCTCAATAAATAAATGACCAAGTATACAAATTTTTGTCTCATTTGTTTAACTAGGTTCTCTTTATCTCCTTTTAGGACTTGTGTGAAAATCTGATGATGTTTTAGGTCATATTTATGCAGAAAAATAGAAAATTCTAAAGGGTTCACAAACTTTCAAGCACCACTGTGTGTGTGTGTATGTTTGCGTGTGAATGTATATGTATGTTTGTGTGCATATATATATATATATATATATATATATATATATATATATATATATATGTGTGTGTGTGTGTGTGTGTATAAAACACGACAAAGTGGATATTAACACAATGTCACAGATAGGATGCATATTGCTTTAACAGACCAACAAGTACAGAAAAGAGAACACAAGTAAAGAAATATGCATATTTATTCCTCCTAATAATAAATAAGTCATCCTCCCTAACTATTTTACACAACCACAAAAAAACCTTCCTATGTATCTTGGTTTGTCTTTCTGAGGACATTTGGTTCAGACTGATTATCATGTGGTTTGATTAGATTAGATTCGACTTTATTTTTATTCCATATCGTACAAATGCAATGAAATGCAGTTTTGCATCTTACCAGAAATGGTCTATAAAAATAGTAAAATAAGCTGCTATTAAGGTAATATTTACAGGTGAGAGTATCTGTGATTATATGATTATATAAACATGAAATATATGCAGATAATAAAAGGAAGGTACTGACAAGGCAGCATTTACCGATGAGGTACAAGGGATAATGCACATGTGAGTTATATACAGTTAGGGGGAAATGAATATACAGTATCTGAGAATATGAGTGTAGTGCTGGGTAAACCTCACAAGTCTACACACTGCTACAGCATGTCACACCTTTACCCCTTTTTCTTCATTTGATGCCATATCAATTGATTAAATGAATCCATATTGCTTACTGGAAATAAAGCAATTATAACGTACTCTAACCAAGCCTCCAAAATAGTGCAGATCAACTAGAGCACTCAATGTGAAAATAAGAGATAAAATGTGATTCCATACTGGATTGAGAATTAATGACATAAAAAAAGACTACAGCAAGTTTTACTTCAGGAAGCAACACATCCAGGATGAACTGCACTCAATTCCAGATGATGAATGCAGTTGGTGTGGTTTGTAGTAAATCCACAAGGTAAAAGTAAAGGGTGTCGTGTTGTGCCTCAGACTTTATGTTCCCAGAAAGCTGACATGTTCAAGAATCTGTCCAGCCAGTTTGACGGTTCATTACCACTCAGGATCCTCTTGCCTGGTTGTGTTTATGCCATACACAATTGCAGGTACACTCTCAGAAAATAAAGTACATTATTGTACCTTTAGGGGTACAATAGCTTGTCACTGGGACAGTGCCCTCTCAAGTACTTACAGTGGTGCTTGAAAGTTTGTGAACCCTTTAGAATTTTCTATATTTCTGCATAAATATGACCAAAAACATCATCAGATTTTCACACAAGTCCTAAAAGTAGATAAAGAGAACCCAGTTAAACAAATGAGACAAAAATATTATACTTGGTCATTTATTTATTGAGGAAAATGATTACATATCTGTGAGTGGCAAAAATACGTGAACCTTTGCTTTCAGTATCTGGTGTGACACCCTTGTGCAGCAATAACTGCAACTAAACATTTCCGGTAACTGTTGATCAGTCCTGCACACCGGCTTGGAGGAATTTTAGCCCATTCATACATACAGAACAGCTTCAACTCTGGGATGTTGGTGGGTTTCCTCACATGAACTGCTTGCTTCAGGTCCTTCCACAATATTTCGATTGGATTAAGGTCAGGACTTTGACTTGGCCATTCCAAAACATTAAATATATCCTTCTTTAACCATTCTTTGGTAGAACAACTTGTGTGCTTAGAGTCGTTGTCTTGCTGCATGACCCACCTTCTCTTGAGATTCAGTTTATGGACAGATGTCCTGACATTTTCCTTGAGAATTCGCTGGTATAATTCAGAATTCATTGTTCCATCAATGATGGCAAGCCATTCTGGTCCAGATGCAGCAAAACAGGCCCAAACCATGATACTACCACCACCATATTTCACAGATGGGATAAAGTTCTCATGCTGGAATGCAGTGTTTTCCTTTCTCCAAATATAACACTTCTCATTTCAACCAAAAAGTTCTATTTTGGTCTCATTCGTCCACAAAACATTTTTCCAGTAGCCTTCTGGCTTGTCCACGTGATCTTTAGTAAACTGCAGACGAGCAGCAATGTTCTTTTTGGAGAGCAGTGGCTTTCTCCTTGCAACCTTGCCATGCCCACTATTGTTGTTCAGTGTTCTCCTGATGGTGGACTCATGAACATCAACATTAGCCAATGTGAGAGAGGCCTTCAGTTGCTTAGAAGTTACTCTGGGGTCCTTTGTGACCTCGCAGACTATTACACACCTTGCTCTTGGAGTGATCTTTTTTGGCCAGCCTGCCACTCCTACTTAGATCAAAAGGTGCAGGCTATCTGCTGGTACCTTGTATAGTGAAAGCTACATCAGGGGGCAGAGCCTTTTATTACAAAGCCCCACAGTTATGGAACAGCCTTCCAAGTAGTGTTCAGGAATCAGACACAGTCTCAGTGTTTAAGTCTAGGCTGAAAACATATCTGTTTAGTCAAGCCTTTTGTTAATGGTGTTTATGACGTAAAGGTGTAGATCTGGAGGGTCCTCAGACATAGTGTTTTGGTAAATTGGGATGTATGGATGCTGTCAGTCCCCACTTGCTTGCTCACTCGAGTTTGTTGACAGTGTAGTGACTGGCTGCTTTATGTCCCAGGTCTCCCTCATGCCTGTGTTACCTTCTGGCTCTCCCCTTTTAGTTATGCTGTCATAGTTAGTTGCTGGAGTCTCTGCCTGTACTTAGTGCAATATCTATACTGTTCCTACTTATTCAGGTGACATTGGGCATACCTAACAACCTGTGTTTTCTGTCTCTCTCCCCCCCCCCCCAAATCTGTCCCTCTGAGTTACATGTTGGTCCTGGGATTGAGATGCTGACCTCTTCTGCTCCTCGGACCTGCCTGATCCATCCTGGTGCCCTGTGTCTGGTTGGAGTCTCATCGCATTGCTCCTGTGGAGGGCGGCCCCATTTGGACAGTTGGGGGTCACACCTGGAGGATGCTCTGGACTCTTGCAGTGGTGTTTTTGTGGCTGGGGACTGCAGGACTGCAGTTGACTTGCTGACTTTGGGACTACGGTTGTCGTGAATGGTTTTGCGCACGGGTTTCCATCGGTGGGGGGTTTATAGCATCAATGAAGCTGACTTTGTTAGGACTGTGATTGTTATAGTCATGTTGTCTGTTGTTGCCCGGATGGGGATGAGTTCCCTTTTGAGTCTGGTTCCTCTCAAGGTTTCTTCCTCATGTCGTCTGAGGGAGTTTTTCCTTGCCACCATCACCACAGGCGTGCTCATTGGGGATAGATTAGGGATAAAATTAGCTCATATTTTAAGTGGTTCAAATTCTGTAAAGCTGCTTTGTGACAATGTTTATTGTTAAAAGCGCTATACAAATAAACTTGACTTGACTCCTGGGGAGGATAACAATGGTCTTGAATTTCCTCCATTTGTATACAATCTGTCTAGCTGTGGATTGGTGGAGTCCAAACTTATTAGAGATGGTTTTGTAACCTTTTCCAGCTTGATGAGCATTAACAACCCTTTTTCTGAGGTCCTCAGAAATCGCCTTTGTTCGTGACATGAAACACTTCCACAAATATGTGTTGTAAAGATCAGACTTTGATATATCCCTGTTCTTTCAATAAAACAGGATGCCCCTCACACCTGATTGTCATCCCATTGATTGAAAACATATGACTCTAATTTCACCTTCAAATTAACTGCTAATCCTCAAGGTTCACATACTTTTGCCACTCACAGATCTGTAATGTTAGATCATTTTCCTCAATAAATAAATGATCAAGTATACAAATTTTTGTCTCATTTGTTTAACTAGTTCTCTTTATCTCCTTTTAGGACTTGTGTGAAAATCTGATGATGTTTTAGGTCATATTTATGCAGAAATATAGAAAATTCTAAAGGGTTCACAAACTTTCAAGCACCACTGTATTTGTACTGTACCCTTTATATACTATTTGAGAACATATATGTACCTTTGTGGATCTAAAAAGGTACAAACTGGTAACTTGATGTCCAAAAATGAGCCTTAGGGGGCACATTAGTCTAAATTGTTCCTTGGGGGACAGAAATGGACTCCTACTATATCCCTATTTCTGACAGTGTACGTAGGTGGAAGTGCCCATCGTCATGAGTCATGTTGCCTTATTACCTCAAACCACAGAGTATGTTTTTAATGGTACCTAATTGAAGAACTCTCTGCCATGGTCAGTAATGATTTGCTGACCATGCCGAATGAACACATCTTACACACAATGACTGCAGACACTTCCACTCTTACAGCTGAGGATCTCAGCATCAACTCACTTTTGTACAGGGCCCTCATGTTCATCACATATTTGTTCCCTTTAGCTGTTTCACATAGTAGGCCAAAACATGTCAAGTTATATGGTTTCCCCGTATTTTGTATGGGAAAATGCAATTTTTTGGCTAATACGGCATACACTGATTTTCATATGGGAAAATTACGTTTTGTCTCAGAGATTTTTTCCATTACTCCAAGAAATTTTTCTTATTATCCACCATTTATTTTTTTCAAACATGCATGCCCAATGAAACAGAACTATTTCAATTTATGTGGTTTTATAGTTGCACGTGATTTTCTCGGTCATTTGTAGTTGAGCAGTCCTCGTGTACACATCAAATTTGACAAGTTTTATCTTTTAAAAATGGTGTCTGGAAATACAGTGGCAAAGAGAAAACATGCTGGAACTGGAAAACATCTGAAGGAATGGGAAACTCTGGATGGAGAGTACAAAGGATGGATCCAGGCGTCTTCGAATGGCCCCCAATATTTGTTCTGTGTTCCATGCAGAAAGCACATTAAAGTGGCAGCTTCAGGTTTATATGACCTTTAATTGCATTTCCAAACCAAGGCACATAAAGACTGCGTCGTTAAATGCAGGACCTTCAAGTCTATGGAGCAGCATTTTGGCACAAGTACATCAGCTTGGACTGCCCAGACTTCTGTGACGGCTGCAGAAGTTATGTTCTGCCAATTTCTCATGGAACACATCCCCCCGGCAGACCATTTTTCACAGCTAGTGAAAAAAATGTTTCCCAATTCAAAGACTGCACAGGTAAGCATTTGTATTTTTTTTTAATTTAAAAAAAAAAGTTTTTACTGATTGCATGTAGGAAAGCTCCCTCCATTATCATGATAATTTAGGGAGGCGATACTGGGAGTCGCCGTTTATACAACAGCAACTGTAGTTACCCGGCAATTTCTGGTTTCGCTTCCCTAAACATTTTAATTGCTGATAGACAAATGGCAAAAAAGTACCAATAGATGTATATTGGGAAAAGGTCTTTGATGTAAAAACTGCTCTGGGTGTTGCCAGGTTTCCAATGCTGAAACAACTTTTTACTGTTTTGCTGTGCCTCCCACATAGCAATACAGATAGTGAGAGGGCTTTTTCATTGGTTAGGAAAATTCATACTGAGTACAGAAAAAGATATGGCTGCAGACACATTAACTGCATATCTGCAAATTAAAATGAACTGTGATGAGGAGTGCTGTAACTGCATACATGTCAACCTTTAGTTGCCCATGCCCTTACAAAATCTGTACTTTTCCCTTAGAATACATCCATGAGCCCTTATACATGAGAAAAAATTCCAATATAATCCAAAGCACTGATTGTTTTATTCCACATTATACACTCCTATTGTAATAGGCATATTTATCACATTGCATCAAGTTAAAGGGATCAAATCAGCATGTACTGAATAAAAAGAAAGTTTAGATCCCAGAGAAAACAATTGAATTAAAAAGGACTATATGTACAGTCAAGTAAACAATTATCTACTAAAGAGAATGACTGAACTATAAACTTAATTATTTAATATACATTGTATAATTAATATGGCGGCACGATGGTGTAGTGGTTATCGCTGTCACCTCACAGCAAGAAGGTCCGGGTTCGAGCCCTGTGGCCGGTGAGGGCCTTTCTGTGTGGAGTTTGCATGTTCTGCCTGTGTCCGCGTGGGTTTCCTCTGGGTGCTCCGGCTTTCCCCACAGTCCAAAGACATGCAGGTTAGGTTAACTGGTGACTCTAAGGTGGTGTTTACATTAGACCGTATCAGCGGATCATCAGATTAACGTTTTTAAAACGATTCGCGTGCATACAGCAACGCCAATACACGATTCGCGTGCACACAGCAACGCCAATACACGGATATGCTAATCACATGACTTATTAGACGGCACGTCACATGATCCCAGTGCATATCGGGCATGCGCAAGTCACTCACCACTTGCAAGTGGAAGGATGGCAAGCGAACACCTTCTCCAGCAGATAAACACACCTGGCTGTGATGTTCATGTTCTCACTGAGTTTAAGCGCCTGAAGGAGGTAAAAAAAGTTGAAATGTGTAAATAAACCTCAGTGCGGCTCAGCGCTTCCTCCTGAGCTCCAAATCACTCCGCCCTGAACAGCGAGTGCCCTCTGGAGGGTGCGCACTCCGGCCCTGCGCAGCTCACAGAGCGCACGAGTGAAGCTCACGAGCAGTGATTCGGGACTGAGCCGCTGTGTGTCGTTTCCTGTAGTCCGCGCCGTTTTTCAGCAGTCGCGTCACATGACCAACTTGGCATTACCAACGCCAGCGAATCAGGAAGGTGGATGTCACAGTGACGTTGTCCAATGACGACGTCAGCTAGAGCTCAGCACTGCGTTTCCTCGTTCCTCAATGTTTACACAGCACCGGATCAGATACGAACTGGGTTGAATACGTGGGCCCTGGCGGATTCAAGTTGTTCTGCCTGTGGAGTCGTTTCCCAGCGTTTTAATGTGCACGGACAGTGCATCCGCGATGAAAACGAGACGGATACAGTCTAATGTAAACACCACCTAAATTGACCGTAGGTGTGAGTGTGAATGGTTGTCTGTGTCTATGTGTTAGCCCTCTGATGACCTGGCGACTTGTCCAGGGTGTACCCCGCCTTTCGCCCGTAGTCAGCTGGGATAGGCTCCAGCTTGCCTGCGACCCTGTAGAACAGGATAAAGCGGCTGCAGATAATGAGATGAAATAATTTATATCAGAATTATTGATGTAAATTTTGCAAATAAAATGTATTAATATTAAATAGTTCATAAAAATTACACAAAGTTCTATTTGACAAGTGTTGACATCACCTACAATATTACATTCAACCAAAGAAAATTACTTGAAATAGAACAGCAGTACTAAGTAGGTATGTTAATTTAAATAGTAGGTTACATGTAATAAATTATATATAATCATGTTAAACAGTAAATGAAGGTTAGTAAAAGTTCCATTTGAGAAAAAGTGTTGACACCACAAGCAGTGTTGGATCCAACTAAAGATAACTGAACCATATCAAGTATATTATGTCAACAAGGATAAGTGAAAATATTAATAAATTATGAAATTAAATTGAAAATCTTCCCAGTAATTTATAACAAAAATTTAAATCTTACAACTTTTTGGAGTGGTCTTTGTTGTACAAAGATGTTGCAGATTTGGCACTAGCTATAATATCACTGCTTGGGTAGCAGTTCAGGTCCAAGCCTACTACCTTCCATGCTTGTTTAACCTGAGGAAATATTTCTTAATAACTTATTTAACCACATTCCCCTTTGTTCAGCAAAAGTTCAGCATGGAATACCTTGATAGAATACAAAACTGGTGTCTGGGTCTTGACGTGGCCATTGAACTGGCAGCAATGACATCTCACCTGAGACAAGAGTTAATAGCCTGTTAATTTTCTTTCAAAATTACACTTTGAATGATTATCTTGTAATTATTGAATATATAAATTCTAAAGCTATATATGGTTTTCTTGCAATATTGTCTCATTTTTTTATGAACTGACTGCTCTGCGTCCCAGCAAACTAAAACCATTTCCCCAGGAAAAAACAAAACAATATACAGTATGAATGTATATCACATGCTACAGAACAAAGTACAGTCATAACTTACTCAGTCAGTCGTGTATTTGATGAGAGTTGACCATATGCAGGCAGCAATAACCCTGTCTCTGGTGATTCTCAAATTATGATGGTTATTATGGTACTTTATGAGGGCAGATCTCTTTTCTTCCTCAATCAACACTACTAAAACATGTACTGTTTGTTCAGTCCAATACATAATGTATAACAACATGTTATCTTTTTTATTATGATGGTTATTATGGTACTTTATGAGGGCAGATCTCTTTTCTTCCTCAATCAACACTACTAAAACATGTACTGTTTGTTCAGTCCAATACATAATGTATAACAACATGTTATCAAAAAAAAAGATTAGTTTAGTAACCAATAACCTTAAACACTAATGACAACTGACTGATTGGAGCACAGAGAATTCATTGCCCTCCATATGTCCTTTCTTATTTACTTTGCTTGGAAATTGTAAAGTGAGCCCATACTATGCAAAAATACTAGTTGAATGAGCATGCCCTTAATTAATAAGTGTGAATTGGCATGGGGTATTTCCTTTTGCTCCTTCCTGGATAGGCTGGGGTGATATACACTGTTAAAGATATTATCATGAAAACACTGATAAAACTCAATCTCTCATTTTTGTTGAGCATCAAATATATAAATAGAAACAAATACCATGTAATGTCATAAAAACACCGTAGTGTCATTGTTAGGTCAAATTTTATTATATGTAAGTTATGATCAGAATATGAATCAGAATCAGTAGGTTAAATCAACATATATGTAGATATATGTAAGTTTAGTTAAGTATTAATTCTTGGCTTATTCTGTGTCAAAATTATATTAGTTGAAATGACCTTAGGTCCGGCTAGACATTGTTTGGGAACATTTTGTTTATTCTTTGATATGAGAGTGTATTTTGAACAGAGAAGTGCCTGAAGGATCCACCAAGGTCCGTTTTAGTGTCAGATCGACTCACACACACTCTGAAATGGTAGAATTAAAGTTCATGTTTATGTTAATTCATTTAGTTGAAACTTAGGTCATAGCTTCATAAAAGCTTGAAATATACTATGATAGTGATTTGGATCCCGTAATTAATGAATGCATTCCGTGATTAATGTTAGTTTTATAGTTTTAGATTAGTTTCATAATGACATTATAATTATAATTAAGATCTTATGATTTTAAGGGTTTTTTTTTAGTTTAAAAGCATTAACCTAATTTAGTTATGAGTTTAATCCTGTTAGTTGTTTAATTGTTCTCTCTCTTTCAGACATATTCTCATTGTTCTTGTGGTTAAGTTGTTCTTATTTTTTATGTTTATTTTCTTATAACATTCCTTGTTTTAGCATTATTAAAGACATATTGTTATGTTATTTTACTTATGTTTATGAAATCAAGATGTAATTTACTGACTGAACACGCATTCATGTGTTAAGAATTATTCATGTTAATTATTAAGATCCTTTCTGTGCAAACTAGTGTCTTTGACCTTCTCCATAGACTAGACATTATCTATGTTTAACATTCCATGCTATTCCATGGATATTAACCATAATATTGATTATAAGCCGAGACTCTGATATCTATCTGTACCTTACTGTCAGCAAAAATATGTTATTATATTATGATTGATTCAAGATCATTACACACTTCCACATAGACGCACACCCATCACACACACACACACACACACACACACACACACACACACACACACATGAAGACAAAACATAAACACAGAGACACTATAAGATGTTTTCAAAAATGTTTTCATTTTGACGAAGTGACTGTGCGAATAAACCGGCATGTGAAACCTCTGGTTTTCGGTCTGTTTCTCTCGACCTGATCATTCTCGTCCTCAGATCCGAGGCATCGGCACGAAGGAATCGGGGTCTCTTTCTGGGTGAACCCAACAGTCATAAACTATTCTTGCTGTGGATGCATATTACAGACCTGACTTTTTGTACTTCAAAGAAAATCAGGCAGCTCACAAAATCAGTCAGTGACAGCCACAATGACCAGATGTACAGAGAAGCACTGTCTCAAATGTTAAGCATGGTGGAGGTAGCATCATGCTCTGGGGCTGTTTTGTTGCCAGTGGAACTGGTGCATTGCACAAAGTGGATGGAATAATGAAGAAGGAGGACTATCTCAGAATTCTTCAGCATAACCTCAAACCATCAGAAATGTGGATACAGTTGGGTGTTCCAACAGGACAATGAGCCCAAACAAACATCAGAGCTGATTGTGGAATAGAGGCCAACATTAAACTTAAGTCCTGACCTCAACCCGATTGAAAATATGTGGGGTGTGCTTTAAAAGTCATGTCAGTGCCAGGAAACACATATTTAATTGGATTTAGTTGAACCAATTTTGCCAAGAAGAGTGGTCAAATATCCAACCAGAATTCTGCCAGAAGCGTGCTGATGGCTACCAAAAGGTGAAACTTGCTAAGGGACATTTCACCAAATATTATGTATAATTTTGACCCTGTGTTGATTTCAGAAAATACAAAATACATTAACACTTGTGCAGCAAATTATTATTATTATTATTATTATAGCTGTATGTTGTACAATCATTCTGCCACAGAAAAGTCCAGTTCAAATAAATCACTGAAAGCCCAATATTGCCATGGCATTCATGTCCATGATGACATTCATGTCCGTGGATGTAAATGTCTGACTGCAATTGTATAAGTAACCTGTATGCCATTATATTTTCCGAAGGGACTATAGAAGTGTATCTGACAGCTAAACTCACAATGAACTCTGCACTGTAGAACACAGCCAGCTTTCTGCCTCCATCCCCTGCTGGCTTGGTCTGGCCAGGAGATGCTAATCACTCCGACTAGCCCAGCCCCAGCCTGAATTCTGCATGAAGTTGGTGTCAATCATGCCTTTTTTATGGCCTGATTGTTCCAAGGAGCTGAGATGCTGGAGCAGTGATGTAGTGCTTTTGAGCTCCAGCTTCCCTCAGCTCCTGCTGAGAGCGGCCTATGAATGAATGTTTGGAGATGGTCCAAAACACACTCTCCCATTTTGTTTACAAGGGAATCAATGCTGTTAAATGGGACAAAAGATGACACTAGTGAGAGGGTGTTTGGGTCTAAAATCAGTGAATTAGGACGTATCAGGTCAAAACATGTCTGTTTTATCAGAGTATGGACCCATTTACTAATTACTCCTGACTTGGACAGCATTTTAATTGGCAAGAGTTAAAGGACAAAGAGAAACAACGCTAATGTGACATGACACAATTACACAGAAAAAAAAAGAAACAATTAAGGATTGGTCTAAAATGGCAGAGCTGCTAATGTGTAATTACTGGGCATTGGTTACTGACTAAAGCCCGTTAGTGTGAAAAGAATAGCTGGTAAAGTGCTTCAATTTTCTGATGCATACAAAAAGTCCTCTCTCTTAATGGCTCATTTCTCCAAATTCTCCAAATGACAGCATCCTTGAGGTTGAAATATTGTCATTACATTGACAACATGAGAACAAAAAATGAATACAGCAGAGAGTAATTAAATGCTTGACCCCACATGCTTGTGCCTTTTGTGAATTCTCTCTCTCTCTCTCTTGGTGTGTATATAATATATACACACACACACACTCACATATGTGAAACATTTAACATTTCACATTCCACGTTTTAAGTTCTTGTATGCTTTTATAGGACTTACATTGGAGTTGCCATGGTAACTGCACAGAAACTTATGCAACTCATACTAAAAAAGCATCGAGGTTCTATTCGCTGGCCTTTGGAGCAGCGTCAGTAAACAGCGCTCTGGAGCTCTGCATTCATCGACTAATAACAGGGCTATCTTTTATTTTACATTTAGATAAATCTTCAAAAATCTTTGCTCGTTTGTGCGCTAATGAATTCCAGCAGGAACACCATTCATGAGATTCTTGAATATTATAATTATCTTGTTATGAAAAACAATTAATGTGAGATGTTTTATACTTTGAGGCAAAATCCTGGATATAATACATATAAATGATTCATTTGTACATCTAATATATTGAATGTACTGTATATGTAAGGAATAAAGCACAATACATTAGTCTGTCATAGGAAAATAATTAATGGTAACATGGTATGATGCCCACCTACAGTGCACAATTCTTTGGCTAGAAATATAACAAATAGTGTATGAATGTTCTTTAGGCTTCTTTCCCGCACAGATTAATCCAAGTCCCAAAAGAAAAAGAAAAATCACTGCCAATTCTGCATGACTCAGAAACAGACTTAATCTGTGAGCAGTTTTGGCATTTATAATAATCCTTACAATAATATGAATGGCAATGAGAATTGGTCCACAAAAGGGGAGTAGATTAATTAGGCTGTATGTTTGAATTAATTGGCGTGACGATGCACAACCCACAAAGGAAAATGAAAATGAAAAGAGCTGGCTTTGTGATGAAAAGTGCAATTGTTTAAAAGGAGAGTGATTGAATCGCAGTTCAGACGTTCAGTATTTCAGGAATAAAGCACTTGTGGGCTGTGATATCCACTCACTGGCTACTTTATTAGGTACACCCACCCACTTGCTGTTTTATGCAGTTGTCTAATCAGACAATCCCTTGACAGCAGCACAATACATAAAATCATGCAGATACAATTAAGAACTTCAGTTAATGTTCACTTCAAACATTAGAATGGGAAAAACTGTGATCTCAAAGTGTGACTTACTTTCACTGTGGCATGGGTGTTGGTTTGAGCCAGATGGACTGGTTTGAGTATTTCAGAAACTACTGATCTCCTGGGGTTTTCACACACAACAGTCTCTAGAGTTTACACAGAATGGTGTGAAAAACAAAAAACACTGAGTGATCGACAGTTCTGTGGGTGGAAACAAACACCTTGTTGATAAGAGTGGTCAGAGAAAAATGGCCAGATTGGTTTGAGCTGCCAGAAGGATATAGTAACTCATATAATCACTCTTTACAACTGTGTTGTGCATAAAAGCATCTCAGCATGGAACAGCAGAAGACCACATTGGGTTCCACTCCTGCAGCCAAGAACAGGGATCTTAGATTCACAAACAGGTTCCTACTAATGTGACTGGGGAGCATGTATGTTATAGGAAAATAATCAAAGACAGGGTGGTGTGAGGCGACCAGACATGAATGGAGTCACAACGTTGTTTATTTTTCAAAAACAGCAATTACATTTACACCAACTCGAACAATTTTGTCTATTTTTTATCAGTTATAGAAAACTGTCATTCTCAACCAGGCGACTTTTTTCCATCTTCAACTGTCCACTGTAGCCTCAGATTTATATTCTTGGTTGGCAGGAGTGCAGCCTGTTGTGCTCTTTTGCAGTCCATCTGACTCAAAGTTGTGCACGTCATCTGAAGCTCTTAACATGTATCTGCATACTGTCATAGAGTTTGAAAAGAATACTGGCAATTTATAATAAATTGCATTCCTATATGAATAGCCCTCTACTATTTTCAAAGGTAATACACATACACACACAGACACACATCACATCATGTTACATCACATAAGCATGTATGCTTTATTGAGTGTGTTGGCAGGGCAGTAGTATATTTGCCTGAGTGGCATTATCTTTCATTTTGACTTTATCTGTCACTATTTTCTCTGCACTCAAAAGCACTCTGTGTATCGCCGCACCCATGCATCTTGGGGTGTGAGGAAAGGACTCGGTTTATCAGTCAGCCTTGAGATAAAGACAGAAAATCCATGACAGAGTACTCTGCAGTAAGCAAACACAAACTTCAACTGCAACCCTGATAATCCGACAAGACTGACAGCACTGAGAAGACCATCTATTCCTTCTGCATGGCCTTTCAGTTCACTTCAAACCCTCACAGTGGGAATCCACGATATAAAAGAGCACGATAAACACAGCTTTCACACCGTTACTGACGCTGTCACTTCATCTGTCAGCCCTGTAACTTTTCCTTTTCTTCAATATGGCAGATCTGGAACTTAATTTTCTTCACAAAGGTTAAGAACAAAACATTGATCATTCTGTAAATTTTGTTACTTTGCGGTTTGTTTTCATGTCTGATGTGTTTGTCTCAAATACTTTTATTCTTTTTTTACATTCTTTCAGGAATCAAGCTCAGTATCCATCCATTATCCATAACCGCTTATCCTTTGCAGGGTCACAGGCAAGCTGGAGCCTATCCCAAATGACTATAGGCAAGGGGTGGGGTACACCCTGGACAAGTCACCAAATCATCTCGGGGCTGACACATAGAGACAAACAACAGTTCACACTCACACCTATGGTCAATTTAGAGCGACCAATTAGCCTAACCTGCATGCCTTTGAACTGTGGGGGAAACCGGAGCACCTGGAGAAAACCCACACAGACATGGGGAGAACATGCAAACTCCACATAGAAAGGCCCCCATGGGCCACTGGGCTCGAACCAAGAACCTTCTTGCTATGAGGCAACAGTGCTAACCACTATACCACCATGCTGCCCAAGCTTGGTATACTGTATTAAAACAAGTATTTGAACGCATAGTTTTTATTTAATTTAATTCCTTTGTTTTGGTACTTATAGTTTAATTTCCATTTCCATTATTCTTTGGGGCCAAGCAGAGAGCTTCGTTCAAGCTGTGTCGGCACCCATTGTTTCTACCTTTTCTTATTGTTCATCTTCTTCTTCTGTCTATAGGGTGTCTATGGCAAAAATGTTTTTGAAATTTGGCACACTGACTGGGGACAGTCCCCTGATTCTTTTTGCCA
Organism: Neoarius graeffei; assembly: GCF_027579695.1. Lineage (NCBI taxonomy): Eukaryota > Metazoa > Chordata > Actinopteri > Siluriformes > Ariidae > Neoarius > Neoarius graeffei. Next base: position 28,339,518 of record NC_083579.1, read on the forward strand.
AGTTTCATGTTTGCACCTCGAGTTCTCTAATGCCATCAGTGGGTCAAATTTGGAGATGCATTTATGCATATAACTTTTGAACAATATGTCCGCCATTTCCAAAAACTATGTACCATTGGTTTCCTTGGCTCAAACCAAGTTCCATGCATCAATACCATGCACAAATAATGGCATCAATATTGGATATATAATGGATATATAACTCAAATTGGATTTTGCACCATTTTGAATTTGATCAAAAATGCTAAAAAAAAGCTCTCTTCATAGGTCACCAATTTTGTCCTATCTTCATGAAATTTAGCACAAATAATCTTCAGACCAACCCTCCCAAAATTATTTTTTGCCTTTTTGGTTTGCCAAAGCGGGGCGGCACGGTGGTGTAGTGGTTAGCGCTGTCGCCTCACAGCAAGAAGGTCCGGGTTCGAGCCCCGTGGCTGGCGAGGGCCTTTCTGTGCAGAGTTTGCATGTTCTCCCCGTGTCCATGTGGGTTTCCTCCGGGTGCTCCGGTTTCCCCCCACAGTCCAAAGACATGCAGGCTAGGTTAACTGGTGACTCTAAATTGACCGTAGGTGTGAATGTGAGTGTGAATGGTTGTCTGTGTCTATGTGTCAGCCCTGTGATGACCTGGCGACTTGTCCAGGGTGTACCCCGCCTTTCGCCCGTAGTCAGCTGGGCTCCAGCTTGCCTGCGACCCTGTAGAACAGGATAAAGCAGCTAGAGATGATGAGATGAATGAGATGGTTTGCCAAAGCATTCACCCATATAGCCACTTAAAATCAATGGTAATGCCACTAAAAATTAAATGAGGTCATTTCTCATCACTGCTTTGTTGCATCAAAACCAAACTTCTTACATGGTCTTTGGACCCCATTTTGAGGAAGCACATTAAAAATTGTGCCCTTTGACCACTAGAGGACACTGCAATAAGCAAAAATGTGTTTTGGCTAATATCTGTTGCTCATTTGCCTTCAAAAAATTCTTGTATCTGGTCATACCATAGGAGCTAAGGGGAGGACGTGACAATTTGTGAAGTCAACATAACTGATTGGGCTGTCATGTTGGATTTTATCAAAAGGTTTAAAACCCTTTTCAAAGGCCACAAAATTTGCCCAGTTGTTACAGCCGCATCAGAGTTTACAACAGACTCTGTTTCCCATAAACCCACTCAGCTTACAAACATGGTACATACAGATTCCATTTCCTGGCACCTTATGGCCCTTTTCCACTACCCTTTTTCAGCTCACTTCAGCTCGCTTCAGCTCACTTCAGCCCGACATGGCTCGCGTTTCGACTACCTAAGAGCAGCATGACTCAGCTCGCTTCAGCCCTGCTTAGCACCCAAAACTCGCACGGTTTTGGAGTAGGGCTGAAGCGAGCCAAACCGAGCCGAGTGGGGCTAGGGGCGTGAGGAGACACTCCCCTGTGCACTGATTGGTGAGGAGGAGTGTCCTCACATGCCCACACATGCCCCGCGAGCACGCTGGGATCTGTAAACACCGTAAACCCGGAAGAAGAAGAATTACAAGAATTTCTGAAGCCTTATGCGCCTCGCCTCATCTATACGCTCTTGCCAATATCTGTTGGCGTTGTCGGTGACAACAAGCCACAGCACCAAGACCAGCAACACTAACGACTCCATGTCCTCCATGTTTATTGTTTACTATCCGGGTCGTGAGACTACCGCTTAAAAGATCACTGATGTCACTGTTTGCGCCGCCTAACGACATCACGTGACATCCACACACTTTCGCTAACTCCACCCAATGTGTCCACCCACTTCCAGCCAGCACAGTTCAGCGCGGTTGTAGTCGAAATGCAACTCCAACAGCCCCACTCAGCTCGACTCAGCCCAACTCAGCACGGCACGGCTCAGCCCAACTCAGCTGCGTTTGTAGTGGAAAAGCGGCAATACTCACGCAAGTTCACCAACATACTGATCACACCTGAACTCAATTTACATGCAATCAGTCACTGCATATAAGGACTCTGCACACTCACACCTAGTTGCAAAGCAATCCAGTTAGTCCATTTTGTGTGACATTACCAAGCTTTTATGTTCTGAGTGGAAATTCTGTTTTTTTCCTCTTGTATTGGTTTTCTGCCTTTGACTGTTGTCCTGTCTGTGTTACTCTATATGTCTATCATTCGGCCTTGTGCCTGTTTATTACTCTGATTTTGGATTTGCCCTCTGGACATGTTTGCCAGTGATCAGTAAAGAACTGAACTGCAACTGCATTTGTCTCTGTCTATCCTTGCCAAACATGACACCAACCTTCAGCAAATTTGGCATACATGATCGTCAGGCAAAGCAGACAGATGATTTGTTTTCAAAACCATTTGTCTGTTACAGCCTAACTAATTTGGCAAACATATGTGAGGTCATATTGTGGCCAATCTTTATTCAATTGACATGAAACTTGCTGTGAGTGCATACAGTCATGCCTTTGATAAAATGGCATGAAGTTTCCATGACAACTATGCCCTGCAAGACTACTTGGCCCCTTTATCTCTGATTGCAGATTTATTTATTTATTTTATTTATCTATTATGCAACTCTTTTTACAAAAAAGTTGGGACACTGTGTGAAATGTAAATAACACAATGCTATGACTTGCAAATAATAGAAACCATGTATTTCACTGAAAATAGTATAAAGACAACATATATGTTGAAACTGAAAAATTTTATTGCTTTTTGAAAAATATATGCTCATTTTGGCCAAGTGCCAGAAACAGGTTTCAAAAAAGTTGGGACAAGGGCAAAAAAAGACTGGAAGAGTTGTGTAATGTGAAAAAAAAAGATTTTATGAAATTCAATAAAAACAATGTTCCTCAATGTAAAATTGCAAAGAATTTGGGGATCTCATCATTTATGGTACATAATATCATTAACAGATTCAGAGAATCTGGGGAAATCTCTGTATGCAAGAGACAAGGCTGAAAACTGACATTGGATGCCTGTGATCTCCAGGCCCTCAGGTGACACTGCATTAAAAACAGACATAATTCTGTAGTGGAAATCACTGTATGGGCTCAGGAACACTTCAGAAAACCATCATCTGTGAACACAATTCATCACTGCATCCACAAAACCAAGTTAAAACCAGATATAAACAATATCCAGAAACACCGCTACCTTCTCTGGGCCCAAGCTCATTTATGATGGACTGAGGCGAAGTGAAAAACTGTCTTGTGGTCTGACAAATCAAAATTTGAAATTCTTTTTGGAAATCACAGGCACTGTGTCTTCTGGGCTAAAGAGGAGAGGGACCTTTTGGCTTATCAGTGCACAGTTCAAAAGCCAGCATCTGTGATGGGTATGGGTAACTTGCACATCTGGGAAGGCACCATTAATGCTGAAAGATATATACAGGTTTTGGAGCAACATGCTGCCATCCAGACAAAATCATTTTCAGGGAAGGCCTTGTTTATTTCAGCAAGACAATGCCAAACTGCATTCTACACATATTATAACTGCATGGCTCCATAGTAAAAGAGTCCAGGTGCTAAACTGGCCTGTCTGCAGTTCAGACCTGTCTCCCATTGAAAACATTTGCTGCATTATGAAATGCAAAATACAACAAATGAGACCCCAAACTGTTGAACAACTGGAATTGTACATTAGCCAAGAATGGGAAAAAATTTCACTTTCAAAACTACAGCAATTGGTCTCCTCAGTTCCCAAACATTTACAATGTTGGCAAAAATATGCAACACTGTGGTAAACATGCCCCTGCCATAGCTTTTTTGAAATGTGCTGCTGGCATCAAATTAAAAATGAGAATATAGAAGGGTCCCTATATCTAAATAGATCATGGATGTGCCCACTTATTTGACTGTATGGCAGCATCGACTATGGCTGAATAAGCCAATTCTAGAGTGACAGTCCTTGCTACAACTGTTGCAAATGAAGGTTGATGAGAGTGTCTCAGCATTAGCTGCTGCAGCTTTCCTTCTCTCTCTCCCATCTGCCCAGAGTCTGGTTCACTTTTCTTCTGTGACAGAGATGACTTTGTGCACAGCCTAACACCAGGCACAGCAACTTGCAGCTGTCTCTTCCCATGTGATAGCACTGATGTCCCCAGACTTCAGGTCATGTTTGCACACATCCCTGTATAGCAAATTTGGGCACCCTGTGGGCCAGGATCCTCTGGCGAGCTCTCCATATAGGATGTCTTTGGGGATACGGCCATCCTGCATTTTGCTATATGCTGCAAAATGAGCATATATTTAATAAATAAATAAATAAATAAATTCAGTTTCAACATTTGATATGTTGTATTTGTTGAATGAAATATGAGGTTTCCATGATTTGCAAATCATCACGTTTTGTTTTTATTTACATTTTACACAGTGTCCAAACTTTTTAGGGGCTGAGCACTGGAGGTGCAAGGCCCTATTGTTTTCCTAAGGATTCTTATTAAGATAAGAAGACCTTTATTATCCCACAATGGGGGAATTTCCTGTTTGTAGCAGCATGTGGATAGCAGCAAAAGAGGACATATCAAGTCACACAAGTAAATAAATAAATAAATAAATAAATTATATATAAGAAAATTAGAGGAATTATGAAGTAGATGAAACACACTTATTGCACATATCAGGTGGTCAAATTGCAAAAGAAAAAAAAACAGAAAAAAAATGCAATAACTATTGACAGACATACAGATATGAGTCTACTGTGAGCAGTGCTGGCTGTACAGTCTAACAGCTGCAGGAAGGAATGATCTGCGGTAACACTTCACACACTTAGGGTGGAGCAACCTCCTGCTGAAGGAGCTCTGCAGTCCAGTGTCCTGTAGGGGGTGGAAGTTGTTCTCCATCATAGATGACAGCTTAGCCATCCTCCTCCTCCCACCCACTACCTCCACTGGCTCCAGAGGGCATCCCCAGCACAGAGCTGGCCCTCCTGATCAGTTTGTCCAGTCTCTTCTTGTCAGCTGTGGAGAGTATTATTATTATTATTATTATTATTATTGTTGTTGTTTTGAAATTGGGATTGTGTAAATCCATTTCATGATGTAAAAAACATTGGCATGACATTAGCATTACACTTAGACACAACATGATGATAAATCATCCTTGTACACAGGGTTACTCTCAGGTTAATTTGAAAATAATACAAAGTGGAGACCATGGCTCTCCACATCATGCCATATGTCATCATCATCATGAGTGTGATCCAAGAATTACGATGTGGAAGGTAAAAGCCATCCTTAATTGAGCTCATTCAAATGTGCATTACTTACCCTCTTCAGGTGATGGATAGGGAGCACTTTTGAAAGAGTATTGGCAAGAGGCATCTCGGAGCACTCATCAATCGTGTGTAGAGCTGTAATTACAGGGGCAACAATTTCATATGCAGAGTGACATGGATAACAGCAACATGGGATCAAAGATGCCGGATGATGTTGTGTCCTTTCAGAATTCTAAGCATCCCATCTGGAGGGACAAGCTGAGACCCGATGCTCTGTTAGAGATAACTTTCATGCAGATTTGAGGGACTGGTCCAAAACCATCATTTCTACAAGTCTCTGGAACTGCACTGGAGAGATGAAGATGGTTCTTCCAAAATATTTTCCCTCAGTTGGTGTTTTAATGATGGTATTAATTCTTACACTGCTCAAAAATCTTCCATGGATATTCATTTGAGCTGAGATTTGGTAAAAGTGAAGGCCATAGTGTTTAATTTATATTAAACAACTCAGTCAACCCATATGCCCTGCGGATGGGGATGGAGTCATCCTGAAAGAGACCACACCCACCAGGAACAATGGGATACAATTTTGGTTTGAATTTTTAGTGACGGGTGGCACAGTGGTGTAGTGGTTAGCGCTGTCGCCTCACAGCAAGGAGGTCCGGGTTCGAGCCCCGTGGCTGGCGAGGGCCTTTCTGTGTGGAGTTTGCATGTTGTCCGCGTGGGTTTCCTTCGGGTGCTCTGGTTTCCCCCACAGTCCAAAGACATGTAGGTTAGGTTAACTGGTGACTCTAAATTGACCGTAGGTGTGAATGGTTGTCTGTGTCCATGTGTTAGCCCTGTGATGACCTGGTGACTTGTCCAGGGTGTACCCCGCCTTTCGCCTGTAGTCAGCTGGGATAGGCTCCAGCTTGCCTGCGACCCTGTAGAACAGGATAAAGTGGCTACAGATGATGAGATGAGATGAGATGAGATTTGCAGTGACACCCTGTGTCTGAAATTGCTCCCTACTCACTATATAGGGCACTATATAGTGGGGATGCCATTTTGTAGTGCTGTCCAAAACCTTAGTGAGGATTATTTACACCCTATATAGTGCACTAAAAGTATCCCAGAATGCATCACAAAAAGTAGTGTACAACTGATGGTCACAAACCAAAGCAATATATCCCATCATGCATTGCAGTCGCGCTGAAAGAAATCAAATTAAAAGTATCAAATTTGATTTAATAAAAGGCAGCGGCAAAGAAGAAAGTATCCAGCCTTGATTTAAAAAACAAAACTGAAAGATGCAGGTACTTTGTGTTAATTAATGTGGGAAATATGCTCAGTATATTATGTATTTATCACAAAAATACATGCATTTATTTATTATTTTGAAAACCCACCAGCTGGCTAATCTGGCACGTTTTAATTGTGCGACGGTAATGATGTAAATACTAGTGCGATGGACTAGTGCCCGAAAGCGTTTTTTTTTTAATTTTACCAATGAGCTCACTATATAGTCCTCTATATAGTAATTCCCAACAGCCAAAGTTTTTTTTCCTTTAATTTATCAGCTGTCTGTATCTAATTAAAAAATAATGTCAATACAGATTTATATAATTAAATTCATAGTAAAATACTCAGATTTTTTTAAATCACAGTTATTGGATTTTTGGAGCCTTGACCTCAATCCAAAAGCACACACAACATCACAATTTGTTAATTTTTTGTTTTCCATGATGTTGTGCAATTAAAACGATTGTGTATTTTAGACTCGTCATTTCATAGACGCAAAAGGAGGTCTGATTTTTTTGCACAGTTACACTGGATACCTTAGAATGACCACTGAAATGAGGCTGGTTTGAGAAATTTTCAGTTTCTATTTATGTTTATTGCCCTTTTTCCAACAATGTCACAAAAGCATTTTTACAAAAATCAGGATCTAAACTCAATGATTCAAAGGTGACAATGGTGAAGAAAATTTCCCTATGAGCATTAACAAGAAACCATGATATATTTTATCAATTTATAGTTATATTTAATGTCAGTTAAAGTTAGTAACTGTTAGTGCTTACATTATATAATTAATAAACACCAGCAATTTTCAAGATAATACAATGAAAAAAGTAACTTGTTATACTCCCGAAAAATCAAAAGTCCTCTGTCATTTAGCTCTTATAAAGGACTGATAGTAGAGACTCCTTCCAAAAGTGCAAAATCTCTCTCTCTCTTCATAGAAAACATCACCATGTCAGTGGTTATAATCTTTATTTAATCCATGTATGTGTTACCATCTGCGAACCTACTGTCAAAGCTTCTGTTATTGGAAATTAATTAACACCTTCTGACCTAACGGAGAAGAATGATGGATATTCATGACTCAGAATACATGGTAATGAATTATATTAGAATGAATTATACTGAATGTGTGGTATGGCAGTCAATCTATTCTAGAGCTAAGCTACCCAAGAACTAAAGGCCTGCCATCTTTGATTATTGATTATTGATGTATACCCATCAGTGAGCTGTTTGCTAAACTACTCCATGCAGTTAATGCAAAATGATGAATAAGTACTGGTAAGGCAATCCATTAATGTTGCTATGCCAATACCAGTTCAAACACAAGGCACGTTTAATATGCTACACAGTCATGTAATATGTTGCACAGTCGAGACACAGTCTTGGCAACACTTGGATGATTTAAAGGATAAAATAAGCTCCAAAAGCCAATTGGTTCCTGCATTCAGTGTGTGTGTGTTAGGGTTTTGCTGGGATTCGAACCTGGTTCGCTGGTGTAATAATCCAGCAAACCCCCACTAGGCCACCAGGGGGATGACTCAAATGCAGAGGCGTGGGGCAGAAGTAGAAAAAGTATCAAAAAGGTTTATTTACAATATTTACAAAAAATCCAAAAAGTATAATCCAAAACACTCAGAAGATCTTAAGGGAAAAAATAAAAAATCCAAAAGTTCAAAGTAAATACAAAAGCCAAAAAAACTAGAAAAGAAAAGGCAAAAATACCAAACGCTCAGAAGATTCACAAAGTCAAAAAACAAAATCCACAAAGTCCAAAAGAAAGCAAAAATACAAAGAACACAAGGACATGGACGAGGAAATCGGAACAGAGGTAACTGGAGCTTAAACATAACAGCACAAAGACTCCGTGACAAGAGGACTGAACTCAGGGGGTATAAATACACAAAATAAATTGGAAACAGGTGACACTAATGAAAACAGGCAATCAACACCAACCCAAAACACAGGACACAGTGGCGACCTCTAGAGGCCAAAACAAACATAGACAAAAAACAGGAAATAACAGTGGCCTCTAGAGGTCAAAATAGTCCCAGTCCTAACAGGACCCCCCCCTCTAGGAGCGTCTCCTGACGTTCCCAGGGCGATCCGGATGGGCCGAACGGAAGTCCCAACACAGTTCTTTATCTAAGACATCCCGAGCAGGAACCCAGCAGCACTCCTCAGGACCATAGCCCTCCCAGTCCACAAGATATTGCAGCCCGCCACAGACCCGGCGGGAGTCAAGCAGACGATGCACGGTGAACACAGTCTGACACTGGAAGATGCGGGGGGGTTCCTAGGGGCAGGGGCATACGTGGACGTCAGTACGGGCCGCAACAGGGAAACATGGAATGTGGGGTTGATCCTCAGAGTCCGGGGCAACTGGAGCCGGTAGGAGACAGGGTTCACCCTGCGCACAACCTTGAAGGGACCAATGTAGCGAGGAGCCAGCTTGCGGTTCTCCACCCGCAGCGGAAGGTCCTTAGTGGACAGCCAAACCCGCTGCCCAGGGTGGAAAGCGTGGGCAGGTCTTCTATGGCGGTTGGCCTGAGTCTGGTTGGTTCTGGAGGTCTGGATGAGGGTCCTCCTGACCTTGCTCCAGGTCTTGCGACACCGTCCCACATATTGGTTGACCGAGGGCACCCCAGCATCCTCCTCCTGGTCCGGGAACAGAGGTGGCTGGAACCCGAATTGGCACTGGAATGGCGACAGCTTGGTGGCCGATGACTGCAGGGTGTTGTGGGCGTACTCTGCCCATGGCAGCCAGGTGTTCCACGATGTCGGGTTATCCATAACCAGGCCTCGCAGGGTGGTTTCCAGGTCCTGGTTGAGCCTCTCCGTCTGACCATTGGACTGTGGGTGAAACCCAGAGGAGAGGCTGGCAGTGGCTCCGATGACCTTGCAGAACCCGTGCCACACTCGGGAGGAGAACTGGGGCCCTCGGTCTGAGACGATGTCCTGTGGGAGACCAAAGACTCAGAAGACATGATTAAAAATAAGTTTCGCTGTTTCAAGAGCAGAAGGGAGTTTGCACAGTGGTATGAAGCAGCAGGCCTTCGAGAATCTGTCGACTAAAACCAAAATGACAGTGTTACCTTGAGACTCAGGGAGACCCGTGATGAAGTCGACTGCCACGTGGGACCAGGGACGCCGGGGAATGGTCAGAGGATGCAGGAGACCCTGGGGACGCTGTCGCGGGTTCTTGGTTCTGGTGCAGACCTCACAGGACAGGACAAATGACCTTAATTCTTTCTCCATGTTAGGCCACCAGAAGCGTCTTTTCAGGAAGTCCAGGGTCCTCCGAGCTCCTGGGTGGGCGGTGAGAGGGGAAGAGTGACCCCACTGGAGAACCTTGGCCCGGGCTTGATGTGGGACGTACAAGAGGCCCGGTGGCCCCATCCCAGGACCGGGGTCCTGGCGTTGGGCTCGTCGGATGGCCTCCTCAATACCCCAGTGGACAGGGGCCACAATCCGGGACACAGGGATGATAGGCCCAACTTTACTCTCCCTGTTAGTGGCAGAGAACAGCCTGGACAGTGCGTCAGGTTTGGTGTTCTTGGAGCCGGGGCGGTACAAGAGGGTGAAGTCAAACCGACTGAAAAACAGGGCCCACCTAGCCTGTCGTGGGTTCAGTCTTTTGGCTTGCTGGAGGTACTCCAGGTTCTTGTGGTCAGTCCAAACCAGGAATGGATGTTGCGCTCCCTCCAGCCAGTGCCTCCACTCCTCAAGGGCCAATTTGACCGCTAGCAGTTCTCGATCCCCCACATCGTACCGGGACTCCGCAGGACTCAGGCGGTGGGAGAAGTAAGCGCAGGGGTGCAGCTTTCCTTCCGAACGTTGAGAGAGCACCGCGCCGACACCACTGTCCGAGGCATCCACCTCAACGATGAATGGTTGGGAGGTGTCCGGGTGGACCAGAATGGGTGCCATGCAGAAGCGATCCTTGAGGTCTTTGAATGCCTTTTCCGCCTGAGGAGACCAGACATAAGATCCACCTGTCCCTTTGGTGAGGTCCGACATGGGTGCTGCTACAGAACTAAAGTTCCTGATAAACTTGCGGTAGAAGTTAGCAAATCCTAAGAACCGCTGAACCTCTTTGACGGACTTGGGAGTGGGCCAGTCCCGGATGGCCAGGGTCTTGGCTGGGTCCATTTGGAGTTGGCCTGTCCATACAATAAAACCCAGAAAGGAGACCTCAGGAACATGAAATTCGCATTTCTGGGCCTTGGCGAACAGATTATTCTGTAGCAGCCTCTGGAGAACCTGGCAGACATGGTGGCGGTGCTCCTGCACAGTCTTGGAAAAGATAAGGATGTCATCGAGGTAGACAAAAACGTACAGGTTAATCATGTCCCTCAAGACATCGTTGATTAGGGCCTGAAAAACAGCTGGTGCGTTGGTGAGTTCGAAGGGCATCACCTGGTATTCGTAGTGCCCAGACGGGGTGTTAAAGGCAGTCTTCCACTCGTCTCCCTGTCGGATATGGATGAGGTGGTATGCGTTCCGTAGGTCCAACTTGGTGAAGACGGTGGCGCCTTGGAGCAGGTCGAAAGCTGTGGACATCAGCGGAAGGGGATATCGGTTGCGCACAGTGATCTGGTTCAGGCCCCTGTAGTCAATACATGGTCGGAGCCCCCCATCCTTCTTGCCGACAAAGAAGAAGCCGGCACCAGCAGGTGAGGTGGAGGGTCGAATGAACCCAGAGACCAGGGCGTCTTTGAGGTATTCCTCCATGGCCTTGTGTTCTGGCTGAGAGAGGGAAAACAGTCTGCCATGAGGAGGGGTAGTCCCAGGGAGCAAGTCAATGGCACAGTCGTAGGCCCGGTGCGGAGGAAGAACGGCGGCCCTGCTCTTGCTGAAGACCTCCTTGAGATCCCAGTACTCTGTGGGAACTTGAGATAACTCGGTGAGATCAGGGGGCTCGGCAGGAGACACAGGAGAGCTAGAGAGCAGACAAGAGGCATGGCATGCAGAGCCCCATTCCACAACCTGGCTTGTTACCCAGTCTATGCGAGGGTTGTGGCGAGTAAGCCAAGGAAGGCCTAGAATAAATGGGAACTCAGGTAAAGGAATCAGGTGTAGGGATATTTCTTCCTTGTGGCCTTGAGACTGGAGGAAGACTGGAGAAGTAACTTGGGTGACTCTTCCATCACCTAATGCTTGGCCATCGAGGGCAGACACAGACAGTGGGACTTCAAGAGGTGCAGTTGGGACATTGATTCTTTGGGCAAAGTGGATATCCATAAAGTTCCCAGCCGCCCCTGAGTCTAACAAAGCTTGACAAGAGTGGACAGACTCACCCCAGGAGATGGAGACCGGGATGTAGATTCCTTGGCCAGGGAGTCCGGGAGAGAGGGTAGGCCCCGTCACAACCCTCCCTTGGCTGGACGGGGCGGTCCTTTTCCCGAGTGTTCGGGACATGATGCTTGGAAGTGACCAGGCTTGCCACAGTAGATGCAGCACTTGTCCCTCCTTCTGCGCTCCCTCTCAGATGCGGAGAGGTGAGTACGACCCACTTGCATGGGTTCTGGACAGTCACTGGAGGAGGTAGACGGGCTCCAGGTAGAGGTAGGGAGGCTGGGGGGGCTCAGGACTTGGTGGCGTTCTCTCATCCTGTTGTCAAGACGAGTAGAATGTGAGATGAGAGTTGAGGTCACTTGGGCATCCAATAGAGGCCAGGCCGTCCTTGATGGGGTCAGACAGACCATGGTGGAAGGCTGACACCAGGGCAGTCTCGTTCCATCCACTTACTGCTGCGAGTGTCCGGAACGAGATGGCATAATTTGCAACGCTTCCTCCTTGCTGGATGGACATGAGCTTTCTGGCTGCGTCAGTACTGATGTCCGCCTGGTCGAAGACCCGAAGCATCTCTTCAGTAAATAGTTCAAAATCAGAGCACTCGGGTCCCCGTCTCTGCCAGATGGCTGTTGCCCAAGCTCGTGCCTTACCAGCTAACAAGGTTATCACAAAGGCAATCTTGCAGCAATCCGTAGTGTAGGTGGTAGGCTGGAGCTCAAAGGTGAGTTGGCACTGGGTAAGGAACTCCCGGCACTCACCGTGCTTGCCATCATACCTCTGTGGTGCAGGAAGGCTGGGTTCACAAGGTGAAGGAGACAGTGTGGCGGGAGGCACACTGGATCAGGAGCAGGATCAGGAGATGCAGGCAGAGGTGTCAGCTGTGCCAGGGTTTTCCCAATTTGCTGAAGCAGTTCCTCGTGGCGAGCAAGGGCCTCACGTTGGCTGGTGAGCATTCGTCCATGAGCTTCCATGGTCGCTCCGAAGCATGTCAAAGCTGCCATAATTCCCTGAAGGTTGGCCGGGTAGACAGTTGAAGCAGCCTCTACTGAGTCAGTCATGACGGAGTCTTTCTGTTAGGGTTTTGCTGGGATTCGAACCTGGTTTGCTGGTGTGATAATCCAGCAAACCCCCACTAGGCCACCAGGGGGATGACTCAAATGCAGAGGCGTGAGGCAGAAGTAGAAAAAGTATCAAAAAGGTCTATTTACAATATTTACAAAAAATCCAAAAAGTATAATCCAAAACGCTCAGAAGATCTTAAGGGAAAAAATAAAAAATCCAAAAGTTCAAAGTAAATACAAAAGCCAAAAAAACTAGAAAAGAAAAGGCAAAAATACCAAATGCTCAGAAGATTCACAAAGTCAAAAAAACAAAATCCACAAAGTCCAAAAGAAAGCAAAAATACAAAGAACACAAGGACATGGATGAGGAAATCGGAACAGAGGTAACTGGAGCTTAAACATAACAGCACAAAGACTCCGTGACAAGAGGACTGAACTCAGGGGGTATAAATACACAAAATAAATTGGAAACAGGTGACTCTAATGAAAACAGGCAATCAACACCAACCCAAAACACAGGACACAGTGGCGACCTCTAGAGGCCAAAACAAACATAGACAAAAAAACAGGAAATAACAGCGGCCTCTAGAGGCCAAAATAGTCCCAGTCCTAACAGTGTGTGAGAGAGAGAGAGAGAGAGAGAGAGGCATAGAACACAATATGTGTGATATAGATAGAGGAAATATCTTTGTGTGTGATTATTCATTTAGCAGACATTATTATCCAAACAAGTTAAGTGAGACAGGATTCAATCCAAGTAGAGGGCTGAGTAGTTGAGGTGTTAAGGGTGCAACAGTTGATTTTTTTTTTCTTACTAGCACAGATCTCATCTCATCTCATTATCTCTAGCCGCTTTATCCTTCTACAGCAGGGGTGTCAAACCTGATCCATAAAGGGCCGTGTGGCTGCAGGTTTTCATTCCAGCCATGCAGCAGCACCCTGATTTGGCTTATTCAATCAACTGACACACCCACCCTTTAATCAAGGGTGGGTGTGGCTGCAAGTATTTGACTGTGTGAAGACAGTTCAGTTGATTGAATGAGCCAAGTCAGGTGTGCTGCTGCATGGCTGGAATGAAAACCTGCAGCCACACGGCCCTTTATGGATCAGGTTTGACACCCCTGTTCTACAGGGTCGCAGGCAAGCTGGAGCCTATCCCAGCTGACTACGGGCGAAAGGTGGGGTACACCCTGGACAAGTCGCCAGGTCATCACAGGGCTGACACATAGACACAGACAACCATTCACACTCACATTCACACCTACGGTCAATTTAGAGTCACCAGTTAACCTAACCTAACCTGCATGTCTTTGGACTGTGGGGGAAACCGGAGCACCCGGAGGAAACCCACGCGGACACGGGGAGAACATGCAAACTCCACACAGAAAGGCCCTCGCCGGCCCCGGGGCTCGAACCCAGGACCTTCTTGCTGTGAGGCGACAGCGCTAACCACTACACCACCGTGCCGCCACTAGCACAGATAACATGGAAAATATTTAGAACATAAAGCAAAATAATTGTTTAACCGATGACATGAGGACAAGAACATACAGTGCCTTGAAAAAGTATTCATACCCCTTGAACTTTTTCACATTTTTCCACCTTACAACCACAAACTTAAAAGTTTTTTATTGAGATTTTATGTGATAGACCAACACAGAGTAGCACATAATTGTGAAGTGAAACGAAAATGATAAATGGTCTTCAAAATTTTAAACAAATAAAAATCTGAAAAATGTGGTGTGCATTAGTATTCAGCCCCCTGTACTCTGATACCTCTAAATACAATCCAGTGCAATCAATTGCCTTCAGAAGTCATCTAATTAGTTAATAGAGTCCTACTGTGTGTAATTTACTCTCAGCATAAATACACTTGTTCTGTGAAGGCCTCAGTACTTTGTAAGAGAACACGGAAGAACAAACAGCATCATGAAGACCAAAGAACTCACCAGACAGGTCAGGGATAAAGTTCTGGAGAAGTTTAAAGCAGGGTTAGGTTATAAAAAAAATCCCAAGCTCTGAACATCTCAAGAAGCACTGTTCAATCCATCATTCAAAAATGGAAAAAGTATGGCACAACTGCAAACCTACCAAGACATGGCCATCCACCTAAACTGACAGAGCAAGAAAGGAGAGCACTGGTCAGAGAAGCAGCCAAGAGGCCCATGATCACTCTGGAGGAGCTGCAGAAATCCACAGCTCAGGTGGGAGAATCTGTGCACAGGACAACTATAAGTCATATACTCCACAAATCTGGCCTTTTTGGAAGAGTGGCAAGAAGAAAGCCACTGTTGAAAGACAGGCATAAGAAGTCCTGTTTGCAGTTTGCCAGAAGCCATGTAAGGGACACAGCAAACGTGGAAGAAGGTGCTTTGGTCAGATGAGACCAAAGTTGAACTTTTTGGCCTAAATGCAAAGCGCTATGTGTCATGAAAAACTAACACTGCTCATCACCCTGCACACGCCATCCCCACTGTGAAACATGGTGGTGGCAGCATCATGCTATGGGGATGCTTTTCTTCAGCAGGGACAGGGAAGCTGGTCAGAGTTGATGGGAAGATGGATGGAGCTAAATACAGGGCAATCCTGGAAGAAAACCTGTTGGAGGCTGCAAAAGACTTGAGACTGGGAAGGAGATTCACCTTCCAGCAAGACAATGACCCTAAACATACAGCGAGAGCTACAATGGAATGGTTTAGATCAAAGAATATTCATGTGTTAGAATGGCCCAGTCAAAGTCCAGACCTAAATCCCATTGAGCATCTGTGGCAAGACTTGAAAATTGCTGTTCACAGACGCTCTCCATCCAATCTGGCTGAGCTTGAGCTATTTTGCAAAGAAGAATGGGCAAAAAATTCAGTATCTAGATGTGCAAAGCTGGTAGAGACATACCACAAAAGACTTGCAGCTGTAATTGCAGCAAAAGGTGGCTCTACAAAGTATTGATGCAGGGGGGCTGAATACTAATGCACATCACATTTTTCAGATTTTTATTTGTTTAAAATTTGGAAGACCATTTATCATTTTCGTTTCACTTCACAATTATGTGCTACTCTGTGTTGGTCTATCACATAAAATCTCAATAAAAAAACTTTTAAGTTCGTGGTTGTAAGGTGGAAAAATGTGAAAAAGTTCAAGGGGTATGAATACTTTTTCAAGGCACTGTAATTTGGCTGTTTGGAAAACTATGGTTTCCATATTTTATACAATCCTCATGTTAGTCATTTAACAGATATGTCCCCAGCACTTCTAAACTCTGCCTTGTATCTCTTTGTTTAGGAAGGAAAACATCTGTAGAACTAGCAACAAAAAGCATCAGTACAATGGTTAAAAGAAATACATATTGGGCACAGGAGAGTCTGGGGGTGTGATTTTTATATGGGTGGGAATGGGAGGCAGAGTCAATGAAATAAAAACAATATATTTATTTTGTTCAGATAAAATAAATCAGTCCAATGTTGTACTTCATCTACTTAACCAGTACAGAGCTAATCCTGACTAATTTTGAAATACATGGCAGAATCTGGTAAATGTCCAGTGTAACCAGATACTATGAGCAAAAAAGAAAAGGACAAGGGGAAAAAAACCCTCATTTTTCCAAAAATATTTATCACAAAAAAGTAGTACAACTAGAATAAACATTGGTATAGTGGTGAAAAGAAACATTGCTGACCATGGGAGGCCATGGGGAAGTCTGAGGGTGTGGTTTTTATTTAGGTTAAAAAAATATATATGTTCCAATGTTGTTGTACTTCATCTTTTTAACTAGTAGAGAGTTAAACTAGTCTTGACTAATTTTGACCTTTAAGAGTTTTGCTTTAAGAACTTTTAATCTTGTTAAATGTCCATAGAACTTTAGCATCCCTATTATGACTGTTATCACTGAACAGTCACTCAAATCACCAGCCTCTCTATTTACTCTCTATTGAAGTTAAAAAAACGAATTAAAAAACACTAACTCACTCAACTCATCCTGAAGACGATCCAATGGTGGAAAATGTCGTGACTGTTGCAAAGAAATAAACAGTCCTTTCAGAAAAAGTTAATTTTACTTTGCTAAATAACAACACCTTGTCTTGAATCTGGTCCTTATTTCACTTAGACAATGTGTAGCGTCTGCCGTACACATCCCTCAGAATTTACTGTTACTATAGAAACGATAAAGTTTTCCAACAAGTGCAGTGATCTAAACCTGTTTCAAATTACAGCCAGTGCTATTGTCATAGTTGCTGTGATAGAAAACAAATCAACACTTCCTGACCAATCAGAATTGAGATTTCAACACTACTGTGTGTGGTATTTTTGAATGGAAGCAATTTTGTACATGCTGTTTTTTTATTATTATTATTTTCTTTACATATGGTAAATTCTCACACACACATACGCACACACGTACACACTCTGCAGACACTGTACTGCTGTGTTCCCCAATCACCCAAGCTAGGTGTTCTGGTGTGTTGTCTCAGGCCTAGTTGGTTTATCACTGATGCTTTCAGCTCCCAATGATGCTTTAGCCATGTACCTCCATTTATCATCCTAAGCCAGGTGCCATGCACTCAGCCAGTACAGATATGCACTTCATTTCTCACAGGCATTTGAGCCTGAATGCATGCCCGTGTGTGTGTGTGTGTGTGTGTGTGTGTGTGTGTGTGTGTGTGTGTGTGTGTGTGTGTGTGTGAGAGAACACATTACAGAGAAACAGCAAGTAAAGGTTCAGAGTTCGAATGGGGATAAATGTAGGTCGAAGGACAGATAAGGTTCATCAATTAAGGTGTGAAATATTGAGATATGGGAACGACAGCACTACACAAGATTAAAAGTTGTGACACTGCTCTCAGCCAAGGTAACACTTAATCTAATGCCCCAGCAAAGCCTTTTCGCATCAGTGCAGAATTGAAAAGCCTACATCATAACTGATGCTTTTCTGTATCCAGGACTTGATGAATTTGCCGTTTAAAGCGACAAAGAAGATACAAGACTAGTTTGTGCCATATTTTTTTCCAGACTATAAAATGTAATGCAATTTAGGTGCAACCACTAAAGTTTGTGTACTTGGAGGCATTTAGGAAGTGAGGAGTTAATTCCAAAACTGTATACATTCAGACCTCAGACATAACTGTGGACTTCAGCGTGACTCAGAGAGTTGTGCACAGAGGCTTGTCTGACCCTGAATGTACCCTGAATGCAAAGCTGTTCAGTGCTGCCAACACTTTTCAGAGAAACTGGCTAAAACACGCTCAGCAAGGTGAATAGTCTGAGACTATTCTGCCTATTCATTGCTTCATCATGATTATTTGCATATCAAATCACAAATTAGTGTATATGAAGAAGGACAATTAGAATAAAAGGGAATAAAATAGAACAGAATGGGATTTTATCAGAATGGAAACTCATTTTGGAACAGAAAGAAGCCATTTTTTGGTTATGGCACCAAAAACTAACCTTTTACAAAAAACTATGCCTTCTATCACGGACGCAGCCAACATGAAGTAGCTGTGAAATATGCATGAAGGGTGCAGATGAAAGAACCTATGTGTGAAAATATCCAAGAAGAGAGCTTTTCAATGAAAAGCAAATACAAGGGTGGGACAACAGTGATGATCTGTGATTGGTGGATGAGAACCCCGGCTTGCACAAGCACAACTCAGTCAAGGTTTACACATTTTTGAAGAGTCGACCTGAACCTGTGCTGTCAGCTTGTATAACTAACATCTGTGATATGAGTGAGTGCAGAACTGTGGCCTTAAAAAGTCACCAGATTTGTCTCAAGGCTCTTTCAGTCAATAAAAAGTTATATATAGATATCAATACAAAGTACCTAACAAGGAACCCATGTTGGACATCGCTACTCAGTCAAAATCTGGCAACCTCTGCGGCAAGAACTACACACAGGTGATTTGAATATGCTGATTGGGCCATCCAGAAGATCAGCTTAAAGGGTAACTGCAGCGAAAAATAAAGATAGGCTATAAATATTGCATATTTTGCATAAATGAATTTTGACTCCCCTATATTGTCACACTGTGTTGCATAAAGCAGTGCTTTAAAATTCTTTTGTATTCTCATTCACTGAAGGGTGCAGCCAAATTGCCATTTTGTGGGCAGTGTCAAAGTTCAGCATGACATAGAATCATTGATAAATTTGATTGGCTTGCTGTTCCTGACACCGTGATGCAGCCGGAGGCGCAAAACATTATTGGAAAAATAGTGGCGTGCAAAGCCTATGGTTGCAAAGATAATAAACGTGATAATAAGGGAAAGCATTTTTTTCTGTGTTTGATTGCCGACAACTGAGCAGTGTAAACAACTTGCTAAACAGTGGCTGCACAACTTGGGAACAGGTCACACTTTAGAAACATTCTCCTTTAGTAGGAATTCTGTTGTTAGCAAAGACCATTTTGAGCCCGATTGCTTTGAGAGGAATCTACAGGCTGAGGTCTTGGGCTATGCAGATCACGTCAAACCCAAAGCTGTGCCAACAATATTCCAACACCATCCATGGAAAAGGGATTCAGGCCATGCAAGCTGATAAACTAGAATAGTATAGACATTCAAAGCTAATATATGCACTGCCTAAATGCGGAACTCCCAAGGAGTGTAAAATGTGTTAGTAAATAATCCCTGTTACTTAAAAAAAGCAAATTAAAAATAAGCACTGGATAAAAACCCATCTATGTTATACAAAGATACAAAGTTCTCTGCACTTTGCTTCGCTCAACTATAAATTCACACTCTGTTTCAAGCTGTCACTAGATTATATTTAGACCCTGTAAACTATTGACATATTGCATGTCTGTGCCTGTATTCAAACACGCAATAAATAAATAAATAGGCTTTACAGCTAGTATGGACATATATAAACATGCACACACACACTGAGTTTCTATATATATTAAGCTGCTTACTGATTTATGAGTTCTCCATCTGGTGCTGTCCCTCTTGCATCAGGCTATCATGCTAACATTCTACATGCTACACACAGGCTATTATGGTCTGTATATAGTCCATTTCCAATGCAGGCTTGTGTGTGACGTGTTTCCAAACCGGGTTTATCCATGAAACAATTCAATGACTGTGTCTGTGTTATATCGCATAAAAGTTTGTGCTCTTTACAACAATCACATTCAGTGTCAGTTTTCCACTTGGCACACTTTCCACATCAGCACCAGATTGATGCTGAACCCTTTTCCCTGACTTCCCAACTCTGAACTTACAAAGCAGCACCAATTTCATCATTAGTATCATCTGGTGAATTGCTGCTTAAATCATTTACCAGATGTGGATAGTCCTTTTTCTGAGGTTCATACAGATATCTGGTTTCTCCACTGTCCATACTGACGTAAAGATAGCTCTTTTTTTCATCTGACTAAATCCAGGCTAACAATTATGTTTACATCAGCTACACTTAACTTCCGGTATCTGGCTATCAATGAAATTATCTTGCATCCTCGATGCTATACTGGTTGCCCACGTGCAGTAAAACTTGATGCGCTTTTGGACTTTTAAGTACTTAAAGCTACTTATGATAGCTAATCAAGTGACTGCACTTGTGTGCATTATTATAATAAGGTCTTCTTCTATCGATATCAAGCATGTTTAAATGCTGTATTGGTACCCTTTAAGTATGTTATGTGCGCAAATCATCTCTGAATACAAGGAACTTTTTCCACATCAATAAATGTAACTTTTGAACTTCAGTCTGTGATTCTGAGGATGGTATGACCCACTGACAATAAACATTGCCAAAGGTGAATAGTATAAACTTGTAAAATAGTAATTAAATGAAAGCAATGCATAAATTTGATTGTGCTCATTTCTCAGGAGAGGGAGAGAGAGAGAGAGAGAGAGAGAGAGAGAGAGAGAGAAAACACTAATTAGCATGTTCTGTCCCAACCATCATAATGAAGAAGATCTGGGTTCTGTATTCATCTCGGGCCTCAATGATGATTTTTAAAGTTTGGAAAATGGTTACATCATTAAATTGACCTCCTCAATCCCTGGATATTTTGTCCTAAGGCCTAGATGTTATTAAATCTTAAATGTATATCTATAAATATAAATCTATATGTATGTGTGCTAATTTAATAAACAACATTAAATAAGTCAGCATCCAGCTTTTAGATCAACTCTGAACCCCCAGGCTATTTATATTCTTTGAGTGATATTTCTGTGAAATTGAATAAGTCTCAGCAGAACCATATGAATATCATCCTGCTGTCATTGTTTGGTCTCAGGAAGGAGTCATGCTCAAAGAGCCTGAGCTTATTGTGCTGTTGGGGAAATGTGAAACGATGTGCACTTCAGAGTTAGGTTGAGCAATTTTGGAGTGCTGGAAACATCTAATAGAGATCACAGACTGGCAGTGCCACCAGGTGCAGGCGTCTTTCCAGTCCATGGCATTAGAGGAGGATGGGAACGTCCACGGGCTTCATCCTCGGCCAAGCGAACATGGTGAAAGCACGCTCAGATGCTATTAGAGCGTCGCACATCAGAAGCAGAGGCGAATTTAAAGCACATTGCTGATAGCTTCCCTGTGGAGTGCATGCCAAAGATGAGAGAGGATTGGAACTCGTACAGGACAAAAACCTGGCATGGAGGCATCTATTAAAGTCCAGATCAGACATGTGCAGTGTCCAAGAAAAACACTTTGACTGGAAATGAAGGGCTCTTACGTAACACACTCACCATGTGCCAAGCTTTCATTCAGCCGAAAATGAACAGAAAGCTGGATTTCAACGAATTTGTTCACAGTATCACACTGAATCATCCAGCTAGTGTATTGTTTTCACATAAACACCGTACTTGTATGTTCAACAGCAAAATAAGAATATTAAATCATCCTTTAAAGATATTTATGCAAAAAAAAACAAAAAAACAACTACACTGTAGGCTTGCAACTCTCCATTGGCTTTCCTGAACTAAGCAAAAAAAAAAGGTGTTTTACACCATAGTTAATGCAGACATTAAACTTTAATAGAACACCAAGAATGTTGTAAAAGACACAATCCATCCTGCAGCACTGAAAGCTCCTGCTTAAATGTTCTCACCTCCAGAGAACAAAATGAATTATGCTCTCTGTGTGTAGGCCACCCCGAGGTGATTTATTTGCTGATACCTTGTCACAGTGTAATTTATAGCCACACTTTTGTCTTCCTTTCTGTATACACGCCGTGATCTGGCTGTGCGTGGAGCCGGTGTGATTTTATTCCTGAGGAGTCACACAGTGTCCAGGACCTCAGGTCATTTCTATACAAGCAGATTGAAGTATTGCAAAGCAACATGGTTTGTATACAACATGTTAAAATTGAATAAGTTGGAAAATTAAAGCTAACTTTGTATCAAAGAAAATCACTCTCAGTGAGAGTTTTTAACCTTCATAAAACTTCATCTTGAGGTAGCACACTACAGATACAGATAACTATAGATAAATGCATCTATTGATAGCTGAAACTCTGACAAATAAATTTGCATACTGAATACAACCAAAAATAAAAATCTATTTTAAACACTTCTTATAGTAAGTCGTAGAGAACAGTTGCTTGGAAAATCAAATGGGCAGAGTAGTAAAATCAATAAGCAAAGCAGGTGGAGACTGTTGTTATTCAAGTTATTATAATGCACTTTTTTTTGCAATTTATGCCATTTTCATTATAAAATCTAACATAAATCCAACAATAATCAACGTTATGGGAAATTCCTTCAAAATAGGGATGGGAATGAAACATTTCCTGAATGTGGCTCATCTAGAATCTTTGATTCTGAATGTATTAAAAAATATTTTGATGGGAGAAAAAAGGATTTCATGTATTTCCATGCTAGAGAGTGTGGCTTATAAAGGAAATTGACATGCGCAGTTGTCGTCATGCGTTTACATACAGGGACATAAATGTCATGGCAATATTGGGCTTTCAGTGATTTCTTTGAACTGTTCTTTTACTGTGGCAGAATGAGATAAATACTTTTATATTTTAGTAAATTTAACTGAGCATCTGCTGGCTTGTTCCAAATGACATCTCGCTGTACTTGTACAGTGACAATAAAGGCATCTTGTATCTTGTACATGACCAACATTGCCATTTCTATGTGTAGTGCCTTGTGTTAAATGCCTTGTATAATTTATTTACTCACAAAGTTATACTAAAAGTCAGTTGTTGTTGTTTTTTTATAGTAATTACAGACCAAGGAGAAGACGGCAGGAGTGATGATTACATCACATGTGAGCCAGGGTAATAACATCATTAGCTGCCCTTAATGAGTCCAGATGATGAAAATGGTCATTAGCTATCACAGTTTGATAACATATTTGTGTTTGCTTGGCAGAATGTTAACATTCATGCAGCGCTTGGTGCTTTCATTTCTGCTAAGCCTTGAATATAAGCTGTCAATCATAATAAATTAGACTATATGTAGATATGGGGGCGGCATGGTGGTGTAGTGGTTAGCGCTGTCGCATCACAGCAAGAAGGTCTGGGTTCAAGCCCCGTGGCCGGCGAGGGCCTTTCTGTGCGGAGTACACATTAGACAATAATCAACGTTGGAAACTTTTCCAACATTGGTATCACAGCTTTACATCTGACTGTGACAAAATGTCAACACTGGAGACTCCTTCCTGAAATGGTAATTAAGCATCTCCAAACAGAAATCTTTCCATCAACAATTACATGTTTTTTTTTTTTTTAATCCA
This sequence comes from Neoarius graeffei, assembly GCF_027579695.1. Classification (NCBI taxonomy): domain Eukaryota; kingdom Metazoa; phylum Chordata; class Actinopteri; order Siluriformes; family Ariidae; genus Neoarius; species Neoarius graeffei. The sequence continues at coordinate 28,363,038 of NC_083579.1, forward strand.
TGAGTGTCATGTATCACTGCTAAGATAGAAATGATAATGTATTACAATGAGCGCATCAGTATATCGTCAGAGGGTCTAGGTGCTGCTACTGAAATAAGTCATTGAATCAGAATTGAGATTTATAAAGAGCCGAAGCTAGCCTTAGTTACTGCAACCTAAATAATGACAAAAATGCACCATAAGTAAAACGAAACCAAACTTAATGCAATTGATTAAACATTAAGACAATTAGCAAATAATGTTGATATCAAGTTAAAAAGAAGTAGTAAACTGTATCTAGATCTTCGTAACTTACCGAAACTAATTTCCAAATGAAACCCCACCTATGGTCAGAGTTTCAGTGTGGAAAAGTGGAAAGTAGTTCCTTTTTCTCTTACTTTAAGGTTTTCATAGTGTGATGACATTTTTGGAGAAATTCATAGAGAACACTCTAAATTCAATTCACTTCAATGAGCTGAACTTGGAAAGTCATTTTTCACCAAGACAGCGGTGCTGATTTGGCTCCGCCCACACGTCTGTATAGTTGCCAAGTTGATGTTAAACCTGGAGTATGGAGTAACCTTTAAAAAAAAAAAAAGAATGAAAAAAAAAAACTAGCGACCCACTTTGTATTATTTTGTCTATGTACACTAAGTTCCTGGTTCACTTGGCAGTTCAGTGTATACTAAAAAATACAGTATAACATGGTCTTACAGCACACACACACACACACATCTCACAGCAGCCCTCTGGTTTATCGGCTTTTCTTGCTGCTGATGTTGCGTGTGAGTAGATGGGGAAAGTAAGTTTCTCTGACATTTCGATTGTGTGAATATTAATGGAGCGCTGCATCTCTGCTCAGCGGCGTCCTGTCAGGAAGCGCCGGTTGGAAGCAGCAGCCTTGGCAGGAGATGATTCCACTTCATGCCAGCTGCTCCTGCTGTCCTTATCAGCAGTCTGGCAGAGCGCTGTGTCCTGCCCGAGCTGCCTACGCTCCCGTCCTCCCTCCAAACGGCTGAGATGACGTGATATCGCTCGGTCTGCCGAAAAGCCTGGCTGCGAACACCCAGCTTCCCCCTCACTGTAAACCAGTAAAGAAGAACCTACAAGACCAAGCCAACAGTATTGGCAAGAAACAATAGTGAGCCTGCAAGAGGCTGCTATAGTTCCATATTCTGCTCGATACTAACCATTTTCCCTTTAACAATACAACAATGGAATTCATTCTAATGTTTGGTGCAAGTAGAGTAGAGTGGGGGAAAAGGCCCCCTTTAGGAAAATTAAGTTTTTCTCCAAGTTGAAATGAACCATGTGTTTAGTTTTAATCATAGTTTTTGACAACAGTGACATGAACAATAATGCCACCTAAAGTTTGCCTAAAGTTAATACTTAATTTTTTTTTTAACAAAAACAAACATTGTGCCGGCGGCACGGTGGTGTAGTGGTTAGCGCTGCCGCCTCACAGCAAGAAGGTCCGGGTTCGAGCCCCGTGGCTGGCGAGGGCCTTTCTGTGCGGAGTTTGCATGTTCTCCCCGTGTCCGCGTGGGTTTCCTCCGGGTGCTCCGGTTTCCCCCACAGTCCAAAGACATGCAGGTTAGGTTAACTGGTGACTCTAAATTGACCGTAGGTGTGAATGTGAGTGTGAATGGTTGTCTGTGTCTATGTGTCAGCCCTGTGATGACCTGGCGACTTGTCCAGGGTGTACCCCGCCTTTCGCCCGTAGTCAGCTGGGATAGGCTCCAGCTTGCCTGTGACCCTGTAGAACAGGATAAAGCGGCTAGAGATAATGAGATGAGATGAGAAACATTGTGCCAAGGGGGCCTTTTACCCCCCCCAGTGGGGTTAAAGGCCCCCTGAGGTGGGGCAATAGGCCGACTCACTCAAAAAAAGCTGTTTGGATAGCAAAAGTGTTTACTTAAGCCTATAATGTGAAAGAAACAAGAAAATATCCCTGAATTAATGAATAGATGCATTATTTTATTATATTTCGCATTTAATTTCAATTTTTTTTAATTTCAATTATTTTTAATATTAAGTTCAAATTACTTGCTTTACTCATCCAGGTAAGTGAGATGTTATTAAAAACTATGTATCTGCTATTCAGAAATGTATGAAATACAGTAATTATGATAAAAGGAAACGATGCCCCCTGGGGGCCATTTACCCCACCATTAAGGGGGCGTTTTACCCCACAGACTACACTTTTACAAAAAAGGGTCTTACTTTCAAAATCTGATTGAACTTTTTATACCTAATGTATTTTTTTAACGTACTGACTTGTCTACTCATACCACATACACAGTTGTGATATCTGACAAAATAGCAGCTATCTAAATACAGTTTTACTGATATCTGAAAATTATATCACTTACCATGAAATTTGATTTCTCTCCGCTGCGTTGCTGATATGCGATCCACAGTGGATATTTGTATATCCCCGTTGTCAAGCCAGTCCATAGCAACAATAGAAATGTAACTTTGCGCCATCTGGTGGTTATTTTGGGTAAAACAGGCCAGGGGCGTATTACCCCACAGGGGCGTATTACCCCACTCTACTCTACCAAATTTTCCGATCTTATGACGTGCTTTGAATCAGCATTATGATATTTACAATGCACCATAGAGGTGTAAGAGGAGTCTCCAGTGTCAGCATATGTAAATCAGTAACTTTAAAAGTTAAAAGGTGAGTTTTATCCCTTCTGTAATACAGTACATGATTACAGGAACTTCCATGTTTCACAAACATTCTATAACATTAACTGTAACTCCACATGGGAAAAAAAAACATATTGCAAACATACATTCACTGGCCACTTTAACAGGAGCTTGCTCTTGATTCTATGATTCTTGTTCTTGGCTGCAGAAGTGACACACAATGTGGTCTTCTGCTGTTGCATGCTGAGATGCTTTTCTGCTCACCACGGTTGTAAAGAGTGATTATATAAGTTACTATATCCTTCCTGGCAAAAAATCTTGACCCAGTCTAGCCATTTTCCTTTGACCTCTCTTATCAACAAGGCATTTTCACCCATAGAACTGTCTCTCACTCAATGTTTTTTTTTTCTTGCAACATTCTGTGTAAACTCTAGAGACTGTTGTGTGTGAAAACCCTAGGAGATCAGTAGTTTCTGAAATACTCAAACCAGTCCATCTGGCACCAACACCCATGCCACAGTGAAAGTCACACTTTGAGATCACAGTTTTTCCCATTCTGATGTTTGAAGTGAACACTGAAGCTCTTGATTTGTATCTGTATGATTTTATGCATCGTGTTGCTGTTAAGGGATTGGCTGATTAGATAATTGCATAAAACAGCAGGTGGATGGGTGTACCTTATAAAGTAGCCAGTGAGTGTATTTCTACTCCAGCAATAATGGTACTTTGCTTATTTGCTAACATTTTGCTAGCTAGTCATTTGTAATAAGCATGCTACTCCAGCAAATATGGGGTGGTTGTATAAAAGTATGTTAATATTAGCTAGCTGAAAACATAAGGAGAAATTGTTACAAAAACTAAATCACACAAACTTGAGTCTCTGCTGATTTTTAGTGGCAGTACAAGTCGTACAAATATTATAGTACCTTATACCACAGTGCTGTTGAACTCTCAAATCTGTTTGATTAGAAGGTATTTTTATTTATTATTATTATTATTATTATTATTATTATTTTTTTAAACAGCAGCTCTGACAGCAGTTACGGTTTATATTAACTCACTTGTTATACACTAATATCTTTTTGTGGCAGTCGGTCTGTGAATGGAGGGTGGAGTCAAGGAAGGTAAACGGTAGTATCACTGCACCTGATATGAATTAACCGTTTGTGTGTCTCCCCCAGTGACTGCGCCCTATAAAAGGAGAGAGAGAGAGAGAGCAGAAATGTGTGTGTGTGTGTGTGTGGGAGGGAAGGTGAATGAAGCTGAAAAGCTATAGTAGAGTGGGGGAAAAAGCCCCCCTTAAGGAAAATTCAGTTTTTCTCCAAGTTGAAATGAACCATGTGTTTAGTTTTAATCATAGTTTTGACAACAGTGACATGAACAATAATGCCACCTAAAGTTTGCCTAAAGTTAATACTTTTTTTTTTTAACAAAAACAAACATTGTGCCAAGGGGGCCTTTTACCCCCCAAGTGGGGTAAAAGGCCCCCTGAGGTGGGGCAATAGGCCCCCTCACTCAAAAAAAGCTGTTTGGATAGCAAAAGTGTTTACTTAAGCCTATAATGTGAAAGAAACAAGAAAATATCCCTGAATTAATGAATAGATGCATTATTTTATTATATTTCACATTTTAATTTAAATTTTTTTTATTTCAATTATTTTTAATATTAAGTTCAAATTACTTGCTTTACTCAACCAGGTAAGCAAGATGTTATTAAAAACTATGTATCTGCTATTCAGAAATGTATGAAATACAGTAATTATGATAAAAGGAAATGATGCCCCCTGGGGGCCATTTACCCCACCATTAAGGGAGCGTTTTACCCCACAGACTACACTTTTACAAAAAAGGGTCTTACTTTCAAACTGTGATTCAACTTTTTATACCTAATGTATTTTTTTAACGTACTGACTTGTCTACTCATACCACATACACAGCTGTGATATCTGATGAAATAGCAGCTATCTAAATACAGTTTTACTGATATCTGAAAATTATATCACTTACCATGAAATTTGATTTCTCTCCACTGCGTTGCTGATATGCAATCCACAGTGGATATTTGTATATCCCCGTTGTCAAGCCAGTCCATAGCAACAATAGAAATGTAACTTTGCGCCATCTGGTGGTTATTTTGGGTAAAACAGGCCAGGGGCGTATTACCCCATGGGGGCTTTTTCCCCCACTCTACATATATCTTTAAAAATAAAAAGTTCGTGAGAACTCAGTTCTGGCCTGCCGTGCTTCTGTGCTCCACCCACCTGCTCTGATTCTACACTTTTCTATAGTAACAACTTAAACAGGGACTTTTAAAGAGGACACTCCACATACAATGGTGCTTGAAAGTTTGTGAGCCCTTTAGAATTTTCTATATTTCTGCATAAATATGACCTAAAACAGCATCAGATTTTCACACAAGTCCTAAAAGTAGATAAAGAGAGCCCAGTTAAACAAATAAGACAAAAATATTAGATTTGATCATTTATTTATTGAGGAAAATGATCCAGTATTACATATCTGTGAGTGGTAAAAGTATGTGAACCTTTGCTTTCAGTATCTGGTGTGACCCCCTTGTGCAGCAATAACTGCAACTAAACATTTCCGGTAACTGTTGATCAGTCCTGCACACTGGCTTGGAGGAATTTTAGCCCATTGCTCTGTATAGAACAGCTTCAACTCTGAGATGTTGGTGGGTTTCCTCACATGAATTGTTCACTTCAGGTCCTTCCACAACATTTCAATTGGATTAATGTCAGGACTTTGACTTGGCCATTCCAAAACATTAACTTTATTCTTCTTTAACCATTCTTTGGTAGAACGACTTGTGTGCTTAGGGTCATTGTCTTGCTGCATGACCCACCTTCTCATGAGATTCAGTTGATGCACAGATGTCCTGACATTTTCCTTTAGAATTTGCTGGTATAATTCAGAATTTATTGTTCCATCAATGATGGCAAGCTGTCCTGGCCCAGATGCAGCAAAACAGGCCCAAACCATGATGCTACCACCACCATGTTTCACAGATAGGATAAAGTTCTTATGCTGGAATGCAGTGTTTTCCTTTCTCCAAACATGACGCTTCTCATTTAAACCAACAAGTTCTATTTTGGTCTCATCTGTCCACAAAGCATTTCCAATAGCCTTCTGGCTTGTCCACGTGATCTTTAGCAAACTGCAGATGAGCAGCAATGTTCTTTTTGGAGAGCAGTGGCTTTCTCCTTGCAACCCTGCCATGCACACCATTGTTGTTCAGTGTTCTCCTGATGGTGGACTCATGAACATTAACATTAGCCAATGTGAAAGAGGCCTTCAGTTGCTTAGAAGTTACCCTGGGGTCCTTTGTGACCTCGCCGACTATTACACACCTTGCTCTTGGAGTGATTTTTGTTGGTCGACCACTCCTGGGGAGGATAACAATGGTCTTGAATTTCCTCCATTTGTACACAGTCTGTCTGACTGTGGATTGGTGGAGTCCAAACTCTTTAGAGATGGTTTTGTAACCTTTTCCAGCCTGATGAGCATCAGCAACGCTTTTTCTGAGGTCCTCAGAAATCTCCTTTGTTCGTGCCATGATTCACTTCCACAAACATGTGTTATGAAGATCAGACTTTGATAGATCCCCGTTCTTTAAATAAAACAGGGTGCCCACTCACACCTGATTGTCATCCCATGGATTGAAAACACTTGACTCTATTTTCACCTTCACATTAACTGCTAATCCTAGAGGTTTACATACTTTTGCCACTCACACCTGGAAAATGATATCTATGTAATATTGGATCATTTTCCTCAGTAAATAAATGGCCAAGTCTAATATTTTTGTCTAATTTGTTTAACTGGGTTCTTTTTATCTACTTTTAGGACTTGTGTGAAAATCTGATGATGTTTTAGGTCATATTTATGCAAAAATATAGAAAATTCTCAAGGGTTCACAAATGTTCAAGCACTACTGTATTAGATTAGATTAGATTAAATAGAACTTTATTGATCCCTTTGGGCAGGTTCCCTCAGGGAAATTAAAAATTAAATATTATGCAATATTTATCATTTAGAGAAGGAGTCTCCAGTGTTGGTGCTTTTGAAACCATAATTAAAGTTGGAATCTTCAAGTCAGAGAACACTGTGCTTTCAGGTTTCTCAGTATCATTCCAGGCTGCATTTTTTTCTTTCTTTTACTCACTTCATAAGAGAGAGAAGACAGGCTGGAGAGAGAATTACTGCTAAAGCTTCTATAATGGTAAGATGTTCCATGATATTAAACGTAACTATAAATGGATAAAAAATGTGTATTAATAAATTCAAATAGTATTTGTTCCTGAATACCACTAATAAAACAGTGTAACAGTAACTCTAAATCATATTGTTGATTTTTTTTACTGTAACAACAATGTTTTATTCATTACGCAAAATGCATTGATAAACACCTTTCTATCTCACTTTGTTACTCTTAAATCTAAATACTCAGATGAAACAAATTATCTGTAATATGATGGAACATTATAGAAAAATTATTTTAGCATTAATTCACTTCTACTTTAAAATATAAACTGGGTCATTTTGATCCTACCAGAACATGACAGGGTGAAGAGCAGGTGGTGATTTGTCTGGCCTGCACTTCAGAGATAGTCCTTGCAGATTTGAAACCTTTAAGTGAGCTATCAGCATGATGCCTAACTACATGAGATGCCTTCTGTTCGATAGACAGCTCTGCCTGCAGAGCAGCTCTGAGACCCATGATGGCAAGATGATTATTTAATTATTCCTGATATTTGTTCCAGGTGAGTGTTGCATCATGGGTGTTGAACAGAAAATCTGGTTAGTCTGGTCACTCAGCAGTGAGATTAGGAAGATGCCAGAGGTCTGTCAAACAACTGAATGCATTCAGCAGAGCCGCCACTGAACTTCAAATAATTATATCTCAGATCTCCTCTTCATTTTTCCTGTCTTGTCAGGAAGCAAGTGATTATGCTGCAGTTGTATTTGATATTCTCTATTTTGTGTATGAAGGCATGTCTAATAATGCAGTGGCATGATTGAGAATGAAATGCTTCTCACCTCTGATGGGTTTTATTTTGTGATGCTACAACTTCACATTTCATTTAATTCATATCAATTAAAGGGTGGAAAAAATGCATGATCTTAGAGTGTATCGGGATCGGGACCCTATCAGATGCACTAAAAGAGTCACAGGAGAAGGTGGTTAGATATGAACAAAGGCCACTTTGATTAATATGGCATGAAAATGGCTTTATTCATTCATTCTTTCATTCAGGCATCCATTCTTTTTTTCCATTCAGTCATCTTCAGTGTTAGTTTTACTGTTGTCAAAACAGAGATACTATAAAACAGAAATTAAAAAAAAAAATGTCTAAGAAGGTAGAATTGGTCATAGTTTTGTGGGAGCAAGCAGGATTGGTCAAACTTTCTGCAGGATTGGTCAAGAGTGTCTTTGGGATTGACACAATTGATCCTAATTCCTTCAGGAGTGTACAGGATTGGTCAAGAGTGCCTGTAGAGTGAGTGGAAATAGTCAAAATTCCTTGGGGAGCACATGGGATTGGTCAAAAGTGTCTGTGGAATGGGTGGGATTGGTCTGAATGACTTTGGGAGCATGTTGAATTAGTGTACAGTGTCTGGGATTGGTCAGAATTACTTTGGGAGCAGATGCGATTGGTGAAGAGAGTCTGTAGAATGGGTGAGATTGGTCAGAATTCTTTCAAAAGCACATGGGATTGGTCAAAAGTGTCTGGGTGGGATTGGTCAGAATAAAATAGAATGCCTTTATTGTCACTGCACAAATGTACAACGAAATTTAGTTCATCATAGGAGAGCAATGACTTTGGGAGCAGGCTGAATTGGTGAACAGAGTCTATGGAGTGGACAGGATTAGTCAGAATAACTTTGGGAGCAGATGCGATTGGTGAAGAGGGTCTGTAGAATGGGTGGGAATGGCCAGACTTCTTTTAGGAGCATATTGGTTTGGTCAAGAGTATCTCATATTTGCCAACCCCCAGAGAGTTAAAAGTGGTAGAACAGGTTGCGCAGTGCAGTTGTGTCCTTCTAGGGGGCTCTGGACATTTTTGAAGGAAAAAAAAAAAACCAGTGTAGAAGGGTGCATTCTCCTGCATTCTGAGTACTGTATTTGAATAAAATTGATTGAGAAATTGGACCAACATACTTCACAAAATGCATGCTCCTTACCTTGCCTCTATGCTTTGATGCATGGATGATCTGATGACCAAGTCACCTTGAACTTGTTGTCATAGCAAATCTTTTTTAATTTTTCCTTTGGCGTTTTCATTGTTCATGCTCACCAGAGTGTGTTTGGTTTTTACACATACTTGCGTGATTTGTTGTAATATGTGACTTCATTGCTGATTGGCAAGAACCATAATGAGAATCAATGGAATGGTGTGATTTAGTGATACAATTTAGATTCAACATCATTATCGCGCCATTCCATTGGCTCTTGGCTTCACTTAATATCACTATTTGACACTATAGACCTGTATCCCCTCTGCCGAAAACAGTTGAAGCGAGTTCAGAAGAGCAAATCCAACAGTGTTCACTGATTATTTTGTAATGCAGTAGTTTTTAGAACTAAAAGTGGTAGGCAGTTTTCACCTGTCAAAAGCAGTAGATTACTGCATGATTTGGTAGAGTTGACAAGTATGGTGTCTGTGGATATGGTGGGATTGGTCAGAATTCTTTCAGGAGCAGGTGGAAGTGTTTGAGTTTGTCCGTGGAGTGGGCCAGTATCAGTACTTTGTAAAAGTGAAAGGTAAAGCTGTAATTTGAAGTTTTCTCCTTTCAATAACATGACAAGCTGTGTTTTTGTTTTTGTCTTAACTTCGAAAGAGAAAACGTGAGTGACTTTTGAGCTGATTAACTGTTACCTGGTAAAGGGACTAACTTGTTTTAACATTTAATGGAACTATAAATGGATTAATAATATGATCACTACCGTATGTGGCACACTATGTAGCATAGCAAGACATGGCATGCTTAAATTATAGTACCCCATTAAAATACAGTTATTTCCTATAATGATTTCCTTCTCTTGGTACACCATCAGACTGGTAGAGAATTCCACCCCTAATTACCACACACATCACACAGGATCTCACTCTCAGAAGCTGGCAGTTAACCAGGAACCGCTGCCAGTTTTTGTTCCTGCATCAACAGAGATGTTCAAACAGCCATGACAACAACAATAAACAGCAACAACAAGCAGTACCACTAGAAGTCTACACTGATTAAAATGTGTATTTCATGTGCACTTACTCTGCTCTCTGTTGGTAAAAATAACCCTAGCTGGAAGCAACGCAATTTACTGATTGAGACTTTGAGGAGGTTAAAAGGACAGTGGTAACTTCCCTGGTCGTTTAAAATAGGTTGTTCTTTCCCCTCTAGCTCTCCAAACATTATCTAAACATAAACACTGCATTTGCTTTCTCACCCATACTGATAGATCATCTGTAAGGTGCAGGGCTTCTGACAGCGAAACAAGAAGGCTAGATTAAAGCAGACCTACAAGATGCCTGTTGGACTGTTTAAACACATTTTGGTAGGCATGACCATCCCTCTTACACCAGTGCTGCAAATTCCTTCTGACTGAATCTTAATTAACCAATCAGTCTTTCCTCGCATTTGAATATGCATGCTCTGAGCACTGAGGACGTTCACGAAGAAGACTTCGGCCGTGACAGTTCTGCACACTGAAGCAGATTCACAAAGGGAAGATCAGAACACTGGTGGAATGACAAGTCAGCCTCCATTTCTTGGCCATATTGAGAACAAAGTGCTGAACAAATGCTAACAGATACAATGACAAATCACTTTGTGATGAACACCATGCACTTTTCTACAGCTCTTTTCTTCAGAAAGTTACACTTTAAAGAATGATTCATATGTTTGAATGGACACCTGATGCGTTTTCTTCTTTGATGTGATTCTTTCATCAAGTGATTACACTGGGATCATACTTGGCCACAGTGAGAAAGTGAATCAACTCTGAATCAATTCATCTGCAAGAAGTGACTCAAACATAGGCCTACCATGTGTTTTGGGTAGTGGCATTTTTCACAGATGTGAGCTGCTGAAATGACCCTTGAGATACAACCTTAACCAAAGGACAGAGCTGTAGCACAACAGAAACACCATGTATTCTAGGGATCTGGACCAGCAAATAAACACTGGATGCAATGAACCAAAAGTATCAGTTGCTAGTTAATCATAGGACACCCAAGGACACATATTGACACTTAGGGGCAATTATCATAGCCAATCAACCTGCTAGCATGTTTATGGGAGGTGGGAGGAAACCGGAAAACCCAGAGGAATCCTATATGGACACTGGGAGAACATGTGAAACTCCAAATCAGGGGTCACCAAACTACGGCCCGCGGGCCAGATCCGGCCCGCCACCCCCCTTTGACCGGCCCCCCAGCCCCTCTGCCCCCATCACTTGAACCGGCCCTATGAGGCAATCCCCAAAAGTGGTCATGTCCTATTTTTTTAAATTGCTTTTTGGCAAATAATAACATGTCTGCATCTTGTATTTTGTTGATTTTATCAATTAAAATTGATATTTAGTTATAAAATGAACTATTCATATTTTCCGAATTTTCGTCATATGCTCGCGATCAAGCAGTGACAGGCAGCACATGCGCAGAGAACTGTCAGTGTTCAGGACAGCAAAATGGCTAGCGGTAAGCGAAAAGCTGACAGAGAGTGCAGAGTTTTTAAAGAACAGTGGACCACCGATTATTTTTTCGTTCAGTGCAAGGACCGTGCAGTTTATCTTGTCTCGTCTCGTCTTCTTCCGCTTATCCAGGACCGGGTCGCGGAGGCAGCAGTCTAAGCATGGAAGCCCAAACTTCCCTTTCCCCAGACACCTCGGCCAGCTCCTCGGGAAGAACACCGAGGCGTTCCCAGGCCAGCCGAGAGACATAGTCCCTCCAGCGTGTCCTGGGTCTTCCCCGGGGCCTCCTCCCGGGGGGACATGCCTGGAACACCTCCCCAGGGAGGCGTCCAGGAGGCATCCGAAAAAGATGCCCGAGCCACCTCAGCTGGTTCCTCTCGATGTGGAGGAGCAGCGGCTCTACTCCGAGCTCCTCCCGAGTGACTGTGCTTCTCACCCTATCTCTAAGGGAGCGCCCAGCCACCCTGCGAAGGAAACTCATTTCAGCCGCTTGTATCCGCGATCTTGTTCTTTCTGTCATTACCCAAAGCTCATGACCATAGGTGAGAGTCGGAACGTAGATCGACCGGTAAATTGAGAGCTTCGCCTTTTGGCTCAGCTCCTTCTTCACCACGACGGACCGGTAAAGCGACCGCATCACTGCGGAGGCTGCACCGATCCGCCTGTCGATCTCACGCTCCATCCTTCCCTCACTCGTGAACAAGATCCCGAGATACTTAAACTCCTCCACTTGAGGCAGGACTTCTCCACCAACCTGGAGAGGGCAAGCCACCCTTTTCCGGTCGAGAACCATGGCCTCGGACTTGGAGGTGCTGTTTCTCATCCCAGCCGCTTCACACTCGACTGCAAACCGCCCCAGTGCATGCTGAAGGACCTGGTTTGAAGAAGCCAACAGGACAACATCATCCGCAAAAAGCAGAGATGAAATCCTGTGGTTCCCAAACAGGATTCCTTCCGGCCCCTGGCTGCGCCTAGAAATTCTGTCCATAAAAATTATGAACAGAACCGGTGACAAAGGGCAGCCCTGACGGAGTCCAACATGCACTGGGAACAGGTCTGACTTACTGCCGGCAATGCGAACCAGACTCCTGCTCCGTTCGTACAGGGACCGGACAGCCCTTAGCAAAGAGCCCCGAACCCCATACTCCCGAAGCACCCCCCACAGAATACCACGGGGGACACGGTCGAATGCCTTCTCCAGATCCACAAAGCACATGTGGACTGGTTGGGCAAACTCCCATGAACCCTCGAGCACCCTATGAAGGGTATAGAGCTGGTCCAGTGTTCCGCGACCAGGACGAAAACCGCATTGTTCCTCCTGGATCCGAGGTTCGACTATCGGTCGAATTCTCCTCTCCAGTACCCTGGAGTAAACTTTCCCTGGGAGGCTGAGAAGTGTGATTCCCCTATAATTGGAGCACACTCTCCGGTCCCCTTTCTTAAAAAGAGGGACCACCACCCCAGTCTGCCACTCCAGAGGCACTGTCCCCGACCGCCACGCGATGTTGCAGAGGCGTGTCAACCAAGACAGCCCCACAACATCCAGAGACTTGAGATACTCAGGGCGGATCTCATCCACCCCCGGTGCCTTGCCACCGAGGAGCTTGCAAACCACCTCAGTGACTTCGGCTTGGGTAATGGACGAGTCCACCTCTGAGTCATCAGCCTCAGTCTCCTCAGTGGAAGACATGACGGTGGGATTGAGGAGATCCTCAAAGTATTCCTTCCACCGCCCGACAATGTCCCCAGTCGAGGTCAACAGCTCCCCACCCGCACTGTAAACAGTGTTGGCAGAGTACTGCTTCCCCCTCCTGAGGCGCCGGACGGTTTGCCAGAATTTCTTCGAGGCCGACCGATAGTCCTTCTCCATGGCCTCCCCGAACTCCTCCCAGTTCCGAGTTTTTGCCTCCGCAACTGCCCGAGCTGCAGCACGCCTGGCCTGCCGATACCCGTCGGCTGCCTCAGGAGTCCCGGAGGTCAACATGGCCCGATAGGACTCCTTCTTCAGCTTGACGGCATCCCTTACTTCCGGTGTCCACCACCGGGTTCGGGGATTGCCGCCACGACAGGCACCGGAGACCTTGCGGCCACAGCTCCGAACAGCTGCGTCCACAATGGAGGTAGAGAACATGGTCCACTCAGACTCAATGTCCCCCGCCTCCCTCGGAAGCTGGGAAAAGCTCTCCCGGAGGTGGGAGTTAAAGACCTCCCCAACAGAGTGCTCGGCCAGACGTTCCCAGCAGACCCTCACCATACGTTTGGGCCTGCCAGGTCTGTCCAGCTTCCTCCTCCGCCAGCGGATCCAACTCACCACCAGGTGGTGATCAGTTGACAACTCAGCCCCTCTCTTCACCCGAGTGTCCAAGACATAGGGTCGGAGATCAGATGACACGACTACAAAGTCGATCATCGACCTCCGACCTAAGGTGTCCTGGTGCCACGTGCACTTATGGACACCCCTATGCTCGAACATGGTGTTCGTTATGGACAAACTGTGACTAGCACAGAAGTCCAATAACAAAACACCACTCGGGTTCAGATCGGGGAGGCCGTTCCTCCCAACCACGCCCCTCCAGGTGTCACTGTCATCGCCCACGTGAGCATTGAAGTCCCCCAGTAGCACAATGGAGTCCCCAGTCTGAGCACCCCTCAGTACCTCTCCCAGGGACTCCAAGAAGGCCGGATACTCTATACTGCTATTTGGCCCGTAGGCACAAACAACAGCAAGAGCCCTCTCCCCAATCCGAAGGCGCAGAGAGGCGACCCTCTCGTTCACTGGGGTAAACTCCAACACATGGCGGCTGAGCTGGGGAGCTATAAGGAAGCCCACACCAGCCCGCCGCCGCTCACCATGGGCGACTCCAGAGAAGTGGAAAGTCCAGCCCCTCTCGAGGAGCTGGGTTCCAGAGCCCAAGCTGTGCGTGGAGGTGAGCCCGACTATCTCTAGCCGGTACCTCTCAACCTCCCGCACAAGCTCAGGCTCCTTCCCCCCCAGCGAAGTGACATTCCATGTCCCAACAGCCAGCCGCTGTGTCCGGGGGTCAGGTCGTCGAGGCCCCTGCCTTCGACTGCCACCCAATCCACACTGCACCAAACCCCTACTGCTACCTCTGTGGGTGGTGAACCCACAGGAGGTCGGGCCCACGTCGCCTCTTCGGGCTGAGCCCGGCCGGGCCCCATGGGCAAAGGCCCGACCACCAAGCGCTCGCATACGAGCCCCAACCCCGGGCCTGGCTCCAGGGTGGGGCCCCGGCTGCGTCCTACCGGGCGACGTCACGGTCCTGGATTTTTTCTCCATAGGGGTTTTTTGGTGAACTGCTCTTGGTCTGGCCTGTCACCTAGGACCTGTCTGCCTTGGGAAACCCTAACAGGGGCATAATGCCCCCGACAACATAGCTCCTAGGATCATTCAAGCACACAAACCCCTCCACCACAATAAGGTGGCAGTTCTAGGAGTTTATCTTGTATGTAAAGAAAGTGTGCCGGTTTTCAAAGAATATAATCTGCGTCGTCACTATGAAACCCGCCACAAAGAGTATGCTAGTTTGCAAGGGCAAACAAGAGAAGACAGGATTCGGAGGATGAAATGCGGACTGGCTGCACAACAGAATGTATTCCTTCACCAAACCCAGATCAACCAGGCTGCTGTCTGAGCTAGCTATAAGGTAGCTCACCTACTAGCTACCCATGGAAAGCCGTTTACTGATGGGGACTTTGTTAAAGTATGCATGCTTGCTGTGGCCGAGGAGGTGTGTCCCGACAAGAAGGATGCGCTCAATGCGGTGAGTCTCTCCGCACCTACTATGACCAGGCGAACCGAAGATTTGGGGGACAACGTGTATGACCAGCTGAATGAGAAAGCGTCAGAATTCGAGTTTTTTGCTTTGGCCATGGATGAGAGCAATGACGTGCAGGACACAGCACAACTGCTGTGATCTATTAATCTATTGCTCATATTATTATAATTTCACTGTTTTTTAAAATGTATTTATTTTATAGGCCTATTTATTTGACCTTTATTAAGTGCTGCATACAATTATTATTTATATTATTAATAAGATCAACAGGCCTACCTACAATTTATAATTTTCCACTCACCTTTGCCAGTGTCAATCACCTCAAATAGGCAGATGTTTCTTACCTTGACAGCTTTGATATTATTTTTATTAGAAAATAAATAAATGGAATATCAGTGGTATTTAAAATTAAAACAAAGTGTGAAGACTTGATTACTACTTTTGCAAACCACTAGTAAAGATAAGCAAATATGTGCCAGGAATCAAGTGTTGATATAGTAGTATGGATATAGTAGTGGGGATGGCCGTGCCAGGCTAGTAATCTCTACTACATGATGAGGCCTGCTGGTGGTCATATTTGTCTGGGTCATACAATTCTATGTGATATAGCTGACCCAACCCCGGCCCCCATCAAGGTCAGGAACGACAATGTGGCCCCCAGAGAAAAAAGTTTGGTGACCCCTGCTCCAAATAGACAGTTCAAGATCAGGAATGAACTCAGGACATTAGAGCTGTCAGCTGGCCATGCTAAGGTATTTCCTGTATTTTGAAGCTCTAAAACACTAATTCTTTAAAACAAGGTATTAATTGTAATTTAATTGTGTGAGTGATATCAAAATATAGTCTGCTATTAGGGATATGACCATTCTACTTCTGGCATGTTCCACCAGCTTCTGAATTCCACTTAAGTATGCACATGAGGCTGTGTTTACATTCATGGTCTTTTTTTATTTTGTATATGCACTCCATCTCAGTGCATTTTTAAGCTCCACACTTCCACATGTAAAAGCAACCTTGACCTTTTTACACACACACGCACACACGGGGAATGGAGCCAGAGATCATCATTAATCACTGGTCATCTGTTCACGTTTTATGCAGCCAGTTCAAGTCATTAGTGCTAATGAGAGGGAACGGCTCCAACCAGGGAAACAATCCCATTCCCAAACTGACCATGTTGTCTATCCTTGAATGTTGAAGAAAAAAAAAAACCCTACATTATAGCATCCAGAGAAGGTGCAGTAAACTACATTCAAATCTGTCAGCTTGGTGATTACTTACATTGTTTATACCAAACCCAGAAAAGGTGCTATATCAATGCCGTAACCTTCACAGTCATCCAATGTGCCCATCTTTTACCTGCAACCTTTTATTATCAGCCTGTGCCTCATAGATGAGAGCATCACATTAAGGATAAACTCGCGTCATGGCAGATTATGAGAAGTGAAATAAGGGGAAAGTGGACTGAAATAGATAAGGCCTTTATGTTTTATGTTGTTTTTCCTTTCCTCTAGGACACAGATTAGAAGAGAAAAGCTTGAGGATGACAAGGCGCTAAACATAAACAAGGCAGTGAAGGTCTGATCATTTAAGGAGATTAAAAGTAAAGACGAGACAGGGTTCATGGGACAGGGTTTCATTTGATAAGCACCAAACAACAGCATAACTGAGCTGTTTATATACAACCTTAAATCAGAAAAAGTTGGGACATACAATAACTGAGCTGTCAGTTTTTCCTTTAATTTGATACCCATCACTTCTGGGCTTGCTTTTATAGGAAATTAGTCAGTGACAATGGTGTGATGCTGATGTGATGTTACTGTACCTGCCTGAAGTTTGTTTTCCTAAAATAGCACATCTTGAATCTTTTATTTCTCTGATGTCATATCAATTTGCCAGTTGATTACATGTTTTCATTTATAAACAACAATAAAAAAAATATACATCATACATTTATGGTCACATGAAAAAATAAGTACTACTTCTTCTTCTTTTGGCTGTTCCCGATTAGGGGTCACCACAGCAGATCTTTTGTCTCCATTGCTCTCTGTCTTCTGCATCCATCTCGACCACACCTGCCACTTTCATGTCCTCTCTCACCGCATCCATGTATTTCCTCTTTAGCCTTCCTCATTTTCGTGTGCCTGGCAGCTCCATCCTCAATATTCTCCTTCCAACATGCTCTGCATCTCTTCTCAGGATGTGCCCATACCATCTCAGTCTCATCTCTCTTAGCTTAATTACCAAGCTCTCCACATGTGCTGCCCCTCTGATGTGCTTGTTCCTTATCCTGTCCAACCTTGTCAGTCCCATCGCAAACCTTAACATCCTCAACTCCGCCACCTCCAACTTTGCCTCCTGTCTCTTCATTAAGGGTACTGTCTCCAATCCATACATCACAGCTGGTCTCACTACTGTCTTATACAGCTTACCTTTCACTTTTGCTGGGACTTTCCTATCACAAATGACTCCTGAAAACCTTCTCCAACTGCGCCACCCTGCCTGCACTCTCTTTCTCACCTCACTATTGCAGTCCCCATTTTCCTGTACAGTTGACCCCAGGTACTTGAATTCACCAACTTTCTTTATGTCTACTCCTTGCATCTTCACTACACTCTCATCCCCGTTCTCATTGATGCACATGTATTCTGTTTTGCTACTGCTCACCTTCATTCCTCTTCGTTCCAATGCATACCTCTATCTCTCCAAACCCAGCTCAACCTCCTTTCTACTTTCACCACATATCATAATATCATCTGCAAACATCATGTTCCATGGTGACTCTTGCCTCACTTCATCCGTCAAGCTATCCATCACTATGGCAAACAAGAAAGGACTCAAAATAGATCCTTGATGAAGTCCAACCTTCACCTTGAACCATTCAGTCATTCCAACTGCACATCTCACTGCTGTTTCACTGTTCTCATACATGTCTTGCACCACTCTAATATACTTCTCCTTCACTCCACACTTTCTCATACAATACCATAACTCATCTCTCGGCACTCTATTGTATGCCTTCTCCAGGTCTACAAACACACAATGTAGCTTTCTCTGGCCTTCCCTGTACTTCTCCATTAACATTCTTAAAGCAAAAATTGCATCTGGCGTGCTCTTCCTTGGCATAAACCTGTATTGCTGTTCACAGATTGCTACCTCTCTTCTCAATCTTGCCTCCAATACCCTTTTCCATAACTTCATGGTGTGGCTCATCAATTTTATCCCTCTGTAATTACTGCAGCTCTGTACATCTCCCTTATTCTTGTATATTGGGACTAGCGCACACTTTCTCCATTCATTTGGCATTTTCTCATTCTCTAGGATCTTATTAAACAATCTCGTTAGGAACTCCACAGCCGTCTCACCCAAACATCTCCAAGCCTCAATTGGGATACCATCTGGTCCGACTGCTTTCCCAGTCTTTATTCTTTTCATGGCTGCCCTCACCTCATCCTTACTAACCAAATCTACTTCCTGATTTGCTGTCTCTAATGAATCTGACCTTTTCTCTCTTGGATTCTCCTCATTTAATAAATCCTCAAAGTACTCTTTCCACCTTCTTAATACACTCTCTTTGTTTGTCAGCACATTTACATTTACATCTTTCATGCCGCCTTTCACCTGGGCGGCACGGTGGTGTAGTGGTTAGCACTGTCACCTCACAGCAAGAAGGTCCGGGTTTGAACCCCGTGGCCGGCGAGGGCCTTTCTGTGTGGAGTTTGCATGTTCGGGTGCTCCGGTTTCCCCCACAGTCCAAAGACATGCAGGTTAGGTTAACTGGTGACTCTAAATTGACCGTAGGTGTGAATGGTTGTCTGTGTGTCAGCCCTGTGATGACCTGGCGACTTGTCCAGGGTGTACCCCGCCTTTCACCCATAGTTAGCTGGGATAGGCTCCAGCTTGCCTGCGACCCTGTTGAACAGGATAAAGCGGCTAGAGATAATGAGATGAGATGACGCTTACCTGCTGTACATCCCTCGCTTCCCTGTTTCTCTGCCTAGCTAGTCTGTACAGGTCTTTCTGTCCTTCTTTGGTCTCCAGTCTTTCATACAACTCCTGGTATGCATCTGCTTTTGGCTTTGCTACTGCTCTTTTCGCCTTCTGTCTCATCTCTGTTAGGGTTTTGCTGGGATTCGAACTCGGGTCACTGATGTGATAATCCAGCAAACCCCCACTAGGCCACCAGGGGGATGACTCAAGTGCAGAGGCGTGAGGCGAAAGTAGAGTATAAAAAACAGTTTATTTACAATATGTACAGTCCACAGCAAAAACAAAAGAATAATCCAAAAGCTCAGAGGATAAGAAAAAATAAAAATATCCAAAGGTACAATGTCCAAAAAGAGAAAAGACAAAAAATGCTAATGCCCAGAAGATTCAAAATGTAAAGTGCAAAGTCCAAAAAAACAAAATACCAAAAAACACTAGGAGATAAACAAGGTACACGGGACAGAGGTAACTTAGCCAAGAGCAGCATAGCATAAAGACTCCGTGACAAGAGGACGGACCTGAGGGGGTATAAGTACACAAACTAATTAAGGAACAGGGCGGGGCAGGAAACAGGCAGTCAAGACAAAACACAGAACACAGTGGCGACCTCTAGAGGCCAAAACAAACATGACAAGAAAAAGGGAATAACAGCGGCCTCTAGAGGCCAAAACAGTCCCAGTCTTAACAATCTCTCTGTATAACCGCCTGCTTTCCTCATCTCTCTGATTGTCCCAATTCTTTTTTGCTAGCCTCTTCTCTTTTATAATTTCCTGCACTTCTTTGTTCCACCACCATGTCTCCTTGTCTTCCTTCCCAATGACCACCCTAGCACCTTCCTTGATGCCTCTCTTACTAGTATAGCAGTAGTATCCCAATCTTCTGGCAGACTTCCAGTACCACTCAATGCTCGTCTCATTTCTTCCCTAAACTCCTTCTGATAATCAATCTCTTTTAGTTTCCACCACTTAATCTTCAGCTCCACTGTTTCATGCTTCCTCTTTTTCACTTTCAAGCTTATCCTGCACAAGACCACTTGATGTTGTCTAGCTACACTCTCCCCTGCCATCACTTGACAGTCAGCAATCTCCTTCAGGTTACCCCTTCTGCAGAGTATGTAGTCCACCTGTGTAGATCTTCCTCCACTCTTAAACGTCACCTTGTGCTGCTCTTTCTTCTCAAAGTATGTATTGACTATTGCCAAATTCATCCTCTTTGAAAAATCAACCACCATTTGCCCTTCCACATTTCTCTCTCTTACATTATATCTGCCCATCACATCCTCATCTCCTCTGTTTCCCTCACCAACATGTCCATTGAAATCTGCTCCTATCAGCATGTGCTCCTCCCTCAGTATACTTTCTACCACTTCATCCATCTTTTTCTAGAAAGACTCTTTCTTTTCATTCTCACATCCAACCTGTGGGGCATATGCACACAACATTGATTACCACTCCTTGAATCTCCAACTTCATGCCCATCACTCTGACACCCTCTTCACATCAATCACACTGTTAACCAACTCTCCCCTCAAAACAATACCAACACCATTTCTCTTTCCATCGACTCCATAATAAAACAACTTGCATCCACCTCCAATGTTCTTGGCCTTGCTTCCCTTCCATCTCGTCTCCTGCACACACAAAATGTCCAACTTCCTTCTTTCCATCATACCTGCTAACTCTCTCGCTCTGCCAGTCAATGTTCCCACATTCAGTGTTCCTACCCTTAATTCTAAGCTCCTTCCCTTCCATCTTTTACGCTCTCTCCTAACACGCCTCCCTCCTCTCTTTCTCCTTCTCTGTTTTGGCACAACAGTAGCATACTTTCCACCAGCACTCTGTTGACCAACAGTACCGGAGGCAGTCGTTGTTAACCCGGGCCCCAACCGATCCGGTATGGTATTTCTCTTTTCAATCCACATGTGAGGTTTGGCACAGTTTTATGCCAGATGCCCTTCCTGACGCAACCATCTCCATTTATCCGGGCTTGGGACCAGCACCAAGAGTATGCTTATGCACCCCCAGTGGCTGGATTATGTGAAAAAATTAGTACATCCCACGAATTTTTTTCCCCCAACATTTGAACAAGCAAACATTTCACCCTCTTTAATACAGTACAGATAAAGGTGATATACTCCAAAAAATATCATAAAATTGGCAGTTTGTTCTCATTTTCATAACTGAAATAAACAAAAAATAAATTTGTCACAAGCAAAAAGTAAGTAAACCCTGACATTTATCACACTTTCAAGTCCATAAAATTAGAATCAGCTTTTCCAGATTAGGTACCATTGATTAGAACCTCCTGCAGGTGGATATGCAGGTGGAATCAGTCTCAGTTAAACTTGACATTGAGGGTCTGGTGTTCTCTTTGCTATTGAAGTGTGTGGCGTCATCATGCCAAGATCTAAAGAGCTCTCTAAGGCCTTCAGTGAGAGAGGAGGAAAGAAAAAAAGCTTGTGGATGCCTATGAATCTGGCAAGGGATTTAAAAAGATCTCTAAATGATTAGAAATAAATCACTCCACTGTAAGGAAACTCATCTACAAGTTGCATAAACTTCAAGCAACTGTCCCAGCAAATTCAGCCTGAAAGCAGGCTGTTTGATGCTCAAAGAAGTCGCCAAGAAACCCAAAATTTCATCACACAATCTGCGGTTAACTCTTGCAACTCTTGGTATAAAAGTGTATCCATCTACAATCAGAAAGAGATTGGACAAATTTGACCTGCTAGGGAGGCATGCCAGGAAAAAGCCTTTGCTGTCCAAAAGGAATGTTAAAGCAAGACTACAGTTTGCCAATGAACATCTTGGCAAAAACCAGGCCTTTTGGAATAAGGTGCTCTGGACAGATGAATCAAAGTTAGAATTGGTCAAATTTGTTATTATTTAGTCAAATTTTTATTATTTGTTATTATTTATTAAATTTGAACACCAGATCCTTGATGTCAGGTTTCAATTTGTTGGTCAAGTTTGACCAATGGAGGACTGACTGCCAGCAGACCCCCCCGACCCATCCAACTCAACATCACCCCAGATGTAAAACCACCACCAGGAACGGCTCTGCCCCGCAGACAGTGGGTCACGCTTAACTGTCTGCACACTAGGGTTGGCCAATCCGGTACGAACATGCACCACTGAGGGCTGCGTCCATCCACAGCATGTACTTGTGACAACCCAGAGCAGACTGCCAAGCATATTGTGCATGAGTGTCCCATCCTTCGCTCCCCACCGAGGACACACACATCAACCTGACAAACCCAAATCAGGAGACAATAATTTGGTTACAGCAGCTGCACAGTGTTGCATGATCTATGAAAGAAGAAGAAGAAAGATAGAGTTGTCTGGCCACAGTAACAGGACACATGTGTAGTACAGACCAAAGATGGCTTTTCAGGAGAAGACCCTCATACCAACTGTGAAGCATGGTGGTGGAAATGTTATTTTTTGGGGTTGCGTCACTGCCTTAGGGGCTGGGAAACTTGCATTTGTTGATTCAACTATGAATTCTGAATCATATCAAAAAGTGCTTGAAGGTAATATGAGGCCATCTGTCTGACAGTTCAAGTTGAACTGGAGGTGGATCTTTCAACAGGATAATGATCTTAAGCACACTAGGAAACCCACCAAATAATGGCTTAAAAAAAGAGAAGAATTGAGGGACATGGAATAGCTAACTCAAAGACCTGATTTGAACCCCACTGAAAAGTTGTAGGGGATTTAAAGAAAACCATCAAACATTTTACAACTAAAATAATTTTTCATGGAAGAGTGGTCAAAAAAATTTCAGCAAGCCAATGTCAGATACTGGTGGACAATTATACCAAACCCCAACAAAAAGTTGTTTCTGCTAAAGGGGGGAAATACTAGCTTCTGAGGCCAAGGGTATACTTACTTTCTCCAGAGAAGAATATTACAACCCTGATTCCAAAAAAGTTGGGACAAAGTACAAATTGTAAATAAAAACGGAATGCAATGATGTGGAAGTTTCAAAATTCCATATTTTATTCAGAATAGAACATAGATGACATATCAAATGTTTAAACTGAGAAAATGTACAGTATCATTTAAAGAGAAAAAATAGGTGATTTTAAATTTCATGACAACAACACATCTCAAAAAAGTTGGGACAAGGCCATGTTTACCACTGTGAGACATCCCGTTTTCTCTTTACAACAGTCTGTAAATGTCTGGGGACTGAGGAGACAAGTTGCTCAAGTTTAGGGATAGGAATGTTAACCCATTCTTGTCTAATGTAGGATTCTAGTTGCTCAACTGTCTTAGGTCTTTTTTGTCATATCTTCCGTTTTATGATGCGCCAAATGTTTTCTATGGGTGAAAGATCTGGACTGCAGGCTGGCCAGTTCAGTACCCGGACCCTTCTTCTACGCAGCCATGCTGCTGTAATTGATGCAGTATGTGGTTTGGCATTGTCATGTTGGAAAATGCAAGGTCTTCCCTGAAAGAGACGTCGTCTTGATGGGAGCATATGTTGCTCTAGAACCTGGATATACCTTTCAGCATTGATGGTGTCTTTCCAGATGTGTAAGCTGCCCATGCCACATGCACTAATGCAACCCCATACCATCAGTGATGCAGGCTTCTGAACTGAGCACTGATAATAACTTGGGTCGTCCTTCTCCTCTTTAGTCTGAATGACACGGTGTCCCTGATTTCCATAAAGAACTTCAAATTTTGATTCGTCTGACCACAGAACAGTTTTCCACTTTGCCACAGTCCATTTTAAATGAGCCTTGGCCCAGAGAAGACGTCTGTGCTTCTGGATCATGTTTAGATACGGCTTCTTCTTTGAACTATAGAGTTTTAGCTGGCAACGGCGGCTGGCACAGTGAATTGTGTTCACAGATAATGTTCTCTGGAAATATTCCTGAGCCAATTTTGTGATTTCCAACACAGAAGCATGCCTGCATGTGATGCAGTGCCGTCTAAGGGCCCGAAGATCATGGGCACCCAGTCTGGTTTTCCAGCCTTGACCCTTACGCACAGAGATTCTTCCAGATTCTCTGAATCTTTTGATGATATTATGCACTGTAGATGATATGTTCAAACTCTTTGCAGTTTTACACTGTTGAACTCCTTTCTGATATTGCTCCACTATTTGTCGGTGCAGAATTAGGGGGATTGGTGATCCTCTTCCCATCTTTACTTCTGAGAGCCGCTGCCACTCCAAGATGCTCTTTTTATACCCAGTCATGTTAATGACCTATTACCAATTGACCTAATGAGTTGCAATTTGGTCCTCCAGCTGTTCCTTTTTTGTACCTTTAACTTTTCCAGCCTCTTATTGCCCCTGTCCCAACTTTTTTGAGATGTGTTACTGTCATGAAATTTCAAATGACAGCAATATTTGGCATGAAATTTCAAAATGTCTCACTGTGGCAGTGGGGGCATGGTCAAGCATCGGTCTGTGACCAGAGGGCAGAGTCAGGGAAGGTAAGTGGCAGAATCACTACACCTGATGTGAATTAACCTGTGTTTGTGTGTCTTCCCAGCAACCACGCCCTATATAAGGAGAGAGAGAGCAGAGGAAGAGAGCTCTCCCAAACCAGATGACTTATGTGTGTGTGTATGCGTGTGGCTGGGAGAGCGTATGTTTGTCACTGAAAAGTGCAGAAATAAAGAGTTTTGGAAACTCAGTTCTGGCCTGCCGTACCTCTGTGCTCCACCCACCTGTTCAAAGTTCTACACTCACTTTTGACATTTGATATGTTGTCTATGTTCTATTTTGAATACAATATCAGTTTTTGAGATTTGTAAATTATTGCATTCCGTTTTTATTTACAATTTGTACTTTGTCCCAACTTTTTTGGAATCGGGTTTGTACATCTATTGATATTTTGGTTGAATACATGATCGAAAAAGGTAATTTTCCTTGTGGTTCCGTTCAAGTATATGCCCTTTATCTGTAGGCACTGTATTAAATAGGGTGAAATGTTTGCTTGTTCTAATATGTTGAAACAAATCAGCAATTTCCACGGGATGTACTTATTTTTCTCCATGACCTATATCTGTTTCCAGTTATAATTAATGTTGTGGATGTCCACAAAACAAGTGAGTCCTCTTAGCACATTTAATAACAGCTATAAACTATCCTTCCCCTCTCTCCTGAAGTTAATGCGACCCCAAATCAGAAAAAAAAAGTTGTGATGGTTTTGAAATGCAAATAAAAAAGAGAGCAGTGATTTTCTAAATTTCCTTTGACTTGTATTTCGTTGCAGACAGTACAAACCCAAGATATTTCATGTTTTGTCTGGTCAGTTTCATTTAATTCGTTAATATACTGTCAATAAACAGGTTGAATAGAGGTCAGATGTAAGTGCAGAAGAGTTTATTATAAAAGCAATGATCAGGCATACAGTCCAATATGGCAGTCAGAAATCAAGAACAGTAAACAGGCAAAGGGTCAGGTGAGGCACAAACAGGCTAAACAGGGCTAGCCAATAACAGAATCAAATACCGTACACAGAACAGGAATCAGGAAACCAGGAAAAAAACAAGGCTTGGACATGTCACTCGTAATGCAATACTTTGCAAAGTGAATGAGTCTTCAGTGTCCTTATATGAGTGTGCTGATTATGCCCTAATCTGAGGCAAGTGTGTATCATTAGTGGCGTGTGTGAGTCAGTTTGTTGCATGCACTGATATGTGGCAGGTATGACACATACATGCATTCCTGCATTTCAGGTTTGCAACACATTCCAAAAAAGTTAGGACAGGGCAAATTAGGGTGAGTAATGAGGGAAAATGATTAAATAATTATGTGATTTGAAATAGGTGATATCAGCAGGTGACTGCAATCATAATGTGGTACAAAATCTGTATCCAGGAAAGGCCTCTGAGGAGCAAAGATGGGCTGAGGATCTACAGTTCATCAACAAATGCATGAGATAATTATTGAAATGTTTAAAAACAACAAATATCTTTCCTCAAAGAAAGATATGAAGGGACTTGGATATTTCACCCCTACAGTGCATAATATCATAAAATAATTGAAGGAATCTGGAAGAACTTTGGTGTATAAAGGGCAAGAGCTCAAGCCTAAGCTGAACATCCGTGATCTCCAATTCCTCAGGCGGCACTGCATCAAGAACTGTCATTCATCTATAGCTGATAGAACCACATGGGCTTGGGATTACTTTGGCAAACCTTTGTCAAGCATTACAATACAGAGTTACATCCAAAAACGGCAGTTAAAAAATTACTGTGCAAGAACGAAGTCTGATATTAACTGTGTCCAGAAGTGTTACGTGAGTTAGGCTAACTGGTGGCTCTAAATTGACCATAGGTGTGAATGTAAGTGTGAATGGTTGTTTTTGTCTCTGTGTCAGCTCTGTGATGACCTGGCAACTTGTCCAGGGTGTACCCTGCCTCTCGCCCATAGTCAGCTGGGATAGGCTCCAACTTACCTGCGACCATGTACACAATAAGCAGCTACAGATAATGGATGGATGGATGGATGGATGGATGGATGGATGGATGGATAATGAATGAAGTGTTGAGAACATAGTCCAAATAAGCTCTTGCTTGAGTACTGCTTACTGATCAGTGCCAAGTTTCCCAAAAGCATTGCAGTACAAAGATCATCGTTAAATGGTCGAGCAAGCAGCACAATGAACACTCTCTTTCCTCGTTAAGATGCCCTTAGTGTTAAGAGGCTTTTGGGAAACCCACCCCAGAGCAAGTACACAGAAATTGCCAATATTGAGATTTAAAAACAAAACACTACTTGAACATTAATTTGGCCCTCCATTCCTTCTGGCCTGCAAATTTTTCAATGACTTTCTTTTTAAAGTCAATCATCTTAGGGGAAGCTATGGCCTAATGACTAGAGAAGCACCTTTTGGGACCAAAATGTTGTTGGTTCGCTTCCCTGGACCAGCAAAAATGGCTGAAGTGCCCTTGATCTAACCCCAGGCTGCTCTGGGTATGTTGGGTATGGGCACTCTGGATAAGAGCATCTGCTAAATGCCATTAATGTAATGTAATGTAATCTCAGAAATGAGTCTCTTACCATTGATTGCATGTCAATGCATTCACCCTTTCTCCCATCTAACTGTTCTGCAATGCTAAGCCTGTCAAAGAAACTTAATTTCAAACAGTTGTCAAGATAGCAGTGGCTACTTTCATGCCATTTACACTTTTCAGAAAGGTGTTTAAGGTCCTGTACCCCCATTGTTGTCCACAGCGTTTCAGTGCTGACACTTTGAAAAATAAAGAAACAGGGAAAGCAATAAGACATTACTTATTATTACTTATCGCCAGCGGCACGGTGGTGTAGTGGTTAGCGCTGTCGCCTCACAGCAAGAAGGTCCTGGGTTGGAGCCCCGGGGCTGGTGAGGGCCTTTCTGTGTGGAGTTTGCATGTTCTCCCCGTGTCCGCGTGGGTTTCCTCCGGGTGCTCCGGTTTCCCCCACAGTCCAAAGACATGCAGGTTAGGTTAACTGGTGACTCTAAATTGACCGTAGGTGTGAATGTGAGTGTGAATGGTTGTCAGTGTCTATGTGTCAGCCTGGTGATGACCTGGCGACTTGTCCAGGGTGTACCCCGCCTTTCGCCCATAGTCAGCTGGGATAGGCTCCAGCTTGCCTGCGACCCTGTAGAAGGATAAAGCGGCTAGAGATAATGAGATGAGATGACTTATCGCCAGCTCCATTGGTCATCAGAGTGGGAGAAGCATTGAGTCTAAGCCTGTCCTCAGTAACCTGCTTCTTCATGTTTAAATTGGGCTGGTCTGGTCCAAGCTCCTTTATTCTCTTTTTTCTTCCAGTGTACACCATGTAAAAGAATATTTCTGGAAAAAATAACAGAATTTTCTTTCTCCACAGGTCCACTTGAACTTGTCATCTTGTGAAAGCTCTGGTCTCACGAGCAGCAGTGAGGGACAGCCGCAAATATGAAGGTCCGCAGAAAACTGTCCAATCACATGAAAGGAAAACTGGAAAAACAGTTACAATCATCATTCAGACTATTTTTTATGCCATTTTGATTGGTTGAGTGAAATGCAAATAACTGCTTACAAATAATCGTCTGCTCATTAACAGTTACTACACACTTCTGTATTTTGAGTGCTATGAGATGTAAATAAAACAGTGATTGCATCAGATTTCTTTGCTATCATTTGACTTGTTGCACAAAATTTATAATCAGGATTTTTAAAATATTGAATGATAAAACGATTATTGAACTTGGTTTTCACAAAATATTGTGATTTGTTACTGTATTGCAAGCAATTATTTGCCTCTGCCTTCGGCATTGGCCAATAATTGCTTGCTCAACACTAACAAATCAGGATATTTTGTTCAACCTTGTCCAGTAATTGCTTATTGGCTGCTAATAAAAGGAGTGTCCGGGGTGCACTTTGCTGCCCCCAGGCCAAACTTGAAGCCACCAATTAAAATGCACCCTCAGGTCACCTGCTCTCCAAAAGTCTCTGTAATCACACACTCTCATTTGGCCAGCACCCACATGTTTCTTAAATGAACATTTTGTAAAATGTATCCTGTGCTCATGGAAAAGTTGGAACAGATGAACTAAGGAAATTGCTGAAATGACTAGAATTGGGTTAAGAACTGTCCAATGCATTATTAAAACCTGGAAGGATGTTGATGAACTGTCAACTTCATGAAAAAAAAAAATATGGTCGGAAAAAGATCCTGACTGGGCGTGATCAGAGATCAGTTAAATGCTTGGTGAAACTGAATCATTAAAAAAAAAATCACCAGTAGAACTCATGGCTATGTTTCATAGTGAAATTAAGAGCATTTCCACACTCACAGTGTGATGAGAACTCACAGGATTGGGACTAAACAGATGTGTGTCCATAAGAAAACCATTTGTTTATGAGACTAATCAGGAGAAAAGGCTTCAATTTGCTAGGGAGCATAAAGATTGGACTCTGGAGCAGTGGAAAAAGATCATGTGGTCTGAGGAGTCCAGATTGACCCTATTCCTGAGTGATGGGTGTGTCAGGATAAGAAGGGAAGATCATGAAGCAATGTACCCATCATGCATAGTGGCCACTGTACAAGCCCCCGGAGGCAATGTTATGATCTGGGGTTGTTTTAGTTGGTCAGGTGGAGGCTCAGCAATATTATGGGGAAATAAAATGAAGTCAGCTGATGACCTGAATGTATTGAATGAACAGGTTCACATCAGGGCGGCACGGTGGTGTAGTGGTTAGCGCTGTCGCCTCACAGCAAGAAGGTCCTGGGTTCGAGCCCCAGGGCCGGCGAGGGCCTTTCTGTGTGGAGTTTGCATGTTCTCCCCGTGTCTGCATGGGTTTCCTCCGGGTGCTCCGGTTTCCCCCACAGTCCAAAGACATGCAGGTTAGGCTAATTGGTGACTCTAAATTGACCGTAGGTGTGAATGTGAGTGTGAATGGTTGTCTGTGTATGTGTCAGCCCTGTGATGACCTGGCGACTTGTCCAGGGTGTACCCCGCCTTTCGCCCGTAGTCAGCTGGGATAGGCTCCAGCTTGCCTGCGACCCTGTAGAAGGATAAAGCGGCTAGAGATAATGAGATGAGGTTCACATCAAGGGGCGGCACGGTGGTGTAGTGGTTAGTGCTGTCGCCTCACAGCAAGAAGGTCCGGGTTTGAGCCCTGTGGCCGGCGAGGGCCTTTCTGTGCGGAGTTTGCATGTTCTCCCCGTGTCCGC
The DNA here is from genome assembly GCF_027579695.1 of Neoarius graeffei. Taxonomy (NCBI): domain Eukaryota; kingdom Metazoa; phylum Chordata; class Actinopteri; order Siluriformes; family Ariidae; genus Neoarius; species Neoarius graeffei. Next base: position 28,392,831 of record NC_083579.1, read on the forward strand.
GTGGGTTTCCTCTGGGTGCTCCGGTTTCCCCCACAGTCCAAAGACATGCAGGTTAGGTTAACTGGTGACTCTAAATTGACCGTAGGTGTGAGTGTGAATGGTTGTCTGTGTCTATGTGTCAGCCCTGTGATTACCTGGCGACTTGTCCAGGGTGTACCCCGCCTTTTGCCCGTAGTCAGCTGGGATAGGCTCCAGCTTGCCTGCGACCCTGTAGAACAGGATAAAGCGGCTAGAGATAATGAGATGACATGAGATGAGGTTCACATCAATGGATTTTTTTCTTCCCTGATGGCACAGGGATAAAATTATGGCTCAGATTGTGAAAGAGGTGTCCAGGCAGCATGAGGAATAATTTTCACACATGAATTGGCCACCACAGAGTCCCAACCTTAACTCCATTGAGAATCTTTGGGATGTTGGAGAAGACTTTACACAGTGGCTCGACTCTCCCATCCTCAACACAAATCTTGGTGAAAAATACAACTCTGGACTGAAATAAATATTGTGACACTGAACAAGTTTATTGAAACAATGCCATGGTGAATGCATGCTGTAATCTAAGCTAAAAACGGGCCAATTAAATATTAGAGTGTTCATGTGACTATAAAACAAATCCCTCATTAAAAAAATGTTTTCAACAAAAACAGGTGCCATAATTATTGGCACCCCTTCATTTAATACTTTTGTATAACCTCACTTTGCTAGTAAAACAGCACCAAGTCTGCTCCTGTAACATTTTATAAGGTTGGAGATACAGAAAATGGCATCTGAGATCATTCCTCTTTACACAATCTCTCCACATCATCCAGGGTCCTTGACCCTTTCTTGTGCTCTCTCCTCTTCAGCTCACCCCAGAGGTTTTCAATGGGGTTCAGGTCAGGGGACTAAGATGGCCATAGCAGAAGCCAGATTCTCTGCTCAGAGAACCATTTTTGTGTTGATTTGGACACATGCTTCAGATCATTGTCCTGCTGGAAGATTCAGTTTTAGTTTCCTGGCAGAGGCAGCCAAATTTTTCTTTAAAATATCCTATTTCATGGAGTCCATGATGCCATGTACCCAAACAAGGTTTCCAGGGCCTTTGTTGGAAAAACAGTCCAAAAATATCACAGAACTTCTACCATATTTTACAGTTGGGATTGGGTTCTTTTCATTATAAGCATTCTTCTTTTTACACTAAACCCACAGTGAGTGTTTATTGCCAAAAAAACCCTCCATTTTTGTTTTATCAGACCATAGAACACAGTTCCAAAGTTATAGTAGCATTTCACAAACTTCAGGCGGTGACATTTATGGTTAACTGCCAGAAAAGGCTTTTTTTTTTCCTGACAACCATCCAAATAATAAACTGGTCTCCTAACAAAATTGACACAGTTTTCTCGATGAGAAGTTTGGGTTCGGGGGAACCCGTTTGTCCTGCCAGAACATTTGCGGCTGGTTACACAATGGACGCGTGGGAGCGGTGGCGGGTCGTGTGCCTGGCGATTCTTCTGTGGAGGATGTTGAAGATATCTACCTATTCGGAACCATGATTACAGGACTTTTGCTGATTGGATTAGGCATTGCCCTGGTATATTGAGGAAATCAGACAATGGTGACAGCTGTTCAAAGCCCCACAAAGCTGCCCGATATGATTGGAGTGGTGGGTAAAGCTGTTGGCACTCAGACTGTGGACATTCAGAACTTTAACCACAAAATGGTTGTTATCTCGGAGCAGCTTTCAGCTTTGCAAAGAATACGTTTTTCGGAGATCAATTTGAATAGAATGGACGGAATGGACAGATATGGATGAGCGGTGTGGATGTGCAAAGACTGTGTCTGGAAAGACCAAACAATTCATATCTTATCGACATTCGGCGCCCTGAGACAGCACCGGCCTTGGTTCAGGCCATTGCTGAGGAAATATTTCCCCCTGAAGGTCACTGCCGGGAGACACTCTCATTCCTCACATTCCTCTCTAACTCTCCGCGGTCGCCATTTTTACCCCCCAGTGTGACAAGCGGGTGCGTGACCAGGCCTTCATGGCTGCAGGAGCACTGGATTACCTCCCCCCCTTACGTCCCGTGTTTAAAGTGTACTTGTGTTGTGTGCTTATGCAAAGGTTTTTTAAATGTTCCCACACTGTACTCCTGACAGGAGCATAGTGGGGGGGGGAGGGGTTCTTTTTTTTCCTTATCTCTCCTCATGTTGTGTTTCCTTTTTATCTTTATCCCTGTCTTCCTGTCCTGTCTACCCTATGTCAATTGTATGTTGTATATGTACGGACAGGTTGACGGCTAATTTCGCTGGTACATGTGACTAGTGACAATAAAGGGCATCATCATCATCATCATCAATCTGTCATCATGGAGGTGGAGTCTGACGGTGGTTTTGGAGACTTGGAAACCCCCAGATTCTACTTTTTCTTGTAATTCACCAACAGTGATCCTTGGGGATTTTTTTCCCCTCTTTTACCTTCCTCCTCACTATACATGGGGGGTAAAATAAACTTGGGTCCTTTTCCAGGAGAGTTTGTACCAGTTCCAGTCAGTGTCTACTTTGTTATTATTGCCCTAACAGTAGAAATGGACTGTAACAGCTTTCAAGGTTGGAAATGAGGAATCGTAGCCAGATGCTACAATTCAAGGTGTGGTCTTTTATTTTTAACCACACTTTTCAGTGACTACTAAACTATACATGTGCGTAGACAGCTGGGGACTACAGCTCTCTCTCTCGTTCCTGCCTGTCTGAAAGACAAACAGACACTTTAATAGACAATCAGTAATTAGACATAGGTGTACCTCATCACACGTTACCTGATGAATCAACCTGCCTCCTTGCCTTTCACAACCAATGCTCCACCACAACCTCACTGCCACATGGACATTTTCAGGTGAGTAGCTTTTTTTTTATAACCGCTCCCTGACTTATGAAGGTCACACACTTCTCCCTCATTTGGTTTGTGTGTTCTCATTTTTCCCATGTTGATGGATGACTAAGGGAATTTGGCCTCTGTGTCACCTCATATTTGTTCTCTGGTTAATCAGGAAGTCATGGATTACAGCTTGAAAGTTCCTACACACTCCAAATCAACTCAAAACTCATCTCATCTCATTATCTCTAGCCACTTTATCCTTCTACAGGGTCACAGGCAAGCTGGAGCCTATCCCAGCTGACTATGGGCGAAAGGCGGGGTACACCCTGGACAAGTTGCCAGGTCATCACAGGGCTGACACATAGACACAGACAACCATTCACACTCACATTCACACCTACGGTCAATTTAGAGTCACCAGTTAACCTAACCTGCATGTCTTTGGACTGTGGGGGAAACTGGAGCACCCGGAGGAAACCCACGCGGACACGGGGAGAACATGCAAACTCCACACAGAAAGGCCCTCGCCGGCCCCAGGGCTCGAACCCAGGACCTTCTTGCTGTGAGGCGACAGCGCTAACCACTACACCACCGTGCCGCCCTCAACTCAAAACTATACAGTTAAAATAGCTTTAATTACATTGTGTTCGCTATCATTTCTCGCCATTTCCAGGAGTGCCAATAAAAGTACAGTGGTGCTTGAAAGTTTGTAAACCCTTTAAAATTTTCTATATTTCTGCATAAATATGACCTAAAACATCATCAGGTTTTCACACGAGTCCTAAAAGTAGATAAAGAGAACCCAGTTAAACAAATGAGACAAAAAATATTATACTTGGCCATTTATTGCTCCAACATTTTTGGGAGAAACAGAAACTTCATCCAGTGACCTTCTTTTCAAGGAAACTCTCATCAGCAGAAAAAAATTATGATGTGGGAAATCGGGAGCTACTCGCAATCAAGCTAGCCCTCAAAGAATGGCACCACTGGTTGGAAGGTGCCAATCACCCATTCATAATCCTAACAGACCATAAGAACCTAGAACAGGGGTGTCAAACCTGATCCATAAAGGGCCATGTGGCTGCAGGTTTTCATTCCAGCCATGCAGCAGCACCCTGATTTGGCTTATTCAATCAACTGACACACCCACCCTTTAATCAAGGGTGGGTGTGGCTGCAAGTATTTGACTGTGTGGACAGTTCAGTTGATTGAATGAGCCAAGTCAGGTGTGCTGCTGCATGGCTGGAATGAAAACCTGCAGCCACAAGGCCCTTTATGGATCAGGTTTGACACCCCTGACCTAGAATATCTCCAGAAGGCCAAGCGGTTAAACCCTCGTCAGGCCAGATGGGCTCTCTTCTTCACAAGAGTCAATTTCACCATCTCTTTCCACCTTGGCTCCAAGAATACTAAAGCTGATGCCCTCTCACAAATCTTTGCGCCCTCTCAGCAGGAGTCTGCTGCCCATCCCATCCTGCCTTCTCAATGCTTCATCCAGTCTATCACTTGGGACCTAGACTGAGAAATCAGAAACTCTCAACCCCAACAACTTCCTGATAATCTTCTACAACCCCGATTCCAAAAAAGTTGGGAAAAAGTACAAATTGTAAATAAAAATGGAATGCAATAATTTACAAATCTCAAAAACTGATATTGTATTCACAATAGAACATAGACAACATATCAAATGTCGAAAGTGAGACATTTTGAAATTTCATACCAAATATTGGCTCATTTGAAATTTCATGACAGCAACACATCTCAAAAAAGTTGGGACAGGGGCAATAAGAGGCTGGAAAAGTTAAAGGTACAAAAAAAGGAACAGCTGGAGGACCAAATTGCAATTCATTAGGTCAATTGGCAATAGGTCATTAACATGACTGGGTATAAAAAGAGCATCTTGGAGTGGCAGCGGCTCTCAGAAGTAAAGATGGGAAGAGGATCACCAATCCCCCTAATTCTGCACCAACAAATAGTGGAGCAATATCAGAAAGGAGTTTGACAGTGTAAAATTGCAAAGAGTTTGAATATATCATCATCTACAGTGCATAATATCATCAAAAGATTCAGAGAATCTGGAAGAATCTCTGTGCGTAAGGGTCAAGGCTGGAAAACCATACTGGGTGCCCATGATCTTTGGGCTCTTAGACGGCACTGCATCACATACAGGCATGCTTCTGTATTGGAAATCACAAAATGGGCTCATGAATATTCAGGGAACATTATCTTTGAGCACAATTCACCATGCCATCCGCTGTTGCCAGCTAAAACTCTATAGTTCAAAGAAGAAGCCATATCTAAACATGATCCAGGAGCGCAGACGTCTTCTCTGGGCCAAGGCTCATTTAAAATGGACTATGGCAAAGTGGAAAACCGTTCTGTGGTCAGACGGATCAAAATTTGAAGTTCTTTATGGAAATCAGGGGCGCCGTGTCATTTGAACTAAGAGGAGAAGGACGACCCAAGTTGTTATCAGCGCTCAGTTCAGAAGCCTGCATCTCTGATGGTATGGGGTTGCATTAGTGCATGTGGCATGGGTAGCTTACACATCTGGAAAGACACCATCAATGCTGAAAGGTATATCCAGGTTCTAGAGCAACATATGCTCCCATCCAGACAACGTCTCTTTCAGGGAAGACCTTGCATTTTCCAACATGACAATGCCAAACCACATACTGCATCAATTACAGCATCAAGGCTGCGTAGAAGAAGGGTCCGGGTACTGAACTGGCCAGCCTGCAGTCCAGATCTTTCACCCATAGAAAACATTTGGCGCATCATAAAACGGAAGATACGACAAAAAAGACCCAAGACAGTTGAGCAATTAGAATCCTACATTAGGCAAGAATGGGTTAACATTCCTATCCCTAAACTTGAGCAACTTGTCTCCTCAGTCCCCAGACATTTACAGACTGTTGTAAAGAGAAAACGGGATGTCTCACAGTGGTAAACATGGCCTTGTCCCAACTTTTTTGAGATGTGTTGTTGTCATGAAATTTAAAATCACCTAATTTTTCTCTTTAAATGATACATTTTCTCAGTTTAAACATTTGATATGTCATCTATGTTCTATTCTGAATAAAATATGGAATTTTGAAACTTCCACATCATTGCATTCCGTTTTTATTTACAATATGTACTTTGTCCCAACTTTTTTGGAATCAGGGTTGTACCTGGTCTACTATATGTGCCCAAACAACTCAGAAGCAGACTCATCACATGGGCACACGCATCACCCACCACAGGACACCCGGGCAGCCATCACACCCATCAGATGCTTCTGTCATGATCCACCCCGGACTTCCACTCCGGAGATTTACTATCTCCCAGTTCAGCGCAATCCGGATCCGGGATGGGACTTCCATCTTGTCAGCCTTCACTTCCTGGTCTGCTCTGCTGTGTATAAATAGACCGTTCTCAGAAGGGGACTTTGCCAGAACGTCTTGTCTGTTTCTCATGTCGTCTCTGTGCCATTTTTTTTTTGCTTCCTGCAATTTTGCTCTCTGTTTTGTCTAGTCTTAGCCCCAGTTTTTTGCACTCACATTTTGTCAGTTTTTTCATGTCTTTTGCACTGTTTTTTGTCTCCAGTTTTTGTCAGAACTATTTTTCATGTTTTTTCATATTAGCACTTTGTCTTTGTCTACCTCGTTATTGTCTGGATTATTTTTTGCTATTTTTGTTTGTTGACTCTTTTTGGACTTTAATTAAATCATTTTTATTCATTGGATTTTCTGGTCTGTGTTCTGCTATTGGATCCGAACTCATCACATCTCGCCACCCTTAACAGTGCGTTCTGGCCAACATGGATCCAGCGGAACTTAACCATCTGAGAAAGGCTATGCAGCAGTAAGGAGCCCTTCTCAGGACCCACCAACAGGAACTCAGGCAGATCACTCAGAACCTGGCCACCCTGTCCGACTCACTCAACCTCCTAGCCACACAACTCCAGCACTCCCAAGCCATGCCTACCCCTGCCCAGCCGTCTCTTTCTTCACCTCCTGCCACCGCCGCTCTCCACGAACCAAGACTCCCTTTGCCTCAGCCCTACAGTCGTGAATCAGGTACCTGCAGATCTTTTTTGTCACAGTGTTCACTGATCTTGGAGCTCCAACCTCTGGCTTTCCCCACAGAATGCTCCCGGGTAGCCTATACCATCATGCTCTTCACTGGCAAGGCCAGGGAATGGGGGACGGCGGTCTGGGACACCGATGCTCCCTGTTGTTCTAGCTTCAATGAATTCTCTGAGAAAGTGAAGTGAAGATTTGACTGCTCTCTGTCCGGCTGGGAGGCGGCAAGAGAGCTCATGGAGCTGTGGCAGGGGTCCCGATCTACCTCGGATTATGCCATCAAGTTCCAGACATTGGCAGCGTCATGCGGTTGGAACGAGAGTGCCCTGGTTGACGAGTTCCTACATGGCTTATCCGACGCCATCAAGGATGAACTCGTCTCGCGGGAACTGCCGTCAGACCTCTCCAGCCTGACGGACCTTGCCAATCATATTGATGCACAGGTCCAACAACTGAGGAGAGAGAGGAGTCGCCACAATTTCAACCCCTCTCCACCACCCACCTCATCCATCGAATCCATGCAGGTAGATCAGGTACAGGTGTCAGCAGAGGAAGGACTGCACCAACGGAGCATGGGGGCTTATTTCTACTGCGGTCAGCAGGGACACATCTGCTGAGCCTGCCCGCTAAAAGGACCAGCCCACCAGTGAATTGAGGGGCCCTGGTGAGCAATGCTCGGAACCAGTCCCCTGCCGACCGACCATTGCTCCCCATCATCATCACGCTCAACAATCGCCATCACCATCTTCAGGCGCTCGTCACCTCAGGGGCAGACAGCAACCTGATCTGCTCCGCCACCGCCAAGGATCTCGGAATCCCGTTACTCGCCCTCGAGGTCCCTCTCACCATCCTGACACTCAATGGCACTGGCTTGACCACCATCACTTACCTCGCCACTCTGCTCACCCTAAAGATTTCAGGCAATCACTCTGAAACTATACAACTTCACGTCATGAACAACCCTCACGTTCCCGTTATTCTTGGATTACCCTGGTTGATGCAGCACAACCCTCACTTAAACTGGACTGACCATACCATCTTAGGCTGAAGTCCTTCCTGCCTGGCCTCCTGCCTGAACTCTCCTCTGCCTCCCGCCAAACCACTTCAGCCCTCAGCCAGCGAGTTTCCCAACCTTTCTCATATGCCTCTGGAATATCTGGACCTCAAGCCTGTCTTCAGTAAGACCCGAGCAGTGTCCCTTCCTCCTCATAGGCCCTATGACTGTGGTATCGACCTCCTGCCAGGGATGGCACCACCCAAGGGACGTCTCTACTCTCTTTCCCCTGCCAAGAGACAAGCCATGGAGAAATACATCACTGAGTCTCTGGCACCTGGGATCATCCGCACTTCCTCCTCTCCAACAGGAGTGGGATTCTTCTTCATGGAGAAGAAAGACAAGTTGCTCCACCCCTGCATTGACTATCGAGGTCTCAATGCCATCACAGTCAAGAACCGCTACCCACTACCACTCATGACTACAGCCTTCGAACTACTCCAGGGAGCTAAGGTGTTCACTAAATTGGACTTATGCAACGCCTATCACCTAGTTAGGATCAGGGAAGGGGATGAGTGGGAGATGGCCCTCAACACCAACACAGGCCACTATGAGTACCTCGTAGTCCCTTTTGGCCTGACTAACATGCCCGCGGTATTCCAGGCATTGGGTAATGATGTCTTGAGGGACTTAACACCTTTGTCTTTGTTTACCTGGATGATATCTTGATTTTCTCTCACTCCCTGGAGGAACATCGGGGTCACGTCCGGCAGGTTCTTCAACACCTGCTGGAGAATAAACTGTTCATTAAGGCAGAGAAGAGCAAGTTCCACCAAGGCTCAGTCTCATTCCTGGGGTTCATCACTTCACCAGCCAAGATCCAGATGGACCCCCTCAAGCTGGAGGCAGTCGCTGACTGGCCCACCCCATCTTCGAGATGAGAGCTCCAGCACTTCCTGGGGTTCGCCAACTTTTACAGGCGTTTCATCTGCAACTTCAGCACGGTGGCCAGACCTCTCTCAGCCCTGACCTTGACCAAGACTAAGTTCAAGTGGGGGGAGGAAGCAGAGAAAGCCTTTTCCAGTCTCAAGCACAGGTTTACCACAGCACCCATTCTCTCCATACCCGATTCTACCAAGCAGTTTATTGTCGAGATCGATGCCTCCGAGTCAGAGGTTGGAGCCATCCTATCCCAGAGGGCCAACGACAACAAGGTCCACCCATGCTCCTTCTTCTCCCACCGGCTATCCTCAGCCGAACGAAACTACGACATTGGCAACTGAGAACTACTGGCCGTGAAACTAACCTTGGAGGAGTGGAGGCACTGGCTCGAGGGGTCTGATCTCCCCTTCCTAGTCTGGACCAACCATAAAAACCTCAAGTCTGCCAAACATCTCAACTCTCGTCAAGCCCATTGGTCTCTCTTCTCTCGATTCAACTTCACACTCTCCTACCACCCAGGCTCCAAGAATGGCAAACCCAACGTCCTGTCCAGGATGTTCTCTTCCCACCAAGAGGAGTCCAAGCCACCCGAGACTATCCTTCTTCCATGCTGCCTGGTGGGAGCCGCTATTCTAGAAGTTGAGATGCTCGTGCAGAAGGCCCTGGAGCAGGACCCCGGTGAAGGTAACTCCAACAATATTCCTCGTAACCATCTATTTGTTCCTTGCCATGTGTCAACTCAGGTGCTGCAGTGGGGTTACGGTTCCAAGCTGGCCTGTCATCCGGGAGCCACCTGAACCCTGGCTCTCATCCAGCAGCGTTTTTGATGGCCATCCATCAAGGAGGATGTCCAGGAGTTCGTGGCAGCCTGTGACACATGCTCCCAGAATAAGACAGCCAATCACCAATGCTGGCTTATTAAGACCCCTTCCTATGCTGCATTGACCTTGGTCTCACATTGCCCTGGACTTCATCACAGGACTCCCCAACTCAGGTGGCAATACATGCATCCTCACTGTCATTGACCGTTTTTCAAAGACTGTTCATTTCATTCTTCTGCCCAAGCTCCCCTCAGCCAAAGAGACCGCAGAACTACTTGTCCACCATGTTTTCCACCTACATGGTCTGCCTACCGACATTGTTTCTGACCAGGGTCCTCAGTTCACTGCACAGTTCTGGAGAGCCTTCTGCAAACTCATCGGGGCCACCTGTAGTCTCTCCTCAGGCTTCCACCCACAGACCAATGGCCAAGCAGAATGGGCTAACCAAGCTTTGGAGGTTGCACTCAGGTGCATGGCATCCAGGGATGCCAGTTCTTGGAGCAAGTATCTACCTTGGATCGAATATGCACATAACACTCTCCCTTCCTCTGCCACAGGTCTCTCTCCATTCCAGTGCTCACTAGGGTATCAACCACCACTGTTTCCCAGCCAGGAGGAGGAGGTCTCCGTACTATCAGCCCAGACCTTTATACACTGCTGCAGGAGAATGTGGGCATTGGCCTAGAGAAGACTCATTCACTCCACACTCGCATCCAAGAAGCAGGCTGATAAACGTTGCTCCAAGGCACCCACCTACCGAGTGGGTCAACAAGTTATGCTCTCCACATGCCATCTGCCACTTAGGGCCATTTCTCGCAAGCTGGTACCCAGGTTCCTTGGACTCTTCCTCATCAAGAAGGTAATCAACCCATGTTCCATTAGACTGGCATTACCACTCATCATGCGACGTGTTCACCCCACCTTTCATATGGTATATCACAGCTTAAACCTCTGGTTTCTAGTCTTTTGCCAGGTCTCAGCCATCAAAGAGTGGTTCTCTCACAGCCAGGCAATATGGGAGGAGGTCCACCAGCGTATTGAGACTATCAATGCCAAGTACAAGAAGTATGCTGATAAGCACCGTGCAGAAACTCCAACCTATAACCCAGGTGACAGAGTTTGGGTAGCTACTAAAAAACTTCAGGGAACCCAACTCCTGCAGAAAGTTCCAGCCATATTTTATTGGGCCTTTTAAAGTGCTGAAACACATAAATGAAGTCTCGTACAGACTAGAACTCCCTCCTCATAGCAGGGTGTCACCTACATCCCATGTGTCCTACCTCAAACCTGCCATCCTGGGATCTCTCCTGGAGAACTCACCTAGACAAGAACACCCAGCTCTTGACTTGGAGGGTGAACCCATCTACCAGATAAACAAGATCCTCAACTCTAGATGTCAAAGAGGGCAGATTGAATACCTGGTAGACTGGGTGGGTTACGGACCCGAAGAACAGAGCTGGGTTCCAGCCAAAGACATCCTAGATCCACTGCTGAAGCAAGAATTCCATGCTCTATGCCCAGACAAACCTGCACCCAGAGGTAGGGGGGTGTCCTTGAAAGACTATAGCTCCCAGTGGGAGCTCCTCGGGGGGCTCTGTCAGTAAACCCACTGAAACTGTCCAAACTACAAACATGGACACCGTGGACTACACTCCCAAGAAGTCACAGTGCCCTCTGTCTCCCGATTATTGAACTCAGCTGTCACTCATCATTCCAATTTGTCCCCCTGCCTATATAAACCCTTCTCTCACACCACTCCATTGTGAAGTATCATTCTGCCTATATCCGTTCATAACAAGCCTTGTTGTTTTCTGACTGACTCTCATTCTTCTGACATTTGCTTGTCTATTTTCTGTTTTCTCTCTTTGCCTTTCCCTCTTAAAGCTGTTTGCTGATCCCCTGACCCTCACTAGTTCTATGACTCTGATTCTTGTCTCTTGTTTTGGCTCTGTTACTGTTTGCTCCTCGTCACTCTTCTGCACATACATCCAAAAGTGCCTGCACCATGACACCTTCCAAAGATATGCTTTCGCATATCTACATATACATGCAGAATTTGTAAGTGAATGTGGGTAAAAATAAATAAATTAATTAAAATAAAGAAATAAATAAATACTACATTTAAAAATCCTCATGTATTAACTGATAAAGTGAATGTCCTCTTTTCATGTTCATTACTTATTCAATTAACTATACCATTTTGCTTAAAAACATCATTACTCTGCCATATTTACTACTAGCGAGAATTTGACATGTCGACTCAGTTTATTTATGGAGCGTTTTTAACAACAGACATTGTCACAAAGCAGCTTGACAGAAAATCAAAGACTTTAAACATGAGATAATTTTATCCCTAATTTATCCCCAATGAGCAAGCCAGACTTGCTGCCTAACCAATTATGATTCTAGAGTCAGTGGTAGTCTAACCAAGCATAAGGAAAGAAATCAGACCAACTCAGTTCAATACAGTATATCCAATTCATGTTGGCAAATTAGCAACTTTGCAACTCGCCTCAACATGCTTTGATGCAGTTCATGGAGGAGGCAAAGGAGATGCGCTATTTTGTACAGTGGTGCTTGAAAGTTTGTGAACCCTTTAGAATTTTCTATATTTCTGCATAAACATGACCTAAAACATCATCAGGTTTTCACACAAGTCCTAAAAGTAGATAAAGAGAACCCAGTTAAACAAATGAGACAAAAAATATTAGACTTGGTCATTATTTATTGAGGAAAATGATCCAATATTACATATCTGTGACTGGCAAAAGTATGTGAACCTTTGCTTTCAGTCTCTGGTGTGACCTGCTTGTGTAGTAATAACTGCAACTAAGCTTTTCTGGTAACTGTTGATTAGTCATGCACACCAGCTTGGGGGAATTTTAGCCCATTCCTCTGTACAGAACAGCTTCAACTATGGGATGTCGGTGGGTTTCCTCACATGAACTGCTCACTTCAGGTCCTTCCACAACATTTCGATTAGATTAAGGTCAGGACTTTGACTTGACCAAAACATTAACTTTATTCTTCTTTCACCATTCTTTGGTAGAACGACTTGTGTGCTTAGGGTCATTGTCTTGCTGCATGACCCACCTTCTCTTGAGATTCAGTTCATGCACAGATGTCCTGACATTTTCCTTTTAGAATTCACTGGTATAATTCAGAATTTATTGTTCCATTAATGATGGCAAGCCGTCCTGGCCCAGATGCAGCAAAACAGGCCCAAACCATGATACCACCACCACCACCACCATGTTTCACAGATGGGATAAGGTTCTTATGCTGGAGTGCAGCATTTTCCTTTCTCCAAACATAATGCTTGTCATTTAAAGCAAAATGTTGTATTTTGGTCTCATCTGTCCACAAAACATTTTTCCAAAAGCTTTTTGGCTTGTCCACATGATCTTTAGCAAACTGTAGATGAGCAGCAATGTTCTATTTGGAGAGCAGTGGCTTTCTCCTTGCAATCCTGCCATGCACATCATTGTTGTTCAGTGTTCTCCTGATGGTGGACTCATGAACATTAACATTAGCCAATGTGAGAGAGGCCTTCAGTTACTTAAACATTACCCTGGGGTCCTTTGTGACCTCGCCGACTATTACACGCCTTGCTCTTGGAGTGATTTTTGTTGGTTGACCACTCCTGGGGAGGGTAACAATGGTCTTGAATTTCCTCCATTTGTACACAATCTGTCTGACTGTGGATTGGTGGAGTCCAAACTCTTTGGAGATGGTTTTGTAACCTTTTCCAGCCTGATGAGCATCAACAATGCTTTTTCTGAGGTCCTCAGAAATCCCCTTTGTTCGTGCCATGATACACTTCCACAAACATCTGTTGTGAAGATCAAACTTTGATAGATCCCTGTTCTTTCAATAAAACAGGGTGCCCACTCACACCTGATTGTCATCCCATGGATTGAAAACACCTGACTCTAATTTCACTTTCAAATTAACTGCTAATCCTAGAGGTTTACATACTTTTGCCACTTACAGATATGTAATATTGGATCATTTTCCTCAATAAATAAGTGACCAAGTATAATATTTTTGTCTATGTTTAACTGGGTTCTCTTTATCTACTTTTAGGACTTGTGTGAAAATCTGATGATGTTTTAGGGTTATGCAGAAATATAGAAAATTCTAAAGGGTTCACAAACTTTCAAGCACCACTGTATGAGACATTTTGATGAGGTAAATACATGCTACACAGCAAGCTTATAGTGTTAACTACAAGTTCATTGTGTAGCATGAGACGGTCTCTGCAAATGATTTTGATTATTCATAGATTTTTCTGCATTGACAAATGTGATTGGCTACTAAGCTGAAGATGACATATCATATACAGTTATTGGCTGGAAGAGAGAAGAAGAAGACTTTGAAGGTCTAAATTAAAAAATATAAGGAGTAAAAAAGTCATGTTTTTCTTTGAAGTATAATTAAGTATGAGTTCAAGTACTTGATTTCAGTAATACTCAAAGCATAAAACAGTAAAACATTTAAGTATTAGAAAAAGGGAAAATACAAATATTAATAATTAATTTATAAATATTTCCCATCCCTATACTAAATATATTTGAATGAAATTCCATGAAAATGCTTTATTTGTGAATTTTTTTTTTTTAAGCAAAGATCAAGTCAGGTCAGGAGCAAATGCAAAGGTAAAAACAGTCAGCACATAGCTATGTGCCATTGTGAAACCATGAGTAATGGATCAGATCTCAGCATCTTGCAGTGGAACTGCAATAAAATGTTTCCATCTTTATTACATTTAATTTTTCCCACTTTTCATAGTCGAAAATTGTTTTTGTCACTTGTAAGCTTAAAGGGCCATTTGTAAAACCTAGCACAAACATTTTGTGATACTATACTTTTTTCATGCTACTTTTGCACTTTTTAATTATTTTTTATGAAGCATAATTGCATGACCTCTTCAATTGTATGATGCATCAGTTTGCCCCTGCATTTTAATCTTTGTTTATGATGTCCATTTTCATGGCTCTATTCATCCATAATTTCAAATGCCAAGCCTGCTTTTGGCAGATGGAGGGTGCTATAATCGATTTGCATAGAAGCAAGGTGATGAATCTGTACCAGTCTGTCCTTCATCTTTGGCCTTATGTGTTCTGGGTCCGTACAGTGCATGTGTGTGTGTGTGTGTGTGTGTGTGTGTGTTATTCTTTTCCATCCCTAGAGAAAACGTGAAAAGGGCACTGAATGTCAGCGGAGAGTTACGAGGCTCTCTTGATTGACAGGTCGCCTGCTTGGTTGGTCACTGTGTGAAATATGAATACAGTTATCACTGAAAGTTATCCCAGTCCCTCCATCTGGTGGTATTTTCCCAGGTAAATGTATTACTTAAACTATATGTCACATATATGTTAGAATTACATCAGATTGCATCAGAGTTGTGCAGTGTCTGCACTTGGTGAGATATTTGCATCATTTAGCAATCTTTCAGTGGGAAATGCTCTCACATGTTTTGCCATATGCTTTTACCATAGGCTCTCAATGGCCACTGGTAATTGAAAGGACTCATTTGTTATTATATTTTGATATGAATCAAAATGGATGACCTTCTGCCTTTTCTGGAAATTAAAGCAGCAGGGAGTAGCTGTACATTAAAGGTGTGGGGAGCCTGACTGAGTGGCATTACTCACCCGCCAGTGTGCTGCTGCAGAGCAGCCTGGACTTTAATAAAGCTCTGGCTCTGACATGCTCTCCATCACTCCTAATAGAGATATTGTCATAGGCTGCCATTTCCCAACTCTGCAGGCCCCCATGGGCGAATGGATGGGGTGGAGTCAAGGCTCTCATCCGTCCTCATTGTGGCCTGTAACATAAACACAGAGCCTGATAACCACCACAGTGCCTCACTTCCAGCTCTGGGTACATCATAGCAGTGATTGGCTTGCTATCATTTTGGAAAAAATGTGCAATCTTTTTGCTTTAGCACTTATTTAGTGAAGAGTTTTGGTGAAAGGATATGTTAGACAGCTCAGGTTACCTGAGGTAAAAAGCAGAATATGAGCCTCATTGTCATCTCTTAACACACTCATTAGAGAAATAATCATGATACAGGCTTTGCTCTTCTTTGGTATAATGATGATATGATGGCGCGGGAACATCATGAACATTTTGACAGCCACTATCAGATTATTAACTGAATTGATCAGAATTAATATCCATGACACTATTTTGTGGGATGGCACGGTGGTGTAGTGGTTAGCACTGTCGCCTCACGACAAGAAGGTCCTGGGGTCGAGCCCAGCAGCTGGCGAGGGCCTTTCTGTGTGGAGTTTGTTCTCCCCGTGTCTGCGTGGGTTTCCTCCAGGTGGTCTGGTTTCCCCCACAGTCCAAAGACATGCAGGTTAGGTTAATTGGTGGCTCTAAATTGACCATAGGTGTGAATGGTTGTTTGACTCTGTGTCAGCCCTGCGATAACCTGGCGACTTGTCCAGGGCGTACCCTGCCTCTCACCCATAGTCAGCTGGGATAGGATCCAGCCTGCCTGCGACCCTGTAGAACAGGATAAGTGACTACAGATAATGGATGGATGGACACTATTTTGCACATAGCTATCCGACAACTTCATCAAAGCATGACATTCATTGAGTGAGGAATTTACATTACAGGCATTTAGCAGACACTCTTATCCAGAGCCGCGTAGAACATACCCAGAGCAGTCTAGGGAGCAGTTGGGGATTACATGTAGGTGCCTTTCTCAAGGACACTTCAGCCATTCCTGCTGGTCCAGGGAATCAAACCGAAAACCTTTAGGTCCCAAAACTGCTTCTCTAACCTAGTGGGTGGCTTCCCCTCCCACTAGATAGCAAAGTTTTAAACATTTTTAGGCAGACTGACTGTTTTTATGACTGTGTTTGTTAAACTGGATCCTAACACAACAAGCTCTTTGCAAAAGGTTAGCCTAGGCAAGATTAAAAAGATAAAAAAATTCAGCCACAGTGACAACTGATGGGTTTTCCCAGGCACATTTTTTATACCCCTTTCTGAATGTAAGCCCAACTTATGGTCATGCTAAAAACCTATTTGCCCATCCTAAGTATTTACAACTGCTGAATCTTCTGAACAGTTTTTCAATCCTATAACATATCAGGTCTGGGAACAGAGATGGTTGATTTTAATTATTTTACCTTCTCAAGTTGTTGTGTGACACACCAATGTTTTATTTTCCATGAAAAAAACAAGAGAGGAGTGCAACTTTTGCACTCAACTAATATATTCATTCATTCATTCATTCATTCATGTAACTAATTATTAGTTGGTTGTAAAACTGTTTGCATCTCCCATTGTTTTTCTCTGCATGTCATTCATTTTATATAAGTAGTCATTTACATATATGACCTTTCATTTTGATTATGAAGTTTTTAAAATATGATTGAACACTTTTGAACTTTATACAGATTTAAGGTACAAAATTATATTTTAAACCCTCAGAAGCCTCACAGATTGGTGGATTGGAGAGAATTAGAAATACAAAGCCTTTAGTCCAGATGTGACAAAACGGCATCAGACAAGGATTTGCCTCCAAGAAACCAATAATCCCAAATCTACTGGGAAATCAACATGGAAGGATTGTGGGTGAGAAGCTTCTTATCACTGACCAGAACATTTAATTTTTTCATCTCTAATCTACCATCCTGCTCCTGATTTCTTTTTACACTGCTAATTGTTTTCTCTTTTATATTCATCTGCATGACAAAGCCTATCCCAGAAACACTGTGCTAAGGGTGGGAATACACCCTGAATAGAAGGCCAGTCCATCACAGGGCATCAACACATTAAAATACTCAGGTAAATAGTCCACCTGGTAGTTTGTATTTAGAAGGTGGGAGGAAGCTGAAGAGTCAGGAAGAAACCTATATGGACAGAAACACAAAGATGTACTCTATATAATATATATAATCTAAATAATGAACTCTGCACAGACATTAACCCAAGCCCAGGTTCAAACCAGGGACCCTGGAACAGTGATCTTCAGTAGTCGCTTTATCCTGCTCATGGTCATGATAGATCCAGATATAGTGTTGTACAGTGCTCAGCGTAAATGAGTACACCCCCTTTGAAAAGTAACATTTTAAACAATATCTCAATGAACGCAAACAATTTCCAAAATGTTGACAAGACAAAGTTTAATATAACATCTGTTTAACTTACAAGCCCGATTCCAAAAAAGTTGGGACAAAGTACAAATTGTAAATAAAAATGGAATGCAATGATGTGGAAGTTTCAAAATTCCATATTTTATTCAGAATAGAACATAGATGACATATCAAATGTTTAAACTGAGAAAATGTATCATTTAAAGAGAAAAATTAGGTGATTTTAAATTTCATGACAACAACACATCTCAAAAAAGTTGGGACAAGGCCGTGTTTACCACTGTGAGACATCCCGTTTTCTCTTTACAACAGTCTGTAAATGTCTGGGGACTGAGGAGACAAGTTGCTCAAGTTTAGGGATAGGAATGTTAACCCATTCTTGCCTAATGTAGGATTCTAATTGCTCAACTGTCTTGGGTCTTTTTTGTCATATCTTCCGTTTTATGATGCACCAAATGTTTTCGATGGGTGAAAGATCTGGACTGCAGGCTGGCCAGTTCAGTACCCAGACCCTTCTTCTACGCAGCCATGATGCTGAAATTGATGCAGTATGTGGTTTGGCATTGTCATGTTGGAAAATGCAAGGTCTTCCCTGAAAGAGACGTCGTCTGGATGGGAACATATGTTGCTCTAGAACCTGGATATACTTTTCAGCATTGATGGTGTCTTTCCAGATGTGTAAGCTGCCCATGCCACATGCACTAATGCAACCCCATACCATCAGAGATGCAGGCTTCTGAATTGAGCACTGATAACAACTTGGGTCATCCTTCTCCTCTTTAGTCCGAATGACACGGCATCCCTGATTTCCATAAAGAACTTCAAATTTTGATTCGTCTGACCACAGAACAGTTTTCCACTTTGTCACAGTCCATTTTAAATGAGCCTTGGCCCAGAGAAGACGTCTGCGCTTCTGGATCATGTTTAGATACGGCTTCTTCTTTGAACTATAGAGTTTTAGCTGGCAACAGCGGATGGTACGGTGAATTGTGTTCATAGATAAAGTTCTCTGGAAATATTCCTGAGTCCATTTTGTGATTTCCAATACAGAAGCATGCCTGTATGTGATGCAGTGCCGTCTAAGGGCCCGAAGATCATGGGCACCCAGTATGGTTTTCCAGCCTTGACCCTTACGCACAGAGATTCTTCCAGATTCTCTGAATCTTTTGATATTATGCACTGTAGATGATGATATGTTCAAACTCTTTGCAATTTTACACTGTTGAACTCCTTTCTGATATTGCTCCACTGTTTGTCGGTGCAGAATTAGGGGGATTGGTGATCCTCTTCCCATCTTTACTTCTGAGAGCCGCTGCCACTCCAAGATGCTCTTTTTATACCCAGTCATGTTAATGACCTATTGCCAATTGACCTAATGAGTTGCAATTTGGTCCTCCAGCTGTTCCTTTTTTGTACCTTTTAACTTTTCCAGCCTCTTATTGCCCTGTCCCAACTTTTTTGAGATGCGTTGCTGTCATGAAATTTCAAATGAGCCAATATTTGGCATGAAATTTCAAAATGTCCCACTTTCAACATTTGATATGTTGTCTATGTTCTATTGTGAATACAATATCAGTTTTTGAGATTTGTAAATTATTGCATTCCATTTTTATTTACAATTTGTACTTTGTCCCAACTTTTTTTGGAATCGGGGTTGTATAACGTGAAAGTAAGGTTAATAATATAAACTTAGATTACACATTTTTCAGTTTTACTCAAATTAGAGTGGTGCAAAAATGAGTACACCCCACAAAAAAACTACTACATCTAGTACTTTGTATGGCCTCCATGATTTTTAATGACAGCACCAAGTCTTCTAGGCATGGAATGAACAAGTTGGCAACATTTTGCAACATCAATCTTTTTCCATTCTTCAACAATGACCTCTTTTAGTGACTGGATGCTGGATGGAGAGTGATGCTCAATTTTCTCTTCAGATTTCCCCAAAGAAAATAATTTCTTTACACCACAAAGGTGAAAGCTACAAGAAGACCAGCAAAGCTTTACTCATCAGTCAGAATACTGTAGCAAAAGTGGTACAAAAATTTAAGAAAGATGGAACTGCAACCATCTCACAGAGACATCCAGGTCATCCACGGAAGTTAATACCTCGACAGGAGTGTCTTCTGATGAGAAGGGTTGAAGAAAATCGGCATGCAAGTTCACTGCAGTTATCTAAAGAAGTAGAAAGCCAAACTGTGGTGACTATTTCCCGTGACACAATACGGCGTACACTGCAGAAGGATGGCATGCATGGATGCCATCCATGAAAGAAGCCTCTCCTAAAGCCCAGGCATAAAAAAGCCCGCCTAGAGTTTGCCAGGGCCCATGCTGACAAACATGAAGACTACTGGGAGTCTATACTCTGGAGTGATGAGACCAAGATAAATGTTTTTGGAACTGATGGCTTCAAAACTGTATGGCGTCGCAAAGGTAAGGAATACAAAGAAAAATACATGGTGCCTACAGTGAAACATGGTGGTGGCAGTGTCCTTATGTGGGGCTGCATGAGTGCTGCTGGTGTCGGGGAGCTGCATTTCATTGATGGCATCATGAATTCACAGATGTATTGCTCTATACTGAAAGAGAAGATGCTACCATCACTCCGTGCCCTTGGTCGTCGCGCACTTTTCCAACATGACTAAACACACATCTAAGGCCACTGTTGGATTTCTGAAGAAGAACAGGATGAAAGTGATTCAGTGGCCAAGTATGTCTCCTGATCTGAACCCAATCGAACACCTATGGGGGATTCTGAAGAGACAAGTTGAGCATCACTCTCCACACTTAAATGATTTTGGCTTGATCTCCTTGGGATACAGATTTACAGTTAATTATAACTTACAATTTGGACAGTTTATAATTTATGTAGTCAGTATACAGTAGATGTGGCCAAACAATACACAGGACTGGTATAGTGTACTCTATACCAGCATACAAGTATTCACACTCCTTGGACTCACTTCAACATTTTTCATAGTTACTACCTGGAAATAAACCAGATTTAAAGGGGATTATAGAGGCCTTACACTGGGATCACATATTTTTGTTTATCACGCAGGTTCTGCCATATTGCCGGGCAAACAAAGAAACATAGCCATGAACGTTATTAAAGAAAATCAAGATGACTGCAGTCAGTACAAGCTCCCTGAAATGATTAAAACTTTATTATACCAGCAGACCATGTTACATCCAAAAGCGGAAACCTACAGACATTACAGATCCTTTTAATTTACCCACAAATGTATTTATTTATTTTGCTGTCTGTTCTGGGTGTGAGTGCACTCAGTGCTCACTTGTGTGTGCATGCATCTGTTCACTGCTTTCGATGGATTAAGTGTGATGAGGAATTCTGCTGTGCTTGAGTGTACAAGTGACAAAAATAAAGTCTTCTTCTTCTTAATTTACCCACAAATGTATTTAGTCCACTTGAAAAGTATTTTGCAAACCAGCTACCGGATTTGGGACACTACAACATCCTGAACAATTTAGTATTTGGGACTTTTAAATGCACTGAAGATGCTAAAGACAGGAAAAAAAAAGTACAGATGCCTACTAATATTTTGAGGCAGGTTTCGTGCATGCCGGAATGTTATGGGAAATTCCTGATAAAGAAAGGTACCTTATTATGACAAAGGTAAGCTCAAACATGGACTTCTAATAGTAATAAACAAGCTAGGGCTTAGGTCTAGCATACTGTATTTTATGGTGTTTAGCCTCATCTACATTATCAGTACATAACACATTTTCTGCTAGTCAAGCCAAGCATTAGGTCTAATAAAATATATTGTGTCTAATAAAATATACCATGACCATACAATCTGTTAAAAGCTTAACTATCTAGACCAAAGTTCTGTCCATGTTACGCCAACTTACGAACTTATTAAATGTTAACTTGAGTCAGCTGAGGCTAGATCTACATCTATGGGATGTTTATAACTGAATGGCCTTGAGCTAGCAAAAGTGTGAGGAGAAATAACAGGTGCACAGAGCTTTCACACTAACTTGGTATAAAATGTTCTCCACACACGGGAATGCTTTACTGGCATCCAGTCTTCCTGTTTAACTTCAGTTTGCCATTTTTCTCATCCTTCTGGGTTCACTGAGAAGCAATGAAAAGTTAAGCCAGGTTTATCTCCATGTCTGTTATTACATCCAAAAGCACTACAGGTCTCTAGCATTGTTCTTTTAGATCAGTGGTCACCACTGTAGGTGCAGTAGGCTTATCAAATCAGTCTCATGTAAAAAGGGATCAGTCTCATAAATTCATTAATCATTAATTCAAGTGTCTAATAGTTCATAGCTAAACTATTAAAATCAATGGAATAACTTACAGTAGTGGTGATATTGCTGTAGTTTTAGTGAGTATTGTAGCTCAAATGTAATATGTTTACTCTAGATTTATAACATTCATATAACCACCAAATGAGCGAAGGCAATCAGAATACTTGTTTGGCAGAGGTTGGCACTCAGTGAATGTTGTAGCAACAGACAGGACTCAGTTTATTCTAAAGATACCATTTATTGAAATAGCTGACATGAATTAGCAAACTAATACTGATCAGATATACCAACAATAGCAGCCAAGGAATAATTCAATATAAATGGTGATACAATGTATACAAATAAGAATCAATAGTGTATATGATGATAAGGCACTAATGGTGATCAGAAATAATAAGCTATATGCAAGTTTACAGTGTAGGGGCGAGTGGATGTTAAAATGTGAGAGGGAGATCACATGTTTGTGTGTCTGTGTGAGAGTGTGTGTATGAGTAGGTGTGTGTGAGAGTGTGTGTGTAAGTGTGTGTGTGTGTGTGTGTGTGTATGGAATGCAAATGGAATGCACAAGCCTTGTGCTAGGCCTCGCCTAGAGGGGGATGGTCAACAAGGAAAGCACGTGATGGAGAGAGACAAAGGATCTGTAGTTTTAACTAGTCCAGCTAGGCCTTAAACCCAACTTCTACTCAACCCTTAGCTACTCCTGGAATCCCAATGCTGAGGAGTGGAGTACGACGGAGGGAGTTAGAGAGAGAGAGAGAGAGAGAGAGAGAGAGAGAGCATGCATGATCTAACTAAATACAGATAGTAAACAAAGTAAATCAAACAACACGTGGTCTAAAACTGACTTTCATGTGAATCAAATTGCATACATTAAACCATGAATGAATTCAAATAAACAACACTCTTTACATTAACTAGCCACAACTAAGACTAACAATTGCCCAGATGCCAGCCTTATTTGAGATCGCTCTTGTTTGGTGACTGAAAGTGCGCCATCTGTTATCCAAAGACAGCATGGAGTGCAGGTTCAGGGAGAAAACAGTTCTGTTCCTTTCACTTTTACAGCACGTCAGCTGAAGAGCTTCGGTGTCCCGTCAGTCATCCGGTGATCTGGAAGGAATCTTCTTTGTAGTTCATCGATGTTGAGCAAGGGAAAAGGGATCCGGTTGCCTTTTCTCTTTAAAATACTGTGTGGGCTGCAGTAACTAACTGGTTCAGTTATTATTACAACTATATGAAGATCAACTACATTGAACTTTGGCTAAAGGTCTGGTATCAATTGCTTGTTCTTTGTTCTTCTGTAGCACAGATGCAATGATGTCTCTCTTTCATGCGTGGAAACCCACCGCCAGAGAGAAAGAATTTTGATTCCGCTGCTGGTTTAAAGCACAGCTGTGACGTCACTGTATTTGGTATCCAGTATCATCTCTGTATCCAATACCATTATAGGGAGTCAGAAGAATGGGTGGAGATAGAACATGGCATCAAGTAGAAGAAACCTTTATTTGTCACATGCACACTTCAAGCACAGTGAAATTCATCCTCTGTATTTAACCCATCTGAAGCAGTGAACACACACACACTCAGAGCAGTGGGCAGCCACACCAGAGCGCCCGGGGAGCAGTCAGGACTCAGGTACCTTGCTCAAGGGCACCTCAGCCCAAGGCTGCTCCACGTCAACCTAACTGCATGTCTTTGGATTGCGGGGGAAACCGGAGCACCCAGAGGAAACCCATGCAGACACTTGGATAACATGTAAACTCCACACAGAAAGACCCTTGCCGGCCGCTGGGTTCGAACCCGGAACGTCCTTGCAGTGAGGTGACTGTGCTAACCACTACACCACCATGCTGTACAGGGATTGGTGTGTTCAATACTGTACAGTGAAAGGGGGGAGATGGTTACTATGGCTACGGCATGGCAGCCCCCCCTACACCACCCTGTTGATTGCGATCGACTGGTAGAGCTTTGAGACTGTACCAGTCAATTGTGAAAATAATAGGAAAAATAAAAACATTCAATCTCCTGATGCCTGATAAATATTCAGTTTTGCAAGTACCCCCCTTTCATGAACCAGTTGTAGTATTTTTCATAGTAGCATGAAAGCAATCACTGAGATCAGATAAAAATACTTTTAATTGACCAGTGAGATAAGTCAGAGAAGTGGTTGTCACCTGTTGAACATATCAACACATGAATTGCTTGCTAGGTACTAACTAGCTATCATGGCAGAGGCTCCACAAAAGAAGGCAAAAACCTACAATTTTCATTCAGAATGGGAAGAATTGATTTTTACTTTAATGAAAGACAAATGTATATGTTTGTTATGCCACCAAACACAAGCACTGTCTAAAAGAGGAAATCTGGAGTGGCACCACAACACCAACCACCTGAAATTCAAAGACAGCTATCCACCAAAGAGCACAATCTGTGCTAGAAAAGTTATGGAGCTTAAATCGGAGTTGAAAGCCCAGCAGCCGCTCTTCACTAATCCTGCTGTCCAATGTAAGGCTGCTACTGAAGCATCATTTTGTGTAAGTCACTTCTTGGCTAAACACAAGAAGTCTTTTACAGATGGTGAGTTATTCAAGGAGGCAATGGCTATTATCATAGACATAGTTTTCAATGACTTCAAAAGCAAAGATGACATCAAAACAGCACTCCACGATGTCCCGCTTAGCCCTGCTACAGTGACAAGAAGGGTTGAACTACTGTCAGAGGACATTGTTCAACAAGTGTTGAAGGACATGTCACTTTGTGAATATTTTTCATTGCAATTGGATGAAACATTGGCTGTAGCTCAGCTTGTTATATTTGTCAGAATGGTTTTCCAGGATTCTACAACAAAGGAGGACTTTCTCATTCTTTCACACTTAAATGACCAAACAAGGGGTGATGAAATTTACAGTGAATTTAAAAAAACATGCTTGTGAAAGTTCCATTGCCATTCATAAACTGGTGGCATTACTACTAATGGGCCACCAGCAATGCGCAGTGTGCGTGCTGGTTTTATAGCACTATGCTGCAGTGATCCTGATTTTCCTGACTTCATGAATTATCACTGCATAATTCACCATCAAGCCTTGGTTGGGATGGTCGTGGACTTCTCTCACATTATGACACTGGTGATCAAACCGATAAACTTGATTAGAGAAAAAGCTCTTCAACATTGCTTATTTAAGGCATTATTGGATGAGCTCGATGCCGCTTACAGAGACCTACTTCTCCATGCTGATGTTCTGTAGTTGAGTCGCAGCAAAGTGCTACAGTGATTTGTTGACTTGCTGCCAGAGATAAAGACTTTTCTGTCAACAAGAAATGAGGAGCACGAAGGACTCTCAGATGATGTGCAGCTACTTGACCTGAGATTTCTGATAGACCTAACAGCAAAACTGAATGCACTCAACACTGAGATCCAGAGAAAAGATAGACAACTATCCAACATGATAAGTTCAGTGTTTTGGTGAGTTAGACATCATGGAAGATATTGCTACATTCCTCTCAAACCCATTTCAGCCCATAGCAGCCAAATTCCATCAAGTATTTGCTTTGCCAAGTGGAGTTGACATGGAGATAATTGATTTGCAAAATGACAGAACTGAAAGCCAGATCAAGCGACAGTGACTTTTGGAGACTTGTAAGCACAGTAAACAATTTGTGACCAGGGTGTGATGGGTAACATCTCTGCAGACCCATCACACCCTGGTCACAAATTGTTTAAACTTCTCCCCTCTGGGAGACGCTATAGAACACTGTATGCAAAAACAACCAGACACACTGCAAAAAATGATATCTTAGCAAGTAAAAATATCTTGAAAATAGTTGAAATGATCTAACATTTCCTATTAGAAGAATACAAGACACCAATTCTGAGATTATTAAGCCTATTTCTAGATTGCAACCAACTTGTTCTAAGATGTCTTATCAAGTAAAACTATCTGTCCATGCAGCAAGATAATTTCACTTGTATTAAGTAATTTTGTCCTCAAATTCAGTTTTCAAATTTTTGCAGTGCACAAAAACAGTTTTTTCCCTCAGGCTGTCTCTGTGATGAACAGCTAAAACCAGACTCAAATATCAGTAACATCAACTGTGAAATATCTGCACACTCATACTGTCATTCTGTGCACACTGTATATTTATATTTACTAATTCATCCTTGCACTATGCTGTCTATACATATAGTCAAGTCAAGTCAACTTTATTGTCAAATATGCTATACATGCTCGACATACAGCACAGATGAAATTTCAGTCCTCTCTGACCCACGGTGCAAACGGGCAATGCAATAAATAAAAATAGAATAACTGAAAAACAATATAAACAGTATAAACACTCTAGATAAGAACTAGACATAGACTAAACACTCATATACAGTATATATAATATATACACACACATAAATTGGAGCAAATAAACAGTCAAGGGCACTTGAGGTATAGCAGGTAAACATGAAATAAGCAGTATAAACAAGAAACTAATAGCTGTTAAGGTGAGGTAGTGTGGAATAGTGCAAATGAGCAAGGTAAAGTGAAATGAGCAGTCCCTGAGTTCAGTGTGTTAATGAATGTTGAGAGTACAGTATGTGTGTGTGTGTATGTGTGTGTGTGTTGGGGGGGACTGTGAGAGTGGCATGTCAGATGCTGAAGGGGGGGGCAGGGGGGTGTGCAGGCAAAATCTGTGGCAGGGGGCAGAGGGGGGAGGAGGGGCAGAATAGGGAGGGAGTTGAGCCTCCTGACCGCCTGGTGAAAGAAACTGTCCTTGAGCCTGCTGGTTTTGGCCCGGAGACTCCGCAGTCTCCTCCCCGACACCAGCAGACTGAAGAGGCTGTGAGATGGGTGGGTGGGGTCACTTGCAATCCTGATGGCTTTGTGGGTGAGGCGGGAGTTATAGATACCCATTAGAGAAGGGAGAGAGACACCAATGATCCTCTCAGCTGCTATCATGATGCGCTGCAGAGTCTTGCAGCAGGACATGGTGCAGGCGCCGTAGTACACGGTGATGCTGCTGGTCAGGATGTTCTCGATGGTGCCTCTGTAGAATGTGTGTGTAGCGGTTCAGTGTTGGTGGGTGGAGCACAGAGGATGGCAGGACAGAGATCAGGTTCAACAATCGCTTTTATTGCTACACTTTTCAATATAACATTCCTTTCACACAGACACACACATGACTGGCGTCTTGTTCGGGGATGAGCTCCCCTCTGCTCTCTGCTCTCCCTCTTTAAATAGGGCATGGTCACTGGGAAGACACACAAACACAGGTTAATTGATGTCAGGTGTAGTGATTCTGCCACTTACCTTCCCTGATTCTGCCCTCCTGTCACAGACCGGCGCTTGACCACGCCCCCGCTGCCACAGTGTGCATGATGGGGGCCGGGACTTTTGCTCTCCTCAGTTTGCGGAGGAAGTACAGATGCTGTTAGGCTTTTTTTGGCCAGTGATGCGGTGTTGTTGCTCCAGGACAGGTCTTCAGAAATGTGCACACCCAGAAACTTGGTGCTGCTCACCCTGTCCACTGCAGCACCATCGATAGATAGTGGAGCATGCTGGATGTGTGCTCTCCTGAAGTCCACAACAATCTCCTTCATCTTCACCACGTTCAGGCGGAAATTGTTGTCCTTGCACCACTTGGCCAAGCGGCTCACCTCACTCCTGTAGATTGTCTCATCGCCATTGTTGATGAGACCCACCACAGTCGTGCCATCCGCAAACTTAATGAAGAGATTAGAGCTGGATGTTGGTGTGCAGTCGTGGTTAGGCAGAGTGAAGAGGAGGGGGCTCAGCACACATCCTTGGGGGGCCCCCATGTTCAATGTGATGGTGCTGGAGGAGTTGCTGCCAACCCGTACAGCCTGTGGTCTCCCCGTCAGGAAGTCCAGCAGCCAGTTGCACAGGGAGGTGTTGAGTTCCAGCTGGTCCAGTTTATGAATGAGCTGCTGAGGAATGATTGTGTTGAATGCTGAGCTAAAGTCTATGAACAGCATTCTGACATATGAGTCTTTTGTCTCCAGGTGGGTGAGGGCTGAGTGGAGGGCAGTGGAGATGGCGTCATCGGTCGAACGGTTGGACTGATATGCAAACTGGAAAGAGTCCATGGCGGGGGGGAGGGCAGACTTGATATGCCGCATGACTAGCCGCTCGAAGCACTTCATGAGGATGGGAGTGAGTGCAACAGGGCGGTAGTCATTGAAGCAGGAGGGAGACGGCTTCTTCAGGACTGGGATGATGGTGGTGGCTTTGAGGCACGAGGGGACAACAGCCTGGCTCAGCGAGATGTTGAAGATGTCTGTAAAGACATCTGTGAGCTCCTCGGCACAGTCTCTCAGGACACGACCAGGAATGTTATCAGGACCCAGGGCTTTCCGTGCATTTGTTGTCCTGAGAGCTCTCCTCATGCTGTCTGGGGACAGCATCAACACCTGGTCGCCGGGAGGTGGTGGGGTCTTCTGTGCCGTGGTGCTGTTGTCTGCCTCAAAGCGAGCGAAGAAGTTGTTCAACTGATTCAGCAGAGACGTGGAGTTGTCACAGGTCTGAGGCGAGGGCTTGTAGTCTGTGATGGTCTGAATCCCCTGCCACAGGTTCCTGGTGTCTCTGCTGTCATTGAAATAGTCAGCAATTTTCCTGGAAAACTGTCTCTTGGCTACCCTGATGCCTCGTGACAGGTTGGCCCTAGCTGTCCTCAGGCCCACCTTGTCCCCAGCTCTGAAGGCAGTGTTCTGAGCCCTCAGGAGCCTGTTGACTTCCCCTGTCAGCCATGGTTTCTGATTGGCCTGAATGGAGATGGTTCTGGTGACTGTAACATCATCCATGCACTTCCTCATGTAGGCAGTTACGGTCTCCATGTACTCTTGGAGATCTGTGGTGTTGTTGTAGGTGGCCGCCTGTCTGAACATGCTCCAGTCAGTGGTGTGTGAATATATATATATATATATATATATATATATATATATATATATATATATACACTGTATATACAGTGGTGCTTGAAAGTTTGTGAACCCTTTAGAGTTTTCTATATTTTTGCTTAAATATGACCTAAAACAACATCAGATTTTCACACAAGTCGTAAAAGTAGATAAAGAGAACCCAGTTAAACAAATGATACAAAATATTATACTTGGTCATTTATTTATTGAGGAAAATGATCCAATATTACATATCTGTGAGTGGCAAAAGTATGTGAACCTCTAGGATTAACAGTTAATTTGAAAATGAAATTAGAGTCAGGTGTTTTCAAATCAATGGGATGACAATCAGGTGTGAGTGGGCACCTTGTTTTATTGAAAGAACAGGGATCTATCAAAGTCTGATCTTCACAACACATGGTTGTGGAAGTGTATCATGGCACGAACAAAGGAGATTCCTGAGGACCTCAGAAAAAGCATTGTTGATGCTCATCAGGCTGGAAAAGGTTACAAAACCATCTCTAAAGAGTTTGGACTCCACCAATACACAGTCAGACAGATTGTGTACAAATGGAGGAAATTCAAGACCATTGTTACCCTCCCCAGGAGTGGTTGACCAACAAAGATCACTCCAAGACCAAGGCATGTAATAGTCGGCAAGGTCACAAAGGACCACAGGGTTACTTGTAAGCAACTGAAGGCCTCTCTCACATTGGTTAATGTTCCTGAGTCCACCATCAGGAGAACACTGAACAACAATGGTGTGCATGGCAGGGTTGCAAGGAGAAAGCCACCACTCTCCAAAAGTAACATTGCTGCTCGTCTTCAGTTTGCTAAAGATCACGTGGACAAGCCAGAAGTCTATTAGAAAAATGTTTTGTGGACAGATGAGACCAAAATAGAACTTTTTGGTTTAAATGAGAAGCGTTATGTTTGGAGAAAGGAAAACACTGCATTCCAGCATAAGAACCTTATCCCATCTGTGAAACATGATGGTGGTAGTATCATGGTTTGGGCCTGTTTTGCTGCATCTGGGCCAGGACAGCTTGCCATCATTGATGGAACAATGAATTCTGAATTATACCAGCAAATTCTAAAGGAAAATGTCAGGACATCTGTCCATGAACTGAATCTCAAGAGAAGGTGGGTCATGCAGCAAGACAACGACCCTAAGCACACAAGTCGTTCTACCAAAGAATGGTTAAAGAAGAATAAAGTTAATGTTTTGGAATGGCCAAATCAAAGTCCTGACCTTAATCCAATCGAAATGTTGTGGAAGGACCTGAAGCCAGCAGTTCATGTGAGGAAACCCACCAACATCCCTGAGTTGAAGCTGTTCTGTACAGAGAAATGGGCTAAAATTCATCCAAGCCGGTGTACAGGACTGATCAACAGTTACCGTAAATGTTTAGTTGCAGTTATTGCTGCATAAGGGGGTCACACCAGATACTGAAAGCAAAGGTTCACATACTTTTGCCACTCACAGATATGTAATATTGAATCATTTTTCTCAATACATAAGTGACCAAGTATAATATTTTTGTCTCATTTGTTTAACTGGGTTCTCTTTATCTACTTTTAGGACTTGTGTGAAAATCTGATGATGTTTTAGGTCATATTTATGCAGAAATATAGACAATTCTAAAGGGTTCACAAACTTTCAAGCACCACTGTGTGTGTGTATATATATATATATATATATATATATATATATATATATATATATCCTTCTACATGTACATAGCTTTTTGTTTTTGTCTATGCTTTTTATCTCTTTGTACCAGGGCTTTGAACCGGTTCAAGGAACGAAAACGAAAACCGGGAACTTTTTCTATTTCACATGGAACAGAAACAAAACCAGAAACTTTATTATTTTTTATGTTCTGGAACAGAAACGCTTATTAAAAATAATGGTAACCGGTTAATACCGGTTTTTATTTCGTTCCTCAAAGTTTCCGTAGCCTACAAATAAAAAAGCCATTCTTCTCCTGCGCAAGTTTCTATGACCCGCTGGGGTTCACTTCCTGTGTGACGTTCGCTGACTGAATGGAGAGAGCGGGAAGGTGGACTACTATCACGTCTCCATTACTGAGTGTCTGAGCAAAGAAGAGCCTGAACGATGCAACCTCCCTATTGGCTGTTTGTAAAAATGTATCAATTGTTGCCCTTCCCACGGGAATCATCGCGGGCTCGAGAGACGAGACCTGACAAGTTAGTTCATTGGTAGCAGAACAAAATGTCTGGACACAAATCGGGTTTTCAGAAAAGGAAAGAAAATAAACGGAGGATTGAAAATACAAAAAAGGAGGCAGAAAATGCAAAATGAGTTTTAAGGTAGGACAAATGGTTACTTTTTAAGGCAGCCCGCTGTGGCTGCAGGCTTTCAGTTGTGTCATTGAATGGTTACTTTTCTGAGGCAGCCCGCCGTGGCTGCCTGCAGGCTTATTTATTATAGCCCATTTAGTTAAAATAGTTGATATAAAATGTTTATAGTTATAGTTATGTGATGGTTGTCCTGATTTAGACTGGTGTGTTTTTTTTGGGGGGGGGTTGCGCGATGTTGCACCCGGGTCCAGATTAGGGCAGAACCGGCCCTGGCTACATTTTAGGTGTAGTTTGTTTTATGTATGTATGTACTTGCATAGATGTGTACTTGGTCTTCCAATATGGCGCCTAACAAAATCTCGCGGCACGGTGACGTCATGCGGTAGCCCTCTATAGGGCCTGACTAGCCTTTGGTAACACACTAAATGAATTATCTTTCATTTTTGGCACTTTTTCTGTTTGTGTAGATGGGAAGACATACTGAGAATCCAAATCGCCAACATTTGAAATAATAATTGTTTTGAATTATTTCTTGTCTTATTTAATGAAGGTTGTAATAGAATTAACCTACATTTGGCTTAAGCTGGATGAGACAGAGACATAACTTTTTATAGACATTTGTTAAACCGCTGACAGGGAACGTAATTAACTGTTCTGGGAATGAAATTTTTTTGTTCTAACCGGTTCGAGAACGTCTATTTAATGGTGGAACCCAAAACCGGAAACGTTAAAATTCTGTTTCTGTTCGGAATGAACCAATAGGAAAAAAATTCTGGTTCAAAGCCCTGGTTTGTACTAAGAGAGCTAATTGAAACCAGAGTCAAATTCCTCATGTGTGTTCACATACCTGGCAAATAAAGTTATTATTATTATTATTATTATTATTATTATTATTATTATTGCATGTGCACTAAAAGTGAGTGCCACACTTACCTATGTGAAATGGCATTTTCACAGATGAAAATAATCAAATCAAAGAATAGAAGCCACCTTACTGACAGGTACCTCACAGACTGCCTCAGACCGGGTGTCTGTAGCTATGAGCCAAACTATAAAGCACTCCCTGTCATGGTCCTACCTGTGGGCTTCTCTCTTCAGGTAACATCTCCACTCAGCATTACCGGCCATGCCCGCACTCACTTCCTCTTATTATCTTTCAGTGACTGTCATTGGCTGTTGCTGATCACCTGCTCTCCCCCTCTGTGTATTTAAGCTGCAGTTCTCCCTAGCTCCTGTGTCAGATTGTCTGCAACTCTCAGCCTGATAACCTGCTCTGTGTTCTTACTACTCTGACTCCTGAAGATTTCCTGTTCTGTCTGACTCTGTCTGCTCTCCAGCCCCGGTAACCTGATCTGCCTTCTGTTCTGTCAACTCTGCCTCTTGCCTGCCCCTCCTGTACCTTTGCCTGATCTCCAGCTTGCTCAGCCCTACAGCCACACCTCTCTGACTACGCCTGGTTCCATCTCATCTCTGCTGCTAAGCAGGGTTGGGCCTGGTCAGTACTTGGATGGGAGACCTCAGACGTCACCACCAGCCATCCCTGCCTCTCAGTTCTCCTGCCACTGGACTTCACCCACACACATTCTTCCAACTCCCCTTTCCCCTATTATTAATAAATTGTGGTTTGAGCGCATTTGATCTCCTCTCCTGTCTGTTCCTTGACAGAAGGATCTGACCAGCATGGAGTCAGCACCCGAACCCTCTGCCCTAGACCAGCTGGAGCGCACTGAAGGGGATGTCTGCCAATGTTACAGCCCTGATCCAGCATGGCCATCAGCAACAACAACTGGACCAAGCACTCCAGCTGCTCACCACCCTAGCACCCCCTGGGCCTCCGGGAGGCGCTCCTGCTGCACTCGATGCCCTGGAACCCAAGGTCGGCAGTCTGGAGCGCTTTGACAGTGACCCCTCCCAAGTCTGTGCTTTCCTGACCAGCTGCCGGTTGATCTTCGACCTACAGCCCAGAACCTTCGCGTTGGAGGCAGCGAAGGTGGCCTTCGTCACTCATCTGACTGGCCGCGCCCATCTGTGGGGGACTGCTGAGCATGAACGCTGGACACCGGCGTGTGCCTCCTTCTCCCTGTTTGCTGCGGAGATGATTAAGGTCTTCGACCCGGGCTCGTCATCAGTAGAGGCATCCGGAGGACTGATAAGTATTCACCAAGGCAGACGTACAGTGGCTGACTACTTGATCGATTTCCGGACCTTGGCCCGGCGCAGCAAGTGGAACATGCAGGCACTGGCGGACGCCTTTCTGCACAGCCTGGCTGACTACATGAAGGACGAATTGGTCTCGTACGAGCAACCGTCGACACTCAACGAGGCCATCGCCCTGGCCGTCTGCATTGACCACCCGGTCCAGACCCGTCAACGAGAGAGGGCCCGCCAGACTCAGCCAGTCATCACCGCACGGAGAAGCCAGAGCTCACCGGACATAGGAGGGGCCCGGTTGGGTTCAATGATCCTCCAATCCTCCACCAGCCAGAAACCTATGTTCCAAGTTTGCCTTCGTCTGTTGGATTCCACCCACACCCTGGCCACCCTGGTTGACTCTGGCGCCGAGGCTAACATCATGGACACTGAGCTTGCACGCCAGTTGGGCCTGCGAAGCCACCACCTATCCTCTCCCGTTCCAGCCAGGGTGCTGGATGGCCATCTCCTTGGCACCATCACCCGCCTCACTGCCCCTGTCCTGATGACTCTGTCAGGCAACCACCACGAAACCATCCAATTTCACCTGCTCCATTCCCCCGGCTAACCTCTCATCCTGGGCTATCCATGGCTCCACCAGCACAGTCCTCACCTCGACTGGGCCACTGGAGAGATAAGAGAATGGGGCAAGGACTGCCATCAGACCTGCTTACGAGCCGCCATCCTAAACACCCATACTCCACCTGCCAGCTCTGCCCCCAACCTCACTAATGTCCCAGCGTGTTATCACAGCCTTCGGGAGGTATTCAGTAAAACCAAGGCCACTTCCTTGCCTCCTCACCGGCCCTACGACTGCGCCATTCATCTCTTCCCAGGCACTGCACCACCCAAGGGTCGTCTCCACTCTCTGTCTGCCCCGGAAAGGAAGGCTATGGAGACCTACATCAGTGACTCTCTGGCTGCCAGCCTTATCCGTCCATCCTCTTCTCCCGCCGGTGCTGGGTTCTTCTTCGTGGAAAAGAAGGATGGATCCCTGCACCCCTGCATCAATTACAGGGGTCTCAACGACATCACCATCAAGAACTGATACCCTCTCCCACTGCTTACCTCCGCTTTTGAGCTGCTCCAGGGAGCCACGGTCTTCACCAAACTCAATCTCCGGAATGCCTACCACCTGGTTCGGATAAAGGAGGGAGACGAGTGGAAGACCGCGTTCAACACCCCCACCGGTCACTATGAATACCGGGTGATGCCGTTTGGCCTTACCAACGTGCCAGCGGTATTCCAGGCTCTGGTGAATGATGTCCTGCGAGATATGTTGAACAAGTTCGTGTTCATTTACCTCGACGACATCCTGATCTTCTCTAAAACCCTGTCTGAACACACCCAGCATGTCCAGCAAGTGCTCCATCGTCTCCTGGAAAACTCCCTCTTCGTCAAGGCAGAGAAGTGTGAGTTTCACGCCAAGTCTGTGGGGTTCCTGGGGTACATCGTGGCAGAAGGGAGCATCCAGAAAGACCCTGCCAAAGTCTCTGCAGTTACTTCATGGCCAGTACCAGAAAGCAGGAAGCAGCTTCAGCAGTTCCTGGGCTTCGCAAATTTCTACAGGAAATTCATTTGTAATTACAGCACCATTGCATCACCCCTCACTGCCTTGACAAGCACCAAACAGTCCTTCACCTGGACTTCGGCTGCCAACGAAGCCTTTGGCCTCAAGGCTCAGTTCACCACTGCTCCCGTCCTCCGGCTGCCTGATGAGGAGCGGCAATTCATCGTTGAGGTGGACGCCTCGGATGTGGGAGTCGGGGCAGTGCTCTCGCAGAGGTCTGTGGATGACAACAAGCTCCACCCTTGTGCGTTCTTCTCCCGCCGGCTGTTGCCAGCCGAACGCAATTACAACGTAGGCAATCAGGAACTGCTGGCGGTCAAGCTCACCCTGGAGGAATGGTGCCACTGGCTGGAGGGATGCGTAGTCCCATTCCTGGTCTGGACAGACCATAAGAATCTTGAATACATCCACACCGCCAAACGACTCAACCCCAGACAGGCCCGCTGGGCTCTCTTTTTCACTCGATTCAATTTCATCCTTTCGTACCAGCCCGGATCTCGCAACACCAAGCCTGACGCGCTCTCCCGCCAGTTCCAGAAGGGTGATGCCCCCTCCAAGGACCCGGCTCCCATCCTGCCTGACCCCTGTATTGTTGCTGTGCTGACCTGGGACATCGAAGAATGAGTGCGGGAAGCCCTCCGTGACCAACCCAGCCCCAGTGCATGCCCCGCAAGTCACCTCTTCGTTCCTGCAGACCTGTGATCCCAGGTTATACAATGGGGACACGACTCCCATCTAGCCTGCCACCCTGGTTCCACTCGCACCTACCACCTGCTCCCCCAATGGTTCTGGTGGCCTACTATGGGTAGCCATATGGATAAGCCAGTGCATGAGAGCCTGCTGATCCCAGCTGCTCCTCCTCCTCCTTGTCTCATCGACAGTGGCCTGGTCTACTCTGTCCGGCAACTGCTGAAGTCACAACGCAGAGGCAGGAGCCTCCAATACCTGGTGGATTGGGAGGGCTATGGCCCTGAGGAGAGGATGTGGGTTCCCGCTGGAAGGATTCTGGATCCGGCCCTCATCGCCGACTTCCATCGGCTACACCCCGACCAGCCCTCCATCCGATGGGGCCAACGTAGGGGTTCTCACCGTGCGGATCTACTTCCGGACCCTGCCCCTGCTCCAGCGCCTGAGCCTGACACCGAACCGAATCCTGGGCAGGGGTCCTTGGATGATGATTCTTCTGACGGTGAAGAGGGTGCAGAGGATATGGACACTGACCGGTCTGAGGAGTTCTAAACCTCCACTGGTATTCCCCCTCCTCCCGCCTGTCTTTGGTGATCTGTGGCTAGGGACTTCTGGAGCCGTCCCTTGAAGGGGGGGTTCTGTCATGGTCCTACCTGTGGGCTTCTCTCTTCAGGTAACATCTCCACTCAGCATTACTGGCCACGCCCGCACTCACTTCCTCTTATTATCTTTCAGTTACTGTCATTGGCTGTTGCCAATCACCTACTCTCCCCCATGTGTATTTAAGCTGCAGTTCTCCCTAGCTCCTGTGTCAGATTGTCTGCAACTCTCAGCCTGATAACCTGCTCTGTGTTCCTACTACTCTGACTCCTGAAGATTTCCTGTTCTGTCTGACTCTGTCTGCTCTCCAGCCCCGGTAACCTGATCTGCCTTCTGTTCTGTTGACTCTGCCTCTTGCCTGCCCCTCCTGTACCTTCACCTGATCTCCAGCTTGCTCAGCCCTACAGCCACACCTCTCTGACTACGCCTGGTCCCGTCTCATCTCTGCTGCTAAGCAGGGTCAGGCCTGGTCAGTACTTGGATGGGAGACCTCAGATGTCACCACCAGCCATCCCTGCCTCTCAGTTCTCCTGCCACTGGACTTCACACATTCTTCCAATTCCCCTATTATTAATAAACTGTGGTTTGAGCACATTTGATCTCCTCTCCTGTCTGTTCCTTGACACTCCCTCACAGTATTCAATCATAGCCATCACACTAACTTGTGAACATTATGGCAAAAATTTTGCCTTCTGATGACATTGTAAAAGTGATCCTGAATAAGATGGGACACAGAAGTGCAATTAGTTTCATTCACTGGGAATTTTGTTGGCATAGGTTACATTGCAGTTCTGCTTTCTTTAATGTTCAAAGGTAGCTTAAATGTAGTAACTGATGTGAGGCAAGTTGATAAGCATCACACTTAACTGTTATCAATGGATCTGGTTACTATAAACTGTGTTGATATTTTTAGGTCCACCATGAACCAGATAATCTGCCTAATTCCAATATGAATTATACCAATAGAAAATAGGCCACATGCCTTTATTCTTTGTATTGGTATGACTTAAATACAAAATTGATGGCATGAAATGCAATTCTTAAAACAAGATGGCTATGACCTGTTTGATATGCTCGTAACAGTATTTTCTTGGTTGTATCAAAGTTGGACCAAAGTATATTGTGTAATTCAAATAGTTTGCCAAAAAAAAGACCTCAAGTTGGAAGTATTTTGGCTGTCTTTTTCTCTCAACACTTCAAAAGGTAGATCTTATTTTTCACCAGGGCCAAAGTCAGGGATCATGGGCTTAAAAAGGTTGGTGATCACTGTTTTAGATGTAACTTCTACAAGTTTATATGTAGATGTTCACTGAATTGGGCTTATAATCACTCATATACACTTGTGCCAGTCATTGTCAAATACAAAGCTTGCCCAGCAACATGGCCGCATAACAAATTCACAGTTATGATGACATCATGTGAAAGGTCTTGATATGGCATTAAAATAGCCTATAATATTAAAATGGGGGTGATCTCAATATACAACCACAATTCCAAAAAAGTTGGGACACTGTGTAAAATATAAATAAAAACAGAATGTGAAGATTTGCAAATCATGAAATCCATACTGTACATTTCATTGAAAATAGTACAAAGACAAAATATCAAATGTTGAAACTGAGAAATTTAATTGTTTTTTGAAAAATATATGATCATTTTTAATTTGATGTCAGCAATAGATTTCAGAAAAGTTGAAACAGGGGCAACAAAAGACTGAAAAAAAATGTATAATGTCAAACAAACTAAATTGGTGACTTGCATGGGCGTCGCCACCATTGAATGTGAAGGGGACATGTCCCCTCACATTTCATAATTCTTCGTTTGGACCCCCCCACATTTAACATAAAATATGAGTTCACCCAGTGCCGTTTCTATTGCTTTGTGAAAGAATCCATTCCACTTGATCGATAAGAGAATACACAGACCACTGAAAATCCACTCCGGGTTTTCCGGGCGTTCCCTACAACAGCTCACCGCGAGCAGAGAAATGTTGGTGCAGCTGCTGGAAAGTGGAGGAGGTGACGTCAGCCACATTGCAACCTCACAATGTCTAGCTTTTGCTAAAACCTTATTCTTTTTGCCCTCAAAATTAACCCTAGGACACGTTAAATTAATGGTCAACTAAACAGTGAAATAAGCTTAGCCTAATGGGGTATTCTTGGTTGATGATGAATTGTTTGCAGTATTTGCTCCTCCCCAGACACAATGGACATAAGGACATTCTTTACAAAGAAGCGGAAAGTCAGTCAAAATTTCCCCACAGGACAGGTTTTTTTTGTCCCAATGGAAATGTTAGTGCAGTAAGCTGGCTAGTCAATGTTAGGAGATGTATCAGCTAGCTTAACGTTAGCTATCATTTAATTCAAACCCAGTAGGCCTGCCTTACTGTAATGCCAAGAATGAGGTCAAGTCTGCTCTGATGATATTTATTGATTCCTTGTTTTGTCTGGTCTTTGGCAGTTTTCTGGAAAGTAAGATGGGAAATCAGTGTATGGGGAAGGAATAGTAGAGAGGAAAGCGATGGAGAGAGATGGATGTTATTCCAGGTGGATTGTGAAGGAAAGGGGGATAAAAGTTATGAAGTGGTAGAAATTGTGGTGGCACCAATATAAGAAGGAGTTATATATATATAAATCTATTTGTTATACTAATCTGTAAATGCTACTGTAGTACCACCATTGCATGTAGGTTGACAAAACTGCACTTGTTCATTGTGTGAAGTTATCTTTTATGTGTCATTGCTTGACCCAGTGTAATTTTGTGTTATGAAGACTGCATGATGCCATGCCATTTTTGTTATGAGTATCACTAAATTGGAAAAAAGTAAAATGCACCCACTAAAGTCACTGTTGGTGGTGAACAAAATTGCACCTGTTCATTGTGTGAAGTTATTTTTTATGTGTCACCGTTGCTTGACACAGTGTGATTTTGTGTTATGAAGTTTGCATGATGCCATGTCATGCCTGGTCATTATGTGAAATTATGAATATTCTTATTTTTAAACATACAGTTGAGTGTCACTATTGCTTGGCCCAGTGGCATGTTGTGTTACATCTAAAACTAAATAGAAAACACAAAATAAAAAGTAAAATGCACCCATAAAGTCATTGTTGGTGATAAATTGTGTCACATTCATCTCATTATCTTAGGCGTAGCGGTGGGTTTAAAAACAGGCTGATGAATATATGGACTAGTTGAATGAGGACTTATTGTTGAGTCTCTAAAATAGTCATTGAATTAAGTGACTTTTGTAGGTAAAATTAGGTGTTTAACAACCTGTTAAAAATACACCAGAATGCAGGAAATGGCATCTAATTAATTAAAAATTTTCTGGGGGAGGACCCCCCCGCCAATGTGTCCCCCCCACATTAAAAATGCTTCTGACGCCCCTGGTGACTTGGCAACAGGTCAGAAGCATGATTGGGTATAAAAAGAGCATCCCAGAGAGGCTGAGCCTCTCAGAAATAAAGAAGGGGAGGGGTTCACCACTCTGTGAAAGACTGCGTGAGCAAACAGTGCAACAATTTAAGAATAACATTCCTCAAATATAAAATTGCAAATAATTTGGGGATCACATCATCGATGGGACATCATATCATTAAAAGAATCAGAGAATCTGGAGAAATCTCTGTATGATCTTCAGGCCCTCAGGCGACACTGCATTAAAAGCAGACACATGTCAAGTCAAGTCAAGTTTATTTTTATAGTGCTTTTAACAATAGACATTGTTGCAAAGCAGCTTTACAGAATTTAAATGACTTTAAACATGAGCTAATTTTATCCCTAATCTATCCCCAATAAGCAAGCCTGTGGCGATGGTGGCAAGGAAAAACTTCCTCAGACGACATGAGGAAGAAACCTTGAGAGGAACCAGACTCAAAAGGGAACCCATCCTCATTTGGGTGATAACAGACAATGTGATTATAACATTTTTAACAGTTTTAACATGAAGTCAGTTTCATTGATGTAACTCTTCATTGATGGAAACTTGAGTGCAAAACTGTTCATGACAACTGCAGTCCTAAAGTGAGCAAGTCAACCATAGTCCTCAGCCATAAAAGCATTACTGTAAGTGTTCAGAGCATCTTCCAAGTGTGATTTTCAACTATCCATATGGGGTCGTCCTCCAGAGAAGCAATGTGAAGAGACTCCCGCCAGATGTAGGACATCAGGATGGATCAGGCAGGTCCGAGGAGCAGAGGAGGTCAGCAACTTGATCTCAGGATTGACATGTAACTCAGAGGGACAGACGGGGGGGGGGGGGGGAGGAAACACAGGTTGTGAGGTATGCCCAATGTCACCTGATAAAGTAAGAACAGTATACATTTTGCTCTGAGTGCAAGCAGGGACTCCAGCAAAACTAACTATGACAGCATAACTAAAAGGGGAGAGCCAGAAAGTAACACAGGCATGACCGCACCCTGGGACATAAGCAGCCACTACACCATCAACAAACTCGAGTGAGCAAGTGAGTGGGGGACTGGCAGCATCCATACATCCCAGTTTACCAAAACACTCTATGTCTGAGGACCCTCCAGATCTACTCCTTTCCCTCATAAACACTATTGACAAAAAGCTTGACTAAACAGATATGTTTTCAGCCTAAACTTAAATGCTGAGACTGTGTCTGAGTCCTGAACACTACTTGGAAGGCTGTTCCATAACTGTGGGGCTTTGTAAGAAAAGGCTCTGCCCCCTGATGTAGCCTTCATTATACAAGGTACCAGCAGATAGCCTGCACCGTTTGACCTAAGTAGGTGTGGCGGGTCATAAAGCACCAAAAACGTGTCTGTAGTGGAAATCACCATTTGGGCTCAGGAACACCAGAAAAAACATTGTCTGTGAAAACAGTTCATTACTGCATCTACAAATGCAAGTTAAAACCATATATAAACAATACCCAGAAACACTACCACCTTCACTGGGCCTGAGCTCTTTTACAAAGGACTGAAGTGAAGTGGAAAATTGTCCCGAGGTCTGATGAATCAAAAGTAGAAATTATTTTTAGAAATCATGAAGACCACATCCTCCAGGCTAAAGATCAGAGGAACCATCTGGCTTGTTATCAGTGCACAGTTCAAACACCAACATCTGTGATGGTATGAGGGTGCTTTAGTGCACATAACATGGGTAGCTTGTACGTGTGGGAAGGGATCATTAATGCTGAATGACATATACACATTTCAGAGTAATATACTGCCATCCAGACAAATTCTTTTTCAGGGAAGGCCTTCCTTCTTTCAGCAAGACAACGCCAAACTGCTTTCTGCACATATTACAACTGCACGGCTGTGTAGTAAGAGAGTCCGGGTGTTAAACTGGCCTGCCTGCAGTCCAGACCTGTCTCCCATTTAAAATATTTGATGCATTATGAAGCACGAAATATGACAAAGGAGACCCCGAACTGTAGAGGTGATGCAACACAATGCTAAACATGCCCGCCCAACTTTTTTTGAAATGTGTTGCTGACATCAAATTCAAAATGAGCATATATGTAGCGAGACCCTGATGTGGGTGGAGCACAGAAGCATGTCAGGCGGTTGTTTACATTTGAAATATTTTCTTTATTGCTGCTTTTCAGCATAGGACTCAAAAACTCTCACTCTCTTACACACACACACAGGCTAGTATCGAGCCCTCGGCACCGAACTCCCCATCTCACTCTCCTCTTATAGGGCACGGTCACTGGAGGAGACACACAAACACACGTTAATTGACAACAGGTGTAGTGACATGACCACTCACCTTCCCTGACTCTGCCCTCCATTCACAGACTGACACTTGGCCACACCCCCACTGCCACATACCCCCACCACCTGACTCAGGCCAGGGAGCTGTCTGGCCTGAAGCTGACTCCCCCCTTGATGGGACAGGAAGTCCACCACCACCATCTGCGGCCCCAGCCTGTGGACCACCTCGAATTTAAATGGCTGGAGGGCAAGACATCAACGGGTGATCCATGCGTTGGCATCCTTCATGCGGTGGAGCCACTGGAGGGGCGCGTGGTCCAAACAGAGAGTGAAAGGGCGTCCCAGTAGGTAGTACTGGAGGGCGAGGACTGCCCACTTGATGGCTAAGCACTCTCTATCGTGCTGTACCTGCCTTTTCGCATAGACAGCTTCTGGCCAAGGTACTGCACAGGACGTTCCTCCCCCTCCACCTTCTGGGACAGAACGGCCCCCAGCCCTCTGTCTGATGTGTCCGTCTGTAAAATAAAGGGGAGAGAAAAGTCAGGGGAGTGTAACAGTGGCCCCCCACACAGTGCAGCCTTTACCTTAGAGAAAGCCTGTTGGCATTGCTCTGTCCACTGGACCAGATCTGGTTCTCCCTTTTTAGTGAGATCAGTCAGCAGGCTGGTGACATCCGAATAATTAGGTATGAACCTACAATAGTAGCCAGCCAGCCCCAGGAACTGTCTCACCCCCTTTTTGGTCTTGGGCCTTGGGCAGGCCGCAATCGCTGCCATCTTATTAATTTGGGGACGCACCTGCCCATGACCTAAGTGGAAACCCAGATACCATACTTCCACCCGCCCAATTGCACACTTCTTTAGGTTAGCCATGAGACCCGCCTGCCTCAGCGATTTTAGGATGGCCCTAAGGTGTTCGAGGTGCCGCGGCCAGTCATTGCTGTATACGATAATATCGTCGAGGTACGCGGGTGCATAGGTGGTGTGGGGGTGGAGGACCCTGTCCATAAGCCACTGGAACGTAGCGGGTGCCCCAAACAACCCAAAAGGCAGTGTGACAAACTGGTTTAAGCCAAACAATGTGGAAAAGGTCGTTTTCTCTCGGGACAGAGGAGTCAAGGGGATCTGCCAATATCCCTCCATTAAATCCAGTGTCGAATAAAAATAAGCGGTGCCTAATTGATCGAGCAGCTTGTCAATGCGAGGCATTGGGTATGCATCAAATTTAGACACTGCGTTGACTTCCTATAGTTCACACAGAACTGGACTGACCCATCGGTCTTGGGGACCAGGACCACTGGATTGCTCCAGTCACTGTGGGACTCCTCGATTATGCCCATTTTGAACATGACCTCGAGTTCATCCCGGACCACCTTTTTTTTGTGTTCGGGCAGGTGGTAAGGGCGGCTGCACACTACCACCCCTGGAGGCATCTCAATGTGGTGTTGTATGAGGTGGGTGCGGCCAGGCAGGGGCAAAAACACATAGGAAAACTCTTTCTGCAACTGGGCTACCTCCATGAGTTGGGCCGGGGAGACGTGGTCTCCACAGGGGACTGGAGT
Organism: Neoarius graeffei; assembly: GCF_027579695.1. Taxonomy (NCBI): domain Eukaryota; kingdom Metazoa; phylum Chordata; class Actinopteri; order Siluriformes; family Ariidae; genus Neoarius; species Neoarius graeffei. Next base: position 28,436,440 of record NC_083579.1, read on the forward strand.
GGTGGGTGATGCCAATTTTCTTTTTCGAACCTCTGGCCCCAGCTCCACCTTCTCTGGGATTACTGACACCAACACCACAGGGACCTCCTCCTTCCAACATTTTAATAGATTGAGGTGGTAAATTTGCAATGCCCCACCCCTGTCCGTTCACCTCACCTCATAGTCTATGTCCTCGACTCACCGTGTGACCTCGAAGGGCCCTTGCCACTTGATCAATTTGGAGCTCGACATGGGCAGTAACACGAGTACTTTGTTTCCCGGTGTGAATTCCCTAAGGCGCATGCCCCTGTCATACAGTCAGACTTGACGTTCTTCCACCTGCTGCAAATTCGCCTGGGTTAAGTGCGTGAGTGTGTGGAGTTTGGCGCACAGGTTGAGAATGTATTGAATTTCGTTCTTACTAGGTGAAGGTCCCTCCTCCCAATTTTCATGTAGCACGTCCAAAATGCTACGCGGCTTATGCCCATATAATAATTCAAACAGTGAAAAACCTGTGGAGGCTTGTGGGACCTCTCCTACTGCAAATAACAGGGGCTCGAGCCACTTATCCCGATTATGTGCATCGTCGCTTATGAACTTCTGAATTATATTTTTGAGAGTCCAATTAAAACATTCCACTAAGCCATCAGTTTGTGGGTGATAGACGCTGGTATGGATAGGTTTAATCCCCAGTAGCCCATACAGCTCGTGCAGTGTGCGTGACATGAATGTAGTGCCTTGGTCTGTCAGGATTTCTTTTGGAATCCCGACTCGGGAGATAAAGCAGAAGAACGCTTCTGCTATACTGCGTGCTGAGATATTGCGGAGAGGCACTGCTTCTGGATATCGCGTTGCATAGTCCACCAGAACTAAAATAAAGCAATATCCCCGTGCTGACCGATCTAATGGCCCAACGAGATCCATCCCAATTCTTTCAAAAGGGGTCTCGATTAAAGGGAGAGGGCGCAAAGGTGCTTTTGGAGTGGCTGCAGGATTTGCTAATTGGCATTCGCGGCACGCCGCACACCACCGATGGACATCCCTGTGAATCCCTGGCCAATAGAACCAGCCCATTATTCGGGCTAGTGTTTTATCCTGCCCTAAGTGTCCAGCCATGGGATTAAAGTAAGCCGCCTGGAATATGAGTTCCCAGCGGCACTTTGGAATTAATAACTGTGTTGTCTTTTTGCCAGTTTGAGTGTCCTGCATCACTCAGTATAACCTATCCTTAATAATAGCAAAGTGGGGGAAGGCCAACATTGCATTTGGCTGGAGAATTTGACCATCGATTACTCTCACTTGGTCAAATGCATGCCACAGAGTCTTGTCTCGTGACTGCTCTAACAGGAAATCCCCAAGGGAATCCCTGAGAGAGGGAGGAGGGGCGGGGTGCTCCTCACTCCGCGTATCACCCTGATGCGGTGCTGACGTAGACAGCTCTGTGACAGCTTCTCCCGCCAATGATACTCCGGGGCTTTCCCCAGATGGATTACTAGAGGACCCACTGCTCACTATGTGCATCATTAACTCCTTAAAGCCCAGCCAATCAGTCCCCAAAATCAGCAAGTGGGTGAGATGAGGGTTAACCGCCACCTTTACACTATGCTTTTCCCCTCAAAATAGAATGTGGATGGACACCAAAGGGTAGTTGTGAACATCCCTGTGTACACACGACACCTTCACCACTTGTGCTCTCTCCAATGCCTCATCTTGCATCAGGCTTTGGTGGATTGAGGTCTGGTTACAGCCGGAATCCACCAAAGCCTGATATGTATCCCCTTGGACACTTACCGGTATACAATACGCTCCAGCTCGATCGAGGGCGGTTTCTGGCGCATCAGGGACCCAGACCATCGCGCCCACCTCCATTGTGGAGCACTGATGTTGGAGATGTCCCGGCTCCCCACAGCGCCAGCACACCAGCCCAGGCTCTCCCACTGCACTGGTGTTATGGACATCATTCACCTGGGGGGGGCAGAGACACAGAAAAGGAAGGGGAAAACAGGAGGACACCACAGGTGCACCAGGCTGGCTGGGGGGGAGCCGGCCCCCACCTCCATGGTGGGGGAATGGGGCAAGGACAGGAAGCAGAGGGAGAGGGAGAGAGAGAAGAGAGAGGAGAAGAGGAGACACGCCTTCCTGCCACCGGAACTGCCACCATGTGGTCTTCTTAATTTCCCTGAGGAAACCCTCCCAAAGGGATCAATAAAGTTTTTATCTAATCTATCGATCTATCTTTCTCTGCCAGCTCGATCGCCTGGTCCAGCGATGCCGGGTGGTGACACTGGACCCACTCTACCGTTCCTTCTGGAAGTCGTGCGATGAATTGCTCCAGTGTCACCAGGTCAATCACTCCCTTGGTGTTGTGGTCGTCTGCCCTCAGCCACCACCGGCAGGTGTCCCAGAGTTACTGCCCGAACGTGAATGGCTGGCCGACCTCCTCCAAGCGCAGCGAGCGGAAGCACTGCCGTTGTTGCTCTGGGGAGCGGCCGACATGCTGGAGGATGGCTTGTCGAAGGTCCGCATACACAAGCCAGCTGTTGGTGGGGAGCTGCAGCACGGCTAGCTGCACCTCACCCGTCAGCAGGGGGAGGAGGTGCGCCACGTGCTGGTTGACCGGCCAACCCCACGCCTCTGCTGCCTGCTTGAGGAGCATGAGGAAGGCTTCCAGGTCATCATGTGGACCCATCTTCGTTAGGGTGAGGTGGGGAGGGTCCACTCCGGTGGTGGTCGTGGGCCCCGCCAATGCGAGCAGGTGCCAGAACGCCTGGCAGTCTTCCTGTTGGGCCAGCACCAAGGCTTCGAACCATTGTTCCTGCTCCTTTCAGAGGGCGACCAGCATTTAGTACTGGTTCTGCTGGGCTGTGGCAAGGGCATGGATTAGGTCCTTGAACAGTGAGGACTCCATGGGGCTGTTCCCTTCTGGACTTGATCCCGGGTTTTGGCACCACTGTAGCGAGACCCTGATGTGGGTGGAGCACAGAAGCACAGCAGGCAGTTGTTTACATTTGAAATATTTTCTTTATTGCTGCTTTTCAGCATAGGACTCAAAAACTCTCACTCTCTCACACACACACATAGGCTAGTATCGAGCCCTCGGCACCGACCTCCCCTTCTCACTCTCCTCTTATAGGGCGCGGTCACTGGAGGAGACACACAAACACACGTTAATTGACAACAGGTGTAGTGACATGTCCACTCACCTTCCCTGACTCCGCCCTCCTTTCACAGACTGACGCTTGGCCATGCCCCCACTGCCGCAATATATTTTTCCAAATAAACACAAAATTTCTCAGTTTCAACATTTATGTTTTCTTTGTACTATTCTCAATGAAATATATGGTTTCCATGATTTGCAAATTATTGCATTCCTATTTTTATTTACAGTTTACACAATATCCCAACTTTCTTTGGAATTGGGGTTGTAAATATACCTATTCATTGAAGGCCCCAGAGTTTATTCAAGAAAAGACCTAAACAAACAATATCATGAAGACTAAGGAGCATCAAAACAAGTCTGAGACAAAAAAAAGAAAAAAAAGAGGAAGAATACCAATCAAGGTATCATTAAATTCATCAAGAAATAATGGAAGGAATATGGCACAACTGTGACTCTGACCAAACGTCAGTGATCAGGTAAAGAAGGCATCAGTCTGAGAAGCAAATACAACCCTGATTCCAAAAAAGTTGGGACAAAGTACAAATTGTAAATAAAAACGGAATGCAATAATTTACAAATCTCAAAAACTGATATTGTATTCACAATAGAACATAAACAACATATCAAATGTCAAAAGTGAGACATTTTGAAATTTCATGCCAAATATTGGCTCATTTGAAATTTCATGACAGCAACACATCTCAAAAAAGTTGGGACAGGGGCAATAAGAAGCTGGAAAAGTTAAAGGTACATAAAAGGAACAGCTGGAGGACCAAATTGCAACTCATCTCATCTCATCTCATTATCTCTAGCCGCTTTATCCTTCTACAGGGTCGCAGGCAAGCTGGAGCCTATCCCAGCTGACTATGGGCGAAAGGCGGGGTACACCCTGGACAAGTCGCCAGGTCATCGCAGGGCTCAAATTGGAACTCATTAGGTCAACTGGCAATAAGTCATTAACATGACTGGGTATAAAAAGAGCATCTTGGAGTGGCAGTGGCTCTCAGAAGTAAAGATGGGAAGAGGATCACCAATCCCCCTAATTCTGCGCCGACAAATAGTGGAGCAATATCAGAAAGAGTTTGACAGTGTAAAATTGCAAAGAGTTTGAACATATCATCATCATCATCATCATCATCATCTACAGTGCATAATATCATCAAAAGATTCAGAGAATCTGGAAGAATCTCTGTGCGTAAGGGTCAAGGCCGGAAAACCATACTGGGTGCCCGTGATCTTCGGGCCCTTAGACGGCACTGCATCACATACAGGCATGCTTCTATATTGGAAATCACAAAATTGGCTCAGGAATATTTCCAGAGAACATTATCTGTGAACACAATTCACCGTGCCATCCGCCGTTGCCAGCTAAAACTCTGTAGTTCAAAGAAGAAGCCGTATCTAAACATGATCCAGAAGCGCAGACGTCTTCTCTGGGCCAAGGCTCATTTAAAATGGACTGTGGCAAAGTGGAAAACTGTTCTGTGGTCAGACGAATCAAAATGTGAAGTTCTTTATGGAAATCAGGGACGCCATGTCATTCGGACTAAAGAGGAGAAGGACGACCCAAGTTGTTATCAGTGCTCAGTTCAGAAGCCTGCATCTCTGATGGTATGGGGTTGTATCAGTGCGTGTGGCATGGGCAGCTTACACATCTGGAAAAACGCCATCAATGCTGAAAGGTATATCCAGGTTCTAGAGCAACATATGCTCCCATCCAGATGATGTCTCTTTCAGGGAAGACCTTGCATTTTCCAACATGACAATGCCAAACCACATACTGCATCAATTACAGCATCATGGCTGCGTAGAAGAAGGGTCCAGGTACTGAACTGGCCAGCCTGCAGTCCAGATCTTTCACCCATAGAAAACATTTGGCGCATCATAAAACGGAAGATACGACAAAAAAAGACCCCAGACAGTTGAGCAACTAGAATCCTACATTAGACAAGAATAGGTTAACATTCCTATCCCTAAACTTGAGCAACTCGTCTCCTCAGTCCTCAGATGTTTACAGACTGTTGTAAAGAGAAAAGGGGATGTCTCACAGTGGTAAACATGGTCTTGTCCCAACTTTTTTGAGATGTGTTGTTGTCATGAAATTTAAAATCACCTAATTTTTCTCTTTAAATGATACATTTTCTCAGTTTAAACATTTGATATGTCATTTATGTTCTATTCTGAATAAAATATGGAATTTTGAAACTTCCACATCATTGCATTCCGTTTTTATTCACAATTTGTACTTTATCCCAACTATTTTGGAATCGGGGTTGTAAGAGACTAAGGGTAACTCTGAAGAAGATGGAGAAATCCACAGCTCAGAACAAAGAAGTCATTCACAGGACAACCAGATCCCGCATTTCTACACATTGGTGGACACTACACATCATTCCTGAGAACACTTTCTCCACAGTGAAGCATGATGGTGGTAGCATCATGTTTAGCGTTATCCTGTAGAATTCTCTATTTAATGCCAACTTAACCTAGTCACTCTTTATTTGTAAATATTTTTTTCCAAAATATCCAAATTTCCCCCACCTACTTAAATATTATGAGTAGATTCATGACATAATCCCAGGAAAGTCCATTTCAGCTCCAGGTTGTAACACTACAAAATGTGGAGAAATTTAAGGGCGGTGCATTCTTATGCAAGACACTATATTTGAAGAAAAAAAGATGACAATAAGGAACAATCCATTGACAGCAGTTCAGACATTCCCTCACCAGAAATGAAGCTATTTTCAAAACGATTTGAACAGATCACAGCTAGTTTTGGAGCATTTGCTTTGAAAAGTACATGGTCAGAGCTTGCCAGAGTTGCCCACAGCGAGAAGTGGAATAGCCAATTCCATACTGTGAGGTGATTATGGGGCTGAAGCCAAGTGGACTTCAGAGGGAAGAGCTGACATGGGCACACAACACTAGATGAACAGGCATAATGAAAGCAGTGGTTCCCTGCAGCCCATTCCAAACTCCCATCCAATTCCTCATCACTTACTGATCACTGCAATCTAGGGTCTAATGGTCCCACCAGGCTTTGGCATGCCTATGCGCTGTCTGGCTGCGATGTTCTCTGCCATGATGGACAGCTAATAGCTCTGTCATGAAGGTCTCAGAATGGGCTTGGCTTGATTTGATTCATCAATTAACCCTGGAATTCATCCCCATCAACATGGAATGGATTAGAGAACAGCTGCTCAGAGTTACTGTAACTGATTTTCAGATGGGATTAAGGGGGAAACCATACTGTACATATATTTATTTAGGAATTTTCATTCCAAGCCAGTGGAGGGAGGTACTGTACAGTATGTCTGTATTTTTGTGGATATATACAATTCCAAGCCAATCAATCAATCAATCAATCAATCAATCAATCAATCAATCACTCTCTCTCAGGTGGTGAGATACTTTGCAGGTCAAGTGGAGTTCAAATGTCACACCCCTAATGCTGGAATTAGCTTTAGTAAAACATCTCAAAGCATGTGATCACACTTCCTTTTTTTTTTTTAAGACTGTCCTTGAGTACACTTCAGCTCCTTGCAAAAGACAGCACATTGTTCAACCACTGTGCAGATCAAAATGAAACATTTCCATGTGTAATATTATGATGCAAAACAGCATGCACAACATTAATATCTAAAATGTCAGCACAGTCATAATGTCAGAGCGCACAAGCATGTCTTTCTTTTAAAATGCCATGACAGAGTTTCAGCATACAGATCATGTTGGAATGGTTTAACTGGCTGTAATGTAACATTAGCACAGAGGAAGTAGTTGTAGCAAAAAGGTAAATATTGAGGGGGGAAAAAAAAGCCCTGAAACTACATCTACTCTATATAAGAATGAAAATAGCCAGGAGGAAGAAATATGAAGTGGTTCACGATAAGCTATTATTACCCATTAAAGAGAATGAGATGGTTGGGAACACATCATTGGTTTTAATCATCAATATAAAGGAACTCGGTCGTATCCAGACTTGCGGGCAGAAACGCCTCTTTGAAAGGAAGTCTACCGTGGAAAATTTATCCCAGCTGATGAATTTCTTTCATTGCCCAAGGACATGAATCACAACTCATTTTAATTGGGTAAGTACAATAAATGGAGCTTTTGATGACATTGATATACATGGGCAATGGGATGCCTCTGAAGTGAATGAACATCCTCGGCAGAAGAAGAGGCCAGTCACAGGTGGTTCACTCGGACGTGTGGAATTAAATCCTTTGAAGTTTTATATTACGTTACAAAATTGAACATGAAAAGCTCATTTATTACCATGATTTAATCTGGCACAGAATGGATATTAAACACTGTTTAAACCACTCACACTCTCCTACTGTGCACAATTGCCTTGTTCATAAGAGGTGCTGAAGTTTCTCACACATTATTCCTAAAAAAAAAAAAAAATGTTTCACTTAATTCCACATGACTTTGACATTCCTTCTATAAAAAAAAAAATATGTCCAACATCATGTGAAATTTACACTTGCGGTATTTGGACACATGTATAAAAATATTCCACCCACACACACAAGTGCATGGTTTTAATTTTACACTTCATGTGATTAGTTGCTTTTCATACAATTCCGTTTTCTAATGATTCATATATTTTCACATGATTCCTTCTTCACTTACAGTACAAGTTTGAGTGTGGGCGGCATGGTGGTGTAGTTGTTAGCACTGTTGCCTCACAGCAAGAAGGTCCGGATTTGAGCCCCATGGCCTGCGAGGGCCTTTCTGTGCGGAGTTTGCATGTTGTCCACGTGGATTTCCTCTGGGTGCTCCGGTTTCCCCCACAGTCCAAAGACATGCAGGTTAGGTTAACTGGTGATTATAAATTGACTGTAGGTGTGAATAGTTGTTTATGTGTCAGCCCTGTGATGACCTGGCGACTTGTCCAGGGTGTACCCCGCCTTTTGCCCGTAGTCAGCTGGGATAGGTTCCAGCTTGCCTGTGACCCTGTAGAACAGGATAAAGTGGCTAGAGATAATGAAATGAGATAAAATAATAATAATAATAATAATAATAATAATAATAATAATAATAATAATAAATAAATAAATAAAACCAAGATGGGATTTATCAGAATTTATTCCTCCTTTATTACAAAATTGTAATCTAGACAAAGAAGGTGAAAAGAAATCAGAAACTGTTTAGGGTAAAAAAATAAACATAAAACCCATACAAAAAACTGGCTGCATAATTGTGCACACTCTTCCATAAATCAAGGATGTGGCTATGTTCAGAATCAATGAATCACATTCAGTCTCCTCTTAAATAGTAGTTAGTAGACGCCTGAGATTAATTAAAGTGGCTCTGATTGACCTCAGATAAAGTTTGGCTGTTCCTGTAAAATTATTCTGATATCATCTTGACTGCATCACACTCCATAAACCATGGTCTGCAAAGAGCTTTCAAAACATGAACAGGATCACATCATTGAAAGGTATCAAACAGGGCAGGGGTACAAAAAGTATCTGAAGCATTAAACATCCCCTGGAGTACATTACAGTCATCAACAAATGAAGGAAATACTATCCATCCATCATCTGTAGCTGCTTATCCTGTTCTACAGGGTTGCAGACAAGCTGGAGCCTATCCCAGCTGACTATGGGCGAGAGGCAGGGGTACACCCTGGACAAATCGCCAGGTTATCGCAGGGCGGACACAGAGACAAACAACCATTCACACTCACACCTATGGTCAATTTAGAGCCTAACCTGCATGCCTTTGGACTGTGGGGGAAACCGGAGCACCCGGAGGAAACCCACGCAGACATGGGGATAACATACAAACTCTACACAGAAAGGCCCTCATTGGCCGCTGGGCTTGAACCCAGGACCTTCTTGCTGTGAGGTGACAGTGCTAACCACTACACCACCATGCTGCCCCCTGGAGGAAATACTACTGCATCTCAAACAATTAGAATATCATGAAAAAGTTCAATATTTTCCATCAGTGATTTTAAAAAACTGAATATTTTAACATATTATAGACTCATTACATGTAACTAAAATGTTTCTAGCATGTTTCTCTTTTAATTTTGATAATTATGGCCTACAGCACAAAAAAGTCTCAAAATATGAGCATATTTCATTTCAAGTTTGAGTAAAACAGTATAAATACCATGTATCTCTCAGCCTAGTTCAGTACACACAACCACAATCATGGGAAAGACTGCTGACTTGACAGTTGTCCAGCAGACAATCATTGACACCTTCCACAAGGAGGGTAAGCCATAGAAGATAATTGCTGGAAAGGCTGAATAGAAAAGGTGCACAAGCAACAGGATTGACCACAGCCTTGAGAGGACTCTCAAGGAAAGTTGGTTCAAGAACTTGGAAAAGCTTCACAAGGAGTGGACTGAGGCTGCTGTCAGTACATCAAGAGTCACCACACACAGACGTCTTCAGGAAAGGGGATACAACTGTCACATTCCTCATATCAAGCCCTTCCTGAACCAGAGAATATCAGAAGTGTCTTACCTGGGCTAAGGAAAGAAAGAACTGGACTGTTGCTCAGTGATAGAAAGTCCTTTTTTGAGATTAAAGTAAATTTTGCATTTCATTTGGAAATCAAGGTCCTAGTCTGGAGGAAGAGTGGAGAGGCACAGAATCCAAGGTATTTGAAGTCCAGTTTGAAGTTTCCGGAGTCTGTGATGATTTGGTGTGCCATGTCATCTGCTGGTGTTGGTCCACTGTATTTTATCAAGTCCAAAGTCCACACAGCAGTCTACCAGGAGATTTTAGAGCACTGCATGCTTCCATCTGCTGACAAGCTTTATGGAGATGCTGATTTCCTTTTCCAGCAGGACTTAGCACCTGTCACCTGCCCACAATGCCAAAACTTCTACCAAATGGCTTGCTGAGCCTAATATTACTGTGCTTGATTGGCCAGCCAACTTGCCTAATCTGAAACCCAGAAAGAATCTATGAGGTATTGTCAAGAGGAAGATGAGAAACACCCGACCCAAAAATACAGATGAGCTAAAGGCCACTATCAAAGCAACCTGGGCTTCAATAACACCTCAGCAGTGCCACAGGTTGATTACCTCCATGCCACACTGCATTGATGCAGTAATTCATGGTAAAGGAGCCCCAACCAAGTACTAGGTGTGTAAATTAACATACTTTTCAGAAGTTGGACATTTCTGTATTGCAAATCCTTTTTTGATTGAGCTTAGGAAATATTCAAATTTGAGATACTGGATTTCTGATTTTCATGAGCTATAAGCCACAATAATCAAAATTAAAACCAAAAAAAGGCTTGAAACATTTCATTTTATATGTAATGAATACAGAATCTATGAAAGTTTACCTTTTCAAATTAAATTATGAAAAAAAAACCTTTTAACAATATTCTACTGCACAGTGGTGCACTGTTGCCTCACAGCAAGAAGGTTCTGGGTTTGAGCCCAGTGGCCGATGGGGGCTTTTCTGTGTGGAGTTTGCATGTTCTTTGGGTTTCCTCCGGGTGCTCTGGTTTCCCCCATAGTCCAAAGACATGCAGGAAGGTTAACATGGGACAGCCTTGGGCTGAAGTGCCCAAGCGTGGTGGCGCACACATACTCAGCAGCTTTGCTCTCGTATGATGAACTAAATTTTGTTGTACATTTGTGCAGGGACAATAAAGGCATTCTTCTTCTTCTATTAAAATACACTAGTATGGCTCAACAGTGACTCAACCAAGATCAGGATGTTCCTGCAAGTTTGATGAGAAGACAAGGAGAAAACTGCTCAGGGAGGCCACCACAAGGCCTACAGCAACATTAAAAGAGTGGCAAGATTTCCTGGAAAGTACTGGTTGTTCCCTACATGTAACAACAATCAGTCATCTTTTTCATATGTTTGGGTTTTGGGGTAGGATAGCAAGATGAAAGTCTTTACTCACAAAGAAAAACATCCAAGCTCTGCAAAATGGTATATCCACTCTCCCACAACCATGTGGAAAAATCTATGATGGTCTGATGAGACCAAGGTTGAGCTATTTGACCATAATTCCAACAGGTATGTTTGGTGCAAAAATAACACAGCACATCAAAAGTACACCATACCCACAGTGAAGAATGGTAGAGGCATCATGCTTTGGGCCTGCTTTTCTTCAGCTGGAACTGGAGTTTTGTCAAGTTGAATGGAATCATGAATAGCTCCAAATATCAGTCTATTTTGACACAAAACCTTCAAGCATCTTCTAAGAAACTGAAGATGAAGAGGAATTTCACCTTTCAGCATGACAATGGCCCAAAGCATACATCTAAACACAGTGGCTTCATCAAAAGTGGGTCAATGTTCTGGAATGGCCCAGCCAGAGCTCAGATCTTAATCCAATTGAAAATCTGTGGGGTGACCTGAAGAGAGCTGGGCACAAGAGTTGCCCTCGCAATTTGACAGATCTGGTAAATTTTTGCAAGGAGGAGTGGGCAAACATTACCAAATCCAGATATGCCAAACTGATAGATTGTTACTCAAAATGACTGAGTGCTGTAATAAAATCAAAAGTGGCTTCAACAAAGTATTAGTTAAGCGGTGTGCACACTAATGCAACTATGTTTTTGTATGATTTTCTTGTTTTCCTTTTTTCACTAAACAGTTTCTGATTTGCTTTCACCTTCTTTGTATAGATTGAAATTTTGCAATAAAGGTGGAATAAGTTCTGACAGGATTTATCTTGGTTTTATTTATTTAATTTGGTCACAAAAAACTTGCCATTTTAGCAGGGGTGTGTAGACTTTTTATATCCATTGTATAACATTTATTTTCACAATTTATTTTCCACATATAAATTTTACCATAATTCATTTACTTTTAGATGATTTATTTTTCACATATGGCTTTTCAGACATTTTCAAATGAAACATTTTTCAAAGAAGCCCTGTGATGACCTGGCAACTTGTCCAGGGTGTACCCTGCCTTTCGCCTGTAGTCAGCTGGGATAGGCTCCAGCTTGCCTGCGACCCTGTAGAACAGGATAAAGCGGCTAGAGATAATGAGAATGAGATGAGACATTTTTCAAAGATGATTTTTAAAATAATCCATTCATTTCACATGATTCATTAATTTCAAACCTGAGTTTTCATATGATTCATTCATTTTCACATTTTTTGTCACATACAGGTTTTCACATGATATTTTTTCAAATGATTTGTTACACTGTTCATTTATGTTCACATGGTGCATATATTTTCAAATGATTCATTTTTTCCTCATTCTCACATAATTATTTTTAATATGGGTTTTCATACAATTCATTTATTTTCACAATATATTTGTCACATGATGTTTGTAATGATTTCTTCACTTTCATATGATTAAACCCCTGATTCCCAAAAGGTTGGGACACTGTCCATCCATTATCCATAACCACTTATCCTGTGCAGGGTCGCAGGCAAGCTGGAGCCTATCCCAGCTGACTATGGGCGAGTGGCGGGGTACACCCTAGACAGGTCACCAGATCATCACAGGGCTGACACATAGAGACAAACAACAATTCACACTCACACCTACAGTCAATTTAGAGCCACCACTGAACCTAACCTGCATGTCTTTGGACTGTGAGGGAAACCAGAATACCCAGAGGAAACCCATGCAGACACAGGGAAAACATGCAAACTCCACACAGAAAGGTCCCCTGTCAGCCATTGGGCTCAAACCCAGAACATTCTTGTTGTGAGGGGCCAGTGCTAACCACTACACCACCGTGCCACTGTTGGAATACTGTGTAAAATGTAAATAAAAACAGAATGCAATGATTTGCAAATCTTTTTTGACTTATAAATCAGTTGAATACAACACATAGACAATATATTTAAACTGAAACTTTATTGGCTTTTTTCTTTGTAAATATACACTCATTCTGTATTTGATACTTGCAACTGGTTCCAAAACAAGTTGGAACAGGGGCATGTTTACCACTGTGTTATGTCACCTTTTCTTTTAGCAATACTCAGTAAGCATTTGGGAACTGAGGACACTAATTGTTGAAGTTTTGAACATCAAATTCTTTCCCATTCTTGTTTGATATATGACTTCAGTTGCTCAATAGTTCAGGGTCTCTGTTGTTGTATTTTGTTCTTCATAATGCACCACACATTTTCAAGGGGAGGCAGTCAAGCCAGTTTAGCACCTTCACTCTTTTATGACAACGCCACACTGTTGTATCATGTGCAGAATGTGGCTTCACATTATCTTGCTGGAATTAGCAGGGACGTCCCTGAAAAAGACACCGTCTAGATGGCAGCATATGTTACTCCAAAATGTGTATGCACCTTTCAGCATTAATGGAGCATTCACAGATGTGTAAGTTACCCCTGCCATGGGCACTAACACACCCTATAGCATCACAGATGCTGGCTTTTGAATTTTGTCCTAGTAACAGGCTAGATGGTCCTTTTCTTCTTTAGCCCAGATGACAGGATGTCCATAATTTTGAAAAACAATTTGAAATGTGAACTCATCAGACCACTGCACACTTTTCCACTTTGTGTCAGTCTGTCTCAGATGAGCTCAGGCCCAGAGAATTCAGTGGTTTTTCTGGATATTGTTGATATTTGGTTTGCATTTTAGATGCAGCAATGAACTGTGTTTACTGACAACGGTTTTCTGAAGTGGTCCAGAACACATGTAGTAATATCCTTTATACAGTCATGTCAGTTTTTAATGCAGTGCTGCCTGAGGGATCGAGGGTCACAGGCATTCAATATTGTTTTTTGGCCTTGCCCCTTATGAGCAGAGATTTCTCTGGATTCTCTGAATCTTTTGATGATATTATGGATTGTTGATGGTAAATATCTTGCAATTGCAAAAAGTTGTTCTTAAACTTTTGGACTATTTACCCACTGTCAGGATGCAGGCACTTACAAATGTATGTGCAGGGGAGAGTGGGGAACGCAGACTGGCAAACAAATCCAAAATGAGAGACAAAGTTGAAGTTGAGGGACAGGCAGGGTCGATCGATTGGCAGACAGAGCAATAAGGGCTAGACTAAAGAGTAACGAGAATAAGACAATAACGAAGGTCGAGACCACGATAAGGCAGGCAGAATAGGGTTGGTAAGACACTGAACGATACTTCACATCAAGTGAGTGTGGGAGAGGTGTTTATATAGCATGGGCTGATTAACCAGGAAATGAGTGACAGGTGTAATTAATAGACAGGCGATAGAGAGTGCTGTGGTTCTTGGGTGTTGTAGTTCAGATCAGCCATGTTTGTAGTCTGACTGGAAGTGGCACTCTCTATCGTGTTATTGACACCCACACAGTTTTTCACAAAGTGGTGAACCTCACCCAATCCTTGCTTGTGAACAACTGAGCCTTTCCAATTACCCACTAACCTGTTTATTTGCAAAAAGTTTTGTAAATCATTGCATTCTGGTTTTATTTAGATTTTACACAATATCTAAACATTATTGATTATTCATGATTTTTGGGAAATGATTCATTTTCCTTCATATGATTCATTTTTTTTTCACTGATTTGTGTTCACATGATTCATTTTTCACATGTGATCACATGATTGTTCACATGATGTTACATATTTACTTGAACTCAGCTGTTCAGTTTTAGGGTGTGACATAGTCAAATGCCCCTTCACATATATGTTTAGCCATTTAGGCGAATATTTACACATTTAAAGGAAGACAACCCTTAACAGAAATAAAGAAAAAAAACCACATGGAATTCACAACATGAAATTGATGCAATTTTTTCCAGAAGAAGAAAAAAAAACCCTTAATCTGTGTTTGAGGAAGCAGTTCAGTGTATATACTAATCCCTACAATAACATGAATGGCAGTGAGCATTGCTCAACAGAGGGGGAAGGACTAGTGAGATAAATTAGGCTGTGTGTTAGAATTAATTAGCATGATGCACAATCCACAAAGGAAAAGAAACTTCTGGTTTTCATCAGCTTTGTGATGAAAAGTGCAATCATTTAAAGCGCACAAGATTAAATAGCAATACATATGTTTCAATACTTCAGGAACAAAACACTTGGTGGGTGTGCTGTAATTGGAATATAATCAAGGATGTCATGGGGTGATGCAGCGCAATGACAAGAGGAGTTACTGTTACCAAACTAAAGTTGATTAGTTTCCAATAACAGCATGTGCTGAAGAGGTTTATTCCTCTAATACCACAACAGTTTGACAAATATTATAACTTTTTATTTGATAAAGAATGGCACACAGTGGTATTTTGGATCTATTTATAGTTAATGTTCTGGAACATCTGTGAAAAAAAAAATCCCTGTTTTAAACAGTCGCTTCCTCACCAGCCTCTCTATTTTCTCTCTTGAAGTTAAGGACAAAAAAATGTATGAAATGCTGTAACACTGGAGACTCTCTCCATGAATGTGAATTAAATATTTCCTCATGAGAGGAACCCCATCAGTCACAATAGTAACCGTAAACAATATTTTAAGTTATAAGGCATTAAAAATGTTCCTGAAAGTTGGATCATTACATTTCAAGCAAATACTGATGTTAGTTAGTTAGTTAGTTACGTCACATGGAAAACCAACATATAATAAAAAAACAATAATAAAATGTCTCAATGAAATATAGTGTCTTGCAAAAGTATTCATCCCCTTGGTGTTTATCCTGTTTTGTTGCATTACAAGCTGTTATTAAAATGGATTTGGGGGGGGGGGGGGGGGGATTAGCACTATTTGATTTACACAACTTGCCTACCACTTTAAAGGTGCAAATTGTTTTCTTATTGTGACAAAAATAAGACATATAGTGACTTACATCAGGGGCAGAGCCTTTTCTTACAAAGCCCCACAGTTATGGAACAGCCTTCCAAGTAGTGTTCAGGACTCAGATATAGTCTCAGCATTTAAGTCTAGGCTGAAAATATATCTGTTTAGTCAAGCCTTTTGTTAATGGTGTTCATGAGGTAAAGGTGTAGATCTGGAGGGTCCTCAGACATAAGGCCAATTTATGCTGACAACCCAGTCCTCGCAGATAGCGTCGCAGACAGTGTCTGCGTAGCCCCCCCCCCCCTTCGCAGACACTCTGCGCGCACCTCCCAAAAATTATGACCACCGCAGAAGCCTCGCAGACAGCGTCGCAGACAAGAGTGCTCTGATTAGTCCACTCTACATCTGCTGTACACGCACTTCCACTTCCCTACTTTCCCAGTTTGGTTTGTTTTCACGACCACCATTTTTAAAAACACGAGTGAAGATGGAGCAGCACGAAGAGTGGTTGATCGAGGAAGTGAGGAAGTACGTACATCTATACGACTCCAGTTCTAGTCATTATAAGTAACCGGAGGATAAACACTCCACTAACCACACCCACCAACTACTCCTAGCGATTTTGCGACTTCACGCCCCCTTGCGTTGTGGCGGTGAATATCATCGCGCACGCCTATTACTCCCCGCTCAACAATAAATTACAACTGTCTGCAAAAAGCTATCTGTGAAAGCCTTGTCGCAAGAGCATGCAGAGGCCTATAGAGTGTTTTGGTAAACTGGGATGTATGGATGCTGTCAGTCCCCCACTCACTTGCTCACTTGAGTTTGTTGACAGTGTAGTGGCTGCTGCTTTATGTCCCGAGGCTCCCTCAGGATTGTGTTACCTTCTGGCTCTCCCCTTTTAGTTATGCTGTCATAGTTAGTTTTGCCGGAGTCCCTGTCTGTACTCAGTGCAAAATGTATACTGTTCCTACTTATTCAGCTGACATTGGGCATACCTAATAATCTGTGTTTTCTCTATTCCCCCCCCAAAAAAAAAATCTGTCCCTCTGAGTTACACGTCAATCCTGAGATCGAGATGCTGACCTCTTCTGCTCCTCGGACCTGCCTGAGCCATCCTGATGCCCTATGTCTGGTTGGAATCTCATCACATCGCTCCTGTGGAGGAATAGCCCCATATGGACAGTTGAAAGTTACACTTGGAAGATGCTCTGGACACTTACAGTCATGCTTTTATGGGTGAGAACTACAGTTGACTTGCTAACTTTAGGACTGCAGTTGTCATGAACAGTTTTGCACTCAAGTTTCCATCAATGAAGAGATATAACATCAAAGAAACTGAATTCATGTTGAAACTGTTAATGTTATAGTCATGTTGTCTGTTGTTCCCTTTTGAGTCTGGTTTCTCCCAAGGTTTCTTCCTCATGTCATCTGAGGGAGTTTTTCCTTGCCACCATCACCACAGGCTTGGTCATTGGGGATAGATTAGGGATAATACTGGCTCATGTCTTGGGTCATTCAGATACTGTAAAGCTGCTATGGGACAATGTCTATTGTTAAAAGTGCTATACAAACAAACTTGACAAAAACAATAAGATAAAAAAACAGAAATCTGTAGTATGCATAGGTATTCACCCCCTTTTGTATGAAACCCCTAAATAAGAGCTGGTCCAACCAATTCACTTCATAAGTCACATAATTAGTTGACTAAGATCCATCTGTGTGCAATCAAAGTGTCACATGATCTGTCACATGATGTCTGTATAAATCAACCTGTTCTGGAAGGACCCTGACTCTGCAACACTGCTAAGTAAGCAAAATGAGAACCAAGGCGCACTCCAAACAGGTCAGAGACAAAGTCGCGAAGATCTATAGATCAGGGTTGGGTTATAAAAAATATCCCAAACTTTGAATATCCCAAGGAGCACCATTAAATCCCCCATAGCAAAATGGAAAGAATATGACACCACTACAAACCTGACAAAAGAAGGCTGCCCACCAAAACTCACAGACCAGTCAAGGAGGGCATTAATCAGAGATGCAACAAAGACACCAAAGATAACACTGAAGGAGCTGCAAAGATCCACAGCGGAGATGGTAGTATCTGTCCATAGGACCACTTCAAGCCATACACTCCACAGAGCAGGGCTTTAGGGAAGAGTGGCCAAAAAAAAAAGCCTTTGCTTCAAGAAAAAAATAAGAAAACACTTTTGGAATTTGCCCAACAGCATGTTGCAGACTCCCCAAACACTTGGAAGCAGATTCTCTGGTCAGTTAAGACTAAAATTGAATGTTTTGGCCATCATGGGAAATGACATGTGTGGTGCAAACCCAACACTTCCCATCACCCTGAGAACACCATTCCTACAGTGGAGCATGGTGCTGGCAGCATCATGCTGTGGGGATGTTTTTCATCTGCAGGGACAGGAAAGCTGATCAGGATTGAAGGAAAGATGGATGGTACTAAATATAGGGCAATTCTGAAGGGAAACCTATTTGAATCAGCCAGAGGTTTGAGACTGGGATGAAGGTTCATGTTCCAGCAGGACAATAACCCTAAACATACTGATAAAGCTACACTAAAGTGGTTTAAAGGGAAACATTGAAATGCCTTGGAATGGCCTAGTCAAAGCCCAGACCTCAATCCAGTTGAGAATCTGTGGCATAACTTGAAGATTGCTGTACACCAACATAACCCATCTAACTTGAAGGAGTCAGAGCAGTTTTGCCTTGAAGAATGGGCAAAAATCCCAGTGGCTAGATGTGCCAAGTTAATAGAGACATACCCCAAGAGACTTGCAGCTGTAATTGCAGCAACAGGTGACTCCACAAAGTATACCTATACACACTCCATATTTTTTTTTCAACTTAATTATTGTTTGTGTCACAAAAAACACCTTTAAAAGTGGTAGGTATGTTGTGTAAATCAAATACTGCTAATCCCCCCCGAATCCATTTTAATTCTAGCTTGTAATGCAACATAACAGGACAAACACCAAGGGGGACGAATACTTTTGCAAGACACTGTATGTGCAGTGTCACATCTCATCTCATTATCTCTAGCCGCTTTATCCTTCTACAGGGTCGCAGGCAAGCTGGAGCCTATCCCAGCTGACTACGGGCGAAAGGCGGGGTACACCCTGGACAAGTCGCCAGGTCATCACAGGGCTGACACATAGACACAGACAACCATTCACACTCACATTCACACCTACGGTCAATTTAGAGTCACCAGTTAACCTAACCTCCATGTCTTTGGACTGTGGGGGAAACCGGAGGACCCGGAGGAAACCCACACGGACACGGGGAGAACATGCAAACTCCGCACAGAAAGGCCCTCACCGGCCACGGGGCTCGAACCCGGACCTTCTTGCTGTGAGGCGACAGCGCTAACCACTACACCACCGTGCCGCCCCGCAGTGTCACGTGTTGAGTGCAAATTGTCACATGACCAGAACTGTTTACTTTCTGGTTGTGCCATGAGAAGATAATGGCTACATCAAAACACCCAAACAAAAGGTTACTAAAGTATGGTACCATAATGATAGGCCAAATATTTTTGGCATGCATCGTCTTTAAGGTGTCCAGTATTGACATATGCCATTTGCTCAACATTTTTTAGTGTGGTCATAGAATGAGTAAACATGTTGACAGCAACATTCGTGGCTGGCAGCATAACAGAGCATCTAGGTATACATATGCAATACAGAGTTCTTATTCTGCCTAATTTCTCCTCAGTTCTTTCTATTAGTTTCAGTTTCATTAAAGAGCTGGATATATGTTGGATATCCTTCAAAATGAAAAAAAAAGATGTCCTCAGTGATTGTGATAGCAAATAGATCGGATATGGAGTATGAGGTGGAGAACTGAACTTATGCCAACAGATCATGACCGCGACAACATGAACAGTGAAAACACTTAAGTTTGTTTATTGTTTCCATTTCCAGTTGAGAGTATGCTGTGCGCATTTTGGCTGCCACTTCTCACCAGAGCTTTTTATTTTTATTTATTAATTTATTTTCCCTTTTGTTTTAGTGTCATTTGATGTTTGTCTTTTGTTTGAGTGTTGTGTCTGCTGGTTATGGTGTAGCTCCAGACCCAGTTTTGGTGTCGGTTTTCTTCAGGTCTTGGTCCACTGTAGGTGATTGTGCTCCTCGCTATGGACTGCAGTGAGCTCATTGCTCTTTTTAACATCAGAGTTTTCCAGTGCTCTGTGCAGCGGTGCTTTTGTGCTTGGTGCGGTGTTCCGAGCGATGTTGCCCAGTGGCTATGCAGGTGGTTTGGGACATACCAGCACTTTGTGTGATGGTGCTTCTGTGCTCGCTTTGTGGATCCATGGCATGGTGTTCCAAGCGATGTTGCCTGGCGGTGACTGTGCAGGTGCTGTGGGATTTATTTTCATGCGCCTGATGGGACTGTAGTAGCTATGCCATTGGAATTACATCCTGACCCTCTTTTGGTGGACTCTCTCTTTTTTCCCCTCTAATTGTAAAGTGACCTTGGGTGTGAGAAGAAAGGTGCTATATAAATTGAACTGATGATTATTATTATTATAATCCATAGGGGCCTGCCAGAAGAGCCAAGGGCAAAGCTTCATATGGTCAGCAATAAAGATCGAGTGTTCAAACGTTTGAAGAGGCCTGTCAATGCTGTGGCTCCAAAATACATACGGTAGTATACAGCCCAAATGCTATAAAATGTTAAAACCCAATGGATCTTTTCTGACTGATGTATCTACCCACTCAAAGAGATCATCACTGAAATATCCAACTCCAATATCTACCCCACCCAATCAAAAGACAAGCAACTGCATCTGACTATGGATGAGATTTTTACATTCTATGGGATCATAACTGAGTACAGCTCTGTTGCAAGAAGACACATGTCCTGGTCATTTTCCAGTGATGTACACAATGAAAGCATTTCAGATGCAACATGGAAAAATCACTTTGAAATAATGGGCTCAGTTCATGTGGTTGAGAACACAAAGATCACATGATGACACAATTTTTAAGATTAGGCTGAGCTTTTCTGAGCTCAGATCATAAAAAGTAATATCAATTCAGGAATGAATGTCAGTGGGTGACAGCATGAGCCCATGCTAGGCATGTAATGATATATCGTGTGGCAATAAATTGTGATAAAAAAGAAAAAAATATATTCACAATTATTATCAGGCTGCATCTTAGTTTTTACTAGTGGTAATTGCATTATATAGACAGCAGATAACAGTGCAAATGGAATGTATGTGACTTCAATTTACACATAAGTAGCACAGCTCTAATGCAGCAAAAAAACACTTAAAAGAAAGATCTTGCATAGGAAGGAGCTGTTCTGTGATTGATAGTACAAACAAATTTAACAAATTTAATAAGTTTTACTTCTCTTTTTACAGACTACTGAAAACTGAAGAAAAGAGAAACAGATGGAGGGAGTACTAAGAGAGAGTACTAAGGGAATGTATTAAGAAAAGGCCTATTTGTTGTCATTTTTATTAAAAGGAATATTACCCCTCCTAGAACTGCCACCTTATTGTGGTGGAGGGGTTTGTGTCCTTGAATGATCCTAGGAGCTATGTTGTCAGGGGCATTACGCCCCTGTTAGGGTCTCCCAAGGCAGACAGGTCCTAGGTGACAGGCCAGACTAAGAGCAGTTCACCAAAACCCCTTATGGATAACAATCTATCAAGGACCATGACGTCGCCCGGTATGGCGCAGCCGGGGCCCCACCCTGAAGCCAGGCCCGGGGTTGGGGCTCGTATGTGAGTGCTTGGTGGCCGGGCTCAGCCTGAAGCAGTGACATGGGCCCGACCTTCTGTGGGTTCACCACCCACAGAGGTAGCCATAGGGGGCCGGTGCAGTGTGGATTGGGCAGCAGTCGAAGGCAGGGGCCTCGATGACCTGATCCCTGAACACAGCGGCTAGCTGTTGGGACATGGAATGTCACTTCGCTGGGGGGGAAAGAGCCTGAGCTTGTGCAGGAGGTTGAGAGGTACCGGCTAGAGATAGTCTGTCTCACCTCCATGCACAGCTTGGGCTCCGGAACCCAGCTCCTCGAGAGGGTCTGGACTCTCCACTTCTCTGGAGTCGCCTATGGTGAACGGCGGCGGGCTGGTGTGGGCTTGCTTATAGCTCCCCAGCTCAGCCGCCATGTGTTGGAGTTTACCCCAGTGAACGAGAGGGTCGCCTCTCTGCGCCTTAGGATTGGGGAGAGGGCTCTTGCTGTTGTTTGTGCCTATGGGCCGAATAGCAGTATAGAGTATCCGGCCTTCTTGGAGTCCCTGGGAGAGGTACTGAGAGGTGCTCAGACTGGGGACTCCATTGTTCGACTGGGGGACTTCAATGCTCACGTGGGTGATGACAGTGACACCTGGAGGGGCGTGATTGGGAGGAATGGCCTCCCCGATCTGAACCCAAGTGGTGTTTTGTTATTGGACTTCTGTGCTAGTCATGGTTTGTCCATAACGAACACCATGTTCGAGCATAGGGGTGTCCATAAGTGCACGTAGCAACAGGACACCTTAGGTCGGAGGTCAATGATCAACTTTGTTGTCATTTCATTGGATCTCCGGCCCTATGTCTTGGACACTCAGGTGAAGAGAGGGGCTGAGCTGTCAACTGATCACCACCTGGTGGTGAGTTGGATCCCCTGGCAGAGGAGGAAGCCAGACAGACCTGGCAGGCCCAAACGTATGGTGAGGGTCTGCTGAGAACATCTGGCCGAGCACTCTGTCGGGGAGGTCTTTAACTCCCACCTCCGGGAGAGCTTCTCCCAGCTTCTGAGTGAGGCGGGGGAAATTGAGTCTGAATGGACCATGTTCTCTACCTCCATTGTCGACGTGGCTGTTCGGAGCTGTGGCCGCAAGGTCTCCGGTGCCTGTTGTGGCGGCAATCCCCGAACCCGGTGGTGGACACTGGAAGTAAAGGATGCCATCAAGCTGAAGAAGGAGTCCTATCGGGCCATGTTGGCCTCCGGGACTCCTGAGGCAGCTGATGGGTATCAGCAGGCCAGGCATGCCACAGCTCGGGCAGTTGTGGAGGCAAAAACTCGGAACTGGGAGGAGTTCAGTGAGGCCATGGAGGAGGACTATCGGTCGGCCTCGAAGAAATTCTGGCAAACCATCCGGCGCCTCAGGAGGGGGAAGCAGTACTCTGCCAACACTGTTTACAGTGTGGGTGAGGAGCTGTTGACCTCGACTGGGGACATCGTCGGGCGGTGGAAGGAATACTTCGAGGATTTCCTCAATCCCACTGTCACGTCTTCCATTGAGGAAGCAGAGGCTGATGACTCAAAGGTGGACTCGTCAATTACCCAAGCTGAAGTCACTGAGGTGGTTAGCAAGCTCCTCGGTGGCAAGGCACTGGGGGTGGATGATATCCGCCCTGAGTATCTCAAGTCTCTGGATGTTGCGGGGCTGTCTTGGCTGACATGCCTCTGCAACATCACGTGGAGGTCAGGGACAGTGCCTCTGGAGTGGCAGACTGGGGTGGTGGTCCCTCTTTTTAAGAAAGGGGACCAGAGAGTGTGCTCCAATTATAGGGGAATCACACTTCTCAGCCTCCCAGGGAAGGTTTACTCCAGGGTACTGGAGAGGAGAATTTGGCCATTAGTCGAACCTCGGATCCAGGAGGAACAATGCAGTTTTCGTCCTGGTCGCGGAACACTGGACCAGCTCTATACCCTTCATAGGGTGCTCGAGGGTTCATGGGAGTTTGCCCAACCAGTCCACATGTGCTTTGTGGATTTGGAGAAGGCATTCGACCATGTCCCTCGTGGTATTCTGTGGGGGGTGCTTCGGGAGTATGGGGTTCGGGGCTCTTTGCTAAGGGCTGTCTGGTTCCTGTACGAACAGAGCAGGAGTCTGGTTCGCATTGCTGGCAGTAAGTCAGACCTGTTCCCAGTGCATGTTGGACTCTGGCAGGGCTGCCCTTTGTTACCAGTTCTGTTCATAATCTTTATGGACAGAATTTCTAGCCGCAGCCAAGGGCCGGAAGGAATCCTGTTTGGGAACCACAGGATTTCATCTCTGCTTTTCATAGATAGATGATGTTGTCCTGTTGGCTTCTTCAAACCAGGACCTTCAGCATGTACTGTACTGGGGCGGTTTGCAGTCGAGTGTGAAGTGGCTGGGATGAGAATCAGCACCTCCAAGTCAGAGGCCATGGTTCTTGACCGGAAAAGGGTGGCTTGCCCTCTCCAGGTTGGTGGAGAAGTCCTGCCTCAAGTGGAGGAGTTCAAGTATCTCGGGATCTTGTTCACGAGTGAGGGAAGGATAGAGCGTGAGATCGACAGGCAGATCGGTGTGGCCTCTGCAGTGATGCGGTCGCTTTACCGGTCCGTCGTGGTGAAGAAAGAGCTGAGCCAAAAGGCGAAGCTCTCGATATACTGGTCGATCTATGTTCCGACTCTCACCAATGGTCATGAGCTTTGGGTAATGACCAAAAGAACAAGATCGCGGATACAAGCAGCCAAAATGAGTTTCCTTCGCAGGGTGGCTGGGCACTCCTTTAGAGATAGGTTGAGAAGCACAGTCACTCGGGAAGAGCTCGGAGTAGAGCCGCTGCTCCTCCACATCGAGAGGAATCAGCTGAGGTGGCTTGGGCATCTCTTTCGGATGCCTCCTGGACGCCTCCCTGGGGAGGTGTTCCAGGCATGTCTCCCTGGGAGGAGGCCCCGGGGAAGACCCAGGACATGCTGAAGGGACTATGTCTCTCGGCTGGCTTGGAAATGCCTTGGTGTTCTTCCCGAGGAGCTGACCGAGGTGTCTGGGGAAAGGGAAGTTTGGGCTTCCATGTTCAGACTGCTGCCTCCGCAACCCGGCTCCAGATAAGCAGAAGAAGACGAGACGAGAAGGAATATTTTAGTTAATAGGCTGTTAAATTTTACTCCAACATTTACAAGTGTGGGCAAAAAAAAATATTGTTGGTTATTATTTTAATTTAAAAAAGGAATAATTAAGTTGATAAAAAAATGTCAGGTGGTGGAAGGAATTGGTGAAGTGGTTAGCACCGTCGCCTTACAGCAAGAAGGTTCTGGGTTTGAGCCCAGTGGCCGATGGAGGCCTTTCTGTGTGGAGTTTGCATGTTCTCCCCATGTCTATGCAGGTTTTCTCCAGGTGCTCTGGTTTCCCCCACAGTCCAAAAACATGTAGGTTATGTTAATTGGTGGCTCTAAATTGACCATAGGTGTGAATGTGAATGGTTGTTTATCTCTATGTGTCAGCCCTGTGATGATCTGGTGACTTGTCCAGGGTGTACTCCGCCTCTCACCCATAGCTAGCTGGGATAGGCTCCAGCTTGCCTGCGACCCTACACAGGATAAGCAGTTCTGGATAATGGATGGAAAAAGTAGGAAAATAAATGTAGTTTCTTTTGATAATAAATGTTTCTTCATTTAATAAAAAAATAAAAATAAAATAGCCTCAATGAGGCTGTAGCTCATACCGGCCACTACTGATGTGTGAGAGTTTGAAATCTGATCAATCCTGTAGGAGGGGTATAGATTTTTTTGTGAAATTGCATATGACCCTTGTATAGCCACATCCATGGTAGGTAGTGCCACCTGGTGAGCAATTGTTGATGGAATATGTCTTTAGAGTCTTCTGGGTGAGTTTCAGTGAAAACATCCTGGCAGTTTAGGAACAGTAGTGTTTGGTGTGACAAGTCACCCAGAATTTTCAAACACCCATAACACCCAGGTGGTGCCACCATCTTGACAACTTTTATACATACCAACCTGAGGAACATTCCATATGAGTTTGATCAAAATCAGATCAATCCTGTGGGAGGAGTAGTGATTTTCGTGAAATTGCATGTGACCCCTCTGTAGTCTCATCCATGGGAGGTGGCACCACCTGATGAACAATTCTTGTTAGTACAACCCCGATTCCAAAAAAGTTGGGACAAAGTACAAATTGTAAATAAAAACAGAATGCAATGATGTGGAAGTTTCAAAATTCCATATTTTATTCAGAATAGAACATAGATGACATATCAGATGTTTAAACTGAGAAAATGTATCATTTAAAGAGAAAAATTAGGTGATTTTAAATTTCATGACAACAACACATGTCAAAAAAGTTGGGACAAGGCCATGTTTACCACTGTGAGACATCCCCTTTTCTCTTTACAACAGTCTGTAAACGTCTGGGGACTGAGGAGACAAGTTGCTCAAGTTTAGGGATAGGAATGTTAACCCATTCTTGTCTAATGTAGGATTCTAGTTGTTCAACTGTCTTAGGTCTTTTTTGTCGTATCTTCCGTTTTATGATCCGCCAAATGTTTTCTATGGGTGAAAGATCTGGACTGCAGGCTGGCCAGTTCAGTACTTGGACCCTTCTTCTACGCAGCAATGATGCTATAATTGATGCAGTATGTGGTTTGGCATTGTCATGTTGGAAAATGCAAGGTCTTCCCTGAAAGAGACGTCGTCTGGATGGGAGCATATGTTGCTCTAGAACCTGGATATACTTTTCAGCATTGATGGTGTCTTTCCAGATGTTTCAGCTGCCCATGTCACATGCACTAATGCAACCCCATACCATCAGAGATGCAGGCTTCTGAACTGAGTGCTGATAACAACTTGGGTCGTCCTTCTCCTCTTTAGTCCGAATGACACGGCGTCCCTGATTTCCATAAAGAAATTCAAATTTTGATTCGTCTGACCACAGAACAGTTTTCCACTTTGCCACAGTCCATTTTAAATGAGCCTTGGCCCAGAGAAGACGTTTGCGCTTCTGGATCATGTTTAGATACGGCTTCTTCTTTGAACTATAGAGTTTTAGCTGGCAACGGCGGATGGCATGGTGAATTGTGTTCACAGATACCGGTAATGTTCTCCGGAAATATTCCTGAGCCCATTTTGTGATTTCCAAGCATGCCTGTATGTGATACAGTGCCGTCTAAGGGCCCGAAGATCATGGGCACCCAGTATGGTTTTCCGGCCTTGACCCTTACATGCAGAGATTCTTCCAGATTCTCTGAATCTTTTGATGATATTATGCACTGTAGATAATGATATGTTCAAACTCTTTGCAATTTTACACTGTTGAACTCCTTTCTGATATTGCTCCACTATTTGTCAGCACAGAATTAGGGGGATTGGTGATCCTCTTCCCATCTTTACTTCTGAGAGCTGCTGCCACTCCAAGATGCTCTTTTTATACCCAGTCATGTTAATGACCTATTGCCAATTGACCTAATGAGTTGCAATTTGGTCCTCCAGCTGTTCCTTTTTTGTACCTTTAACTTTTCCAGCCTCTTATTGCCCCTGTCCCAACTTTTTTGAGATGTGTTGCTGTCATGAAATTTCAAATGAGCCAATATTTGGCATGAAATTTCAAAATGTCTCACTTTCGACATTTGATATGTTGTCTATGTTCTATTGTGAATACAATATCAGTTTTTGAGATTTGTAAACTATTGCATTCTGTTTTTATTTACAATTTGTACTTTGTCCCAACTTTTTTGGAATTGGGGTTGTATGTCTTTAAAGTCTTCTGGGTGAGTTTCAGTGAAAATGTCCCAGCAGTTTACAAAGAGTCGCGTTTAATGTGACAAGTCACCCAGAAATTTCAGATGCCCATAAAATCGTAAATATGATAGGTGATGGCATCATCTTGACAACTTTTTTGCACACCCATCTGTGGAACATTGTATGTGAGTTTGATTGATTGGATTTCAATCATGTAGGAGGAGTAGCAATTTTTGTAAATTGTGGACGCACGATGACAGATGACTGATGGATGATGCATGATCACATAGGCTCATCTGCCCTGGCCTATAGCCGGATGAGCTAAAAATTGAATCATGAACCCAGTATCATGAATCAAACTGAATTGTGAAATGAGTGAATGGTTACATGCCTATCCCATACTCTGGCTGACATGAATGCAAGCAATTCTTAAGAGGTAAACCAAGCTGTTGTGGTTACAAGCTATGGAGCCTTGTCTCATCCAGTGCTTACATGTATCACATGGAGGCATGTGGTGGATATAGAGGAATTTTGATGACTGCACAGAATAAATATGTTAGTTCAGTACCCAACTCATTATACCACTGTTCTCAATTGTGACTGACCAGGAAACACACTTTTCACCTACTTTTCCATGAAAATTAAATAATTATTTCAAATGGTTACCAAGGACACATGATTTGGATATTTTCATGTCTGGGAAAATTTCTGGATTAAAAGAATGGGTTAATACTAACCTGACAGCAGTGTCTGAGCAACACCTTCTGACCAATCAGATTAGAGAATTCAGCAGCTCTGTGGTTTAATAAGGCTTAATCAGCAAACTGAACACACAGTGTTAAATCTGCTTAGATTTTGTCTCATAGCAGGGGAGAAGGAAGGAACACCATTTCTCAGTGTGAGTGTAGCATGGAACATGGTGACCTCTTCCTCTGAGCTCCTTGGTGTAACATTACTCCATTTTCTGCTGTGATGCCTTATGCAAATGCTGTGGCCCGGGTGAAGTGCTCTCGAAAGGCTCTTCGTTTTCAGCTATTGTGAAGCCACACAGCATGGAAAGCAAATGATGCTTGCTGGGAAAATGGGCAGGAGTGAAATAACATTTTTATTGAGGGCCACTTACAAAGTATAAACAGGAATGAAGAACTTGTTTTCACTCAAACCCACAAACCCCATTTCAGCACACACGTCTGAATAACCGGAACTAATCATGTGTCTTGTAAATGGCTTATCCACAAGACAATTTGTTTTCATTTACCATGTACTTATCGTTCACCGTCTGATGAATATCTTTTAATTATACAAGGGAGATTGGTCAATATTCTACTAGGACTGTAGAGTACCTGCAGATTTGGGGTGAAAAAGGGTTTGGAACCAAGAAAAGGAAATTAGGACCGGCAGATGGAAATGTAAAATAGGAATAAATATATAAATAAATATAGACATCCATATGCTAGGCTGAATTTAAACACAGATCCAGATACCAGCTTTTATTTTTGTGATTAGAGAAAATATTGCTAATTAAATATGCCTAATAAATTATTAAATGCATACACTGATCAGCCATAACATTAAAACCACTGACCAGTAAATTGAATTACATTGATTATCTCATTACAATGGCACCTATTCAAGGGGTGGGGCATATTAGGCAGCAAGAGAACAGTCAGTTCTTGAAGTTGATGTGTTGGAAGCAGGAAAAATGGACAAGCATAAGGATCTGAGTGACTCTGACAAGGGCCACATTGTGATGGCTAGATGACTGGGTCTGGCATCTCCAAAATGGCACATCTTGTGGGGTGTTCCCAGTATGCAGTGGTTAGTACCTACCAAAAGTGGTCCAAGGAAGGACAACCGATGAACCAGCGACAGGGTCATGGGTGTCGAAGGCTCATTGATTCATGGAGCACAAAGGCTAGCCCATATGGTCCAATCCCACAGAAGAGCTACTGTAGCACAAACTGATGAAAAAGTTCATGCTGATACCTTTCTGTTTTAGCTAACATTAACTTTTTTCATCAGTTTGTGCTACAGTAGCTCTTCTCTGGGATTGGATTATATGTCCAATATATTTGTTTAAAAGGTTATTCGACTATATTATAAGAAGCCGTGGATATGCTGTACTTGGGACTTGGGATACACTTGTGCAACATGCTGGATCTTGGTAGGGAGAAGGGGGCGGGCCTACCAAATGAGAAGGCATTCCTGATTTTCACCCTCATGTCTACTGCGGAGACCTTGGCTCCAAATTTGACAAAACGGCAGAGGAATTTTGGATTAATTTCTATAGGACAGAATGGCATGGAGTCACAAGGTCTATGCTTTTTACAATTATTGCTAAACACACACACACTCACACACACGCATTGCTCAGTCATTTTCAAAGCTGTGAATCATGTCACTTAAATAAACCCACTTACTCCTCATTTTGTTTTTGTTTGTTTATTAACATTAGCATCTCTTTGCATTCTCTATGTGATGACCTACCAAGCATTAGCGACAACGAAAGTTAGTCACGCTAGGGTTGCCACTTTCTGTGTGGAGAAATAAGGAACACCCCCAAGCAAACACCTCCTCCCCATCCCCCACTCTCCTCTCCCTGAAAAAGTGGGAGGTCTTTCTGTTGTCAAAATTTTCACCACATCCTCCACTGCCTTTGGTGCAAGGACATATTTTACTTATGCCTCTGATTTTGTTCTCTCACAACAAATTTTCTTGGTCATTTTTGAGTCTTAAAAGATTTGCTGGCTCAGCTTCTGTGAACAATCATTACTGTTAAAGCTCAGGTTGTGCTTAACAGTGTGGGATACATGTGTCAACTCTGCAGTAGTTACCTGAAGAGTCATTAATTAGATTAAAAATATGTATGGACTGGGCTATTAAATACTACAAGATACTTTGAGCCTTTTTTTTTTAGCTAGAAATAAAAATGTGTATCATGTTTATGAATGATACAGAGTATTAAGGTTTGGATGTTTTAAGTTGTACACTATCATATTCACATATTGTATCATATTTATTCATTATAAAATAACTATCCTAACCTTATGAAAACACATGTAATGGGGACATGATCAATTTACTGATTATTGCAACGCTACCTATGTTGGATAATGTACAAGACTGGGTAATGTAGGTGAAAATATAGGCTACAGTTGGCAATATACTTATGAAATAATATACCATGTTCATTTCAGGGAAAGTCTGAGGGATAAGGAATTGGGCAATTCCACTCTGTGTCATCCACTCTTTAGCTACTCAGACATGGGTAGCACCTGCAGCGTACTGTTTAAGGTCACACACCCCTCCATGTGCAACTGAAAAAGCTTGACGACAAACTGTACCGTTTGCCTTGTATTCATCACCAGGGGCAGAGCTGACCCACTAGTATTCTATCTCCCATTCAGCCCTATATCTTAATAGTCTCTTGCATTTCACGGGCGGACTTGCAGACATAATTTTAAAACAGCAACTGAGGCGCTACTGCTACGTTTAACTGTACAAGGCAACCGCTGACACTGACCTCATGTGACGTGCAATTTCACACAGCATGCAGAGCTTGTCAGTCAGGAGCTCATCACTGAAATTAAACACCTTCACTTCACTTGTGGGTTTGATTTTGTATGTTATTTTCAACACTGTGAAGACCGAGTATAGGCTATGAAACGATGTGTCCGAAAATACAGGACAAATTGCGTCCCATATTGATTTAATACGGGATGCAGTATTTTATGTTTAAATATGGGATGAGCCCGTATTATACAGGACAGGTGGCAACCCTATTCGCAGCAGAAGATTTTGGAAAAATAGTCAACTTTTAACATCTTACAGTTTTCTTATACAATCTAACATAAGCATGTGCTGGAATAAACACAAGCTAACTGTCTCTGCCTTGTTCTATTTCAGCATATATATTGTTATATCAAGGTTAATGCTAGCCATGTTTTCTAGCTAACAATAGCTTGTAGCCTGCATTTTTTCAAATAATTCATAAACTTTTGAGATGATTGTGTTGACAACCCCAGTAACCACGACATTTATTACTCCCTTAAACACGTCAGTATTTTTAAACTGCTGCTGTACTTTACATTGTCCCCTTCATCTGGGAGGATGTTTTTCCAGATCACGTTCAGGGAATGGAGCTCATTTACGTTGCTCTTTATGGACTATTGATTTGAAGGGGTAGATTAACTGCCAGCACCACAGTGGAGGCTGAGCTGAACAGATAGAGCCGAGCTGAAAATAAGCAGCAATTTGGTCTTCCTGCTCATCTTGGCTTAAGTCAAACTAAAAACATTCATCACAATAGTAATGCATGACTCTTGACAGGTCACTATTCATTCATTCACTATTCCTACTTTTTTTTGAGAAAATCAGAAGTAATGCTGGCAGTACAGTAAGTGCAACAACAACTGCACTTTAGCTGGAGTCAGGCATGGAATTTTAAACGGATTCATGAGCGACAGATAGCTCAAGGGTGTGTGCTTGCTTTAGACTGGTAATCAGTGGGCTGTTCATTCTGTATTCAGATCCCTGCTGGGACACTACTGTTATGCCTGATAGCAACACACTCAGTCCCTCTGTGTGACCCACAGATGATGCAACATCTGTTTATTTTAGATTTATATTCAATTACCACCAGTAAATTTTGTTTTAGACCAATACACTTGCATATTGTCATGTCCGTGAGTTGCTCTACAATTGGGGTATATTTGACATCAACTAGAAGGTGCAAAAAAACTGTGTTGGGTTTCTATTTATTTGTTTGTTTATAGACCAATTAGTTTTCATCATACCACACTTTTTGACTGCATTATCATGAAGCTTATTCCTGGGTATGACTTTAAACTGCAACTGGTGGTGAGTCTCAGCTCCAGAAAGACTTGAGTATTGGGGAAAGTGGAGTTACCCCTTAATCACCATTGCTCCCAGGTCCATACTGACCTGGCGTGGTAGCACCTGCCTGGGTTCCAGCTATGGGTTAAATAGTACATCACCAATAAGGCACTGGCAGCAGGGCAGTTTTCAGTGCAATGTGACCGATGAACCCAACAGGGTCAATGGCGCACCACTTGATGGCATGTGGAAGAGCCACTCAAAATGGCCAATGGATGGCATCACTTGACAAGTCAGTTGTTACTGTGGGGCAACTTCCATACCCATCAGGTCTGTGGGACTTTTGTGCATCATTTGGCATCCAGTCTGGAGGTCCAGAGAGACAACACGATGGGGGCATGACATGGCTTGTCTTACCTTACTGTACAAGGCACTTCATTAGGAAAGGAGAACAAGTCTGGTGTGCTCTGGTGCGGGCCTCACAGCCCATCTGTGTTTCTGCACATCCTAATGAAACAGTCATCATCACTAGTGATGGACAGCCAACGACGATGACGATCATGAAGCTATAAAGTTAAAAACAACAACAATAATAATAATAATAATAATAATAATAATGAGTCCGTCAAACTATGTGTGTCCAATATATTTTTGAAACATTTAGTTTATATTAAGACAGTTTTGTAATAGTGTGTTTTAAACCAGGTCAAAAGATGATTGCTTTCTTTCTTGCTTGCTTGATTAAATGGATCCTTAAGCCTAGAATGGTTTATCATAAATCTCCATTAAAATAGGGCCTTAATATTAGGATAGCTTATGCAACAGACCTTCCTGGTTTCATGCAGATTAGAGCTTTAGCATACATTAAGAAAATAAGTGTATCAGTTAAAAAGCACACAAAAGTGAACTAGTTGAAATGAGGAACATATCTGACCAGAGACATTATCAATAATGCAAATGCTAAGAGCAAAATGACACTCAGCACCCACTTTAATAGGAACTTCTTGTTGATTCTAAGATTCCTGTTCTTGGCTGCAGGAGTGGAACCCAAAGTGGTCTTCTGCTTTTGCATGCCAAGATGCTTTTTCTGCTCACCATGGTTGTAAAGAGGGATTATATGAATTACTATATCCTTCCTGGCAGCTTGAACCAATCTGGCCATTTTCCTCTAACCTCTCTTATCAACAAGGAGTTTGTTTCCACCCGCAGAACTGTTGCTCACACAATGTTTTTTGTACCATTCTGTGTACACTCTAAAGACAGTTGTGTGTGAAAATTCCAGATCAGCAGTTTCTGAAATACTCAAACCAATCCAACTGACACCGACACCACAGTGAAAGTCACAATTTGAGATCACAATTTTTCCCATTCTGATGTTTGAAGTGAACTGTGGCAGCGGGGGATGGCCAAGCATTGGTTTGTGAATGGAGGTCGGAGTCAGGGAAGGCGAGTGGCCAAAATCGCTACACCTGTCATCAATTAATGTGTGTGTGTGTCTTGCAGTGATGACAGAGTATAAAAGGAGTAGGAGAGCAGAGGAGTGGTTGTTGGGACCAGAACACGTGTGTGTGTGTGTCTGTCCATCCATCTGTCCTTGTCTTAAGAGTGCTGTTTTCTTGCTGAAAAGCAACGAATAAACATGTGTCTGAGCACTAACAACCACCTGCCGTACTTCTGTACTCCACCCACATCAGGGCAGCTTTCACAGTGGTGCTGAAACCATTCCATCCATGGAGTCCTCACCCATCAAGGACCTCGTTCATGCCCTCGCCACAGCACAGCAGAACCAGCATCAAGCACTGATCGCCCTTCAAAAGGAGCAGGAACAACACTTTGAGGCCTTGATGCTGGCCCAACAAGAAGACTGCCAGGCATTCTGACATCTGCTCATGTTGGCAGGGTCTTCAATCACCACCGCAGTGGACCTTCCCCACCTCACTCTAATGAAGATAGGTCCACACGACGATCCGGAAGCCTTCCTTGTGCTCTTCGAGCAAGCAGCCAAAGTGTGGGGATGGCTTATTTCCCCTGCTGACCAGCAAGGCACGGCTAGCCACGCTGCAGCTCCCCGCCCACAGCTGGCTCATATACCCTGACTTAAAGTGAACCATTTTCCAGTGAGTCGGCTGCTCCCCAGAACAACAGCGTCAGTGCTTCCACGTGCTGAGGTTGGAAGGGGTCGGCTGGCCGTTTGCGTTCGGCCAACAACTCTGGGATGCCTGCCGGCAGTGGCTGAGGGCAGACAACCACGACGCCGAGGGAATTATCAATCTGGTGACACTAGAGCAGTTCATTGCGTGACTTCCAAAAGGACCGGCAGAGTGAATCCAGTGTCATCACCCGGCATCACTGGAACAAACCATCGAGCTGGCAGAGGACCACATGGCGGCGGTTCCGATGGCAGGAAGATGTGCTTCCTCTTCTCTTTCCCTCTCCCTCTGCTTCCCATCCTCGCCCTATTCCCCCACCATGGAGGCAAGGGTCGACTCCTCCCCAGCCGGCCTGATGCATCCATGGTGTCCTCCTTTTTCCCCCTTCTGTGTCTGTATCTTCTCCCCACCCAAGTGAGTGACATATAACACCAGTGCAGAGGGAGAGCCTGGGCCGGTGTGCTGGTGCTGCAGGGAGCCGGGACATCTCCAAAGTCAGTGCTCTGCGATGGAGGTGGGAGAGGTGGTCCGGGTCCAGAAACCACCCTCAATCAGGCCAGAGTGTAGTGTATACCAGTAAGTGTACAAGGGGATACGTATCAGGCCTTAGTGGATTCCGGCTGTAACCAGACCTCAATCCACCAAAGCCTGATGCAAGGTGAGGTACTGGGGAGAGCACAAGTGGTGAAGGTATTGTGTGTGCACAGGGATGTTCACAACTACCCTTTAGGTGTCCAGCCACATTCTATTTCGGGGAAAAAAAACAGAGTAAAGGCGGTGGTTAATCCTCGTCTCACCCAATCGCTGATTTTGGGGACTGATTGGCCAGGGTTTAAAGAATTAATGGAACACATAGTAAGAAGTAGGTCCTGCAGTAATACATCTCAGGAAGATCCTAGTCTAGCATTGGCTGGGGAAGCTGTCACGGAGCTGTCTACGTCAGGGCGACACGCAGTGTGAAAAGCATCCAGCCCCTCCTCCCTCTCTCGGGGATTCCCTTGAGGATTTCCCATTAGAGCAGTCATGAGATGAGACTCTGCGGCATGCATTTGACCAGGTGAGAGTAATCGATGGTCAAATTCTCCAGCTGAGTGTGATACCGGTCTTCCCCTACTTCGCTATTATTAAGGATAGGTTATACCAAGTGATGCAGGACACTCAAACTGGCAAACAGATAACTCAGTTATTAATCCCAAAGAGCTGTAAAGAACTCATATTTCATGCAGCTCACTTTAATCCCATGGCTGGACACTTAGGGCAGGATAAAACACTAGCCCGAATAATGGCCTGGTTCTGTTGGCCAGGGATTCATGGGGATGTCAGTCAGTGGTGTGCGGCATGCCCTGAATGCCAATTAGTAAATCCCGCAGCCACTCCAAAAGCGCCTTTGCACCCTCTGCCTCTACTCGAGACCCCTTTTGAAAGAATTGAGATGGATCTCGTTGGGCCATTAGATCGGTCAGCACGGGAATATCGCTTTACTTTAATTCTGGTGGACTATGCAACGCAATATCCGGAAGCGGTGCCTTTCCACAATACAAAGACATTTGGCACACTGCACAAACTGTATGGGTTATTGGGAATTAAGCATATCCGAACCAGTGTCCATCACCCACAAATGGATGGCTTAGTGGAACAGTTTAATCAAACACTCAAAAACTTAATTCAGAAATTTGTAAGTGAGGATGCACATAATTGGGATAAAATGGCTCAAGCCCCTGTTATTTGCAGTTCAAGAGGTCCCGCAAGCCTCCATGGGATTTTCACCATTCGAGTTATTATTTGGGCGTAAGCTGCATGGCATTTTGGATGTGCTACATGAAAATTGGGAGGAGGGACCTTTGTCTAGCAAGAATGAAATTCAATATGTTCTTGACCTGCGTGCAAACCTCCACACACTCACTCACCCAGAAGAATTTGCGTCAGGCACAAGAATGTCAAGTCTGACTGTATGACGGGGCACATGCCTTAGAGAGTTCACACCAGGAGACAAAGTGCTTGTATTATTGCCCAGGTTGAGCTCTAAATTAATTGCCAAGTGGCAAGGGCCCTTTGAGGTCACACGGTGAGTCAGGGACATCGACTACGAAGTGAGGCAAATGGACAGGGGTGGAGCATTGCAAATTTACCACCTCAATCTGTTAAAATGCTGGAATGAGGAGGTTGGTGTCAGTAGTCCCAGAGAAGGTGGAGCTGGGGCCAGAGGTACAAAAAAAAAAAATTAACATCTCCAGCCACTCCGGTCCCTTGTGGAGACCACCTCTCACCAGCCCAACTCACAGAGGTGGCCCAGTTGCAGAGGGAATTTTCCAATGTGTTCTCGCCCCTGCCCGGCCACACCTACCTTATAGAACACTACACTGAGATGCCCCCGAGGGTGGTGGTGCAAAGCCGCCCTTACTGCTTGCCCGAACACAAAAAAAGGTGGTCCTGGATGAACTCAAGGCCATGCTCAAAATGGGCATAATCGAGGAGTCTCACAGTGACTGGAGCTGCCCAGTGGTCTTGGTTCCCAAGACTGATGGGTCGGTCCAGTTTTGTGTGGACTATATATCACCCGTTGGTATCGCACCCTCCAGCCATTCAAATTCAATGTGGTCCACAGGCCGGGAGCGCAGATGGTGGTGGCAGACTTCCTGTCCCGTTGGGGGGGGGGTCCGCTGGAGCCCAGACTGCTCCCCGGCCTGAGTCGGGCTGTGGGGGTATGTGGCAGTGGGGGTGTGGCCAAGCGGCGGTTTGTGAATGGAGGGCGGAGTCAGGGAAGATAATTGGCCAAGTCATTACACCTGGTGTCAATTAATGTGTGTGGGTGTGTGTGTGCATGCATGTCTGTCCTTGTCTTAAGAGTGCTGTTTTCTTGCTGAAAAGCAACAAATAAATGTGTGTCTGAGCACTAACAATCACCTGCCATACTTCTGTACTCCACCCACATCAGGGCAGCTTTCACATGAACATTAACTGAAGCTCTTGATTTGTATCTGCATGATTTTATGCATTGTGCTGCTGTCAAGGGATTGGCTGATAAAAGAACTGCATAAAACAGCAGGGGGGTGAGTGTACCTAATAAAGTGGCCAGTGAGTGTATGTACCTTTTAAAATAAATAAAATCAGCAATTAAGTGCTATTCACTAAACAGTCACCTTTTCCCAAGCTTGTTAATTCTGGTCCATGCAGATTCTTGTACTCTGTATGGCACATTTTCAAACTCCCACAATTTATCCCACTTTCCATATTTGGTCATTGCTTCATGCTCTTTTTTTTTTTTTAAGTTACAAACTGAAATGAATTGCTTTGCATGGAGGAGCCTAAAGCCACCAAAAGGTGGTATCATTAATTATATCCTTGATCTGTAGAATATAACGACTCTACTTGAGTGTCATGCCACATCATCTGCGATTACAACCAGAGGGAGGTGAACCTAGATTTCATTTTAACAATTTGAATGGATGTATTGTGACTTTTAACAAGACTAAGCAATCAATTTCATTTTTTTTTAAACATATGCAAAAACAACATTTTGGGAGATAATTTATTTCCTTGTTTCACTTATTTTAACAGAGAATAATTTACATACTATGTGTTGTTTTTTTAATATTAGCAATTTTAAATGTTTTTCTTTTTCCTTCATTCAGATATTTGTTTTATTCCCTGTTTATAGTATCTACAGGGTTCTGGTTTTGAGCCCGGGCTGCTTTTTGGTTTATGATCATTGATTTCACCCTGTGAAATCACCCTGTGTCTTGACTGCTGCTATAAATATTGACAATCATTCTTTGCATATGGATCCACATCACTCTCCTGATATGTTAATCCTTTGGATGAAGTACATATGTCCATTTTTGCCATGAGATTACTAAAAGTGTGTAAAAGTCCTCATGCAAACTACTATGCAAATGAAAGTGCTAATTATAGATAGATAGATAGATAGATAGATAGATAGATAGATAGATAGATAGATAGATAGATAGTTCACAGGCTGAAGTGGCTTGATATTGTCCAAAGGCTACACAGGCAAAAAAAAAAAAGGTCCAGAAGAGCAGTCCTCATTACCACCTTCTTTCCTAGAGCTGAAAATTTTATTTTGGGAGATGGGAGAAAAATCCTTTAATGTCCCTCTTCTCAACTTGATAATATCAAAGACACATTTCCTCAAATCCCTCCTGGGTGCCTTCCGGCTTTCCGTGCCTTTGCTCTCATAATTACCGAATGAATACGCATTAGCCACAAGAAGGAAAGACTTTTGGCCTGACATACCAAGGCACAAGCGCTTTCTTCTTCTCTTCCTGCGTGTTGACTCTGCAGCGCTGCGGCATGGAGATTTATGGGACACTTAATTCAGCAGCCTGAGAATCAATGAAAAAGACCAGCCCCACCTTGATAACTCCAAGCCTCAATATATCATAACCCACCTTACAGATTGGTGAGAAGCTTATTCATGGAGTGACACGCAGCCTTGATTCTGGCATGCTGCTCCACGCTGAAGTGACTATGCATAACCTTTAAAGCTCGTATAGCTTCTTTCTGACTTCACTTTATGAAGAAGAAGACCAGTGAGCACATTTTAATCAGGCGAATATTGTCAAAATTAATAATGGATCTGTTAAGAACATGTTATGAACGTATGCACAGTGGGCATGAGATGAAATAATCAAAATAAACATACATTTTTTTCATACATCTTACAAAATAACATTCATCTCTCCAACATGTTGATGGCAAGAGATAATGCAGAGCTTGTTACTTTCCACAAAAATCTCAGAAAACCTTGGGAAATAAAAAGAAAACACCAGCTAGCCATTTAAAAAACATATTCTCAGGAAAACAACCATTGTTCTGTTAGAAAGCTTCTGTTCTAGATTTATGGTTTGAATGGCTCATAAAAGTTAGACTATTTTTTTTATCATAGACCTATAACATCCTCCAAACACACAAAAAATCAATGGTTGGACCTAAATTCTGGTTCCTATCAGCAAAAAAACATTGTAGAAGTTTATCATCTTGACTATATAGCAAGTAGTAGTTTACTGTATTTACCATAGCCTGTAAAAATAGATGGGCAAAGTCTCTGTGACATTACTCATAGGATTTCTGAAGAGCAGGTTTGAAGCTCAAATAAGGAGGCTATGGGCATCGCCAACTTGGCAGTACCTGACTCCACCTAACTCCTGGCTAGTCTATAAATGGAGAAAGGGGTGGGGCTAGTGAAGTCTAGCTGCTGGAATAGTATGGCTAGAACATGACTACTAACCTCAAAGTTAACAACCTAGCTATGCAAGCTAGCCAACAAGCTACTGCTAAACTAAAATAAACTGCCCCACAAGATACAGACCATAACCTCAATGGCCAGTTTACCAAAAAAGAAAAAAAAATCACTGGGTGTGTAACTGTAA
The DNA here is from genome assembly GCF_027579695.1 of Neoarius graeffei. Taxonomy (NCBI): domain Eukaryota; kingdom Metazoa; phylum Chordata; class Actinopteri; order Siluriformes; family Ariidae; genus Neoarius; species Neoarius graeffei. The sequence continues at coordinate 28,476,122 of NC_083579.1, forward strand.
TTGTTTATAAAAACATTAGCAATAATATTTCCCCCTGATGTCTTTTTCCTTGATAGCTTAAATAACTAATGTTAGCTTGGCAAATAGCTAACTTGCTAGCTATATAGCTAGCTAGGAGAGCCTGAGGTTGTTAGTAGCTACTGTTAGATGGTCAGTCTATGATGGTCACACAGCACAGTATATTTGATATGAAACAATTGACCAAACCTGCGATTTAGTTAAGAGATGTGTCTCTTGGTGAACAATTGGCTGTTGCTACACGAATCTTCACGCTGAATGGATATTATTTCTATGTCAAACTCCAAAAGGTTATTTTTTTTTAGTCACTCAAGCTGTCAGATTGTCAGTCTGAGCCTAATTTACTGAAGGGGAGACCCCGATAGACTTCACTGGCAGCGACTACATCAAAAATATTGAAAGGTAAGTACAATCTAATAAAGCAAATTAAAGTAACTTACAGGTGTAGTAGTGTGTAAAAATTGTGTTTGTATGGAAAAACTCTGAGACGAAAATAGGCAAGGCTCCATAAATTATTTGTTTTCTGAGGTAATGACAGCTAGCAGCAAACAAGATGACACAAACCCAGCTGTCACTCAAATCGGCCCCACCCCAATTATGCATAAATGTATGTCTCAATATAATTTAAACTATTGAATTATACATAAATTCACCCCCATACAGTTGCCATGAAGGGGGAATCTAGCTCTAGAGACCAAAACCATTTTTTTTTTTTTGTACCAGGTTGTATACATGTTTGTTTTTGCTGGAAATTTGGATATCTATGGGAATTGACTCGCTTTTGGAGCCAGCCTCAAGTGGCCATTCAAGGAACTGCAGATTTTAGCACTTCCGCATTGGCTTCACTTTTCAGGAGTGGAGGTTGCCACTTGATATTTACTCAATAGCGAGGGGTCGATTACCATACAGTAGTGGTCAGAAGTTTACATACAGTGACATGAATGGCACCTTGAATATGAATGTCATGGCAATATGTGGGCTTTCAGTAATTTCTTTGAAATGTTCTTTTTCTGGGGCAGCACGGTGGTGTAGTGGTTAGCGCTGTCGCCTCACAGCAAGAAGGTCCGGGTTCGAGCCCCGTGGCCAACGAGGGCCTTTCTGTGCGGAGTTTGCATGTTCTCCCCGACCCCGTGTCCACGTGGGTTTCCTCCGGGTGCTCCGGTTTCCCCCACAGTCCAAAGATATGCAGGTTAGGTTAACTGGTGACTCTAAACTGACCGTAGGTGTGAATGTGAGTGTGAATGGTCGTCTGTGTCTATGTGTCAGCCCTGTGATGACCTGGTGACTTGTCCAGGGTGTACCCCGCCTTTCGCCCGTAGTCAGCTGGGATAGGCTCCAGCTTGCCTGTGACCCTGTAGAAGGATAAAGCGGCTAGAGATAATGAGATGAGATGTTCTTTTTCTGTGGCAGAATGTACAGCATACATCTTTAATTTAAAAAAAAAAACACTAGAATTTAGTGCACAAGTTTAAATTTTCTTTGGGTTTTCTGAAATCAACACAGGGTCAAAATTATACACACAGGGTCAACAATTTACATATGGTATGTTCACTTAGATTATTAATTCAGAGGTGCTGAATCTTCCAAAATGTCTCTTATCTTGCCAAGGCTGAGGCCTTTTAACTTCCTGTTAGTGATCATGATTGACTACAGCTGGTAGCTTCTCTGTGCCTTCATAAAAAGGGTTTGTTTACAGCACTCATTGGATTGACCAACACAGTAAAATGGGAAGGTCCAAGGAGCTCAGTGCAGATCTGAGAAAGAGGATCGCAGATGTACACAACTCTGGAATGTCTCTTGGAGCCATTTCTAAACAACTGCAAATTCCAAGATCAGTTTAAAAAAAATTTATCCAAGTTATTGTGAGGTGTAGTCACATTGCCAAGCCACTTTGCTTCAAGAAAACCCAAACTGTCACCCTCAGCTGAAAGGAAATTGGTTTGGATGGTCAGGATCAACCTTGGAACAACCATGGCACAGCTCTGCCATGAACTGGAAGCTGATGGATCACTGTCTACAGTTCAGATCACCATGGACTATGAGGCTGCTATCCAAGAAATAACCCCCTGCTCCAAAATTGACACCTTCAAACTTGAAACTATCATGGCGCCCCCCATGGCGAACGTGTTTGCGACGTGCTCCTGACACTGATCGTCTTTATTGTTTTTTTTAGTACTTTTGATCATGATGAATGCTCAGTGCTTGTACACTAGGATCACCTACAGCAAAGACACTTCTGGACATTAGCAAAATTCACCATGGGCCCAGTCCAGTCCTTCTGGACTGTAGCTTTCTTCTTGTCGCTGACACAGACCGGAGCCACACCGACACCATCCAGCAGGCCACATCACCACCAGACTCTAGTAGGCGAAACAGCCGACGATCCACGCACCCAAGATGGAGTCGCAGTAAGAGAGGCGGGCTACATGCTAGGCTAAAGGCTACAGATACAAGACCACCGCTACCTAGCCTTCTGCTAGCTAACGTTCGCTCGCTCGAGAATAAGATGGATGAGCTGAGAACCAGGATAACATCTCAACGTGAGATCAGAGAGTGTTGTGCCCTGATTTTTATGGAAACCTGGACTACTGCAAGCCTGCCAGACCCAGCCATTGAACTACAGACCCACTCCATCCACCACGGAGACCGCACATCTGCTTCCGGTAAAAACAACAGTGGTGGTGTGTGTGTTTATGTTAACAACAGATGGTGTATGGACGTACAGGTGGTTGAAAAACGTTGTGTGGACATTGAAGTGCTGATGGTGAAGTGCAGACCCTTTTATCTACTGAGGGAGTTCAGTGTTGTGTTTATGCTGGCTGTTTACATCCCGCCGCGGGCCGACTGGACTACAGCGCTAGGACTAATACACGACATCATCGGCAAACACGAGACCACACGCCCAGACGCCGTGTTCATTGTGGCCAGGGATTTTAACCATTGCAACCTCAGGACTGTGCTACCGAAGTACCATCAACACATGAGCTTTCCAACAAGGGACAACAGCATCCTGGACCATGTCTACAGCAATGTGAGGAATGGCTACAAGGCTGTGCCCCGCCCCCACTTTGGACAGTCTGACCACATCTGTGTTCCTCTACCCAGCCTACAAGGCCCTTCTCAAACAAGCCCCCCCAGTGAGTAAAACTGTTAAAGTTTGGAACGAAGGGACTGATCTGGTGCTCCAGGACTGCTTCAGTTCTACAAATTGGGATGTGTTTAAGACTGCTGCTTTGAGAGAAGACTGTTCTGTGGATTTAGAGGAATATGCATCTGTGGTCACCAGCTACATCAGCACGTGCATTAATGACATTGTCCCCACCAAGCGCTGCAAAATATATCCAAACCAAAAACCTTGGATTAACAGTGAAGTACGCTCCATGCTACATGCACGGTCCACCACTTTTGCCTCTGGTGACACAGATGGATATAAAAAGGCCAGATATGACCTATGCAGATCCATCAGGGAAGCTAAGAGGCAGTACAGACTGAAGCTGGAAGGATATTACAACACCTCTGACTCCAGATGCATGTGGCAGGGCCTGTAACATATCATCAATTTCCAGCAGAAGAACAGCAGGGTCATAGCCAACCAGAACACATCACCAGATGAGCTGAATGAGTTCTATGCTCACTTCGACACCCTCAACACCAACCAACGCAGAGGGATTCTACCAGCAGAGGCAGCACAGAGTTCTTCACCCACTGTGACCATAACCGAGGTGAGCAAGGTCTTCAGGAGGACTAACCCCCGAAACATCCTGACAACATCCCTGGCCGTGCTTTGAGGGCCTGCTCCACACAGTTAGCAGAGGTCTTCACAGACATTTTCAACCTGTCCCTCTCCATGTCGTCTGTGCCCACATGCTTCAAGACCACCACCATAGTGCCCCTCCCAAAGAAAAACAATATAACATGCCTGCATGACTATCACCCAATTGCACTCACTTCAGTTTTAATGAAGTGTTTTGAGAGGATAGTCATGTCAAACATCAAAAAGGACATCGCAGACACAATAGACCCCCTTCAATTTGCATATTGTCAGAACCGCTCAACTGACAATGCCGTCAATGCAGCCATCCACACAGCCCTGTCACACCTGAAACACAGGGACAAGTATGTTCGAATGCTGTTTGTGGACTACAGTTCAGCCTTCAACACTGTCATCCCCAGCAGACTGACTGAGAAGCCCTCCACCCTTGGACTGACATCCTCCCTCTGCTGCTGGGTCCTGGACTTTCTCACAAACAGACCCCAGGCTGTCAGAGTCGGTACCAGAACATCCAGCACCAAGACAGTGAGCACAGGGACCCCCCAAGGCTGCGTGCTCAGTCCACTCCTGTACACCCTCTTCACCTATGACTGCACCCCCTCCCAGAGTAACACTTCCATCATTAAGTTCACTGATGACACCACTGTCATTGGGCTGATCACCGGCGGAGATGAAAGAGCCTACAGTGAGGAAGTGGCTCGGCTGGTCTCCTGATGCCGGGAAAATAACCTCTCCTTGAATGCTGAGAAGACCAAGGAGATGATTATTGACCCGAGGAAGAGGAGGAGAGACCAGCACGCCTTGCTGCACATCGACGGGACACAGGTGGAGAGGGTGAAAACATTTAAATTCCTTAGAACTCACATCAGTGAGGATCTCACCTGGACACACAGCACACAGCAAACCATCAAGAAGGCTCAACAGAGACTCTTCTTCCTGAGGAAGCTGAGGAAATTTGGACTGTCCACCAAACTTCTCAGCAACTTCTACAGGTGCACAGTGGATAGTGTCCTGACAAATTCCATCACTGTGTGGTACGGGAACTGCACAACTCAGGACAGAAAGGCTCTCCAGCGTGTCATTTACCCCCAGACCATCAGGCTTTTGAACCATGGATTATAATCACCATCTACCTCTATATTTGCAATTTTGCACAAGACATTGCACAGTATATCTACCTTTTATGTTTTGCATTTTTTTTAATTCTATTTATTTTCATTTATTTTCATTCTACTTTTATATTTTGCATTGCATATGCCCTTTATATTTTATATTGTGGCCAAACAACTCAATCTTTGTCTCATCTGACCATCCAGCTGAGACAAAGATTGAGTTGTTTGGCCACAGTGACCACCATGTACAGAGGGACACTGTACCAGTTCGTGGTGGTGGTAGGATCATCATTCTCTGGGGCTGTTTTGCTGCCAGTGGAACTGGTTCATTGCACAAAGTGGATGGAATAATGAAGAAGGAGGACTACCTCAGAATTCTTCAGGATAAACCATCAGAAACTTGAACATGACTTGGGGCTTGGGAGTTACAACAGGACAATGAATGCAAACACGCATCAGAGGTGGTTGTGGAGGATAAAGCAGACTGACATTAAGCTTAAAACAAGTCCTGACTTCAACCCTATTGAAAATATATGGACTGTGCTTATAAGTCGATTCCATGCCAAATAAAAGAAAAAATAATAATTGAACTCTACCAATTCTACCATGAAGAGTCATGAAATATCCAACCAGAATTCTGCCAGAAGTTTATTCATGGTAAATAAAAATGTTTGGTCAAGATGAATCTTGCAAAAAGACATTTTATTGTTTATTTAGTATCCGAAAGTATCAGTGGTAGTTGACCAGACTAACCATATAGACATTTGTAGTTTCATGATCATAGACGGACTAGAAATTTACCATAATTATCCTAAAATGTATAGATTTACCATATTTAACTGATCTTGAATAGTGGTTTAATGTAATGGCCATATAGACCATGGTAGTTTATTATATTGCCCTATGCACATTAGTAGTTTGTTAATAATTCTTAACTGACTTGCAATTTGCCATATGTATGCTATAAAATGCCTGAATTTACCATATTTCTCTACACTGAAGAGCATTTTACTGTATTTATACTATAGTAAGTAGCATTTTCACACTCTGACTATATTTACTCTGTAGTGAGTGTTGCTGTGTATTTAGAGAGAGACGTTTTGTACAGGGTGATATGTTTATGACCATTTGGTTTTGGGCCAAACTCTGGCACCGGCTGCGAGAGGCAGTCCAGACTTGGCTGAGTGTGGCACTCTGTTGAAGGGGGAGGTTCTGCTCTGAAGGCTGAAATTGATTTGTAACAAATGGTGAGCAGACACTGGCCGTGTCACATCCATAAATGGCAGGTGACTGCCAGCCCCAGAGCTTAGATTAACCCACATCCCTCCACCATTGTGAGAGAGTCTACACATTCACAGTCCATTAAAGTCAGCTGTTCCGCAGGTTTGCCAGCCCTATAGACCTGATATACATATTACATGACTGTGCTGCACACAGCATCAGAGTCATTGCAGATAATGCCCTAAATGCATGACTGTATCATTGACTTTAGAAAATAAAGAAACTATATTGGGTCAATACCTTTCAGAGGGTTTATGGAGATATATTCATTTTTGTATTAAATTCATTATTCCTCTGAAAATGTCAAAGAAGTACTGCAAGAGTTTGATTTTTTAGTATCACTTTGTAATGGTTTCATATAGCACAAGAGCCAAAAACAAATGATTAAACACTCCCTTAAGCACCAGCATGTTTTAATCAACTAAAGGTGCACTCTAATTAATCCATACACTATGATTAATGATGTAAAAGAACCTTTTCATTAATCAAACACAGGGGTCTCAGTTATATTTTATTCACAAATCAGAGCTATAAAGAATTATAAGCACTCTATAACTTGCCAAGAACAGAAACTCATTACTAAAGCCTCCTGACCTTTATCAAGAGAATTATATAAGGATGCCAAAAATTGAGGTTCTCATGAAACTCCATCCGAAAGATGATAAAATGTCTGGAAAATTCATTCCTTTTTACTGTACTAAGTAGAACTTACCCATATTCTTCTAATATATACAGTAGGAGTAAATCCTGTTTAAACTTTGATAAATAGTAGTTAATTATATACTGAGGAGTAATTTTCCATAATTATCCTATAGACCATATTTTCGTTAGTGGTTTATGATGACCCTGTAGTAAGTAGGAACTGACTGTGGCAACAGGGGCGTGGCCAAGCAGCAGTTTGTGAATAGAGGGCAGGGTCAGGGAAGGTAAGTGGCTACTGTAAGTCATTACACCTGGTGTCAATTAATGTGTGTGTGTGTTTGTTTGTTGCAGGGATAGAGTATAAAAGGAGGGGGAGACCAGAGAAGAGTGGCTCCCCGACCACAGCGCATGTGTGTCTCTGAATGAATAAATGAAGCTGAAAAGCTAAAATAAGGAAAATAAAAAGCATGTATGTGAACATCAACTCTCGCCTGCCATGGTTCTGTGCTCCACCGACATCAGGAACTCTTACAGTGGTGCCAAAACCTGGGATGCACAGAAGGGAACCACCCCATGGAGTCCTCCCCCATTTGAAGAGCTTGACTTGCTACTGCCCAGCAGAACCAGCATCAAGCGCTGATCGCCCTCTGAAAGGAACAAGAGCAATGCTTCGAAGCCTTGATGCTGGCCCAGCAGGAAGATTGCCAGGCATTCTGGCATCTGCTCGCATCAGCAGGGGCGTCGACCATCACCGCAGCCGGCACCCTCATGAAGATGGGCCTGCAGGACGATCCGGAAGCATTCCTCGCCCTCTTCGTACAAGCAGCCGAGATGTGGGGGTGGCCGCTGGAGCAGCATGCGGCCCGCCTCCTCCCGCTCCTGACTGGTGAGGCGCAGCTTGTGGCACAGCAGCTCCCTGCTGACAGCCGACTGGTGTATGCAGACCTGAAGAAAGCCATCCTGCAATGGGTCAGCCACTCCCTGGAACATCATTGCCAGTGCTTCCAGATGCTGGCATTGGATGAGGTCGGCCGGCCGTTTGCATTCGGCCAGCAACTCCGGGACACCTGCCGGTGGTGGCTGAGGGCAGAAGATTATGACGCTGACGAGATCATCTATCTGGTGGCACTGGAACAGTTCATCTCTTGACTTCCAGAAGGAACAGTGGAATGGGTCCAGGGTCATCGCCCGGCATTGCTAGAACGAGCCATCGAGCTGGCGAAGGACCATCTGGAGGAGGCTCCAACAGCAGGCAGATGAGGCGTCTCTCCTCGCTTCTCCTCTCACTCTCTCTACTCTCCCCCGGCTCTCTTTCCCCTCCCAACCCCATTCCCCTACCACAGAGGCAGTGGCCGGCTCCTCCCCAGCCAGCCCATTGCCCCCGTGGTGTCCTCCCATCTCCCTCTTCCATGTCTGTGTTGTCTCCTCCTCAGGTGAGTGACTCCCATAACGCCGGTGCAGAGGGAAAGCCTGGGCCGGTGCAGAGGGAAAGCCTCGGCCAGTGTGCTGGCATAGTGGGGAGTCAGAGCATCTCCAGAGTTGGAGCTCTGCAAGAGAGGTGGGAGCTGTGATCCGGATCCCCGATGTGCCAGAGACCACCCCTGATCAGGCTGGAACGTATCACATACCAGTAAGTGTTCATGGGGATACATATCATGCGTTGGTGGATTCCGGTTGTAACCAGACTTCAATTCACCGATGCCTGGTGCAAGGTGAGGCATATGCACAAGTGGTGAAGGTGTTGTGTGCATGGGGATGTTCACAATTACCCTCTACTGTCTGTCCATATTCTATTCCAGGGCCAAATGCATAGAATTAAGGTGGCGGTTAACCCTCGTCTCAGCCACTCATTAATTTTGGGAACTGATTGACCAGGGTTTAAAGAATTGATGGAACGCATAATGAGGGGTGGGTCCTGCATAAATGCATCATGGGAAGCTCCCGGTGTGGCGTTGACTGGGGACATTGTCACAGGGCCGTCTACGTCAGCACCATGTCAGGGTGATATGAGGAATGAGGAGCACCCCACCCCTCCTTCTTCTCTCGGGGATTCGCTTGGGGATTTCCTGTTAGAGCAGTCATGAGACTAGACTCTGTGGCATGCATTTGACCAAGTGAGAGTAATCGATGGGCAAACTCTCCAGCCGAGCGTGACACCGGCCTTCCCTTATTTTGCTATTATTAAGGATAGGTTATACCGAGTGACCTGACGTAGGACACTCAAACTGGAGAACAGATAACACAATTGTTGATCCCAAAGAGCTGCAGTTAACTCATATTCCATGCGGCTCACTTTAATCCCATGGCTGGACACTTGGGGCAAGATAAAACACGGGCCCGAATAATGGCCTGGTTCTATTGGCCAGGGATTCGCAGGGATGTCCGTCAGTGGTGTGCGGCATGCCGCTAATGCCAATTAGTAAATCCCGTGGCCACTCAAAAAGCGCCTTTGCACCCTCTGACTCTAATCAAGACCCCTTTTGAAAGAATTGGGATGGATCTCATCAGGCCATTAGATCGGTCAGCATGGGGATATTGCTTTATTTTAGTTCTGGTGGACTATGCAATGCGATATCCGGAAGCAGTGCCTCTCCGCAATATCTCAGCATGCAGTATTGTGGAAGTGCTCTTCTGTATTATCTCCCGGGTCGGGATTCCGAAAGAAATCCTGACAGATCAAGGCACTTTGTTTATGTCACACACACTGTGTGAGCTGTATGATTTACTGGGAATTAAGTCTATCCACACCAGTGTCTATCACCCACAAATGGATGGCTTAGTGGAGCGTTTTAACCAAACACTCAAGAATATAATCCGGAAATTCATAAGTGAGGACGCATGTAATTGGGATAAGTGGCTTGAGCCCCTGTTATTTGCAGTACTAGAGGTCCCGCAAGCCTAGACAGGTTTTCTCCATTTGAATTATTATATGGGTGTAAGCCACGTGGCATTTTGGATGTGCTATGAAAAAATTGGGAGCAGGGACCTTCACCTAGCAAGAATGAAATTCAGTATGTTCTTGACCTGTGCGCAAAACTCCACACACTCACTCACTTAACCCAGGAGAATTTGCGGCAAGCACAAGAACATCAAATCCAGCTGTATGATAGGGGCACGTGCCTTAGAGGGTTCACGCCAGAAGACAAAGTGCTTGTATTATTGCCCACGTCAAGCTCTAAATTAATCGTCAAGTGGCAAGGGCCCTTCAAGGTTACACGGCGAGTTGGGGACGTTTACATTGAGGTGAGGCGAGCGGATAGGGGTGGGGCATTGCAAGTCTACCACCTCAAACTTTTAAAATGCTGGAATAAGGAGGTCCCCATGGCATTGGCGTTGGTAGTCCCGGATAAGGCAGAGCTGGGGCCGGAGGTAAAAAAAAAAAAGGTAACATCTCAAAACACTCCAGTCCTCTGTGGAGACCACCTCTCACCAACCCAACTCACGGAGGTAGCAAAGTTGCAGGAGGAATTTTCTGATGTGTTCTCGCTCCTACCCGGTCACACCCACCTCATAGAACACCACATTGAGACGCCCCCGGGGGTGGTGGTGCATAACCGCCCTTACCGCCTACCCAAACACAAAAAAAGTGGTCTGGGATGAACTCAAGGCCATGCTCAAGATGGGCATCATTGAGGAGTCCCACAGTGACTGGAGCAGCCCAGTGGTCCTGGTTCCCAAGACCGACGAATTGGTTCAGTTCTGTGTGGACTATAGAAAGGTCAGTGCAGTGTCTAAATTTGACGCATCAATGCCTCGCATTGATGAGTTGCTCCATAGGTTAGATGTGGCTTGCTTTTATTTGACACTGGATCTACAAAGGGATATTGGCAGATCCCCTTGACTCCTCTATCCCAAGAGAAAACGGCCTTTTCCTCACCATTTGGATTATACCAATTTGTCACGCTCCCTTTAGGGTTATTTGGGGCACCCATTACATTCCAGTGGCTCATGGACAGGGTCCTCCGCCCTCACGCTGCCTACGCGGCTGCATAACTAGATGATATAATAATCTACAGCCATGATTTGCTATAGCACCTAGAACATATGAGGGCGGTTCTAAAGTCGCTGAGGCGTGCAGGCCTCACAGCTAACCCGAAAAATTGTGCAATTGGGTGGGTGGAAGTACGGTATCTGGGGTTCCATTTGGTCATGGGCAGGTGCATCCCCAAATTAACAAGACTGCAGTGATTGCGGCCTGCCCAAGGCCCAAGACCAAAATGGGGGTGAGACAATTCCTGGGGCTGGCTGGCTATTATCATAGGTTTATACCTAATTATTCGGATGTCACCAGCCCTTTAACGGATCTCACTAAAAAGGGAGCTGCAGATCCGGTCCAGTGGAAGGAGCAGTGCAAACAGGCATTCTCTAAGGTAAAAGCTGCACTGTGTGGGCAGCCACTTTTGCACTCCCCTGACTTCTCTCTCTCCCCTTTATTTTACAGACTGATGCATCAGACAGAGGGCTGGGGGCCGTTTTGTCCCAGAAGGTGGAGGTTGAGGAGCGCCCCGTGCTGTACATCAGCCATAAACTCTCGATGCATGAAAGCAAGTACATCACCATCAAGAAAGTGTGCCTTGCCATCAAGTGGGTGGTCCTCGCCCTCTGATACTACCTGCTGGGGTAAAGTTTCACCCTCTGTTAGGACCACGTGCCCCTCCAGTGGCTCCACCACATGAAGGATGCCAATGCACAGATCACCCATTAGTATCTTTCCCTCCTGCTGTTTAAGTTTAAGGTGGTCCACAGGCCGGGGGCGCAGATAGCACTGGCAGACTTCATGTCCCATTGGGGGGGAGAGTCTGCTTCAGGCCGGACAGCTCCCCAGTCTGAGTCAGGCGGTGGGGGTATGTGACAACAGGGTCGTGGCCAAGTGGCAGTTTGTGAGTGGGGGGTGGGGTCAGGGAAGGTAAGTGGCTAAGTCATTACACCTGGTGTCAATTAATGTGTGTGTTTGTTTGTTTGTTGCAGGGATGGAGCATAAAAGGAGGGGGAGACCAGAGAAGAGTGGCTCCCTGACCACAATGCATGTGTGTGTGTGTCTGAATGAATGAATGAATGAATGAATGAAGTTGAAAAGCTAAAATAAGGAAAATAAAAAGCATGTATGTGAACATCAACTCTCACCTGCCGTGCTTCTGTACTGCACCCACATCAGGAACTGTTACACTGACCAAAAAAACCCACACAATTTATGCTATTGTGTAGGCGTTTACAATGTTTACCGTAATGTGTCAATAATCATATTTACCATTTTTATCTGACAGAGAAACTTATTACTTAGACAGTAATTTACCATACCCACTGTATAGTGAGTGATAGTTTACTATTTTCTCCCTTTAGTGAGTACTAGGTTACCACTTTTACCCTGTAGAGACACTTGGAGTCCTATCTTTAAACTATAGACAGTAGTAGTTTACCTTATTTACCTTGTAGTGAGTAAAATCTTAACAGTAACCTTATAGAGAGCCACAGTTTACAACAGTCCCCCTGTAGTATGAGTATATAATGGTTCTTTATGTTGGGGCAATGAGGAACTTGGCGTGACAGAACACATTGCACTTTATTTTTATTCTGACTTTTCACAAGCATATGTACACACACACACACACACACACTTTGAGGAACTCAGCTCTCTCTCTCTCCCTCTTGTTACTGGCCATCTGAGAAACACACATTAATAGACAGCCAGTAATTAGACAGAGGTGTAACTCCTCACATGTTACCTGCTGGTTCAACCTGACTCTTTGTTGTTCACAGCCAACACTCGACCACAACCTCACTGCCACCTACACCCATCCACATGATTCAGGCCAAGTAGCTAACCAGCCTGCAGCTGCCCCCCTCCCCCCAGTGGGAGAGTTAATCCTTTACCACCATCTGTGCCCCTGGCCTGTGGACCACCTTAAATTTAAAGGGCTAAAGGGCCAGAAGCCAATGTGATCTATGCATTGGCAGCCTTCATGGGGTGGAGCCACCGAAGCGGGCATGGTCGGAACAGAGGGTGAACAGGTGTCCTAGCAGGTAGTACCAGAGAGTGAGGACCATCCACATGCACCAAGCACTGCTTCTCTATGGTGCTGTACTTCGACTCTCACATGGAAAGCTTGCAGCTGATATGAAGCACTGGGTGCTCCTCCCCCTCCACCACCTGGGACAAAACAGCCCCAAGCCCTCTGTCCAATGCATCAGTCTGCAAAACAAAAGGGAGAGAAAAGTCAGGAGAATGCAACAGCAGGCCTCCATACAAAACTGCTTTAACTTGCACAAAAGCCCATTTGCACAGCTCTGTCCACTGGATTAGATCTGGTGCCCCCTTTTTAGTGAGTTCAGTCAGAGGGCTTGTGACATCCAAAAAGTTAGGCATGAGCTGCTTATACAGTTAGGTCCATATATATTTGGACACTGACACAAATTTTGTTTTTTTACCTGTTTACTGAAACATATTCAGGTTATAGTTATATAATGGACATGGACATAAAGTCCAGACTTTCAGCTTTCATTTGAGGGTATCCACATTAAAATTGGATGAAGGGTTCAGGAGTTTCAGCTCCTTACTTTGTGCCACCCTGTTTTTAAAGGGACCAAAAGTAATTGGACAATTGGCTCAAAGGCTATTTCATGGGCAGGTGTGGGCAATTCCTTCGTTATGTCATTCTCAATTAAGCAGATAAAAGGCCTGGAGTTGATTTGAGGTGTGGTGCTTGCATTTGGAAGATTTTGCTGTGAAGAAAACATGCGGTCAAAGGAGCTCTCCATGCAGGTGAAACAAGCCATCCTTAAGCTGCGAAAACAGAAAAAAAAAACATCCGAGAAATTGCTACAATATTAGGAGTGGCAAAATCTACAGTTTGGTACATCCTGAGAAAGAAAGAAAGCACTGGTGAACTCATCAATGCAAAAAGACCTGGACGCCCACAGAAGACAACAGTGGTGGATGATCGCAGAATAATTTCCATGGTGAAGAGAAACCCTTTCACAACAGCCAACCAAGTGAACAACACTCTCCGGAGGTAGGCCTATCAATATCCAAATCTACCATAAAGAGAAGACTGTATGAAAGTAAATACAGAGGGTTCACTGCACGGTGCAAGCCACTCATAAGCCTCAAGAATAAAAAGGATAGATTGGACTTTGCTAAAAAACATCTAAAAAAGCCAGCACAGTTCTGGAAGAACATTCTTTGGACAGATGAAACCAAGACAACCTCTACCAGAATGATGGAAAGAAAAAAGTATGGTGAAGGCGTGGTACAGCTCATGATCCAAAGCATACCACATCATCTGTAAAACACAGCAGAGGCAGTGTGATGGCTTGGGCATGCATGGCTGCCAGTGGCACTGGGTCACTAGTGTTTATTGATGATGTGACACAGGACAGAAGCAGCCGGATGAATTCTGAGGTATTCAGAGACATACTGTGTGCTCAAATGCAGCCAAACTGATTGGTCGGCGTTTCATAATACAGATGGACAATGACCCAAAACATAAAGCCAAAGCAACCCAGGAGTTTATAAAAGCAAAGAAGTGGAATATTCTTGAATGGCCAAGTCAGTCACCTGATCTCAACCCGATTGAGCATGCATTTCACTTGTTAAAGACTAAACTTCAGCCAGAAAGGCCCACAAACAAACAGCAACTGAAAACCGCTGCAGTAAAGGCCTGGCACAGCATTAAAAAGGAGCAAACACAGCATCTGGTGATGTCCATGAGTTCAAGACTTCAGGCAGTCATTGCCAACAAAGGGTTTTCAACCAAGTATTAGAAATGAACATTTTATTTACAATTATTTAATTTGTCCAATTACTTTTGAGCCCCTGAAATGAAGGGATTGTGTTTAAAAAATGCTTTAGTTCCTCACATTTTTATGCAATCATTTTGTTCAACCCACTGAATTAAAGCTGAAAGTCTGAACTTCAACTGCATCTAAATTGTTTGGTTCAAAATTCATTGTGGTTATGTACAGAACCAAAATTAGAAAAATGTTGTCTTTGTCCAAATATTTATGGACCTAACTGTAAGAACCAGCCAGCCCCAGGAACTGGCTCACCCCCTTTTTGGTCCTAGGTCTTAGGCAGGCCACAATTGCTGCAGTCTTATCAATTTGGGGATGCACCTGCCCATGACCCAAGTGGAAGCCCAGATACCATATTTCCACCCATCCAATTGCACACTTTTTTGGGTTTACTGTGAGCCCTGCATGCCTCGGTGACCTCAGGACAGCCCTTAGATGTTATAAATGCCACTGCTAATTATTACTATAAATAATAATGTCATCTTAATAGGCAATTCTAAAAATTACAATTCTTTTGACGGGGATCTCGATTAATGGTAATGGGTGTAATGGCACTTTTGGCATGGCTGCTGGGTTTACCAACTGGCATTTGTGATAAGCTGCACACCACCTGAGGACATTGGCGCAAATCCCTGCCCAGTAGAAATGAGCCATGAGACGATTGTGTTTTGTCCTGACCCAAGTGCCCAGCCATAGGATTATGATGACCTGCATGGAATAAAAGTTCCCTATGCCTCATTTGGACCACCAACTGTGTCATCTGTTCCTTAGTATGAGTGTCCTGTGTCACTCAATATAGCCTATCCTTAATAATAGAAAAATATGGAAAGGAAATTGTAACATTAAGCTGGAGGTTTCAACCATCAATTATTACTCTCACTTGGTCAGAATCATGTTTCAGAGACTTGTCCTGCATCTGTTTCAATCCCCTGAGGGATTCCCCAGAGAGAGAGGTGGGGCAGGGCCCTCCCCTCTCACTGTGTCATCATGATGTGGAGCTGATGCGGATGGCTCTGGAACTGCCTCCACAGCCAATGGTGTGGTGGGATTCCCCGGTGACATGCTAATGCAGGACCCATCCACTACTAACTGTTTTATGAAGGTTTTAAACCCTGGCCAATCTGTCCCCAGGATAAGTGGATGGGTGAGGCTTGGGCTAACCACTGCCTCTACACTGTTATTCTCCCTGGAAACAAACAGTGATGGGCATTAGCAGATATTTGTGAACATCGTGTATGCACCTCACCTTCACCAATTCTGCATTTCACAGTGCCCTGCACTGAATTAGGATTTGATGCATGGAGGTCTGATTACAACCAGAATCCACCAAAGCCTGATGTGTACCCCCTTGAATACTTACAGAGACTTGGTGTGTTCCTGCTCGATCGGAGAAAGCCTGCGGTGTGTCAGGAATGCAAATCAAAATCCCCGCTCCTTTGTGGAAGTGCTAATCCTGGGAAATCCCAGCCTTCCTGCCATGCCAGCAGATCAGCCAGGACTTTCTCCAGATTTTGGTGGGCACAGACAGGTTCACCTGTGGAGAGAGAGAGAGGGGGGGGGGGTCAGTAGCAGCACAGCCACAGAAGGAAGAAAGAGTGAGGAGGCATGAGAACAGACATGAATGTGGGGAGTGGGTACCAGGGGAATTGGCCCTCATCTTCACAGGGCTGAGGTAAGGGAGAGGCAAGGAGAGGGGGAGGAGAGAGAAGTGAAGCTGCCAGAGTGCCTGCTCCTGGAAACACCATCAGGTGGTCCTCTGCCTGTTGGACTGCCTCCTCCAGCACTGCCACATGGTGACACTGTATCCACTTTGATGTCTTGCATGGTAGTTGCATAATGAACTGCTCCAGTGCCACTTGATCAATGATGGCCTCAATGTCACACTTGCCTGCCAGCAGCCACCATTGGCAGGCATCCTGGAGCTGTTGCACAAATGCAAACAGGTGGCCAACTCCACCATATAGAATAGAATGCCTTTATTGTCACTGCACAAATGTACAATGAAATTTTAATTCATCACAGGAGAGCAAAGCCACTGCATATGTACGCGCAGCCACTCTTGGGCACTTCAGCCCAAGGCCATCCTATGTTAACCTAACTGCATGTCTTTTGAACTGTGGGGGAAACCGGAGCACCCGGAGGAAACCCATGCAGACACGGGGAGAACATGCAAACTCCACACAGAAAGGCCCCCGTCGGCCACTGAGCTTGAACCCAGAACCTTCTTGCTGTGAGGTGACAGTGCTAACCACTACACCACTGTGCTAACCACTACACCACCATGCCACATGGAAGCACTGGCAATGCTCTTCTGGGCCATGGCTGACCCACTGCAGTATAGCCCTGTGGCAGTGGGGCCATGGTCGAATGCCGGTTTGTGAATGGAGAGCTAAACCAGGGAAGGTGAATGGCAATGTGGAAGCACCTGCTGATAATTAGTGTGCTGTGTCTGTGTTTGTTTGCAATGACAGGAAGCAGATAAAAGGGGTAGAGGAGTGGAGAGAGGTTCTTCTGGCCAGAGTCATGGCTGACTGTTTGCATTCTGTTTGTCTGTTTCATTTATGTTCATTTATAATCCACTGGAAAACAAGGTTTTGTTTTTGGAAATGAAAGAAAGTGAATCTGAATCGTATCTGCCTGCCTGGCTTTTCAGCATCCTCCCCAGTCAGGGAATGTTATGCTGGTACTAAAACCCAGGACACATGGTGTATAAATTCAATGTCTACCCAATGCCGTGCATTGATGTACTGCTCAATCATTTAGGCGTGGCTCATTTTTATTCGACACTGGATTTAACTAAGGGATACTGGCAGATCCTCTTGACTCCCCTATCCCAATAAAAAATGGCCTTTTCCACCCTGTTCGGTTTGCACCAGTTTGTCACCCTTCCATTCAGGTTATCCAGGGCTCCTGCAACATTTCAGCGGCTCATGGACAAAATCCTCCATCCATATGCCACTTACACCATGGCCTACCTTGATGACATTATCATTTATAGTAATGATTGGCTGCAGCACATGGAACACCTCAAGGCTGTGCTTGAATCATTTGAGGTATGCGGGACTCATGACGAATTAGAATCAAAATTTATTGTCATTGTATGGAATACAATGAAATTAAAAGTTTAGCCTTAAAGTGCAAGGACCACATAAAAAATAAAACATACACCAGAACAACATATGACACACACAACATACATTTCAAAACTTACATAAGTGCATATTGCATTTGTATTATTGCACTGTTGAGGTAGAAAAACTAGTAATAGATAATAATAAATATTGCACAATCAATAAAGATGGAGTTAGTGCATCAGCAAGTTTATGGCTCTAGGAATGAAACTGTTCTTGAGTTTGCTAGTCCTGGACTTGATGCATCTGTAGCACCTCCCAGAGGGCAGCAGGTCAAATAGATGGTTGCTCCAGTGAGAACTGTCCTTGACAATGTTTCTCGCTCTGGTGAGACAGCAAGAGTTGTAGATGTCATCCAAGGTAGGGAAAGGGTGGCCAACAATTTTCTGCACTGACTTAACCACTCTCTGCAGCCTCTTCCTGTCTGCTTCAGTGCAGCCGGCATACCACACAGAAATGCAGTATGTCAACAGATGCAGGATCTGTAGAAGGTCGCCAGCAGCTTACTATCCAGGTTGTTCTTCCTGAGCACCCTAAGGAAATATAGTCGCTGCTGGGCCTTCTTAATGACTGCCATGGTGTTTGCAGACCAGGAGAGGTCAACAGAGATACTTGAAGGTGTGGACCCTCTCTACACAGTCGCCATTAATATAGACAGGGGTAAGGTCAGCCCTATTCTACACCAGTTTAACCCAAAGAAGTGTGTGATTGGGCAAGTGGAAGTATGGTATCTGGGCTTCCACTCAGATAATGGGCAGATGCGTCCCCAAATTGATAAGAGCACAGCAATTGCGGTCTGCCTGAGGGTCAGAGGTGGAAAAACTGGATTGACAAAGTAAAAGTCCTGCTTAGGTTTTCCTTCTGCCTGTGCTCTCAACACAGGTGATTTCACCAATTAGCTCATCAACCTGGCTTAGGGGATGTTGTAATTAGGATCAGCTGGTTCATTGAATTGGCTGGAGCAAAAATGTGGCAGGGTTTTTACTTTCTGCACCCGGGTTTTTCCACCTCTGCTGAGGGTCAAGACCAAAAAGCAGGTGAGACAGTTCCTGGGGTTAGCTGGCTACTATCATAGTTTCATGCCTAATTATTTGGACATCACCAGCCCGCTGATTGATCTCACTAAAAAGGGAGCACCAGATCCATTTGAGTAGATGGAACCATACCAACAAGCCTTTACCCAGGTAAAAGCTGCACTGTGTTGTAGGCCACTTTTACACTTCCCTGACTTCTCTCTCCCTTTTATTTTGCATCCTGACACATCAGACAGAGGGCTGGGGGCTGTTTTGTCCCAAATGGTGGAGGGAGTGGAGTGCCCGCTGCTGTACATTAGCCGCAAGCTCTCTATGTGAGAGACGAATTACAGCACTATTGAGAAGTGTGCTTCGCCATTAAATATCTGGTCATCACCCTATACTATTACCTGCTGGGATACCCTTTCACCCTCTACTTGGATCATGCCCTGCTCCAGTGGCTCCACTGTATGAAGGATGCCAGCGCATGGATCACCCATTGGTATCTGGCCCTTCAGCCTTTCAAGTTCGAGGTGGTCTACAGGCTGTGGGTGCAGATGGTGGTGGCAGACTACTTCTCTTATTGGTGGGGAGTCAACTGCAGTCCAGACAGCTCCCCAGCCTGAGTTGGGTGGTGGGTGTATGTAGCAGCAGGGATATGTAGCAGCAGGGTTATGGTCAAGCACCGGTTTGTGAATGGATAGTGAAGCTGGGGAAGGTAAAGTGGAAGTACCTGCTGACAATTAGTGTGCTCTGTGTTTGTTTGCAGTGACAGGAAGCAGATAAAAAGGGGAGGGGAGTGGAGAGAGGTACTTCTGACCAGAGTCATGGCTGACTGCATTCTGTTTATGTCTGTTCCATGTATGTTAATTTATAATCCACTGGAAAGTGAGGTTTTTGTTTTTGAAAATAAAACAAAATTAATCTGAACCATATCTGCCTGCCCATCTGTTCAGCATCCTCCCCAGACAAGGAACCTTACAAGCCCACTTCAGGTCAGGGTACTCCAGCATGCTGGTGGCCAGGAGCTGACAAGCTGTGAGCTGGGCTTCCCCCAACAGAAGCAGCAATAGTTGTGCCACCCACTGTAAGGTTGGCCACAAACTCACCCCTGTGACACACTCGAACAGCTTACCAAAGCCTTGGGGGTCATCCTGCAGCCTCATCTTTACTAGCTGGACAGGTGCACTGGCCGCAGGAGCAACCACTGGAGCACCCTCTGACAGGACCAAGCTCTGGATCACCTGCCGGTCATCCACCTGGGCCTTGAGCAGAGCCCAGAAGTGCTGTCCCTGCTCAATGGACAGGACTCAAATAACACACACACACACACACACACGACAAGGTCTTGGGTTCAGTGTATGTTTTACTACCACTGGCACTGGAGGTCATTGGTGAATGTCTGAACTCTGACTGGTTTGGACTCCCTGGTAGCATTTTGTTCCTTAATTCTGGGTTTTACCACCAGTGTAACTGTTCTTTAGGTTGGGACAATGAGGAACTCAGAGACAGGTGGGACAGTACATGGTACACTTTTTATTTTTACTCTCACTTTTCAGTGAACACTAGCATGCACACACACACACACACACACACACACACACACACACACACACGTGTGCGCGCGCACACACACATACCTTGGGGGAACTCATACAGTATCTCTCTCTCTCGTTCTCTCTCTCTCTCGTTACTGGCCATCTGAAAGACACACATTAATAGACAGCCAGTAGTTAGACACAGGTGTAACACGTCACGTTACCTGCTGGTTCAACCTGACTCCTCGCTGCCACAGAGTAGTTTACCAAATCTACCCTGTAGACAGGAGTAGGGTACCATATTTCCCTACAGTGAGTAGTAGTTTACCATATTTACCATATAGTAAGTAACAGTTTTACAGCATTTACTCCAAAGTAAACAGTTATTTACTTTCTTCACCCTATTGTAGCAGTAGTTTAGAATATTTATCCAATTATTATGTTATTATTATGGCCGGGTTCCCTGCCTGAACTGATAATTGCATCATCAGTTTTTCTTTGGCTAATCAGACACCAGGTACACCACCACTCTTGCAGGAGCAGTTGGGGGTTAGGCACCTTGCTCAAGTGCACTTCAGCCAATCTTGCTGTTCCAGGGAATTAAACCAGCAACCTTTTGGTCCCAAAGCTGTTTCTCTAAACATTAAGCCATGGCTTCCCCTTACTCCCCCATGCACATTACCCTGTACAGAGTAGAAGTTTGCCATATTCACTCTTTTTTGAGTAGTAATGTATTGTATTCATCTTACAGAAAGTGGTAGTTTAACATATTTACCCTACAGTGAGTTGTAGCTTATACTGTAATAGCCGAAAGAGGTACAACCCCAAATCAGAAACAGTTGGGATTGTATGTTGAAATTAAAACTGAAAATAATGATTTGTAAATAACCTTTGAGCCATATTGAACTCAAAACAAAATGACAGCACATTATTTAATGTTTTACCTCATGAATTTTATTGTTTTTTCAAAATAAATAAATTTCAATTTTGATTCTTGGAACATATTTCAAAAAAAGTTGGGGTGGTAAAGCATTTACTACTTTGGAATGTTGGGATTCCTCCTCACAACACTTCAAAGATGTTTAGGGACTTTTAAAAGACACCAAGTGATGAAATGTTTCAGGTGTTATTTTGTTCCATTCTTCCTGCAAACAGGTCTTCAGGTGTGCAACAGTTTGGGGTCATCATTGTCATATTGTTCATTTCAAAATTCACCACACATTCACTATCGGGGACAGAGGGGACAGATACCCTCTCCTTCCACATCCCTTGCAGAGCCCTGATTCTGAAGTTGCTCCAGCTCCCCGCTGCGCCAGCATACTGGCCCAGGCTTTCCCTCTGCTATTTATGTTATGGTGGCCAAATGCGAAAGATCGGCCGACCTCCTCCAGTGTCAGCTTCCGGAACTGCTGGCGATGTTGTTCCAGGGAGCAGCCGACCCACTGCAAAATGGTCCTCTTGAGGTCAGAGTAGTTGAGCTGGCTGTTGGCAAGGAGCTGCTGTGCCGCGAGCTGCGCCTTGCCTGTCAGGAGCAAGTATTTTAACTTGCTGTCATTTTTGCAGTAAACATATGCTGCCTTCAAGACAACAACTTTTTCAGGAATATTTCTACAAGACAATGCAAAACCACATTCTGCACACATTACAAATGGGGGACAATGAGGAGAGGCACCTTCTGTGAACACTTACCGGTATGCGATACGTTCTGGCCCGATCGGGGACGGTCTCTGGTGCATCGGGGATCTGGATCACAGCTTCCACATCCCTTGCAGAGCCCAGTGGATGGATGGAAGGACAATGATGACACATTCTGTGTGCAGAATGTGGTTTTGCATTGTCTTGTAGAAATATTCCTGAAAAAGTTGTTGTCTTGAAGGCAGCATATGTTTACTGCAAAAATGACAGCAATGACAGCAGTTGCTCCAGTGAGCCATCGAGTTAGCCGAGGACCATCTGGTAGTGGTTCCAATGACAGGCAGACGAGGCGAAGGTGCCTCTCCTCATTTCTCTTATCTCTCCCTCCTCTTTCTCTCTCTTGCCCCATTCCCCCATTTGTAATGTGTGCAGAATGTGGTTTTGCATTGTCTTGTAGAAATATTCCTGAAAAAGTTGTTGTCTTGAAGGCAGCATATGTTTACTGCAAAAATGACAGCAAGTTAAAATACTTGCTCCTGACAGGCAAGGCGCAGCTCGCGGCACAGCAGCTCCTTGCCAACAGCCAGCTCAACTACTCTGACCTCAAGAGGGCCATTTTGCAGTGGGTCGGCTGCTCCCTGGAACAACATCGCCAGCAGTTCCGGAAGCTGACACTGGAGGAGGTCGGCCGATCTTTCGCATTTGGCCAACAGCTACGGGACACCTGCTTGAGGTGGCTGAGGGCAGAAGACTGCGATGCCGACAGGATCATCAACCTGGTGGCACTGGAACAGTTCATCTCTCGGCTTCTGGAAGGAACAGCAGAATGGGTCCAGTGTCACTGCCTGGCGTTGCTCCAGTGAGCCATCGAGTTAGCCGAGGACCATCTGGCAGTGGTTCCAATGACAGGCAGATGAGGCGAAGGTGCCTCTCCTCATTTCTCTTATCTCTCCCTCCTCTCTCTCTCTTGCCCCATTCCCCCACCACAGAGGCAGGGGCCGACTCCTCCCCAGCTGGCCCACTGCACCCGTGGTGTCCTCCTGTCTCCCTCTTCCATGTCTGTGTCCTTCCCCCCTCAGGTGAATGACGCCCATAACACCATAACATAAATAGCAGAGGGAAAGCCTGGGCCAGTATGCTGGCGCGGCGGGGAGCCGGAGCATCTCCAGAATCAGGGCTCTGCAAGGGATGTGGAAGCTGTGATCCAGATCCCTGATGCACCAGAGACCGTCCCCGATCGGGCCAGAACGTATCGCATACCGGTAAGTGTTCAAGGGGATATAGATCACGCTTTGGTGGATACTGGTTTTAATCAGACCTCAATTCACCAACGCCTGGTACAAGGTGAGGCATTGGGGAGAACACAAGCAGTGAAAGTGTTATGTGCTCACGGGGATGTTCACAATTAAGCCTTTGTGTCTGTCAGTATTCTATTCCGGGGCTAAATGCATAGAATAAAGGCGGCGGTTAATCCTCGTCTCACCCACTCATTGATTTTGGGTACTGACTGGTGTAGGTGCAATCAGTTAATTATTGAAATTAAGTGATCAATCTCATTAAATCAGTCTCATTAAATTTGAAGGTTAATAATTAAAATGAATCAATCCCATTGAATCGTTTACTTTGACTCATTTGAATTGAATCATACCATAGAATCAGTCTCATTTGAAGTGAATCATTCAGTGAATCATTTAGTGAATCGTTCAATGAATCATTTAGTGAATCATACCATTAATCCTGGATAAATTACCAAACAGCTAGATTATGGTATATTTCCAAATTATTATTGATCACTTACTATATTACATAAATCTGCACCTTTTTGAATTCTTTGCGATTGGGGACTTCAGATATTGTTCACACCAACAAGATGAATACACACAGCTTTGATAATAAATGAATTTATTATACAAAGATAAAAATAATAATCAATATATACAAGCAGTGAGGTGTGTATATATGTGTGTTTATGTGTGGTGTGTGTGTGTGTGTGTGTTAGGCCCCTAGGCCTGACCCAAAGTGTGTGTGTATGAGGGAGCTATAAAATTTGGAATGTTCTTATCTGATGTTTTGGTATGTTGAGTGTGGAGGAGGGGCTTGACCATGTGTTTAGACAAAAGGCTAGTTCTGTATAGCTAACCAAAATGTGTTTGAGCACGAGGTAGGCCCAGATTAGCTTCGTGTTGCTAAGCTAAGACAAAAGGGAAGCTATCTAAAGTGCATCAGGTCTGGTCAGGCCTGTTGAGCACGTGTTTTCTCAGTAACAAAAGGATTCCACACTCATAACATTACCCAACCCCTGAACTCTTAATAAGATCAAAATGTGTGTTAAGAGAATTATGTTAGTAAGAGATAAAAGAAAAACATGCACAGCCTATCAACTGAAAACAAATGAGATTAAACAAACAGAACAATTCAATTCGACACGCTGCGTGTCTAATAGTGTAATGAATAAACCTGGGTTTAAATTCACACTTTCAATAAAGTAACTTCCTAAAACTAGCTTAATTATTATGCCCAAATATATTTTACTCAATATCTTGCCTCTAGCAAAGTTCTGAGAAGATGTTTGCCATTGCAGAGCTTCGCTGTTCATGAAGCACGTGAGTCGATTCCGTGAGTCGATTCTGTGGACAGAGAACTTCTCTTGATCCGACGCATCGTTTGTGATGAAAGGAAAGTCTCTGATTAATGTGCACAGAACTTCAATCAGGAGGAATTCTGGTCGCTCCTAATTACAAATTAAAACTGCGTTTGAGCTGCAGTTGTGACGTCACTTCTAATACGAATAAACCGGTTGTAACTCAGGTTGAGTTTAAAGGTCGCGCTATTCTGGACTTTTACCTTGGCCAGTGGTTAAGCACAGAACGCGCTGGATGGTGAATCTTGCAAGAAGGAAGTGTTTTCGGGTTTGATAGCATCTCTTTTGTGCATCTAGATTCCTTGGAATCCGGACACGAGAGACAAAGAGCGGAGCTTCCGCCTGGACTTATGCGCGCATAGCGGACTGACGTAGATGATCCCGCCCACGCGTGACGTAGGTCACGCGGAAGAGGACTGGGAGTTGTAGTTCTTAGACACAAAATGGCGGCATGATACCTACATTCCCCCTTTTGGTCTCAGGGGTATGACGGAGTCGTAGCACTGAGAGCACCATATCGTATCATCGCCGTGTCCATAGTCCTTGAGGTAGACTTGTTCTGCACAGTTCATGGTGTCCTGTGAAGACTGTGTAAACTTGTGAGTTCCAGTAAGACAGTTGGAGACAGAGGCATTTTGGGCATATAATCACTATGGGCATTTTGGGCATATAATCACTATCTAACTAACTAGATCAAAATCACATCAAAAAAAATATTAAACATTGAACATGAAACATGTAGTGTTCAATTTCTTATGCATAAAAAAACAAGAAAAGAGAAGAAATGAAGGAAGGAAAGAAGTATTAGTGTTTGGGTTGGCAAACCTAATCTTCTAGAAATCTTCTCTGTTTGGTAATAGCAGTGGGTGGTCTGGCCAGACAGCATGCGCTACTGCAGCTAAAGCTGTCAGGGACACAGACCATCTTATCTAACTTGGCATAGTGTTATGTATGGGTTGCCTGGGCAGACCCAGTGGATGTCTTTAGTGGGGGTGCATATCTCTAAGTCTTGTGGATTCACAAAAATGAGGATAGCACTGCCAAGACTATATGCCAGGTGTATTTGCGATGAATACACACTAGTAATAATAGCAGATTTTAGTATTTTATCTACCATGTTATACTGAAGGGTTATTACTTCATTGGGTTGGTGAAGTCTGACCGGGAATGTTAGTGTACGCTTATGGTTGAGTGATGCATTCAAGCTAGGTGGACAGGATGGGCCTAGCTGTCGTCCACCCCCTTTTGGAGTGAGGACTGTTCAACAAGGTTTGATTCGATTATCATGGAAATCGATATGAAAGCATTTGATTAGGCCTAGATGTCCTAATGTGATATGCAACGGGGAACATTTTTTCCCACGATCGAAAGGTCTCGACCAGGGTGGTAGGAACTTCTCTGAGATTCGGGCGTAGTAGGCTTTGTGTCCTACTCTCGAATCGAGATTCTTTTGGGCACCTGTAAAGGTTGACTGTAGGTGGCGTCGTAGGTTGGCGACATGTTGATGTGCGGTGTATGCAATCGCGATGCTCATGGCCTCTGGTTTGTATAGGAGATGCGGTGGGAGAACCATCTCCCGCCCAGTCATCATCCCAAAGGGTGACTTCAGTGGCGCAGTGAGGGGTGGACCGAATGGCCCTTAGCACCAAGGGAAGTTTCACATCCCAAATTTTACCATGGTGGGTGACATACTCTTGCAGCATGCTCACAATGGTTTGAATGGCTTGTTCAGCCTGACCAGAGAATTGAGGGTGGTACGCAATATGGAATTTCGCCTCGACGCCTAACATGTTCCACAGCGCAGCCATTACACCAGCAGTGAAATGGGTGTCTGTGTCTGAGTCGATGGATAGAGCGAGGTTTTTGAAAGAATTGTGGCCACTAGGGGGAATCGCGATGTCGGGTGTTTCGACACCGGACTCGGTGTGCAAAGACATGAACTGAAGTTCATCGAAATTTGATCTCGCGTGGCGCTTGGTTGATCGGTGTTCGCACTAATCTGATCGCAACGAGTTTGTGCATGTTTTGTGGGATCCAACAACGGTGGGGTTTTGTTTTGTGTGAAGCTGACTAAGTTTATGTTGCAGGGCTTGGTTTGGATTGAGTCGCCTTGTGAGAGCCGTGTGTCTGAGAAATGGTGGTGAAGACTTTAGCACACGTGAGAAGTGCGTTTGTGTGTTTGCCTTAGCCACCAGGGGGGCCCTACATCCTGACCCTCGCCTGCTGTTTCAGAGGGATCTCTTTCCCCCTTTTACGAGATATACCCGTGGTTCCTGGCCTAGTCATGCCAGTGAATAGCTTGTCATTTTTCTTGGGCTCTTTGATCTTATCTGTTGAGGAATTTGACTGTTTTTGTAACAGTTCTTCAATCTCAGCCAACTGGGCTTTTAAAGAATCCAGCTCTGAGCGGATCTTACCAGGTGGGTCTGAATCACTGTGGTGTTCATCTCTACCCTTACGTTTAGAGCTACGGTCGGAACGCTTCTGCCGTTTCTGGTCAGAGTGGGGATGACGGTTTTGCTGCCAACCGTTTTGTTCCCTATGACCCTTTTCATGTGATGGGCGATTGCCATAGTCACTGTGGACTCGCCCTCGGTCCCTCCTGGCCTTACCTTGTCGATTTTTCTACTCACCCTTGTGATGGTTCGGCAAGGGGTGGTTCGGACCTGGATTTCTCCAGGGGGGGTCCCCCTTTTGGAGCTTCGCCTCCTTCTAAGGTTAGCGGGGGCCCATTTGCATCCTGGAGCCTAAGGACTCTGGGTTCATCGTCATTTCCATTTGTGGTTTTGACAATGGTCTCCCAGGTCATTTGGGCTAGTCGCCTAGTTTCCCTCATCGAATAGTGAGCTCGTCGACACGTCAGTGCGACTTGAGTCCGCACGCTTGGGTGGAGATTATGTAAGAAGAGAGATTTGAAACGTCTATCTTCTTCCAAGCCTGGTGCGTTACTACCTTGGAAATAGGCAGTACGTAGCCATCTATAATATTCACGAGGCGCCTCAGACCATTTTTGTTTGATTTGTAATGCACACAATGTCGCAGAGGTTTCGTCCGTGTATGGCGCATATTCTTCCCTCATGTAATTGCGAAGTTTCGAATAACTATCGCGAATGTTTGGGGATAGTGTCTCTAAAAAGGCACGAACGCTACTACTGGAGGTCTTCCAGATTAGTTTAAGTTTTTCACGTGTTGTGGCGTTTGGCAGGTCCATCAGGCATCGATCAATTTCTCGTAAATAATCATTTACATTAGTTCTTTGATTGTCGGGATCGAATCGTTCGACATCTTTGGCAAGTAAGTCAATTTGCCATAAGCGAAGGGTTTGGTGCACATCCTTGTGTGACCTTCTTGGCTCTTCTGAGCACTCACTATCTAAGCTACTCTGGTGTTGTTCCCGTTTCACACTAGATTCATAGCCTGATTCATCTGAAGATTGATCAGGGGTATTGTAGCACACTGACCTGGGTGTACTAGGGTCCTGGGCTCCGGATGAGCGCAGGATGGCTCCATCTTGGCTAAACGATGGAGTCGAGTAGTGAGTTGATGGAGTTTGGCGGGGTGTCTGGTCCTCGACCAGATCATTTATGGTGTCCGGTTTGGACGCCTCTTCCCGCTCTGAGCTTTGGCGCCTTGTTGGGAGTCTTTCACGCCCCTCACGCTGCTCTTGAGGGGTCTGTTCCTGGGCAGCCCTCTTAGCAACCATTTTGGCTTTCTCTAGCCGTTCGGTGCAATCATCAAGGGAGGTCTTCAAGAGCTCACGCTCCCTATGTAAATCATTATTATCGGCTGTCAGCTTGGCGTTGCTGGTAGTCAGCCTTTCAACCTCTCCGCGGAGGTGTCTGATTTCTGAATCAGCATCTTGGAAGTATGATAGGAATAGCTTACCTAGTGCCGCTTGGACACTAAAAGTTGTTCTTTTTGGATCTCTCTCATGTTTGTTTGAATTGTCTATGTTGTTTTGGCATTCACTCTCACTCGTGCTCTTAATGTTTGCCTTTCCGGAGGCAGAGCAGTGAATGAGATCTGCGATGACCTCAAGGAGAGACATGTCTTGAGCGTTGTCTTCCATTTTTGAGACACGAGGGGATGCCATTTTACTTAGGCTGGATACTAGATAATTAATTATTCAATGAGTTAATTATTAATTAATCATTATTAATTAACATTAGCTATTAATTAATAAGGTTTATTGGTTTGGAAATGCTCTCTTATCCTAAGTTGAATAGGTTATGAGTATTTGTGATATGGTTATCACGCTACTGTTAACCGTTTTAACACACCTGGGGATATCTTAGCAGTTGCTGAATCAACTGATCGTTTTTGTCGTTGAACAATATTCCAGAAGTCAACAAACCAATCTTCCTCACACGGGGCACCAATTACTGTAGGTGCAATCAGTTAATTATTGAAATTAAGTGATCAATCTCATTAAATCAGTCTCATTAAATTTGAAGGTTAATAATTAAAATGAATCAATCCCATTGAATCGTTTACTTTGACTCATTTGAACTGAATCATACCATAGAATCAGTATCATTTGAAGTGAATCATTCAGTGAATCATTTAGTGAACCATACCATTAATCCTGGATAAATTACCAAACAGCTAGATTATGGTATATTTCCAAATTATTATTGATCACTTACTATATTACATAAATCTGCACCTTTTTGAATTCTTTGCGATTGGGGACTTCAGATATTGTTCACACCAACAAGATGAATACACACAGCTTTGATAATAAATGAATTTATTATACAAAGATAAAAATAATAATCAATATATAAAAGCAGTGAGGTGTGTATATATGTGTGTTTATGTGTGGTGTGTGTGTGTGTGTGTGTGTGTGTTAGGCCCCTAGGCCTGACCCAAGGTGTGTGTGTATGAGGGAGCTATAAAATTTGGAATGTTCTTATCTGATGTTTTGGTATGTTGAGTGTGGAGGAGGGGCTTGACCATGTGTTTAGACAAAAGGCTAGTTCTGTATAGCTAACCAAAATGTGTTTGAGCACGAGGTAGGCCCAGATTAGCTTCGTGTTGCTAAGCTAAGACAAAAGGGAAGCTATCTAAAGTGTATCAGGCCTGGTCAGGCCTGTTGAGCACATGTTTTCTCAGTAACAAAAGGATTCCACACTCATAACATTACCCAACCCCTGAACTCTTAATAAGATCAAAATGTGTGTTAAGAGAATTATGTTAGTAAGAGATAAAAGAAAAACATGCATAGCCTATCAACTGAAAACAAATGAGATTAAACAAACAGAACAATTCAATTCGACACGCTGCGTGTCTAATAGTGTAATGAATAAACCTGGGTTTAAATTCACACTTTCAATAAAGCAACTTCCTAAAACTAGCTTAAAGGGATAGTTCGGGATTTTTGACATGAATCTGTATGGCATCCCCATCAATAGTGTCATGCAAACACACTGACTTACCCCTGACAGCATCCTGTGAGTCCAGTTCTTGTCCAGTTTTGGTCCAGATGAAAGTAGTCCGGCAAGTTTGTTGGGGTCATGAAAGTAAAACGTTTTTCGTCTCAAAACAGTATGTGTTCAAAAGAGTGATATATTTGCATCACAAAACCGTTGTCAAATAAAAAGTCAGACCTCGAAATCGCTTGGCACTATTTTCTCTCCCTTCTTATCACTGCGTGCTGCCGGCTTCATCCAGCTGCGGCTCCAGCTTCAAGGATAAGCTGGAGCCGCATAAGTAGGAGTCCCGGCGGGTGGTTTATATCCTGACCTTGTTAGCTGTCAGATTTATGTTCATGGACCCGGTAAGCTGGTAAATAATATTTATTTATTTTTTTTTCTTTACCAAATTCTAACAGAAAATGAGAGCGCCCGAAAGGGAAAGCTGAGCCGAGCCGCCTCACGGCTGTAATGCAAATTGCTTTCCTCCTCAGTATACAAGTGCGCTTCCATGGCAGGGAAAAAGAAACTACCACTGCTGCCTATGTAGTGCCCTATTTATACAAATAGGAGTCATTCAGGATTCAGCCATGACACGGAGCAAAAACATGGCTAAATCCTGAATGACTCCTATTTGTATAAATAGGGCATTGATGAGCCGTGAACTCAAGGCCATGCTCAAGATGGGCATCATTGAGGAGTCCCACAGTGACTGGAGCAGCCCAGTGGTCCTGGTTCCCAAGACCGATGAATTGGTTCAGTTCTGTGTGGACTATAGAAAGGTCAGTGCAGTGTCTAAATTTGACGCATCAATGCCTCGCATTGATGAGTTGCTTGATTGGTTAGGCACTGCTCGCTTTTATTTGACACTGGATCTAACAAAAGGATATTGGCAGATCCCCTTGATGCCTCTATGCCGAGAGAAAACTACCTTTTCCACACCAATTGGAATACACCAATTTGTCACGCTCCCTTTTGGGTAATTTGGGGTACCCGGTACGTTGCAGCAGCTCATGGACAGGGTCCTCTGCCCTCACGCTGCCTACGCGGCCGCATATCTAGATGATATAATAATCTACAGCCATGATTGGCCATGGCACTTGGAACATCTGAGGGCCGTTCCAAAGTCACTGAGGCATGTGGGCCTCACAGCTTACCTGGAAAAGTGTGCAATTGGGCGGGTGGAAGTATGGTATCTGGGGTTCCACTTGGGTCATGGGCAGGTGTGTCCCAAAATTAACAAGACTGCAGTGATTGTGGCCTGCCCCAGGCCCAAGACCAAAAAGGAGGTGATACGTTTCCTGGGGCTGGCTGGCTATTATCGTAGGTTTATACCTAATTATTCGGATGTCACCAGCCTGTTAACCGACCTCACTAAAAAGGGGGCTCCAGATCCAGTCCAGTGGACGGAGCAGTGCCAACAGTCGTTCTCTAAGGTAAAAGCTGCACTGTGTGGGGGGCCACTTTTGCACTCTACTGACTTCTCTCTCTCCTCTTTATTTTGCAGACTGATGCATTGGACAGAGGGCTGGGGGCTGTTTTGTCCCAGAAGGTGGAGGGTGAGGAGCGCCCCGTGCTGTACATCAGCCATAACCTCTCAATGCATGAAGGCAAGTACAGCACCATCGAGAAAGAGTGTCTTGCCATCAAGTGGGTGGTCCTTGCCCTTCAATACTACCTGCTGGGGTGCCCTTTCACTCTCTGTTCGGACCACATACCCCTCCAGTGGGTCCACCACCTGAAGGATGCCAATGCACGGATCACCCGTTGGTATCTCACCCTCCAGCCATTTAATTTCGAGGTGGTCCACAGGCCAGGGGTGCAGGTGGTGGTGGCGGACTTCCTGTCCCGTCGGGGGAGTCTGCTTCAGGCTGGACGGCTCCCCAGCCTGAGTTCGGCAGTGGGAGTATGTGGCAATGGTGGCGTGGCCAAGCAACAGTTTGTGAATGGAGGGCGGGGTCAGTGAAGGTAAGTGACTAAGTCATTACACCTGGTGTCAATTACTGTGTGTGTGTGTGTGTGTTGCAGGGATGGAGCATAAAAGGAGGGGGAAAGCAAAGAAGAGCTGACTCCCAACCAGAATGCATGCATGCATGCATGCATGCATGTGTGTGTGGGAGGGAGTGAAGCTGAAAAGAAAAAAAAAAAAAATATATATATATATATATATATATTTATCAGGGCTCGGAATTCTTTTTTTTTTCACCAGCCAGCTGGACTAGTTACCTTCCAAAGTAACTAGCCAAACAGAAAATCAACTCGCCAAAATTTGTTCATGTATGAATTTTACTTCTGTCAAAAATAATGCAAAAGAGAGTAGTAACCATTGTTCATGACTAATGTGCATTTATTTCAAGACCCGAGTATTTTGATACTGTTGTTAAATACATAAATGAGAACAACACAGAGCACCATAATATAATATCAACAAATAATAATATATTGGAAAACTTGGCAACTTGGTGTATGAGTATTGAAAGCAAATATACTTACTATCATGACTATAGCACCCAGAATATGTCCACATGCTTTCTGTATTTAACCATTTATGAGAGAGAAAGCATTAGGAGCTTCATATTGACTAGGCATCAACTTAAAAAACTTAATTATTCCATAAAAATCATATCGCAGCCAAGGCCTACCCTGCTCCCATGTTTGCTTATAAGTCCTTTGTCATTTCTCCTCTTCAGACCGAGGTCGCTTTGTCCCCGTCTCTGGTGGTTTCTGTACACCTTTCAGAAAATTCCACATCACAACGTAGCTTTGGCAGATGTAGATGTAAACAAAAACACGTGTTTAAATGGGTGATAATGTCTCATCTCATCTCATTATCTCTAGCCGCTTTATCCTTCTACAGGGTCGCAGGCAAGCTGGAGCCTATCCCAGCTGACTATGGGCGAAAGGCGGGGTACACCCTGGACAAGTCGCCAGGTCATCACAGGGCTGACACATAGACACAGACAACCATTCACACTCACATTCACACCTACGGTCAATTTAGAGTCACCAGTTAACCTAACCTGCATGTCTTTGGACTGTGGGGGAAACCGGAGCACCCGGAGGAAACCCACGCGGACACGGGGAGAACATGCAAACTCCGCACAGAAAGGCCCTCGCCGGCCCCGGGGCTCGAACCCAGGACCTTCTTGCTGTGAGGCGACAGCGCTAACCACTACACCACCGTGCCGCCGGGTGATAATGTGGCCACATCTATTGAATTTGATAACATGATGTGGCAGCGGGGGCATGGCCAAGCGGCGGTCTGTGAATGGAGGGCGGAGTCAGGGAAGGTAAGTGGTGGAATCATTGCACCTGATGGGGATTAACCTCTGTTTGTGTATCTTCCCCAGTGACCACGCCCTTTAAAAGGAGAGGAGAGCAGAGAAAGGGAGCTCTCTCTCCCCAACCAGAACACGTGTGTGCACTCGTGGCTGGGAAGTGATAAAAGGCTGAAAAGCTAGCAATAAATAGTTTGAGAACTCTGTTCTGGCATGCGGTGCTTCTGTGCTCCACCCACCTGGTCCAATACTACACATGATTACCGCGATATTCAACGAGATGCGTTATATGCATGCGCAGTAGTGAAAAAACTGACAGCCTGACTCGTACATGATATGATTCGGAATTCTTCGGTAGTTTCCGTCCTGCCGATAAACACATCGATTAACACAGACACGGCACGCGCTTAATATGTGGCGGCTTTAGTTGACTGTGTGTCTGAATCTTCGCTTCATATATCTTTTTTATTTTCAACTAGCCAGCCAGGCTGGCTAGTGACAGGAATTACCAGCCAAATGAAAAATTAAGTCGCCTCGGGCGACCGGACCACCGCGAATTTTGAGCTATCTATCTATCTATCTATCTATCTATCTATCTATCTATCTATCTATCTATCTATCTATCTATCTATCTATCTATCTACACACACACACTCACAAGTTTGCAAGAACTTCAATTCCCGCCTGCCGTGCTTCTGTACTCTACCCAAATCAGGGATTAACTACAAAATGATCTTTCATTTTCCTATTAGAAGAATACAAGACACCAACTCTGAAATTATTAAACCTAGTTTTACATTGTAACCAACTTATTCTAAGATGTCTCGTCAAGTAAAATTATCTGTCCATTCAGCAAGGTAATTTCACTCATCTCATCTCATCTCATCTCATCTCATCTCATCTCATTATCTCTAGCCACTTTATCCTGTTCTACAGGGTTGCAGGCAAGCTGGAGCCTATCCCAGCTGACTACGGGTGAAAGGCGGGGTACACCCTGGACAAGTCGCCAGGTCATCACAGGGCTAACACATAGACACAGACAACCATTCACACTCACATTCACACCTATGGTCAATTTAGAGTCACCAGTTAACCTAACCTGCATGTCTTTGGACTGTGGGGGAAACCGGAGCACCCAGAGGAAACCCACGCGGACACGGGGAGAACATGCAAACTCCGCACAGAAAGGCCCTCGTCGGCCACAGGGCTCGAACCCGGACCTTCTTGCTGTGAGGCAACAGTGCTAACTGCTACACCACCGTGCTGCCCGTAATTTCACTTGTATTCCATAATTTTCTCCTCAAATTTAGTTTTCAAATTTTTGCAGTGTTGCTCCAAAATCTCAATGTACTTTTCTACATTAATGCTACCATCACAGAAGTGTAAGTTACCTTTGCCAAGGGCACTGACAACCCCATACCATGACACACCATAGCATTTGGACTTGTTGCTGGTAACAATCTGGATGGTCTTTTTTGTCTTTGGTCCAGAGCATACAGCATCCATTTCTTACAAAAAGACCTGGAATACAGATTCGTCTGGCCATAATACACATTTCCATTGTGTGATGATCCATCCCAGATGCCTTTGAGCACAGAGAAGTCAACAGTGCTTCTGGACACAGTGAACATAAGGCTTCCTTTTTGCACAGTAAAGTTTTAACTGGCATTTGTGGATCTAATTCCATATTGTAGTGCTTGACAAAGATTTGCCAAAGTAATCCTGAGCCCACGTGGTTAGATCAGCTATCAGTGAATGATGGTTCTTGATGCAGTACCATCTGAGGGATCAGAGATCGCAGGTGTTCAGCTTAGGTTTGTGCCTAGTCAATTGTAATTTGCCATTTTCATCACTTTAATGGGTAGAAATTTACCATATGAAGCCGATAATAAGTTGTAATAATCTTAAGAAGCCAATAATAATTTGCCCTATAATATGTTATTATACTGTTCTCCCCTGTGTAGAGTGGTAGCTTTTTGTAATTCACCCTGTAAATGGTTGTAACGTCATATTTGCCCTGTAGTAATGTACCATATTCATTGTACAGTTTCCTGTTTTACCTTATAGTAGTAGTTTACCATTTTCACATTATTAACAGGCTAGTAGATTTGTCACCTTAGTTTATTTGTATAGCACTTTTAACAACAGACATTATTGCAAAGCCACTTTACAGAAAATTAGACTTTAAACATATGAGCTAATTTTATCCTTAATAAATGTATTTATCCCTGATGAGCAAGCCTGTGGCCATGGTGGCAAGGAAAAACTCCCTGAGATGACATAAGAAACCTTGAGAGGAACCAGACTCAAAAGGTAACCCACCCTCATTTGGGTGATAACAGATCGCGTGATTATAAATAACTCGCTTCTATAACTGTCCCCTATATAGTCACAAACTATAATTGTGTAACTAGGAAATTTGTTAAAGTTTTAGAATTAAGTCAATTTTGTTGACATTATCAACTGTCCACAGACTTGAGTGCAAAACTGTTCATGACAGCCACAGTCCTGAAGTTAGCATGGTGACTGTAGTCCTCAGCCATCATACCAAAACTGTAAGTGTCCAGAGCCATTTTCCATGTGTTTTCTTTCGACTGTCCATATGGGGGCATGCTCCACAGGAGAAATGTGTTAAGACTCCAGCCAGACATAATGCGTCAGGATGGATCAGGCAGGTCCGAAGAGCAGAAGAGTGACCATCACTGGTGTCTCAGGATTGAGATGACCATATTTATCTGTTAATGAGTAGTAGTTTGTGATATTAAACCCTATACTGAGTAGGAGTTCCTACAGTCACTGTTCAGAGAGTAGTAATATACTATATTTACCCTATAGCAGGTATCAAAATCCTATATTTACCCTATAGTGAGTTGCAGTTTCCCATATTTACCTGTGATGACCTGGCGACTTGTCCAGGATGTACCCCGCCTCTCGCCCATAGTCAGCTGAGAGTGGCTCCAGCTTGCCTGTGACCTTGCGCAGGATAAGCAGTTATGGATACTGGATGGATAGATGGAGTTTCCCATATTTACCCTTCACATGTATGTTGCTTTCAATAATCACCCTGCAGCATTATTCACACCAAGTTAATTTATCTAGGCACTTTTGACATAAATAAAATATTAAATAAAATTAAATGACATAAAAATGTTCCCATTTATTTTCATCTTGGTAACTATATGAATTCAAACTGCAGTCTGCAAATTTGATTAAGGGTTTCTTGTTGACACTTTTCCAAGTATTATAGAGAGAAAAGAGTGAAAGATACGGTAAAATGAGTGAAAGGGGACAGCTGTTCGAAATATATGCTGGAGCCAGATATTAAAGAGGTCTGTTGGACAGGAGAGAGGAGAGTGGCATCCAACTGCGTAATTGACAGGCGAGTAAATGATAGGCTAAGGCTGCCAGTTAACCAGGCCTGCAACAGCAGCAGGGGAAATGACCTGCATTTGGGGGATGGATACATCAATATGTCAGATAAGTGACGTGGTTGTGTTCCACCTGTACCTGCAATATGATCTTGTGATTCCAAACATATCAATTAGCATGGGCCAACTGCTATCTAAAGTCATTAACAGTCACGGTGATAGATTTGCCAAAAATGAAAGGTTAGCATCCTCAGGGTGTTACAGCACCTTACATAAATATTCAACCCTATTGCTGTAAAACCCCTAACTTAGTTCTGACACAAGAAGTCACATCATTTGCTGAATGGATTTGGTCCAAGAGTTTGTTAGAGTCCATACCTAAACAAACAGAATCTTAAAGCAGCCAAATTGCCAGGATGTTTTCTCTATCATCAACTTTTTCCTTAAGCTTAAAGGCAACTGCTTGTGTTAAAAGATGATGATTGGAGACTATTGAAAAGTTGCCAAATTGGGAGGACTTGAGCACAAACATAATTTGATTCTGATCATGAGGAACTTATTTTTATACAGCCCACTGTGAAGCAAACCATTACAGTAGATGTTCCTTCAATGTTCTCAAAACAACACTTTCTTTTTTCGAATCCGTTGAATGCTAAGCAAACATTAGAATAATGTCCTGCTATCTGGGAAGCCTCTTCCTGGTTTAACAAGGGACCAGTGGCTGATTCACATGTTTGCTGCTTTTGTAACTGAACTCTGGTTGACTCTTAAGGTCTTCTGTGACTTGAGCTTGTTATATTCATTATTAGATATAATGTTCCAACACTAATAATTAACAGTTATTCCATGAAATAGAGCCATACATGAGCTGATAGCTGACGAGGCATGTAGTGCTTAGTAGGCTATAAGCGATGTATGATGAGATAAAGGAGAATAACTGTTTTATTATATCCACATTCACTGGATTTTGAGAAACAGAGCATTTTTATTTATATTTTTTGCAAATTCAATAAATAAAAACTTCTTACAAAACATCTGACAAAATAATTTTGTAAATGTAAATAAACTGGCGAAATGACTAACAATTTGTGAAAAATGCTATAGCAATAATTCTTGAAAAATGAAAAAGATACTTTCTTACCATCAAATACTTTTATTCCATATTTTGTTGCTCTTTTGTATGCTTTGGGGATTTGTTTTTGAGTAGAGTTTTTATTTCATCCTTGGTTGGTCCAGCAACATGCGCCACCATTTTGTTTTTCTCTCCTCATGGTATATGAGCTGATAGCCTAGTAGTAGAGTAGCCAGTCAGAGTGCATCGCTGCTCATATCCAGTGAATGTGGATAGAATAATATACAATATTTGCTGTCATCAAGATAGAGAGTTTTTAACACAACACTTTAGTTACTTACACCCTGGGTATATTATTGATCTTTAACTAATGGAAACCAGTAGATCCTGATTGGGGTGGCTTACTTGGAAGCAATAGGTCAATTTTCCTTAAGCTGGCACAGACAACAATCACATTGTCAAATAATTATTTTGGTATAAGGATGCATCATGTGACATGCTTACCATTGATCTGTTTAGGAACATTGTGACCAGAGACAGACACTGTCAATGTTCAAGCAATGTCATAAATTGTTGATTCATATCTCAGGATGTGACTGCTACTCTGACGCTCATTTAAAAGCCAAAAGTAGGATAATGGCATAAAGGATGACAACACAAACCTCACAGGATAGCCACAAATACAGTAGTGGCAATGGCAAAAAGTAAACAAAACATGCTAATGGACAGAAAATATATTCTTATTACCTCAAGCTCATACTGAAGAATTTTCTGTGCAAGCCCAGATTGGGCTGATTGATAACATCAAAAATCCTTCCTGTGCCATATGGCAATGCCAATCCCTGTAGTCCTCAGCCTCTGACATAGCTAGGGTTACAATGGGGGGGGGGGGCTAGTCCTCTGGTAACCATCAGAGTTTGACTCTACACTCACATCTGTATTGCAGCATGCCTTGCCAGATGACAGAAGGTACCGTTTTTATGATGGTCGTTGGTGTGACCCGACTGCGAGTAGAACTCATGATTATTCTTTAAGTTTGTTTCTTAAGACACGTATTTTTTAGTATGTTACCTCGTTTGTTGACAGTTTCGGCGAACACTTCCGCCTTCTTCAAAACAGTCACCAGATGTCGAGTCACATTACCATACATAAAAGGAGTTACAGAACGCATCCAATGATCCATGAGGAAATAC
Organism: Neoarius graeffei; assembly: GCF_027579695.1. NCBI lineage: Eukaryota > Metazoa > Chordata > Actinopteri > Siluriformes > Ariidae > Neoarius > Neoarius graeffei. The sequence continues at coordinate 28,515,021 of NC_083579.1, forward strand.
CACATCAACACCCCAGTCAAACCATACAAGAACCTCCGACAGCTGCTAGTTCACCCCAAAGACAAAATACAACTGGACAATAAATGCAATGTCATATATGAAATCCCTTGCCATTCATGCAATAAAGTCTATATTGGTGAAACGGGCAGATGCTTCCACACTCGCAGGAAAGAACACCAATTAGAAAGTGAAAAAGAAACAACAAAAAGACTCACAAGATCCGAAAAAGAAAAAGCAAACCAAGAAAACTTAAAATCAGCCATTTCAGACCACTGCAAACGACAAAATCATATTATGAATTGGGAAGAGGCCAGAGTCATTCGCACTGAAGAGAATAGATACCAGCATTGGATTTTGGAGGCAGTGGAGATACGTAAGCGGGCGCAGAGGACTATGAACTGGGATGAGGGAGCGTACGCGCTGTCACACACCTGGAGCGCAGTCCTGGGGCAGCGACCTGACAGCAGGAGGCGTGGACTACCTGTCAAATTGGGCGGGACGTTCACGCCTCCATAGAGTAACATCAGCTGATAAGGCACGTCACCACTCAACATCTGGTGACTGTTTTGAAGAAGGCGGAAGTGTTCGCCAAAACTGTCAACAAACGAGGTAACATACTAAAAAATAAGTGTCTTAAGAAACAAACTTAAAGAATAGTTACAATAATCAGACATAATGAATTTTCACTACATAGAACTCATGATTTCCCGATTGAGAGACAGACACGCTAACCACTAAGCCAACTCATGGTGATTCCCCCTTGTTTTTGTCCTGTTTTGTTGCATTACAAGCTGGAATTAAAATGGATTTTCAGAGGGTTAGCACCATTTGATTTACACAACATGCTTTCCACTTTAAAGTTGCAAATTGTTGTTTTATTGTGACACAAACAATAATTAAGATGGAAAAAAAAAAACCAGAAATCTGGAGTGTGCATAGGTATTCACCCCATTTGTACGAAACCCCTAAATAAGAGCTGGTCCAAACAATTCACTCCATAAGTCATATAATTAGTTGATTAAGATCCACCTGTGTGCAATCAAAGTGCCACATGATCTGTCACATGATGTCTGGATAGATCAACCTGTTCTGGAAGGACTCTGACTCTGCAACACTACTAAGCAAGCAATATGAACCAAGGATCATTCCAAACATGTCAGAGACAAAGTTGTGAAGAAGTATGGATCAGGGTTGGGTTATACAAAATATCCCAAACTTTGAATATCCCACAGAGCACCATTAAATCCATTATAGCAAAATGGAAAGAATATGGCATCACTACAAATCTAACAAGAGAAGGTCAGCCACCAAAACTCACAGACCAGGCAAGGAGGGCATTAATCAGAGATGCAACAAAGATGCCAAAGATAACACTGAAGGAGCTGCAAAGATCTACAGTGGAGATGGGAGTATCTTTCCACAGGACCACTTTAAGCCGTACACTCCACAGAGTGGGGCTTGATGGAAGAGTGACTAGAAAAAAGCCATTGCTTAAGAAAACACATTTGGAGTTTGCCCAACAACATGTTGCAGACTCCCCAAACACATGGAAGAAGATTCTCTGGTCAAATGAGACTAAAATTGATCTTTTTGACCATCAAGGAAAATGCCATGTGTGGCGCAAAACCAACATCCTGAGAACACCATTCCTACAGTGAAGCATGGTGGTGGCAGCATCATGCTCTGGGGATGTTTTTCATCTGCAGGGACAGGAAAGCTGGTCAGGATTGAAGGAAAGATGGATGGCACTAAACATAGGGCAATTCTGGAGGAAAACCTGTTTGAGTCATGCCTGGGTTTAGCAGAGAACACAGCGCTCATTCACAAGCAGCAAAGCAGAACTTATTTTTTCTCCCTTCAGTCAGATGTGACTTGACCCTAACAGCATGGTCACTTGCTAGAGGCATGTGGCGGATAATTTAAAAAAAAAAAAATTCAGCACTGTTTCACAGCTTGAGTGTCTGTCAGCTTGTTTCTCCTAATGGGTATCATGGAGCTCTGGAGTTATATGAAGACCACTACAGGCAAGCCAAAGTCCATAAATTAACTAAAGCGGATCTTGAGAGAAACTGGTGTCCCTGTGTAACAGTAGGGCCAAGTGTGAATCACTGATGCTTGTCAGGAGAGCTGGTAGTCTTGTCAAGGGAGCTGGAGATGCAGTTATACTTGCAGAACAAGAGAACCAGACTCAATGGGGAAGCCAAGCCGCCCAATGACAGGTGGATGTTCTAGTGCTACAAATAACACTGCAGAAAATTGTACTTAAAAGAAGTACAGGTTACAAAGTTGTTTACTGCCCTGGGAGGTCTCTGGAATATTTTAATTGGAGCAATTACATAAGAATGAAAAGCCTTAAAAAATAAATACCCCCCCTTTTTTTTTTGCTTTCATCTCAATTGAGACATTATTTTATGACATTTAAAAAACATTGCTTAAACTACATGTAGCTTATAAACACTTTACATGTCAATGCTCTTCATATGTAGTGAACTATTCTCACATAGTGCATGTTATTATCTGATATAAGATCTGATTTTCCCCCACGTTTTTTTAATGTGATTGATTCACATGTGATTTTTTTTTCATGATTCATTTATGTTGACATGATTAATTTGTCTTCCACATGTGATTCTTTCACATGATTCATTTGTTTCCACGCAGTTCATTTTTCAAGTGATTTTTCTCATGGCTCATGTTTCATTCTCACCTGATTTATTTTTTCCATGTTGTCATTTTACAAGATTAATTTTAACATGATTAAAGTCATTTACCCTTATTTTCACTCTTTGTTTTTCACATGATTCATTTATTTCCACACAGGTCATTTTTGAGTGATTTCTTTTCCCCATGACTCATTTGTATTTTCACATGATTTCATGTATTTTTTCCCTCACATGACACTTATTTCCATAATTCATTTTTTTTTCTATGTGATTTTTCATGAGTCATTTTTTTCATATGATTCATTTCTTTTTAGATGTTACTTTTTTACAAGCTTGTTTCATTTTTCAGATGCGATTAACTTGCACAGTGAATTCTTTTTTGAACGTGATCACATATTACATGAGTTTCAACTCATAACATGGTTAAATCTGCATGATCACATAGTCATGTAATGATGTGCACTGTAGGTTATATGAATGCATGGCTTCATATGCTTGAAACCTTAGTACTCAACATTTGTTTCCTTGACCATATTTAACCTTGATCAGCTGAGCCCTGTTCTTTCTCCCACACACACCTTAGCAATTATCCTGTGCTTCTGAGTCGTCCAATGACAAACAAACACTTAAATAAATAATCACATTTTTTCAACATGGCCATTTTCCTAGGTGCTGTGTTCCGGCGTCGCTGGCAATAGTCCTGCACAAGTCAACAGATGTGATCTCCTTATATTATGATAAATTAAAGCTCAGCCTTGGCCAAGAGATTTAATTAAGATTCAGTGTTCACCTTCTGCAAAGGTAGGTTTGTTACTTCATTCAAATTAAAAAGGGAGGCAGGGGGAATGCTTGCACTGCTGCTTTTTCTCCATTCAAATCTCCTCTGCTTGACCTCAGCACAACAGCATCTTAATAATGCAGCATATACTTCTGCATTTAAAAAAAGAGGCAAACGCTCCTGTCAGACCTCAGATGAAAGCTGAGTTAGTTAGTAAACATGCTCCAGTCCATACATATTTAGCTCGGGACAAAAAAAAAAGGGGGGAAGAAAAAATAAAAGCAGGAATAAAGAGAGAGAGAAATATGAGATATTGTTGGAATTGTTTACATTCCACTTATTCAAAGCTGTGAGTGGACAAAACAGATGAGTTTCACTGTCAGACCAAACTGCACACCCTTACCTCAAAAATATTCATACCACGACACTGTTTGCTTCTCAAATTTGACTACTACTACTTACTATTATTATTATTATTATTATTATTGTTGTTGTTGTTGTTGTTTATAATAATAATAATAATAATTCAAGAGAGAGAAAAAAGAGAAGCTGCTCAGGGAACAATTATTTATAGCTGATAGAGCGTAAGTGAGAACAGGAACCGACTTGTCTCATGGATATTTCACAACATGAAATGTAACTAACAATGGATAGAAAGTGAGATTCAGTAATAAGTTATAAATTTTAACTGTTAGAAAATTGTGCTATAAGACATGCAGTATTTGGAAAATAATCAGTATACAGGTGGTACAGAATTTTTGATTCATCAGATCTATTTTATTATAACAGCATACAACAAAGTGGCCACTATTGTTGTAATACTTGAAACTGGTCTCAAAACCGCTTTTTGAAGGTCTCAGTCTCGTCTCAGAATTGACCGCGTTTTTACTCAGTCTCGTCTCAATTTCAGACATACGGTAGAGACTCAGGATTTTATTTAAGACCATTAAAAACCATGACCGTGGGGCTTTCACTAAATTGCCTGTGCATTGTCTGATTTATTTGTTAACATCATTACTGTGATTGGATGTAAAATTAACTGCTTCAAATGCAGCCAATAACATGACTCATTGTTAATTTGAAATTTTGCTTCCTGTTATTGGCTGTCACCCCTCCCCCTTCCCCTTCATATGCACTGGTCTGGTCCTGGTCTTGACTCGGTCTTGTCCTGCCTTGGTCTTGGTCGTGACTTGATCTTGACCCCTCAAAATCTTGGTCTTGTCTCAGTCTCGATACACTCTGGTCTCGGTCATGACTTGGTCTCGATTTAGATGGTTGACTACAACACTAGTGGCCACTTTCACACCCATGAGCCCATTTGCAGAGTCTGAATCAAACTGCTACTTTTGATTCATTTGATATTTGGTTTGATATTTAAAAAAAAAAATCTTGTCTGAGGAGTGTGTAAACTGAAGGGCCGAAAACATACTCATAAAACTGAGAAAAAACTTAGAAAATTGGGATGGAATATGGTGATGGAAAAAGTTCAGCAAACCATTACCAAGCAGATATAGATGATGGCTGCCATAAGTCTTGACAGACAATAGCATAGCACCACCGAAAAGTTAAAATATTAAAATGTTGTGTGCAGTGTATGAAAAAAAATTAAGCAGAAGAACCGGTTCTTGACCTGTGAGAATCTCTTCTGTGCTGCTAATGCTCAAGGCGATGCTGTTCGCAAACCTTGGCTCCCAGACTTAAAGCCTTTCTCCATTTGCCCCGATCTTCTGCAACTACTTCCCAAGATGTAGACGGGATTTGAAACTCTTTCAAGTCACACTTGCAGACGTCTTTGAACCTTAGTAGGGGTCTGCTTTTGCCCCTAGCACCAGTGAACAGCTCACCATACAAGAGATCTTTGGGTATCCTTCCATCTTCCATATGGTGAACATGTCCTAGCCAACAGAGGCGACAATGTGCAAGGATGCAATGGAGTGTATTGCTCTTTGTTCTCTCCAGGACCTCTTGGTTGGGCATCTTATCCCTCCATGTCACTCCGAGAATTTGCTGCAAGCACCGCATGTGGAACGAGTTGAACCTGTTTTCTTGCTCTGCATACATAGGCCAGCTCTCAGATCTGTATAGAAGGATACTGAGAACACAGGCATTGTATACCTTCACTTTTGTGCTGATTGTGAGCAGGCGGTTCTCCCAGACTCGTTTTGAGAGGTGGGCCAGTGTTGTTGAAGCCTTTCCAATGTGTTTGGCTATTTCTCGGTCGAGGGACAGGTTATCGGAGATGGTAGAGTCCAGGTAAGTAAATTCGCTGACCACATCAAGGATAGTGCTGTCTATAGTGATACCCGGTTCTGCGTTGCATCTTGGGTTCTGCACCAATACTTGGGTCTTCTTCAGACTGATGGTAAGGCCAAATTCTTTGCATACTTTGGAGAAAAGGTCCACCAGCCTTTGCAAGCCTTCCTCAGATTGTGCTATGAGGGTGGCATCATTGGCAAACAGAAGCTCTCTGATCAACACTCGCCGTACTTTGTTCTTGGCTCTCAACCATGCAATATTGAAAAGGATGTTGTCAGATCTGGTGTGGATGTAGACACCTTCATCGGTCGAGTGGAAAGCATGTTGTAGAAGGAGTGAGAAAAAGATACCAAAGAGGGTTGGTGCAAGAACACAACCTTGCTTTACTCCACTTTTGATGGGAAAGGGATGATCCGTCATAGAAGATCCTTGCCTTCCTGTCATTGTGGAACAACTTGATGATCCTCAGTAGGGTTGGGGGACAGCCAATTCTTTCAAGGAGCACAAATAACCCTTCATGGCTTACAATGTCAAAGGCCTTGGTCAGGTCAATGAACGTGAGGTAGAGTGGCATATTCTGCTCCTGGCTCTTTTCTTGTAACTGTCTGAGGGAAAAGATCATGTCGACAGTGGAACGATGTGCTCTGAATCCACACTGCAACTCGGGGTACACTCTGTCTGCTAGGATTTGGAGGTGTTTCAGAGCTACTCTTGCAAACACTTTCCCAATGATTGACAACAGGGATGCGCCTCTATAATTGTTGCAGTTGGAATGCTCACCTTTGGTTTTGTACAGAGTGATGATTTTGGTGTCACATAGATCTTGTGGGACGCAAGCTTCCTGCCAGCATTGGATTAGCAGTTGGGGGAGGTGTATGATCAGTGATGAGCTCTGATAATCCAGCTCTGATGACTTCAGTTGGTATGCCATCACTGCCTGGGGCCTTACCCATGGAGAGAGAGTCAATGGCTTTGAGCAGCTCCCTCTCTGTTGGAACTTGGTCAAGTTCCGACATAGTTGGGAAGGATTCCAGAGATTCTATGGCTTCTCTTGTTACCTGATTCTTTGTGCTGTATAGTGATTTGTAGTGCTGAACCCATTGCTCAAGCTGCTTTGTCTTGTCTGTGATGAGCTCACCAGTGAGAGACTTCAGTGGAGCAGTCTTGTTGGCAGTTGGGCTGACAAGTTTTTTTTTTTTTTATTTCCCTGAGGGAACCCTCCCAAAGAGATCAATAAATTTCTATCTAATCTAATCTAATCTAATGCTGTCTTGATACCTTTGAACAGCTCTTTTAGGTTGCCTGTGTCTGAGAATATTTGTATCTTATCTGCAAGGGATGACCAATAGTCATTGGCACACTTTCTGGCAATGTGTTGAGCATTGTTTCTAGCTACTTTGAAGGCATCAAGGGAGGACGGTGATGGATGTGCTATGTGGTGCAGAAAAGCTTTGCATTTGGCTTCCAGTAATGGAGCAAGGACTTTGTAGCTCTCTTCAAATCAAATCAAGTCAAGTCAACTTTATTGTCAAATATGCTATACATGCTCGACATACAGCACAGATGAAATATCAGTCCTCTCTGACCCATGGTGCAAACTGGCAATGCAATAAATAAAAATAATTGAAAAAACAAAACAATATAAACAGTATAAACACTCTAGATAGGAACTAGACAGACTAAACACTCAAACAATATAAACAGAATAAATAAACAGTATAAATACTAGATAAGAACAAGACAGACTAAACACTCAGACAATATAAACAGTATAAACACTAGATAAGAACAAGACAGACTAAACACTCAGACAATATAAACAGTATAAACACTCTAGATATTAACTAGACTAAACACACACACACACACACACACACACACACACACATTGGTACAAATAACCAAACAGTCAAGGGTACTTGAGGTATAGCAGGTAAACATGAAATAAGCAGAATAAACAAACTAGCAGCTGTTAAGGTGAGGTAGTGCGGAATAGTGCAAATGGGCAAGGTAAAGTGAGATGTGCGGTCCCGGAGTTCAGTGTGCTAATGAACAATGAGATATATGTGTGTGTGTGTGTGTGTGTGTGTTGGGGGGGGACTGTGAGGATGACATGTCAGATGCTGAAGGGGGGTGTGCGAGCAGAATCTGTGGCAGGGGGCAGAGGGGGGAGGAAGGGCAGAACAGGGAGGGAGTTGAGCCTCCTGACCGCCTGGTGAAAGAAACTGTTCTTGAGCCTGCTGGTTTTGGCCCGGAGACTCCGCAGTCTCCTCCCCAATGGCAGCAGGCTGAAGAGGCTGTGAGATGGGTGGGTGGGGTCACCTGCAATCCTGATGGCTTTGCAGGTGAGGCGGGAGTTATAGATATCCATTAGAGAAGGGAGAGAGACACCAATGATCTTCTCAGCTGCTCTCACGATGCGCTGCAGAGTCTTGCACAGGACACAGTGCAGGCACTGTACCACACGGTGATGCAGCTGGTCAGGATGTTCTCGATGGTGCCTCTGTAGAATTTGTGCATGATGGGGGCCGGGACTCTTGCTCTCCTCAGTTTGCGGAGGAAGTACAGATGCTGTTGGGCTTTTTTGGCCAGTGATGCGGTGTTGTTGTTCCAGGACAGGTCTTCAGAGATGTGCACACCCAGAAACTTGGTGCTGCTCACCTTCTCCACTGCAGTACTGTCGATAGATAGTGGAGCATGCTGGGTGTGCTCTCTCCTGAAGTCCACAACAACCTCCTTCGTCTTCTCCACGTTCAGACGGAGATTGTTGTCCTTGCACCACATGGCCAAGTGGCTCACCTCACTCCTGTAGATTGTCTCATCACCGTTGTTGATGAGACCCACCACAGTCGTGTCATCTGCAAACTTAATGAAGATATTTGAGCTGGATGTTGGTGTGCAGTCGTGGGTCAGCAAAGTGAAGAGGAGGGGGCTTAGCACACATCCTTGGGGGGCCCCCCATGTTTAGTGTGATAGTGCTGGAGGAGTTGCTGCTGACCCGTACAGTCTGTGGTCTCCCCGTCAGGAAGTCCAGCAGCCAGTTGCACAGAGAGGTGTTGAGTTCTGGTTGGTCCAGTTTGTGAATGAGCTGCTGAGGAATGATTGTGTTGAATGCTGAACTAAAGTCTATGAACAGCATTCTGACATACGAGTCTTTTGTCTCCAGGTGGGTGAGGGCTGAGTGGAGGGCAGTGGAGATGGCGTCATCTGTCGAACGGTTGGATTGATATGCAAACTGGAAAGGATCCAGGGCAGGGGGGGAGGGCAGACTTGATATTGTTAGGACTAGGACTGTTTTGGCCTCTAGAGGCCGCTGTTATTTCCTTTTCATGTCGTGTTTATTTTGGCCTCTAGAGGCCGCCACTGTTCCTGTGTTTTGTGTTTGTGTTAATTGCCTAATTATCTTCACCTGTGTCCTTAATTAGTTTGTCTATTTATACCCCTGAGTTCAGTCCTCTTGTCACGGAGTCTTTGTGCTGTTATGTTTATCTCCAGTTTCCTTTGTACTGTGTTTTTTTGATCTTCTTAGCTTTTGAATTTTTGCACTTTGCTTTTCTTTTGGATTATACTCTTTGGTTTTTTTTGTCTTTTGTTTTGCCCTGTATATAGTGTATATAGTTTAAATAAACCATTTGATTCTTTTTCTACTTCCGCCTCACGCCTCTGCATTTGAGTCATCCCCCTGGTGGCCTAGTGGGGGTTTGCTGGATTATCACACCAACGAACCAGGTTCGAATCCCAGCAAAACCCTAACAGAAAGACTCCGTCATGACCGACTCAGCAGAGGCTGCTTCAACTGTCTACCCGGCCAACCTTCAGGGAATTATGGCAGCTTTGACACGCTTCGGAGCGACCATGGACGCTCATGGACGTACGCTCACCAGCCAACGTGAGGCCCTCGCTCGCCACGAGGAACTGCTTCAGCAAATTGGGAAAACCCTGGCACAGCTGACATCTCTGCCTGCATCTCCTGCTCCTGATCCAGCTCCCACTCCTGCTCCAGTGCCTCCTGCAATGCTGCCTTCTTCACCTCGCGAACCCAGCCTTCCTGCACCACAGAGGTATGACGGCAAGCACAGTGAGTGCCGAGAGTTCCTTACCCAGTGTCAACTCACCTTTGAGCTTCAGCCTACCACCTACACTACGGATCGCCGCAAGATTGCCTTTGTGATCACCTTATTAGCTGGTAAGGCGCGAGCCTGGGCTACTGCTATCTGGCAAAGACAGGGACCTGAGTGCTTTGATTTCCAGCTGTTTTCTGAAGAGATGCTTCGGGTCTTCGATCAGGCAGACATCAGTACCGACGCAGCCCGAAAGCTCATGTCCATCCGGCAAGGAGGAAGCGTCGCAGATTACGCCATCTCGTTCCGAACACTCGCAGCAGTAAGTGGATGGAACGAGACTGCCCTGGTGTCAGCCTTCCACCATGGTCTGTCTGACCCCATCAAGGACGGTCTGGCCTCTATTGGATGCCCAAGTGACCTCGAAACCCTCATCTCACATGCTATTCGTCTGGACAACAGGATGAGAGAACGCCACCAAGCCTTGAGCCCCCCCAGCCTCCCTACCTCTACCTGGAGACCGTCTACCTCCTTCAGTGACTGTCCAGAACCCATGCAAGTGGGTCGTACTCGCCTCTCCGCATCTGAGAGGGAGCGCAGAAGGAGGGACAAGTGCTGCATCTACTGTGGCAAGCCTGGTCACTTCCGAGCATCATGTCCCGAACTCTTGGGAAAAGGACCGCCCCGTCCAGCCGAGGGAGGGTTGTGACGGGGCCTACCCTCTCTCCCGGACTCCCTGGCCAAGGAATCTACATCCCGGTCTCCATCTCCTGGGGTGAGTCTGTCCACTCTTGTCAAGCTTTGATAGACTCAGGGGCGGCTGGGAACTTTATGGATATTCACTTCGCCCAAAGCATCAATATACCTACTGCACCTCTTGAAGTCCCTCTGTCTGTGTCTGCCCTCGATGGCCAAGCGTTAGGTGATGGAAGAGTCACCCAAGTTACTTCTCCAGTCTTCCTCCAGTCTCAAGGTCACAAGGAAGAAATATCCCTGCGAGGCCTGGCTATGGATAACCCGACATCGTGGAGCACCTGGCTGCCATGGGCGGAGTACGCCCACAACACCCTGCAGTCATCGGCCACCAAGCTGTCGCCATTCCAGTGCCAATTCGGGTTCCAGCCACCTCTGTTCCCGGACCAGGAGGAGGACGCGGGGGTGCCCTCGGTCAACCAATATGTGAGACGGTGTCGCAAGACCTGGAGCAAGGTCAGGAAGACCCTCATACAGACCTCCAGAACCAACCAGACTCAGGCCAACCGCCATAGAAGACCTGCACACGCTTTCCGCCCTGGGCAGCGTGTTTGGCTGTCCACTAAGGACCTTCCACTGCGGGTGGAGAACCGCAAGCTTGCTCCTCGCTACATTGGCCCCTTCAAGGTGGTGCGCAGGGTGAACCCTGTCTCCTACCGGCTCCAGTTGCCCCGGACTCTGAGGATCAACCCCACTTTCCATGTTTCCCTGTTACGGCCCGTACTGACGTCTACGTATGCCCCTGCCCCTAGGAACCCCCCACCCCCCCGCATCTTCCAGGGGCAGACTGTGTTCACTGTGAATCGCCTGCTTGACTCCCGCCGGGTCCGCGGCGGGTTGCAATATCTGGTGGACTGGGAGGGCTATGGTCCTGAGGAGCGCTGCTGGGTTCCTGCTCGGGATGTCCTTGATAAAGAACTATGTCGGGACTTCCATTCGGCCCATCCGGATCGCCCTGGGAACGTCAGGAGACGCTTCTAGAGGGGGGGGTCCTGTTAGGACTAGGACTGTTTTGGCCTCTAGAGGCCGCTGTTATTTCCTTTTCATGTCGTGTTTATTTTGGCCTCTAGAGGCCGCCACTGTTCCTGTGTTTTGTGTTTGTGTTAATTGCCTAATTATCTTCACCTGTGTCCTTAATTAGTTTGTCTATTTATACCCCTGAGTTCAGTCCTCTTGTCACGGAGTCTTTGTGCTGTTATGTTTATCTCCAGTTTCCTTTGTACTGTGTTTTTTTGATCTTCTTAGCTTTTGAATTTTTGCACTTTGCTTTTCTTTTGGATTATACTCTTTGGTTTTTTTTGTCTTTTGTTTTGCCCTGTATATAGTGTATATAGTTTAAATAAACCATTTGATTCTTTTTCTACTTCCGCCTCACGCCTCTGCATTTGAGTCATCCCCCTGGTGGCCTAGTGGGGGTTTGCTGGATTATCACACCAACGAACCAGGTTCGAATCCCAGCAAAACCCTAACAGATATGCCTCATGACTAGCCGCTTGAAGCACTTCATGATGGGAGTGAGTGCGACAGGGTGGTAGTCATTGAAGCAGGAGGGAGACTGCTTCTTTGGGACCGGGATGATGGTGGTGGCTTTGAGGCATGTGGGGACAACAGCCTGGCTCAATGATATGTTGAAGATGTCTGTAAAGACATCTGTGAGCTCCTCGGCACAGTCTCTCAGGACACTACCAGGAATGTTATCAGGACCCGGGGCTTTTCATACATTTGTCGTCCTGAGAGCTCTCCTCATGCTGTCTGGGGACAGCGTCAACACCTGGTTGCCGGGAGGTAGTGGGGTCTTCTTTGCCGTGGTGCTGTTGTCTGCCTCAAAGCGAGCGAAGAAGTCGTTCAACTGATTCAGCAGAGACATGGAGTTGGGAGTTGTCACAGGTCTGTGGCGAGGGCTTGTAGTCTGTGATGGTCTGAATCCCCTGCCACAGGTTCCTGGTGTCTCTGCTGTTGTTGAAATGGTCAGCAATGTGCCTGTAATACTGTCTCTTGGCCACCCTGATGCCTTGTGACAGATTGGCCCTAGCTGTCCTCAGGCCCACCTTGTACCCAGCTCTGAAGGCGGCATTCCAAGCCCACAGGAGCCTATAGACTTCCCCTGTCAGCCATGGCTTCTGATTGGCCTGAATGGAGACGGTTCTGGTGACCGTAATGTCGTTCATGCACTTCCTCATGTAGGCAGTGACAGTCTCCGTGTATTCCTGGAGATCTGTGGTGTTGTAGGTGGCTGCCTGTCTGAACATGCTCCAGTCAGTGGTGGAAAAACAGTCCTGGAGTGCCTCTGAGGACCCCTCTGGCCACACACGTATCTGCTTTTTAGCTGGTTTGGTGACTTTAACCAGTGGCCTGTATGCTGGCATTAGCATAACAGTGGAGTGATCTGAGGCCCCAAGGTGGGGGAGGAGTAGGGCTTTGTAGGCGTCTTTATGCATGGTGTAAACATTGTCCAGAGTATTGTTTCCACATGTGGGAAAGTTGATATGTCCATAGAGTTTTGGAAACACGCTTTTGGGGTTTGCATGGTTGAAATCCCCAGCCAGGATGAGGAAAGCATCTGGGTGGGCTGTCTGCTGCTCACTGATGTGCTGATAGAGTTCATTCAGTGCTTCACTCCTGTTGTTATTGGAGCCAGGAGGGATGTATAATGCTACCAGCAGTATGGCTGTAAATTTCCTCGGCAGATAGAATGGCTGGCACTTAATAATCATAAACTCTACCAGTGGTGAGCAGTGTTTGCAGACTACAACAGGATCACGGCACCAGGCATCACTGATGTAAACACAGAGTCCTCCGCCGTGAGTCTTCCCCCCCCGACTAGCACTCTGTCTGACCGGTAGCATGTTAGCCAGGCTAGCTGAATGGCACAGTCCAGGACACTGTGGTTAAGCCATGTTTCCACAAACAAGGACACAACACTCACTCACAGACTTAAAAGATGAGCGGAGCAGGCGGACATAATCCAGCTTGTTGTCCAGCGAGCGTACGTTGGCCAGAGTGATGGTAGGGATAGTCGGCCTGTGAGGGTTAGCCGCTAGCCTAGCCCGAACACCTCTGCGTTTGTCTCTCTTCTGCTTCCGCATGTTCTGCCTGTGGCGCTTCCACTGCTGGCTGGATGCAGGAGCACTTCCACATCTGCTGGATTTATATCCATGAATAAAGTTCTGCGGATGTCGAGCAGAAACTCACGGGAGTATGTGCGCCTTAAGACTAATGGACGCGACAAAGACAAACAGATACACACTGTTTTAAAACATAAAAAACACGAAAACACCGTTCTTTCGGGACAGAGAGGAGCCGCTTGTTTACATTTCTTCTTGCCAAAGTGTGACCCCCGGTGGGTGAATTGAAGGGTCTTGGCTAAAGTGTTTGACTACGCCACCTGTGGCCTTGCACCACAAGAGATAATTGTACTACAGTACTTCCTCAGACCAGGTTTAGACAAGAGGGCTCTCCCACACCGGTAAGTAAGTGAATACAGAGACGTGAGGTTTCAGTCTAAATAATGTCAATATTTATTGAAAAATAAACAGTAAAACAGTATTAAAATGCACTTTGATTTATTGGATAAAACAGACAAAGCAAGTTATGATGACAATAAAAAAATAAAAAAAATAAAAAAAATTTGGCACATGAGGGAAAATAAGGGCTGCCACCTGGATTACCAATACTATATATTAGCAATATAGACTAGAGCAGCTTCAAAAGTTGGTTAGCTGTCCTGGAAAGGTGAGGCTGACACACCAAACGTGCTCTGGGTTTCCTGTGCCTACCTACACACACATAGGAAGATACTCAACTGCACACACAGCACAGATACTGCAAAAAGGTGATCACAGCAAACAGTGAGGTGCTCGTTACCACTACAAATAGGTGAGGTACACAAAGAGGAAAACTCAGATCCGGCGACCTGCCCCGTGGAACCGCCCAGGCTATAGAAAGATCAAAAAGGATAAGGTAAAACCAATGGTTCGAATCAAACAGCAGCTGAAAGTAGCCAAATCAGTTACTAGTGGTGGCAGCCAGTACTTCACCCATGGCCAACAGCGTTAGACCAACACATCTACAGCAGCAGCAAACACACACAAAAAAAAGGCACGCCTAAGCATAGGCTGGAGTGGAGTCAGAAAGACACAAAATAAAGAAAATCCAAAGTAATGCAAGAAAGGTCAAATACTAAGGGCAATAACTGAACTCACACACACACACAAAGTTAGGCTAGGCAAAGCAGCAAAGGCATCACTCTGATGGAACAAGCAACAGTTAGATGCATGGTCACAAATGTGCTTACAAGTTAAAAAGGTTCACATTACTAAGAGTGCTCACACAATGTTACTGTATTTAAAAAAAAAAAAAAAAAAAAATCACACAGTTAAGAGTCACACAATATTAATATCACCCAGATAAAAGGTAGTCACACCACAATAAGAATGTTCACATACCTAGCACATATGAACTAGACATAAACAAACATTGATTTACCTCCATGCATCAGACTCAGACACAAACAATAGCGTCAGACATCCCAAGCAGGCACAATGTTCACAGTGTGCTACCGGAACTTTTGTCAAGACCACCAGCGGCAGAATGCTCCCAGCATCCTCTGGACCAAACCTTCGGTAGTTCAACACTACCCAGAAGTGTTAAATGGTGTACTGCGGATCACGTCCAATAAAAGCAGCGAGGACCGAAGCAAAAATGCCAAAAACCGGGGCTTGTGTGTGACCTGCCAGTGAGTGCAGTTTTATAGATGTAATGCTAATCATGAATGAATAGCCACACCTGCTACCTGGGGGTGTGTCAGCTAGGTGCAGACCTACGGTGGCTGCAGGAGGACAACCTACCGAAAGATACCGGTTACATTCTACCCCCCTCTTTTTGTGTTGGTGTCCCGCCGATTAAATCAACTCCTAATAAAGGAGGATCTAGTAAAGAAAAAAAAAGAAAATGAAAAAGGAACAACAACTTAACGTAAACCCCAACAGCTTTAGCACCAGGGTCAGAAGACTACTGTAACTCTATCTAACAGGCTTGTCATTGAGCAATGGAATGTTGTATGAAAAAAAGGTTAGTACAACCCAGGTCACCTTCAAAAGCAGAAAAGACAGGCTCATGTTTCAAAAGCAAGGACCTAACCTGTTCTTGTTCAGAGACTGTAAGTACGGAGAGATCAATGCTTGGATTTGCTCCCGCACCAAACTAATCTGGCCTGTATGTGTCTGGAGGCTTGCTGCGAATATGTGAATGTAGGGTTTTGCTACCACCTCAGTGATTCCTGTTGGCAGGCTTTCAACAATGATGTGTGCTAACCGACCTATAAAGTGACGAGGAGGGAGTGTTGCACACGTCCTACCCACATTGACTACAGGGATAAAGACGGTACCTCTCTGCACTTGGACCAAAGAAGGATAAATGAGAAGGCCCTCGAGGAGGGAATCCCTTGCCGGCTCTAACAGAACAGAGCTTGAGGCTGCACTGAACTGAGTAGAACAGGTGGCGGCCACCAGCTTAAGGGTGCCACCAGGAATGTGAACCGGTCGTCGGCCCTTCACTTTAGCAACGCCTATCCTAGCTTTAGGGGATCGTGACTGGGCTTTATGGCAATGCTGCAGGGCTTGCTGCCAAGGAGGTGAGGCATGAACCACTGGTGGGAGATCGAAAAGGGCTAGACCATGCTGCCCAAACAGTTCATCGTAACATTCATGGATGACATTCATCCCTAACACTCCAGGCACTGAAGGTTGGGACGACTCACCTGGGAGATCCTTTACAACTAGCCAACCTCGGTGGAGAATGACCTTACCAAGTACTTCAACGGTTGACTCAACGTAGCCAGTATAGGGTATCTCTAAACCATTTGCGGCATGGAGCTGCAACCAATGACAATGCTGAAGCTGATCTTGGAAGTTCTGGAAAAAGAAGCTTTCTACCATGGTGGACACCATGGAGCCCATATCTAACAGGCAATTTACCACTACACTGCCTGCCCTGACAGCTACCTTTGGGCACTGACCAAAAAGGGGGGATACGGCTTGATGTGCTGGATTTAGGCCAGGTGAGCCAGTGGTGTCCCCTTCCAATGTGTGACTCAGCACATTGGAGGGAACTAGTTTCCCACCAGGGGTGCAGAGGAGGAATCATCGTGCCTGCTCTGGGGGGCTGGACTACGTGCCGGGATCACTCGCTCATTGTCACACTCCGGCATAATGACCAGGCTTCTGGCACTGCCTACAAATCACAGGAGAAAGACGACTAGGCCTTGCTGGACATAGGGGACCCTGTAACATGCTCAAACTATTGGTAGGTTGATTTATCTGCTCTTGCTGCTTCAACAACATGACCCTCAACTCTGCCATTTCCGAACTAGCTAGGGGAACAGGGGCACTCTTTTGGGCCCTGGCACACTGCATCGCACAGAGGAAAGGAACTGACTGACTCCTACCTCGAGCAATGTCATTAGGTCTGCCCTCACGCTCCCACTGAATGTCTGCAGCCCGCACCTCCAACATGGACAGCCCTGGGATCTGGCAAACCAGTCATTTTAATTCTCTGCGCAGATCAGAATCAAGAACATGTTCGACAAATTGATCATGTAACAACTGGTCAGACTGGGGCACTGAATCAGGGGAGCACTGCTTAACCTTGTCCATGAGGGAGAGAAGGGCATGAGAGTATTCTTGTAAAGATTCACCATCTAGTTGTTTCCTTGAAACAAAATTCTCTTGGAGGGCAACATAAGATTTTGAGCAACCATACAGTTCCTTAAGCACAGACTCAATTTTAACTGGGTCTTCACGCTCTGCTCGAGGCCTGTATTTTATCTCGTCTCTGGCCTCACCCTCCAAGTGATCAAACATGAGATATGCTTTCTCAAGTGAACCTAGATGTCTCACTTGAACACAAGCATTTACCTCTTCCACCCATTCATCGATGCTAATGCCCACCCGACCCCGAAATATGGGACATTTACACTCCATAGGGAGGTACAAGAGTCGTTCTGTAGAACCAGCATTACCAGAACATGCAGTCTGTCCATTGGAGGGCTCTGACATGGCAGCGGAGGCTGCCGCCACTGGCCTGGAGGCTACTTCCTGGATCAAACGCTCCTTGTCTGCTTGAAGCTGGCGCACAAACTCCCTTAACTCCTGTAATTCTTCAGACATCACTAAAAGGCAAAAGAGTCAAGTGATGTTAAAGAAGAGGAGGAGGAGAAGGAGGGGTCAGCACCAAGCTGAGGCTTTCCAGGTGAGGTATGGCCTTCCAGGTGAGCTGCAAGGTCCCACGATGTGCCGACTGCTGCTTTGCCTTTAAATAAAACTACCAAGTTATTGCCCTTTTCACACAGAAATGAAAAAGAAAAACAACTGAAACCCACATCTCTTAACACATCCTGCTGACTACGCCACTTTGTGACCCCCAGCGGGTGAATTGAAGGGTCTTGGCTAAAGTGTTTGACTACGCCACCTGTGGCCTTGCACCACAAGAGATAATTGTACCACAGTACTTCCTCAGACCAGGTTTTAGACAAGAGGGCTCTCCCACACCGGTAAGTAAGTGAATACAGAGACGTGAGGTTTCAGTCTAAATAATGTCAATATTTATTGAAAAATAAACAGTAAAACAGTATTAAAATGCACTTTGATTTATTGGATAAAACAGACAAAGCAAGTTATGACGACAATAAAAAAATTTAAAAAATTAAAAAATATGGCACACGAGGGAAAATAAGGGCTGCCACCTGGATTAACAATACTATATATTAGCAATATAGACTAGAGCAGCTTCAAAAGTTGGTTACCTGTCCTGGAAAGGTGAGGCTGACACACCAAACGTGCTCTGGGTTTCCTGTGCCTACCTACACACACAGGAAGATACTCAACCGCACACACAGCACAGATACTGCAGAAAGGTGATCACAGCAAACAGTGAGGTGCTCGTTACCACTACAAATAGGTGAGGTGCACAAAGAGGAAAACTCAGATCCGGCGACCTGCCCCGTGGAACCGCCCAGGCTATAGAAAGATCAAAAAGGATAAGGTAAAACCAATGGTTCGAATCAAACAGCAGCTGAAATTAGCCAAATCAGTTACTAGTGGTGGCAGCCAGTACTTCACCCACAGCCAACAGCATTAGACCAACACGTCTACAGCAGCAGCAAACACACAAAAAAAGGCACGCCTAAAGCATAGGCTGGAGTGGAGTCAGAAAGACACAAAATAAAGAAAATCCAAAGTAATGCAAGAAAGGTCAAATACTAAGGGCAATAACTGAACTCACACACACACACACAAAGTTAGGCTAGGCAAAGCAGCAGTGGCAATTACTCTGATGGAAGAAGCAACAGTTAGATGCATGGTCACAAATGTGCTTACAAGTTAAAAAGGTTCACATTACTAAGAGTGCTCACACAATGTTATTTAAAAAAAAACACAGTTAAGAGTCACACAATATTAATATCACCCAGATAAAAGGTAGTCACACCACAATAAGAATGTTCACACACCTAGCACATATGAACTAGACGTAAACAAACATTGATTTACCTCCATGCATCAGACTCAGACACAAACAATAGCGTCAGACATCCCAAGCAGGCACAATGTTCACAGTGTGCTACCGGAACTTTTGTCAAGACCACCAGCGGCAGAATGCTCCCAGCATCCTCTGGACCAAACCTTCAGTAGTTCAACACTACCCAGAAGCGTTAAATGGTGTACTGCAGATCACGTCCAATAAAAGCAGCGAGGACCGAAGCAAAAATGCAAAAAAAACGGGGCTTGTGTGTGACCTGCCAGTGAGTGCAGTTTTATAGATGTAATGCTAATCATGAATGAATAGCCACACCTGCTACCTGGGGGTGTGTCAGCTAGGTGCAGACCTACGGTGGCTGCAGGAGGACAACCTACCGAAAGATACCGGTTACAAAAGCATTCCATTGCAGTTTTGTAAGTAGCATTTCGGTCAATGCCCTGATCGAGGGTGGCGCCAGGACACACGTCGGCATTGTTTGTTGCAGAAGAAGGTGTTCATCACACAAAGCTGGTGATATGTGCACATCTCAAGCAATCTCTGACCATTGTCATTGATGTCACCGACACCAAATTTGCCGATGGTAGGGCTCAAGGTTTCATAGTCAGCCCCTGTGCATGCATTGAAGTCACCAAGGATGAAGATTCCTTCTGATGCAGGCGTGGTGGAAATTAGCCTAGATAGGTCTTCAGAGAAGCGATCTTTGTCATCATCCTCAGAGCCTAGAGTTGGAGCATAGGCAAAAATAAGGGTCAAGTTGCCTGTGGTACATGACAGATGGAGAGAGAGAGAATGCATTCAGTGCCCTCAGTTGGTGGAATGACTGATGGCAGGAGACTGTTCTTCACAGCAAAGCTGACACCATGAATTCTAGGCTTGCTGGGGTCTTTGCCTTTCCAAAAGAAGGTGTAGTCATTTTCTTGCACAGTGCCATCTGAAGGGAGTCATGTCTCTTGAAGAGCAACAATATCTACGTTGAGACTGGACAGCTCGTGGTTGATGATTGCAGTCTTCCTTAAGTCTGTAAGCAGGTCAGGGTTGTGAACAAAACCTGGACACACACAGGATCTACAGGCTGATTGTCTAACGGGGCTCCACTCTGTTTTTTCTGTCAGGCTGTACTGCCTTAGCCTCTGTCTAAAAAGATAGAATCCTGCAAGGGAGCAGGTGCTATTTAAGCCACAGCTGGCACCCTAACAGGTGCTACCACTCTGGGTCAGAGTGGACCTGGGAGTGGTGACACTTAAGGGGTGACTCCATGCTCCCCATCGCCCCATCCATCCCTGGTTGGAGCATTGTCACCAGATGCAGTTTAATGTCATGTCCATGACATCAAGCAGATATAGAAATCACAAAAAAAACCTAGAACAGCAGTCAGTTGAGTGCATACCTCCCTCAAGCCACATATTATCAACATCAAAATCAAATCACTTGGACCTAGGACAATACTAAAGGTGTACACTAAATTTCATCCAAATCTGTTCACTACTTTTTGAGTTACATTGGGAACAGGCAAAACAATCCTGGATCCACATACAACCCCAATTCCAAAAAAAAAAAAAGTTAGGACACTGTGTAAAACATAAATAAAAACAGGATGTGAAGATTTGCAAATCATGGAAACCCTATATTTAATTGAAAACAGTACAACGACAACACAGCAAATGTTGAAACTGAGAAATTTTATTGATTTTTGAAAAATATATGCTCATTTTGAATTTGATATCAGCAGCGTGTTTCAAAAAAGATGGGACGGGGCAACAAAAGACTGAAAAGTTGTTTAGTGTGGAAAAAAAATCACCTAATTTGGTTAATTGGTAACAGGTCAGTAACATGATTGGGTATAAAAAGAGCATTCCAGAGAGGCTGAGTCTCTCAGAAGTAAAGATGGGGGAGGGGTTCACCACTCTGTGAAAGACTGCATGAGCAAACAGTGCAACAATTTAAAAATAACATTCCTCAATGTAAGACTGCAAAGAATTTGGGGAACACATCATTGATGGGACATCACATTAGAGGTATTTAGCAGACTCTGTTATCCAGAGCGACATACAACATACCCAGAGCAGCCTGGGGAGCAGTTAGGGGTTAGATGCCTTGCTCAAGGGCACTTCAGCCATTGCTTCTGGTCCAGGGAATCGAACCAGTGACTTTTTAGTCTCAAAGCTGCTTCTCTAACCATTAGGGCATAGTTAGAGAGCTTGAATTGGTTCAGAGTTGAACTGCTTTGTCACTTCACCCAAGTTGACTTGGAAGCAAACTGTGACCACATTGGATAGTGGATCTATCCACCTGGATAAATGGACCACCTGGATCCAATAGCAGTGTTCTTACCTGCCTAAAGAACCACACCGAGGTGAAAAACACACCAGGGTTCCATTCAAACATTCTGGTTGTACTCGAATTCTGCCATCACAGGGGCATTTTAGAAAAAAAATTGTGTGTGTGTGTGTGTGTGTGTGTGTGTGTGTGTGCGCACACTATGCATTATCTTATCCAGGACCCCAAAGCAATTTACAACATATTTCAGCCAAAATCTCCTGCTGCAGCTCTGGTGTTCAGGGTCTGGACCTTGCCGTCTGTTTCACGCCAGGGCACCATTCACACACTTGCAGCTAAAAGACATTTATTCTGTGCACACAATAAAGAGGGCAAGAATGAAGTCTGAATCTGAACTAGGGGGGAAAAAAAACAAAGTATTCAACTGTGAAGCAAAGAATCAGCAACATCCACAGTTCCTCAATTAAAATCTGCTAACACGAGGGGTTTTAATGATTCGGTATTCATCACTTCTCTCACATGACACTAATTATTTTAATTAAAATAACCAGTATTTTAATTACTTTTCATCAAAATGTATCTATTACTGTGTGAGTAGTGTAATAACTATGGATTGCTGTGTGTGCATTATATCTTGCCGCACAGTTCCACAGTTTCAGGTTGATGTGCTCCACAATTAATTATTCAACTGGCTTGAAAACAGATCGCTAAATGTGTTAAAGTAATACTCTTTTCGATTGAGCAGCCAAATTTGGAGACTCACACATGAGTGAGTTTCATTTCAAAGTAAAAGTTGATGCAGATGTTTTCAACAATCAAACATGAAAAAAATGCATTCATTTGTACAAACATCTTCCTTGTAGCTTCAAAAAAAAACATGGAGGATCAGTAAGGAACAAAACATTTTGGGGAAAACACATTAGGAAAATAATCAGCGATTGCAAAGTGTTGTTACCGTGGCAAAGATTGCTTTCCTATAACAGCATGCAGAGTGTTTTATTCATCTCAGGCTACAGCAATTTATCAATTATTATTTGTGAAAGAACAAAACATTGTACTTTTTATCCATTTATAGTTACATTCAGTGTTGCGGAACAGTTGTAAAATAAGTTAATTTCTGTTATTACTTGTGTTAGCAGCTATAAACAGTCTTTACCTTATCAGGGGACCTTTGAATAAAAACAATCAAACAAAAAAACAAACAGAAAGTGCAAAGTATTCTGTCCTGAAGACTTTTTCACATCGGAAAACTTTCACTCTTCTACAAAGCACTGACACTGGAGAGTCTTTCCATAAGAGCAGAAAAGACAATGTTTACAGTTCAGGTGTTGCATTTTTACAATATTTGTCAACTTCCTATGCCGATATTAAAAGAAACAGCTGAAAACAATGCTTGTCTGCTTTATCAGAAAAAACAAATGTGAAAATAAAATTCATTTGATGGAAAGAACGAAATGATGCAGGATGTACATTTGTTTTTTTTTTCATTTTACGCAGATGTTTTCTAGGTTTGAACTGTGAAATCATGTGCCTGGGTCTTGTGAGCCATTAGAAAACAATAAGGCGGGACCATTGTGACTTGGGTTGGGAAGAAGAAGAAGAAGAAGAAGAAGAAGAAACCTTTATTTGTCACATGCACACTTCAAGCACAATGAAATTCATACCCTGCATTTAACCCATCTGAAGCAGTGAACACACACACACACACACACACACACACACACACACACACACACACACATTCAGAGCAGTGGGCTGCCACACCAGAGTGCCCGGGGAGCAGTCAGGGGTCAGGTGCCTTGCTCAAGGGCACCTCAGCCCAAGGCCGCCCCATGTGAACCTAATTGCATGTCTTTGGATTGTGGGGGAAACCGGAGCACCTGGAGGAAACCCACG
The DNA here is from genome assembly GCF_027579695.1 of Neoarius graeffei. Lineage (NCBI taxonomy): Eukaryota > Metazoa > Chordata > Actinopteri > Siluriformes > Ariidae > Neoarius > Neoarius graeffei. The sequence continues at coordinate 28,538,240 of NC_083579.1, forward strand.
CAGACACGGGGAGAACATGCAAACTCCACACAGAAAGGCCCTCGCCGGCTGCTGGGTTCGAACCCGGAACCTTAAAATGGAGAAGCTGTGAAATATCAATTAGTACTCACTTTTGCGTCAATAATCCAGCCACTGGGGGTGCATAAGCGTACTCTTGGTGCCGGTCCCAAGCCCAGATAAATGGAGAGGGTTGCGTCAGGAAGGGCATCCGGTGTAAAACTGTGCCAAATCTAACATGCGGATTGAAAAGAGAAATACCATACCGGATCGGTCAGGGCCCGGGTTAATGTGAGGGAAATTTAGTGAATGAACATTCCTATTCTCTGTGTTTCTGTGTTGAGCTCAAGTGGCCTAGTGTACTGAGAAAAGTTGTTTTTCCACATGCTGTAATCGCCTTTCTGTGGCCTTGGTTGGTGATAAGCAGGGTGTCTGAGTTCTCCCTAACTACACATCCGCCTGCACATACCAGAGCACGCCAGGTGCATGCTTTAACAAAGCTTCATAGAAAATCTTGAGCAAATCACGTGAAGACACGAACAGTAAGCGAATGTTTTTAAAGTATAATAGATAACAGTCACTAAGATACAACTCAGACTGTGGGTACTCTCGGCATCACTCAATCGGTACTCCATCATGGCGCCCCCCATGGCAAACGTGTTTGCGACGTGCTCCTGACACTGATCGTCTTTATTGTTTATTTTAGTACTTTTGATCGTGACAAATGCTCAGTGCTTGTACACTAGGATCACCTAAAGCAAAGACACACTTCTGGACATTGGCAAAATTCACCACGGGCCCAGTCCAGTCCTTCTGGACTGTAGCTTCCTTCTCCTCGCTGACACCAACCGGAGCCACACCAACACCATCCAGCAGGCTGCATCACCACCAGACTCGAGTAGGCGAAACAGCCAACGATCCACGCACCCAAGACGGAGGCACGGTAAGAGAGGCAGGCTACATGCTAGGCTAAAGGCTAGAGCTACAAGACCACCACTACCTAGCCTTCTGCTAGCTAACGTTCGCTTGCTCAAGAATAAGATGGATGAGTTGAGAACCAGGATAACATCTCAATGTGAGATCAGAGAGTGTTGTGCCCTGATTTTTACAGAAACCTGGACTACTGCTAGCCTGCCAGACCCCGCCATTGAACTACAGACCCACTCCATGCACCGCGGAGACCACACATTTGCTTCTGGTAAAAACAAAGGTGGCGGTGTGTGTGTTTATGTTAACAACAGATGGTGTACGGATGTACAGGTGGTTGAAAAACACTGTTGTGCGAACATTGAAATGCTGATGGTGAAGTGCAGACCCTTTTATCTACTGAGGGAGTTCAGTGCTGTGTTTATGCTGGCTGTTTACATCCTGCCACGGGCCGACCGGACTACAGCGCTAGGACTACTACACAACATCATCGGCAAACACGAGACCACACACCCAGATGCCGTGTTCATTGTGGCCAGGGATTTTAACCATTGCAACCTCAGGACTGTGCTACTGAAGTACCATCAATACGTGAGCCTTCCAACAAGGGACAACAACATCCTGGACTATGTCTACACCAATGTGAGGAATGGCTACAAGGCTGTGCCCCGCCCCCACTTTGGACAGTCTGACCACATCTCTGTGTTCCTCTACCCCGCCTACAAGGCCCTTCTCAAACAAGCCCCCCCCAGTGAGTAAAACTGTTAAAGTTTGGAACGAAGGGACTGATCTGGTGCTCCAGGACTGCTTCAGTTCTACAAACTGAGATGTGTTTAAGACTGCTGCTTTGAGAGAAGACTGTTCTCTGGATTTAGAGGAATATGCATCTGTGCTCACCAGCTACATCAGCACGTGCATTAATGACATTGTCCCCACCAAGCGCTGCAAAATATATCCAAACCAAAAACCTTGGATTAACAGTGAAGTACGCTCCATGCTACATGCACGGTCCACCACTTTTGCCTCTGGTGACACAGATGGATATAAAAAGGCCAGATATGACCTATGCAGATTCATCAGGGAAGCTAAGAGGCAGTACAGACTGAAGCTGGAAGGATATTACACCTCAGACTCCAGATGCATGTGGCAAGGCCTGCAACATATCATCAATTTCCAGCAGAAGAACAGCAGGGTCATAGCCAACCAGAACACATCACCAGATGAGCTGAACGAGTTCTATGCTCACTTCGACACCCTCAACACCAACCAACGCAGAGGGATTCTACCAGCAGAGGCACCACAGAGCTCTTCACCCACTGTGACCATAACCGAGGTGAGCAAGGTCTTCAGGAGGACTAACCCCCGAAACATCCTGACAACATCCCTGGCCGTGCTTTGAGGGCCTGCTCCACACAGTTAGCAGAGGTCTTCACAGACATTTTCAATCTGTCCCTCTCCATGTCATCTGTGCCCACATGCTTCAAGACCACCACCATAGTGCCCCTCCCAAAGAAAAACAATATAACATGCCTGCATGACGATCACCCAATTGCACTCACTTCAGTTTTAATGAAGTGTTTTGAGAGGATAGTCATGTCAAACATCAAAAAGGACATCCCAGACACAATAGACCCCCTTCAATTTGCATATCATCAGAACCGTTCAACTGACAATGCCGTCAATGCAGCCATCCACACAGCCCTGTCACACCTGGAACACAGGGACACCTATGTTCAAATGCTGTTTGTGGACTACAGTTCAGCCTTCAACACTGTCATCCTCAGCAGACTGACTGAGAAGCTCTCCACCCTTGGACTGACATCCTCCCTCTGCTGCTGGGTCCTGGACTTTCTCACAAACAGACCCCAGGCTGTCAGAGTCAGTACCAGAACATCCAGCACCAAGACAGTGAGCACAGGGACCCCCCAAGGCTGTGTGCTCAGTCCACTCCTGTACACCCTCTTCACCTATGACTGCACCCCCTCCCAGAGTAACACTTCCATCATCAAGTTCGCTGATTACACCACTGTCATTGGGCTGATCACTGGCAGAGATGAGAAAGCCTACAGAGAGGAGGTGGCTCAGCTGGTCTCCTGGTGCCAGGAAAATAACCTCTCCTTGAATGCTGAGAAGACCAAGGAGATGATTATTGACCCGAGGAAGAGGAGGAGAGACCAGCACGCCTTGCTGCACATTGACGGGACACAGGTGGAGAGGGTGAAAACATTTAAATTCCTCAGAACTCACATCAGTGAGGATCTCACCTGGACACACAGCACACAGCAGACCATCAAGAAGGCTCAACAGAGACTCTTCTTCCTGAGGAAGCTGAGGAAATTTGGACTGTCCACCAAACTCCTCAGCAACTTCTACAGGTGCACAGTGGATAGTGTCCTGACAAATTCCATCACTGTGTGGTATGGGAACTGCACAACTCAGGACAGAAAGGCTCTCCAGCGTGTCATTAAAATGGCACAGTTCATCTGTGGAGCTGTCCTCCCCCCACTACAGAACATGTACTGTACAACACCCGGGTCACAAAAAGGGCACAGAGCATCATCAGCGACCAAACACACCCACAACACAGATTATTCATACTCCTTCCATCTGGCAGATGCTACAGGAGTGTGAAAGCAAGGACTACTAGACTGACAAACAGTTTTTACCCCCAGGCCATCAGGCTTTTGAACCATGGATATAATCACCATCTACCTCTATGTTTGCAATTTTGCACAAGATATTGCACATTGCACAGTATATCTACCTCTATGTTTGCATATTGTTTGATTGCTTTTTTTTTAAATTATGTTTATTTTCATTTATTTTCATTCTACTTTTATATTTTGCATTGCATATGCACTTTAAATTTTATATTTTATATTTATTTCTTTTTATATTAGTAAGCATAGTTTGGTCGGGTAGTTGCAAAATAAGAATTTCATTACCCAATAATAAACCGCTGTGTCTGTTATTGTGTATATGACAATAAACATCTTGAATCTTGAATCACTGAAGTGGTGTCTTCTTCTCTTCTTCTTCTTTTTTCCTTTCCTATTTTATATATCTTTTATATGATCTACTATAATAAATAACTGAAAAGACAACTGCTAAGCGTTCTGAAGTGTTTTTCTTAGAAGTTTCCATTACAGTTAACAACGTCCGCCTCCAGTACTGTTGGTCAACAGGGTGCCAGTGGAAAGTATGCTACTGTTGTGCCAAAATGGAGAAGGAGAAAGAGAGGGGGAGGCGTGTGTCAGGAGAGAGCATAAAAGATGGAAGGGAAGGAGCTTAGAATTGAGAGTAGGAACACTGAATGTGGGAACATTGACTGGCAGAGCAAGAGAGTTAGCAGGTATGATGGAAAGAAGGAAGTTGGACATTTTGTGTGTGCAGGAGACAAGGTGGAAGGGAAGCAAGACCAAGAACATTGGAGGTGGATGCAAGTTGTTTATTATGGAGTAAATGGAAAGAGAAATGGTGTTGGTACAGGTATTGTTTTGAGGGGAGAGTTGGTCAACAGTGTGATTGATGTGAAGAGGGTGTCAGATAGAGTGATGGGCATGAAGTTAGAGATTCAAGGAGTGACAATCAATGTTGTGTGTGCATATGCCCCACAGGTTGGATGTGAGAATGAAGAGAAAGAGTTTTTTTCTGGGAAAAGATGGATGAGGTGGTAGAAAGTATACCGAGGGAGGAGCGTGTAGGTGCAATAGGCTTATCGAATCAGTTTCATGTAAAAAGGGATCAGTCTCATAAATTAATCAATCATGAATTCAAGTGTCTAATAGTTTATAGCTAAACTATTAAAATCAGTTGAATAACTTAGTGGTGATGCTGCTATAGTTTTAGTGAGTATTGTAGCTCTAATGTAATACGTTTACTCTAGATCTATAACATTCATATAACAACCAAATGAGTGAAGGCAATTAGAATACTTGTTGGCAGAGGTTGGCACTCAGTAAATGTTGTAGCAATAGACAGGACACAGTTTACTCCAAAGGTACCATTTATTGAAATAGTTGACATGAATTAGCAAACTAATATTGATCAGATATAACAACAATAGCAGCCAAGGAATAATTCAATATAAATGGTGATACAATGTATACAAGTAATAATCAATAGTGTATAAAGCAATAGTCAGTAGTAAGTAGAATAATAACCAGCAGTAAACCGGATGAGACATCAGCAGTGAATATGATAATAACCAAGGCACTAATGGTGATCAGAAGTAATGGGCTATATGCAAGTGTTACAGTGTAGGGGCGAGTGAATGTTAAAATGTGAGAGGTAAATCACATGTTTATGTGTGTCTGTGTGAGAGTGTGTGTGTGAGAGTGTGTGTGAGTGTAGGTGTGTGCGTGCATGTACGCAGCTGCACACTAATGAGAGGAGGAGCTAGGGAGAGAGAGCGTGTGCAGGCGCATGACAAGGAGGAGGGGAGTGAGGGAACGAGGCTGTGTGCGGGTACGGGCGAGAGATAGGTGTGGTATGTGAATGTAGTGTGCGAGCCTTTGTGCTAGGTTCCACCTAAAGGGGGGTGGGCAACAAGGAGAGCACACGAGGGAGAGTAACAAAGGATCTGTAACTTAAGAGCTAGTCTCAACTAGGCCTTAAACCCAAACTTCTACCCAACCCTTAGCTACTCCTGAAATCCCAATGTTGAGGGGTGTAGTGCAATGGAGGGAGTTAAGAAGAAAGAGAGAGAGAACACATGCACGATCTAACTAATATGAATAGTAAACAAAGCAAATCAAACAACATGCAGTCTAAGACTGGCTTTCATGTGAATCAAAATGTGTACATTTAAACCATGAATGAATTCAAATAATCAACACTCTTTGCATTAACTAGCCACAGCTAAGACTAACAATTGCCCAGATGCCAGCCTTACTTGAGATCACTCTTGCTTGGCGACTGAAAGTGCACCGTTTGTTATCCGAAGACAGCGTGGAGCGCGGGTCCAGGGAGAAAATAGTTCTGTTGCTTTTGCTTTTACAGCTCGTCAGCTGAAGATCTTCGGTGTCCAATATGGTCGTCCAATAATCTGGAAGGAATCTTGTTTGTAGTTCATCGATGTTGCAAAAGGGAAAAGGGATCCATTCACCGTTTCTCTTTTAAAATACTTAATGGGCTGCAGTAACTAATCGGTTCAGTTATTATTACAACTATGCGAAAATCAAATACATTGAATATTGCGTGGGCTGCAGTAACTAATCAGTTCAGTTATCATTAAAACTATGCGAAAATCAAATACATTGAACTTTGGCTAAAGGTCCGGTATCAATAGCTCGTTCTTTGTTCTTCTTTACCACAGATGCAACGACATCTCTTTCACACGTGGGGATCCACCACCAGAGAGAAAGAATTTCGATTCCACCGCGGGTTTTAAAGGGATTGTTGTGTTCAATGCTGTCACAGTGAAAGGGGAGAAGATGGCCCATAAAATTAAGCAGGGAATTGCTACAGCATGGCAGCCCCCCACAAGCACACGCTGATAGAAGCAGATTTCAACGGACATGTTGGCGAGGAAAACAGAGGAGATGAGGATGTGATGGGCAAATATGGTGAAAGAGAGAAAAATGTGGAAGGGCAAATGGTGGTTGATTTTTCAAAGAGGATGAATTTGGCAATAGTCAATACATGCTTTGAGAAGAAAGAGCAGCACAGGGTGACGTTTAAGAGTGGAGGAAGATCTACACAGGTGGACTACATACTCTGCAGAAGGGGTAACCTGAAGGAGTTTGGAGACTGTAAAGTGATGGCAGGGGAGAGTGTAGCTAGACAACATCGAGTGGTCTTGTGCAGGATGAGCTTGAAAGTGAAAAAGAGGAAACTTGAAATAGTGGAGCCAAAGATTAAGTGGTGGAAACTACAACCCTGATTCCAAAAAAGTTGGGACAAAGTACAAATTGTAAATAGAAATGGAATGCAATGATGTGGGAGTTCAAAATTCCATATTTTATTCAGAATAGAACATAGATGACATATCAAATGTTTATACTGAGAAAATGTATCATTTAAAAAGAACAATTAGGTGATTTTAAATTTCATGACAATAACACATCTCAAAAAAGTTGGGACAAGGCCATGTTTACCACTGTGAGACATCCCCTTTTCTCTTTACAACAGTCTGTAAACGTCTGGGGACTGAGGAGACAAGTTGCTCAAGTTTAGGGATAGGAATGTTAACCCATTCTTGTTTAATGTAGGATTCTAGTTGCTCAACTGTCTTAGGTCTTTTTTGTCGTATCTTCCGTTTTATGATGCACCAAATGTTTTCTATGGGTGAAAGATCTGGACTGCAGGCTGGCCAGTTCAGTACCCAGACCCTTCTTCTACGCAGCCATGATGCTGTAATTGATGCAGTATGTGGTTTGGCATTGTCATGTTGAATAATGCAAGGTCTTCCCTGAAAGAGATGTCATCTGGATGGGAGCGTATGCTTCTCTAGAACCTGGATATACCTTTCAGCATTGATGGTGTCTTTCCAGATGTGTAAGCTGCCCATGCCACACGCACTAATGCAACCCCATACCATCAGAGATGCAGGCTTCTGAACTGAGCGCTGATAACAACTTGGGTTGTCCTTCTCCTCTTTAGTCCGAATGACACAGCGGCCCTGATTTCCATAAAGAACTTCAAATTTTGATTCGTTTGACCACAGAACAGTTTTCCACTTTGCCACAGTCCATTTTAAATGAGCCTTGGCCCAGAGAAGACGTCTGCGCTTCTGGATCATGTTTAGATACAGCTTCTTCTTTGAACTATCGAGTTTTAGCTGGCAACGGCGGATGGCAGGGTGAATTGTGTTCATAGATAATGTTCTCTGGAAATATTCCTGAGCCCATTTTGTGATTTCCAATACAGAAGCATGCCTGTATGTGATGCAGTGCCGTCTAAGGGCCCGAAGATCACGGGCACCCAGTATGGTTTTCCGGCTTTGGCCCTTACGCACAGAGATTCTTCCAAATTCTCTGAATCTTTTGATGATATTATGCACTGTAGATGATGATATGTTCAAACTCTTTGCAATTTTATACCATCGAACTCCTTTCTGATATTGCTCCACTATTTGTCAGTGCAGAATTAGGGGGATTGGTGATCCTCTTCCCATCTTTACTTCTGAGAGTCGCTGCCACTCCAAGATGCTTTTTTTATACCCAGTCATGTTAATGACCTATTGCCAATTGACCTAATGAGTTGCAATTTGGTCCTCCAGCTGTTCCTTTTTTGTACCTTTAACTTTTCCAGCCTCTTATTGCCCCTGTCCCAACTTTTTTGAGATGTGTTGCTGTCATGAAATTTCAAATGAGCCAATATTTGGCATGAAATTTCAAAATGTCTCACTTTTGACATTTGATATGTTGTCTATGTTCTATTGTGAATACAATATCAGTTTTTGAGATTTGTAAATTATTGCATTACGTTTTTATTTACAATTTGTACTTTGTCCCAACTTTTTTGGAATTGGGGTTGTAAAAGAGGTTGAACATCAGAAGGAGTTTAGGGAAGAAATGAGACAAGCATTGAGTAGAAATGGAAGTCTGCCAGAAGATTGGGATACTATTGCTATACTAGTAAGAGAGGCAGCAAGGAAGGTGCTAGGGTGGTCATCAGGAAGGATGAAGGAAGACAAGGAGACATGATGGTGGAACAAAGATGTGCAGGAAATTATAAAAGAAAAGAGGCTAGCAAAGAAGAATTGGGATGATCAGAGAGATGAGTAAAGCAGGCAGTTATACAGAGAGACAAGACAGAAGGCAAAAATAGCGATAGCGAAGGTGAAAGCAGATGTATACCAGGAGTTGTACAAAAGACTGGAGACCAAAGAAGGAGAGAAAGACCTGTACAGACTAGCTAGGCAGAGAAACAGGGAAGTGAGGGATGTACAGCAGGTAAAATGATGAAAGATGAAAATGGAAATGTGCTGACAAACAAAGAGAGTGTATCAAGAAGGTGGAAAGAGTACTTTGAGGGTTTATTAAATGAGGATAATCCAAGGGAGAAAAGGTCAGATTCGTTGGAGACAGCAAATCAGGAAGTACAGCTGGTTAGTAAGGATGAAGTGAGGGCAGCCATGAAAAGAATGAAGACTGGGAAAGCAGTCGGACCAGATGGTATCCCGATTGAGGCTTGGAGATGTTTGCGTGAGACGGCTGTGGAGTTCCTAACGAGATTGTTTAATAAGATATTCAAGAATGAGAAAATGCTAAATGAATGGAGAAAGAGTGTGCTCATCCCAATATATACAGTATGAATAAGGGAGATGTATAGAGCTGCAGTAATTACAGAGGGATAAAATTGATGAGCCACACCATGAAGTTATGGAAAAGGGTATTGGAGGCAAGATTGAGAAAAGAGGTAGCAATCTGTGAACAGCAGTACGGGTTTATGCCAAGGAAGAGCACATCGGATGCAATTTTTGCTTTAAGAATGTTAATGGAGAAGTACAGGTAAGGCCAGAGAAAGCTACATTGTGTGTTTGTAGACCTGGAGAAGGCATATGATAGAGTGCTAAGAGATGAGTTATGATATCTTATGAGAAAGTGTGGAGTGAATGAGAAGTATATTAGAGTGGTGCAAGACATGTATGAGAACAGTGAAACAGCAGTGAGGTGTGCAGTTGGAATGAGTGAATGGTTCAAGGTGAAGGTGGGACTTCATCAAGGATCTGCTTTGAGTTCTTTCTTGTTTGCCATAGTGATGGATAGCTTGATGGGCGAAGTGAGGCAAGAGTCACCATGGAACATGATGTTTGCGGATGATATTGTGATATGTGGTGAAAGTAGAAAGGAGGTTGAGCTGGGTTTGGAGAGATGGAAGTATGCATTGGAACAAAGAGGAATGAAGGTGAGCAGTAGCAAAACAGAATACATGTGCATCAATGACAGTGGGGATGAGAGTGTAGTGAAGATGCAAGGAGTAAACATAAAGAAAGTTGGTGAATTCGAGTGCCTGCGGTCAACTGTGCAGGAAAATGGGGACCGCGATAATGAGGTGAGAAAGAGAGTGGAGGCAGGGTGGAGCAGTTGGAGAAGAATTTTGGGAGTCATTTGTGATAGGAAAGTCCCAGCAAAAGTGAAAGGTAAGCTGTATAAGACAGTAGTGGGACCAGCTGTGATGTATGGATTGGAGACAGTACCCTTAACGAAGAGACAGGAGGCAAAGTGAAGTGAGATGTGAGATGGTGGCAGAGTTGAGGATGTTAAGGTTTGCGATGGGAGTGACAAGGTTGGGCAGGCTAAGGAACGAGCACATCAGAGGGACAGCACATGTGGAGAGCTTGGGAATTAAGCTGAGAGATGAGAGTGAGATGGTATGGGCACATCCTGAGAAGAGATGCAGAGTATGTTGGAAGGAGAATGTTGAGGATGGAGCTGCCAGGCACACAAAAATGAGGAAAGTCAAAGAGGAAATACATGGATGTGGTGAGATAGGACATGAAAGTGGCAGGTGTGGTAGAGAAGGATGCGGAAGACAGGGAGCAATGGAGATGAAAGATCTGCTGTGGCGACCCCTAATAGGGAGTAGCCAAAAGAAGAAGAAAAAGAATCACTTTTGCGTCACTGTTTACTTGTTGTTGCTTGGGAAAATAATATGCCTCGTGTTCTTGTCCACAGACATATGTTCAGGTTTTTTTGTTGTTCTTTTTTTTTCTTCAAAAAAAAACTGGATCACCTTCTGGCCAATCAGAATCAAGAACCGCAATGTGGAATAAAGGCCTAGAAATGGCTACGCATCATGTATTTCTCTGTGATGTGTATTATTAATCAAATCTCTAGAAGCTGTTGAAGGCCCATTGAAGATTTAGATAAAGTTTCATTCCAGACTTGTGTTAGTCACATTGCCAGATGAGACATCCTGTGCACCAAGTGTTTGATTGAGGTAGTTCTCGCAGGACTGGACTCCCAATAGCCAGGACCTGGGTGTGACCCTTTCTGTGACCAACAGATGCTTATTCAGCCCCTGGACTAATTAAAGCTCATGGATGTTCAAAGACAGGCACCTCATTAAGGAATTCTGTACAAGAATAACACTCCTCACTGACAAAAAAAAAAAGTTTATTCCTGATTGTCCGTCCTCAGTTTAATCAAGCACCTAATTGGGCTGTGTTGACCATCAAAAGTATCAAAAGGGCATGTGTTTGGTTGGGATGGAAGATTAGTGTCGTAGGGATCAGACTCTTGGAGGAAATAAAATGGTTATGATCATGTTTTAGTTTGTGCATCATTTAAGCTTCATATTCAGCCTTTTATTTTCTAAAGGAACACTTAATCATCTGGAACATTCTCTAGATTCCTGCATAGCTCACTGTCAGCGTGACACTTTAGGCAACGTTCACTACTTCCTTGTTTTGTGCCTGCACCGAATCTATTGTTTATGATGATTCTTCAAAGCATCCGAATGGAAGCCAATTAATACCTGACAACGAATGAGTTGCCCTCATCTGCAAGCGCAAAGTACTCATGTGTGCTGCAGCTGTAATAAACGAGTGCTTAGATAAAGTTATTCATTATTGTCAGCCTTTTGAACAGCAAACCGTGTCCTGAGGTTGTGTTCGCATTAGTCTCTACTGACTTTTTTTAGCTTCTTATATTTTATAGATAGATTGTAATGGAACCCGGTAAGTGGTGTGATATGAAAAGGGTTTTTTTCTCACTCTGAAATGGACATAATTGGTTTGAAGAGACAAAGAATCGCGTCTTTCTGAGTGGATTTTACAGCATGGAATCACTGCTTTATGATCAGTATATGGCTGCACAGTGCGTAATAACAATACTGACCATAAATATTATGTTTTTGGGAAAACAAGAACGAAGCAGTGAAGTTTGTGTCCGGACAGTGGTATTTGCTAAATTTATGGTGGATAATAAAATATTATGAGTCTTGCGCCCTTTCAGCTTTGCCACACCTCCCTTTTTTTAGTTAGTTATATGAAAATGTCTGGGTTTTTATCCTGTCAGTGACTACAATATGTGCCTTGGTTGATACAGTAATTCCAGTCAGAAAAAAAGTGTGGTAAGAATTTCTTTGATGCTTAAATACATTCATAATATGTTATATGGACATGAGTGTTTTACTGAGAAATACACCACTCATATTTTTCAAACGGGCTCCTTCCAGGACATGGAGAACCAAAACCGTGACATAAATTTTATATGTAACTTGTGAAAAAAATCGAAGAATTGTTTTGATAAATACTTTTTATTTGTGAATGTGTCTATATAATAAAAAGAAAATCACACACTGGCTTGAAGATATGAAGTTTATCTTCTCATGTTGAAAAACTTGCATTTTTCATACAAAATACATCACAGATCTGAGTGACTTATTTCCTGATATCTCACTCTGATGACATCACTCCCAGTGTTTTACCTCTGACTAGACGCGCATTGTCAAAATGGCGAACCAGTTCAAAATTAAAATTCTTTTGATTAACTTGTGTTTTTTTTTTCTTTCTATTGTCAATGTGTCCAGATAATATAAAGAACATTACATGATGGTGTGAAAATATGAAGTTTATCTTCTGATGTTGAAAATATTTTTACTGATTCTCTTCACACACTTGTGAATATTTCCACCACTTGAAGATAAACTTCATATCATGCATGGCCACCATGTCTATCTCTCTTGTCCATCATGTTTCAATGAGGACCACTGACATCTCCCTTGTTTACTGTTTGTTATGTGTTTGTGTATGGCTGATGAGGCCAATCTTGAAAAGGGTGATGTCGTGAGATGCGTGTGAATTTGATTAAAGTGAGGCAGAGTTGCACAGAGTCAGCCTCACTCTCTCGTCCATTCCTATTATACTCCAATGGCAAGACAGAGCAAGATGGCTGGTGATAGGGATGGTTGCAGCAGATAGCCATGGCTCCTTCTGTGCCCCGCCATGCCCTGAGCCTTCTGCAAGGCCTGCTGGTTCGCCTTCTTGGCCGTTGGACCTATTGTTGGTGACCTCCACCCTGTCAGTTCAAGTCCAGACTTTGCATGCTTGGGAAGGGCATTCCTTAAAGCTCACTGAGGGCTTGAGGTCTGACAGCTACCCTCACCTGGTTTAGCCTGCCTGCTCAAGCAGTTTACCGGGGTGTGGCCACTTCGCATGCTACAGCTACTAGGAGCCACAGCTGAGAGCTGAGTGCCAGAGGGAGGAAGGTCAAAGATGGACGAGCTGTCCTAAAAAGGACATGGCAAGTTCTCCCATCAGAGGTGTTAGCCCCCCACCAGAGGAGTTACTCCCACTGGCCACCATGTAATAGCCTATATATGATTAATTCATGAGGCATTTGAATTATTAGAGATGCTATTCACATATTGAATTATTTTGGAAGTCTATTACTGTTCATGATGCATTTGGGGGGGGTGGCACGGTGGTGTAGTGGTTAGCACTGTCACCTCACAGCAAGAAGGTCCAGGTTTGAGCCCCGTGGCCGGCGAGGGCCTTTCTGTGCGGAGTTTGCATGTTCTCTCCGTGTCCGCGTGGGTTTCCTCCGGGTGCTCCAGTTTCCCCCACAGTCCAAAGACATGCAGGTTAGATTAACTGGTGACTCTAAATTGACCGTAGGTGTGAATGTGAGTGTGAATGGTTGTCTGTGTCTATGTGTCAGCCCTGTAATGACCTGGCGACTTGTCCAGGGTGTACCCCGCCTTTTGCCCGTAGTCAGCTGGGACAGGCTCCAGCTTGCCTGCGACCCTGTAGAACAGGATAAAGCAGCTACAGATAATGAGATGAGATGAGATGCATTTAGAAATGATAAATCAGAATCACTTTTATTGCCAGGTATGTGAACACACACGAGGAATTTGACTCCGGTTTCACTTAGCTCTCTTAGTACAAACAGATAAAAAAAAAAGCGTAAGCAAAAAAAAAAAAAGCTATGTACATGTAGAAGGGTAAATATATGTATAGACAAGAAAAAAATATATATATGCATATATACATACACACACACACACACACATATATATATATATATATATATATATATATATATATATATACACACACACATATATATATATATATATATATATATATATATATATATATATATATATATATATATATATATACACCTTTTTTAATCTTTTGGTGCAAAATGGTGTATAGTGCAAGGATGACTTAGTAAATATAAATATACAGTGTGCACAGAATGATGGTATGAGTGTGCAGATATTTCACAGTTGATGTTACTGATATTTGAGTCCGGTTTTAGCTGTTCATCACAGAGACAGCCTGAGGGAAAAAACTGTTCTTGTGTCTGGTTGTTTTTGCATACAGTGATCTATAGTGTCTCCCAGAGGGGAGAAGTTTAAACAATTTGTGACCAGGGTGTGATGGGTCTGCAGAGATGTTACCTGCCTGTTTCCTGACTCCAGACAGGTACAGGTCTTGGATGGAGGGCAGGCTGACACCAATAATTTTCTCTGCAGACCTTATTGTCTGTTGCAGTCTGTTCTTGTCCTGCTTGGTGACTGATCCAAACCAAACAGTGATGGAAGAGCAGAGAACAGACTGAATGATGGCAGAGTAGAATTGTGTCAGCAGCTCCTTAGACAGGTTGAGCTTCCTGAGCTGGCACAGAAAGTACAACCTCTGCTGGGCCTTTTTGATGATGGCAACTGTGTTGGTCTCCCACTTCAGGTCCCGGGAGATTGTGGAGTCATGGTGTTGTTGGTGATGGTGATGGGCGGCAGGGTGGGGGGGTTCCTCCTAAAGTCCACTGTCATCTCCACAGTTTTGAGCATGTTCAGCTCCAGATTGTTCTGACCACACCAACAGACCAGCCATTCAACCTCCCGTCTGTATGCAGACTCATCACCGTCTCAGATGAGGCCGATGACTGTTGTGTCATCAGCAAAAGTCGTGTCTATGGCTCCAGCATGATGCAACAAAACAGGAAGTTCAAATCTTGATGATGGCACATACTCTCTCATTCTCCTGTCAAGCACAGAAACACTAGCCAATCATGGGCTTCAATAAGCTCCTGTATGAGGAAGTCAGTAGATAGCAGTTTCCTCTAAGTGTATTATGCTGCACTGGAGCTGAAGTTCAAATCATGATGATGCCACAACCATCCAATCCAGAGAGGTCTGGGGAGGAGGGATGGCACACTATCTCACTCGTCAAGCACAGAAACACTAGCCAATCATGGGCATCGATAAGCTCCTGTATGTGGAGGTTGACAGATAGCTTGGATCTGCAGTTTGAAAAAAATATATAGCTTCATATTTTTCAGAAGAGGGGTGGCACGGTGATGTAGTGGTTAGCACTGTCACCTCACAGCAAGAAGGTCCTGGGTTCGAGCCCAGTGGCTGATGAGGGCCTTTCTGTGTGGAATTTGCATGCTCTCCCCGTGTCCATGTGGGTTTCCTCCGGGTGCTCCGGTTTCTCTCACAGTCCAAAGGCATGCAGGTTAGGCTAATTGGTGGCTCTAAATTGACCATAGGTGTGAATGTGACTGTGAATGGTTATTTGTCTCTGTCAGCCTTGTGATGACCTGGTGACTTGTCCAGGGTGTACCCCGCCTCTCGCCCATAGTCTGCTGGGATAGGCTTCAGCTTGCCTGCGACCCTGTAGGACAAGGTAAGCGGCTACAGATAATGGATGGATGGATGGATGGATGGATGGATGTTTCAGAAGAAGCACATAAGTGCCTTCATCCTCTCTGGTTGGTAGCTGTGCAGAGATGGAGGGAACTGGCTGCTGGGTGAAGAAATTGACAGAAAAAAATGGCTTAATAAGGATAAAATGCATTACGTTTATGTGTACACCGCAATCAGTATAGCATTAACTGATCAAGTAGCCTGGCAAGCCAGACTAAATGTGAATATTTAGCCTGGTCTCAGTCGTAGACATTTCCGAAGGGTGTGGGTAGGAACAACCCGTTGTCTTTCAAACTGTCTCTGTGCGTATAGGCCAACGCTTTGACCAATCAGCACAACAGTGACTGTGACATAGTCAGAGCGACAGAAAGCAGTGGGAGAGCCAACTGGTAGATCAGACTTTTGCCATAGCCTGTCGGCAAAACAGCGAAAATGTCCTTCTTGAAAAGGAATGAGCGGAGAGCCTCTTCCTGCTCATGTTTCAATGAAAACTCCAAGTCTAATTCTTCTAAAACTGATTCCAAAGCGGAGTCAAATGAGCGCTGTTCAATAGCTGTAGCCATCTTTCCTGTTGTGCTTTCTCCAGCGTCGCGCAGCCTTGTTGTCACTCCTGCAAAAGCCCGCCCAAAGAATCCAAACAAAAACCTTGCATTGTGATTGGTAGGCACAATTTGATGCCCGGGGTGTGTTGTTGATATGGTCCGAGGCTAGACCCACTCGTAGGCAAAAATATTTTTGGCCGCTAGGTGGGTGGGTCTAGTTTACTAGGCTACTGATCAAGGCCAATCTGAATGAAATTACCATCTGATTGAACAAAAACTTAATCCATTAAATAGAAGAATAATATAAATGCCATGTGAATGTTTGTGTCTGGTTACTTTGTAATACACTGTTGGAATCAGTGTGCTTCTTTAAAGCAGTCAGAAAACAAGTCATGTTCCAGGATGGATTCTATTTAAAATAATTGTGAGGAAGAATATATCTAATACCAGACTAACAGAAATATGAAAACCTCAGGAAAATTCAGTGTTTAATCTTGATGAGGAAGTAAAATGTGCACAAAAAAGAGAACAAACTCAATGAAATGTTTATTTCTTACATTGTACTATTCCCACGTTATAATGCGATGTATAACATGAACTTTCTGTTGTTTTCCACTAGCAGAACCCATCATGCACACACTGATTAGGCTTTTTCCTGAGATGGAAATCATTTGAACTTTGTTAAAAACACAAGCCATGTGACTCGTTGTTATGGTAACATTGGTAGCAGCTAAGCTAACTTTGGATTGAATTACACAATAATGTGAAACTCAAGAGTGTTTGGAATCTACAACCTGAGTGAACTGACAAAAATCTTCATGTGTAAACATTCTGCAGCCAAAATACCCTTCCCAGATGTTTTAAACGTGTGTGTGTGTATATATATATATATATATACACACACTGGAGTGGCACAGTGGTGTAGTGGTTAGCACTGTCGCCAAGGTCCTGGGTTCGAGTCCAGTGGCCGACAAGGGCCTCTCTATGTGGAGTGTGCATGTTGTCCCCATGTCTGTGTGGGCTTGTTCCAGTTTCCACCACAGTCTAAAGACATGCAGGCTAGGTTAATTGGTGGCTCTAAATTGATTGTATGGTAGGTGTGAATAGTTGTTTGTCTCCATGTGTTAGCCTTGCAATGATTTGTCCAGGGTGTACCCTGCCTCTTGCCCACAAGGTAAGAAGACCTTTATTATCCCACAGTGGGGAACTTTCCTGTTTGCCGATCTCATAGTCAGCTGGGATAGGCTCCAGCTTGCCCACGACCCTGCATAGGATAAGCGGCTACAGATAATGTATGGATGAATAAGTAAATACGCCCCTCACACCTTTTATATGAGACTTTATAATGACTTTTAATGCTTAGTTCATAATGAACCACCAAATTTTATATCCAGAATTAATTTTGTTAATATAGCTTGTGTTTCTCCTGTAGTTGAACAAAAGCCACACAGTATCAGTGAAAAATGTGCACACATTAGCAACATTACAGTTTTAGATTAACACTTTACTTAGGTTATTTTTTCAAAAGTAACAACACAGGAAATTTGCCCTGAGTAAAATTTACTCAAATTGAAGAAATTTTACTTGACGCCAGATAACATTTGTTCCCTCTCTAAAAAAGTTTCTTCAATTTCAATAAATTTTACTCAGTCAAATTTCCTATGAAGATGCACAGGGATTTCACTGGTGGATCCGCCACCTAAAAGGATTCACAAAGGGGGGGGGGGGTCATTAATATGATGCTGTTTTCCATGATATTTACCATTTATGGAAGGAGCCTCCAGTGCCAGTGCTTTGTAACAGTCAGAGCTAAAGCCATAACTTTCTGGTTTCTATTTCTCGGGAACATGACAAGCTGCACTTACTCTCTTATTGACTTTAAGAGAAACAAAAGAGGCTGGTGATGGAACAACAGCTTATAAATGTTATAACATAAGTCATAATCGGAACTGACATGATTCAGGGATATTCCATGCCATTAAATGTAACTATAAAGGGATTTAAAAAAAAATCTATGATGTGCCGTTCATGAATAAATGTTTGTGATTTTGGCAAATTGCTGTGGAAGAAGAATTAAATGCTACATCACTGATTATTTTCCTATGACAGCTCACTCTCAAATTGTTGTGAATTAAAGTGCACTAGGCGTAAAGTGTAGTAGGTTCAAATAATACAGATATACAATTTTATTATCTATTATCTGTGCACTTATTTATTTCATAAAAAATGGTAATGGGTAAAATATTTCAAAACAGATTTTATTAGCATGAGTTTGAGCCAAATTGGGTCATGTGTTTAGACCTTAATGTATGCATTAATATGAGATCAGCTGTCCTTTGTTCTTATTAATAACTAACTAAAATCCACTGCTGCGTCTCTCAGAGGCTTTTTTAGCAATATGCTCTGTAGGTGAGAAAGTGATTTCAGGGCCTATTTCATTTTTAATGGTCTAATATGAGTTCACATCAAAGTCTGCATGACCTTTTCCACAAAGTGAGGGAAATGGCTGAATCCAGGGTCTAAAGGTCACATCTGCTGTAGAGTCTTGAGCTCCATCAAGTGGCACTCGCTTCTGCCAGAGCGTACACCTCACCTCGTAGATGCCTAAATGCCAGTACTCTTTCAGAAAATTCGCCACTCAGATAAATACAAAATGTACCTTTGGGAAATTAAAGTAGCTGTATAACCTGCAATCTAGAGCATGTATGAATGACTCTGGAAAGTTTCTTATTTCCATCCATCTGTTATCCATAACCAGTTATCCTGTGCAGAGTTGCGGGCAAGCTGGAACCTATCCCAGCTGACTATGGGCGAGAGGCAGGGTACACCCTGGACAAGTCTCCAGGTCTTCGCAGGGCTGACACATAGAGACAAACAACCATTCACGCTCACATTTACACCTATGGTCAATTTAGAGCCACCAATTAGCCTAACCTGCATGTTTTTGGACTGTGGGGGAAACCAGAGCACCTGGAGGAAACCTGGGCAGACCATGCAAACTCCACACAGAAAGACCCTCGTCGGCTACTGGGCTCGAACCCAGAAACTTCTTGCTGTGAGGCGACAGTGCAAACCATTACGCCACCATGCCGCCAAGTTTCTTATTTATTTATATGCAAATGTTTCCTGCATATGAATCTCAGTGCATTGCGGAAAATGGCTTTGGCAGAGCTTTTTTTTTTTTTTTAAACTGGCATTGAATCACAAGCAAAGTAGATTCAAACAAGCATTAAAAACAAACTCAATTAAAATTCAGAACAGGCCATGAACAGGTCATGAACAGGCCATGGGCATCCACCTACTGACCTTTGTGTCTTCATTGTGTCACCTCTGTGAATGGCAGTGTGCTCGAGGTACGAGGCAGAGTGCGGAAACAAAGCTGCTGCATTATGGAGATCATTTAGGCTCATATTGTTTCCTCCACTCTGCAAGATAATTAGCATTCATTTGGGTCTCATTTTGCTGTTCAGAACACTGACTTATTAGCAAATAGCTTTCAAAAAACATCGGCAGAGTCAAAGAAACAAATCGCCTGCTATCCTAGAGCATTCAGAATTATATGATAATGTTTATGCATCCAAGAATCAAGCTTGCATTGGGATGAAATTCTACACAAATCCCAATATCCGGAGATTAGAATAAAACCTGCAGCAATATGGACTAAATCAAAACAGCAGTCATCAAACGCTCACTTTGCTGTTCACGGATCGAATTAGAACATTAGAGATACAGTATACAGACTCAGTCAGTCTGCTTGATAAACTATTAAATAAGGTGTGGGGGTGCATTTATTTTTGCTGTCATGGATTGGCTCCACTTGTACTCTTGAAGGAAAACATCACTGCAAATCAGACCTTTCACTGATCACCTTTATCTTACAATAAAACATGACCCTCCTGGTGGGATAGCCCCACGATAACCCCACCCCATCTACAATGCTCGACAGCTTGCTGAAATTGAGGGTGAAATTGATGCAAACCAGATGAAACACCTACTGGAATAAGGCATAAGGTTTGAAAGAACAGTATTCATCAAATATGATTACATATGAAGCTTTAGTTAAAAAAAATCTCATCATTGGCAAATAGATGTGATATCAGAAGAATAATCACTTCAGGGTGTGAAAGTGATTATATGAAAATAATCAACTTTCAGGTGGGAACTGTAATTCTGCATGTCGCATCAAACCACCCTGTCATTGAATATTTTTCTTATCACAGCACATGCACAATTTTTTTTTATTATTCCTTATTTAGAAGAAGAAAAAGAAGCCTTTGTCACATACACACTCAAGCACAATGACATTTGTATTCTATATTTAACCCATCTGAAACAGTGAACACACACACACACACACACACACACACAAAAGTGAGCAATGAGCACATACACATACCCAGAGCAGTGGGCAGCTATGCTACAGTGCCCGGGGAGCAGTTGTGGGTTAGGTGCCTTGCTCAAGGGCACTTCAGCCCAAGGCTTCCCCATGTTAACCTAACCACATGTCTTTGAATTGCAGTGTAGGTGCCGTGGCTCTGCCCTGAATCATTTCTTGTATATACTGTACTAAATATACTATTTATCTTGTTATAACATGATACATCATTGTTATAACATTAAACAGTTCATGTTATAACAGAAGGTAACTTGTTATAATATGAAATGTTTAACATTATAATAAAATAACAGAGTCCCATGCTTCAGAGAATATTGTATTGCATAGACCTGATTTTCAATGGCTTTGACCATATGACATCTGTATGAACACATGTATAAACAATGAAAGACAGACATGTACAACCACAAGGAGCCCAAACATAAGTCCAGAGCAACATATCTCATAAACACGTGACCACCGGACAACATAATTTGTATCTTTATTCATATTAGATAGATGGGTTTTTATCCAGCATTTATTGTAGTAATTTAGTCAGTAATTTGCATTTCAAAAAAATAATGTGGGGTTATTTACTAACACATTTTACAGAACATATTCACAACAGTTTCATATAAAACTGGTTAAAAGTTTTATTAGTCCACTCGCTTGTTGGACAATTGACAGTTTCTGTCATGTAAGGGTGATAGACGGATGTAAGTGCAGGAAGAGTTTTATTGAAAACACACTAGCAAACAGATCCAAAATGGAGACAAAGGCAGAGTCAAAAAACAGGCAGTGGTGGAGTGAGGCACAGACAGGATATCAGAGGTAATACAATACTCATAGTCCAAAAACACAAACAGGGTCAAAACCTGAAAAGTGATACAAAATACAAGGCTTTCACAAAGTCTGTGTGTTACTGAGAGTCTGTATATGTATGCGCTATGATTGCACTCTAATCAAGAACAGGTGCATCCTAATTAGTCCTAATGGCTCTGTGCATGCAGACGTGAGAGATGTAACCAGATAACTGCTTGATAGATCAAGTTGGACATTTGATCATAACTATACAGTAATGATGTGAAGTGAAAGCACTGGTTCACTGCTGTCCACCGAAAACCCAGCAGAGTCACACCATAATAAATGTTGTGTTGTTTCTCGCTCCTGTCATGCAGTGTCAAAGAAAGCAATACATTTGTATTCGTAACTGTGATGCATCTCATTATTGGTATCACTATAACAAGACAATGCAGAAATTTATTGACATGAGAGACACGACACTACACAATTCCATGGTTCATATGCTATGATATTATTATTCTATTCAGGTTGATTTTGTGCACTTGCAAATTGCAAATAATTTGCTTATTGGGAGTGCTGCTTTTCAGCAGTGCCTATAATAATAATAATAATAATAATAAAAATAATAATAATAATAATAATAATAATAATAATAATTAAAGCCGCAAGCGGCCTTGACGGGCCCTCGCGCCAGCGGCCAAGGGGGGCGGGGGCATGCGTCCCCGTGAAATACCTTCCACAGCTTCTTCGGCAAGAGACATTACTCCCACAATGGCGACAAAGCACAGAATTGGACACATGGCAACAATAGGGTCTCGCACTGTACGGTGCTCGGGGCCTAATAATAATAATAATAATAATAATAATAATAATAATCCTTCAAAAACAATAGGGTCTCGCACTGTACGGTGCTCGGGCCCTAATAATAATAATAATAACTAGAAACTATATGCCAAGCAGGCACCTTAATGCGAGAGGCAAAAATCACAACACGTTAGGGGGCGCTATAGAGGCCCTGAGGCCCGCCTGGATCTGGGCTTCTGGTTCTCAGTAGCGGTGGCAGTCTAAGAAAAAGGAGCCAAATTTCGTGCGTTGTCGACCATGGCAAGCGCCCCAATAAGGGTCTTGTAAAGAGTTTGCTTGCCAAGTTTGACAAATCAGAAGCTGCAATATCATTTCTGCCATAACCAGCACCCCCAGGGGCGAAAGTGCACAAAATTTGACGTATATGTCAGGTGAGCTATGAAGAGTTTGTGTATGAAGTTTGATGACAATTGAGTAAATAGAAGATGAGATATAGATTTTTGAAGAATAAATTTTTTGGTTTTTCCCATGTCAGTAGGTGGCGCTATGCTGTACATGAGCGATTATGAGTTGGAAAAATAAGTGTCTACAACAGCAACGTACTATCACAAGGTAGTGGTGTGAAGGAAAAGCATTATGGAATTATTAACCAAAAACCCGTTTTGGAGCAACTGCGTCGGCCAAAAACAGCGCCCCCCATGGACGAAAATTCCCAAAATGTGGTATACATGACATGGGAGGTAGTAAGAGGGTGGCCGTGAAGTTTGACCAAATTTGAGGAAAGATTGGATTTTTTGCCCAAAATAGCGCCCCCAGTGGCAAAATATCACAGAAATTGGGTAACATGTCAGAAGCCCAATGAGTGATTTGCGTGTGAAGTATGAGCAGTTTTGAGCAATTAGAAGATTTGTTATGAATTTTTAAGCATGTAAAATTGTGCATTGAAAATTGATTGACGTATAACTTCTGAACGGTTTATCCTACGTGAAACGTATTTAGTAACTTTTGTCACCCATGTCTGTAGATGATGTGTATCAATTTTGGTGACATTCCTATGAACGGTCTAGGAGGAGTTGCGCCCTCTTCGTGGCCATGCATTTCGCACAAAAGTGAAATTACCTCACTTCCTGTTGGGCGTGGCTAATGCATTGGCATTACATTTTTGTCCGGCTTAGTGAGATACATATGCGTACCAAATGGCATGCCACTACTACAAACTACATGGCAACCAGGCACCTTAATGCGGGAGGCCAAAATCACAACGACTTAGGGGGCGCTATAGAGGCCCTGAGCCCCGGCCAAGTTTGGGCTTTTGGTTCTGAGTAGCGGTGGCAATTCTCGGAACTGGTGCCAAATTTCGTGCGTTTTCGCCCATGGCAAGCGCCCCGAAAATGGCCCAACAGCGGAGAAAAATAAAGAAGAAGAAGAAGAGCCCCTCCTTGAACTGCCACCTTATTGTGGTGGAGGGGTTTGTGTGCTTGAATGATCCTAGGAGCTATGTTGTCGGGGGCATTATGCCCCTGTCAGGGTTTCCCAAGGCAGACAGGTCCTAGGTGACAGGCCAGACTAAGAGCAGTTCACCAAAACCCCTATGGAGAAAAATCCGAGGACCGTGACGTCGCCCGGGATGACGCAGCCGGGGCCCCACCCTGGAGCCAGGCCCGGGGTTGGGGCTCGTATGCGAGCGCTTGGTGGCCGGGCCTTTGCCCATGGGGCCCGGCCGGGCTCAGCCCGAAGAGGTGACGTGGGCCCGACCTCCTGTGGGTTCACCACCCACAGAGGTAGCAGTAGGGGACTGGTGCAATGTGGATTGGGTGGCAGTCGAAGGCAGGGGCCTCGACGACCTGATCCCCGGACACAGCGGCTGGCTGTTGGGACATGGAATGTCACTTTGCTGGGGGGGAAAGAGCCTGAGCTTGTGTGGGAGGTTGAGAGGTACCGGCTAGAGATAGTCGGGCTCACCTCCACGCACAGCTTGGGCTCTGGAACCCAGCTCCTCGAGAGGGGCTGGACTCTCCACTTCTCTGGAGTCGCCCGTGGTGAGCGGCGGCGGGCTGGTGTGGGCTTGCTTATAGCTCCCCAGCTCAGCCGCCATGTGTTGGAGTTTACCCCAGTGAACGAGAGGGTCGCCTCGCTGCGCCTTCGGATTGGGGAGAGGGCTCTTGCTGTTGTTTGTGCCTATGGCCCAAATAGCAGTATAGAGTATCCGGCCTTCTTGGAGTCCCTGGGAGAGGTACTGAGGAGTGCTCAGACTGGGGACTCCATTGTGTTACTGGGGGACTTCAATGCTCACGTGGGAGATGACAGTGACACCTGGAGGGGCGTGGTTGGGAGGAACGGCCTCCCCAATCTGAACCCGAGTGGTGTTTTGTTATTGGACTTCTGTGCTAGTCACGGTTTGTCCATAACGAACACCATGTTCGAGCATAGGGGTGTCCATAAGTGCACGTGGCACCAGGACACCTTAGGTCGGAGGTCAATGATAGACTTTGTAGTCGTGTCATCTGATCTCCGGCCCTATGTCTTGGACACTCGGGTGAAGAGAGGGGCTGAGCTGTCAACTGATCACCACCTGGTGGTGAGTTGGATCCGCTGGCGGAGGAGGAAGCTGGACAGACCTGGCAGGCCCAAACGTATGGTGAGGGTCTGCTGGGAACGTCTGGCCGAGCACTCTGTCGGGGAGGTCTTTAACTCCCACCTCCGGGAGAGCTTTTCCCAGCTTCCGAGGGAGGCGGGGGACATTGAGTCTGAGTGGACCATGTTCTCTACCTCCATTGTGGACGCAGCTGTTCGGAGCTGTGGCCGCAAGGTCTCCGGTGCCTGTCGTGGCGGCAATCCCCGAACCCGGTGGTGGACACCAGAAGTAAGGGATGCCGTCAAGCTGAAGAAGGAGTCCTATCGGGCCATGTTAACCTCCAGGACTCCCAAGGCAGCTGACGGGTATCGGCAGGCCAGGCGTGCTGCAGCTCGGGCAGTTGCGGAGGCAAAAACTCGGAACTGGGAGGAGTTCGGGGAGGCCATGGAGAAGGACTATCGGTCGGCCTCGAAGAAATTCTGGCAAACCGTCCGGCGCCTCAGGAGGGGGAAGCAGTACTCTGCCAACACTGTTTACAGTGCGGGTGGGGAGCTGTTGACCTCGACTGGGGACATTGTCGGGCGGTGGAAGGAATACTTTGAGGATCTCCTCAATCCCACCGTCATGTCTTCCACTGAGGAGACTGAGGCTGATGACTCAGAGGTGGACTCGTCCATTACCCAAGCCGAAGTCACTGAGGTGGTTTGCAAGCTCCTTGGTGGCAAGGCACCGGGGGTGGATGAGATCCGCCCTGAGTATCTCAAGTCTCTGGATGTTGTGGGGCTGTCTTGGTTGACACGCCTCTGCAACATCGCGTGGCGGTCAGGGACAGTGCCTCTGGAGTGGCAGACTGGGGTGGTGGTCCCTCTTTTTAAGAAAGGGGACCGGAGAGTGTGCCCCAATTATAGGGGAATCACACTTCTCAGCCTCCCAGGGAAGGTTTACTCCAGGGTACTGGAGAGGAGAATTCGACCGATAGTCGAACCTCGGATCCAGGAGGAACAATGCGGTTTTCGTCCTGGTCGCGGAACACTGGACCAGCTCTATACCCTTCATAGGATGCTCGAGGGTTCATGGGAGTTTGCCCAACCAGTCCACATGTGCTTTGTGGATCTGGAGAAGGCATTCGACCGTGTCCCCCGTAGTATTCTGTGGGGGGTGCTTCGGGAGTATGGGGTTCGGGGCTCTTTGCTAAGGGCTGTCCGGTCCCTGTACGAACGGAGCAGGAGTCTGGTTCGCATTGCCGGCAGTAAGTCAGACCTGTTCCCAGTGCATGTTGGACTCCGGCAGGGCTGCCCTTTGTCACCGGTTCTGTTCATAATTTTTATGGACAGAATTTCTAGGCGCAGCCAGGGGCCAGAAGGAATCCTGTTTGGGAACCACAGGATTTCATCTCTGCTTTTTGCGGATGATGTTGTCCTGTTGGCTTCTTCAAACCAGGACCTTCAGCATGCACTGGGGCGGTTTGCAGTCGAGTGTGAAGCGGCTGGGATGAGAATCAGCACCTCCAAGTCCGAGGCCATGGTTCTCGACCGGAAAAGGGTGGCTTGCCCTCTCCAGGTTGGTGGAGAAGTTCTGCCTCAAGTGGAGGAGTTTAAGTATCTCGGGATCTTGTTCACGAGTGAGGGAAGGATGGAGCGTGAGATCGACAGGCGGATCGGTGCAGCCTCCGCAGTGATGCGGTCGCTTTACCGGTCCGTTGTGGTGAAGAAGGAGCTGAGCCAAAAGGCGAAGCTCTCAATTTACCGGTCGATCTACGTTCCGACTCTCACCTATGGTCATGAGCTTTGGGTAATGACCGAAAGGACAAGATCGCGGATACAAGCGGCCGAAATGAGTTTCCTTCGCAGGGTGGCTGGGCGCTCCCTTAGAGATAGGGTGAGAAGCACAGTCACTCGGGAGGAGCTCGGAGTAGAGCCGCTGCTGCTCCACATCGAGAGGAATCAGCTGAGGTGGCTCGGGCATCTTTTTCGGATGCCTCCTGGACGCCTCCCTGGGGAGGTGTTCCAGGCATGTCCCCCCGGGAGGAGGCCCCGGGGAAGACCCAGGACACGCTGGAGGGACTATGTCTCTCGGCTGGCCTGGGAACGCCTCGGTGTTCTTCCCGAGGAGCTGGCTGAGGTGTCTGGGGAAAGGGAAGTTTGGGCTTCCCTGCTTAGACTGCTGCCTCCGCGACCCGGTCCCGGATAAAGCGGAAGAAGACGAGACGAGACGAGACGAGACGAGAGAAGAAGAAGAAGAAAAAAATAAATAAATAATAGTGAACTCTTACAAGATCAATAGGGCCTTCGCCCATTCGGGCTCGGGCCCTAATAATAATAATAATAATAATAATATAAACTTTAATACAGACTCAAGGCCCACAAAACAGACATTACATTACATACAGCAAAAACATTACATAAATATGTAAAAAAGGAAGAACAAAAAAGCTGAAAAAGGCACTCATGCCAATGTTCCCAGATCTTAGAGGTATACTTAACAGAGCTACGACCTGGATCTGTCATCAGAACAATTATCTCATTTGTAGAGCGGTCCAGCCTGCTCATAAACTTAAAGGTGAGGTTCCTCAACAGTGCCATGAATGTGGTTAGTCCCAGTTTACAGAAAAGGTCACTGGCTCTGGTGCTCCTTGGTTTTTTTCAGGAGTATCCTAAGACAGTCATTATACACCATCTTCAACTTACGCAAGCTCTCCTTCTTGTACTTCACCCAGAGTGGAGCTGTATAAAGAGGGGGGCAGTAGGCGCTAAACAGGTTTACCTTAACATCAACAGAACAGTGCTGAAATTTTCTGACCAGCATGTTAGCTTGTACATAGAGCAATCTCCTCTGTCTACTCATGTCAGCATCGTCCTCCAATGTATCAGTAATAATGTGCCCCAAGTACTTAGTAGAATTGGACACCCCCAGCTCTTCCCCTGATAGATAAAAAGTAGGGAACTTAATTTCTATGTCATCCTTGGTCCTACAAACCATTACCACACTCTTCTTAGCATTATACTTAATGTCAAACTCCACCCCAAAATTAGAACAGATGTTAAACAGCCATTGAAACCCACTGCTACTGGAGGATAGAATGGTAAGGTCATCTGCATATAGAAAATGATTAATCAAGGTATCGCCTACCATACACCCTGTCCGGCACCCCCCCCCCAACTGCCTAGACAGGTCATCCATATAAACATTGAATAGGGCTGGGGATAGAATTCCCCCCTGCCATACCCCATTACCTACTTTAAAAGGGGTGGAAAAGATGCTCCCCCATTTAACTTGCATACTTTGGTTAGCATACCAATAAACCAGCATGCGTACTAAGCTACTGGGCACACCCCTATACTTGAGCTTGTTAAACAGCTTAAAGATCTGATGACATGAACATGACTCTATGCAATTTCTTAAATAAACTATACAACATGGCAAACATGTTAGATTTCTGTTATAATTACGTGAAAAGAAGCTGTTGTTACGCGAATATCCAACTTTTAATTGCACAGCGCAAGAAAACTGGGTCCGTGGCTCGTGGCCATGCTGTGACGTCAGCGGAAGAACACGCTGCGGTTCACTGGCTGTTCTACTCTGGTTCTACTCAATGGAAATGGCAGCTGGCATCACAGTTCTGAACAAAAGAACAACCAAATACTGGTACTTTAAGCAGTGATCATGATGGCATGATTTTATCTGATTTTAAATAAATGAGATTGATAATAATGTGAATGTTCACAACTAGTACATACAAACTCTGCAGCTTCTGATTCAGCAGCTGCGTCATACTCCGCAAAAACATCAGCAAGAACCTACAATATAAATGGAAATGCAATACACTAAGCTCAAATGATTTTTGGAAAGTATAATTTCTAAGGGGCCGTTCACAATTATCAATATTTTCATGAGTGTACAAAACGTATGCTGGGGGGAGGGGGTTAATCAGCCATGTACGCTTTTAAAATAGTTATAAAAATGTCGATCCCTCTTTGTATCAACGGCTATACCTCCTTGTATTGATGGCTCTTGATCCGTGGCTATCTCAAGAGAAGATCGTCAATACAGCCCTATCTCACTCCAATGGCTCTAATTGCCGTGTTTGTACACAGCATGAATGCACAATACAGACGGGCGTCCGACGGTGGCGCTGGCTGATACACACGTTCTGACGTTGCAGAACAATGGCGTCCCAGTGTGAGTGGTTCAATGAGCTGGAGATTTATCTGAAAAATAGGCCAGACACAATACATCGGTCCCCGAACAATGAATACTGCCACTTCATCAATGTGTTCCATTTCGTCAACCACAATTTAAAATGGTCTGAGGCAGTCAGCGCTGGACAAAACCTTTGGAAAAGGTTGAAAACTGATGGTCTGAATGCCAGCCGATGTGCACTGTATCAACAAGGGCGTGAAAGGATGGAAAAACTCAAAGTGCGGCCAAAGAAAACTATTGTGGACCTATTTCAAAAGGTTAGTTTGACTTTTCTTTGCTTCTGAGGGTAATTTTGGAAGGCTGGCCACGTCAGTGTGGAAAGCTACTGCGTGTAGCTAGGCCGTAGCTAGTAGAGATGCGCGGATGGCGGTTGCAGCCGCGGAGTCCGCAGATAATCCGCGGATCGGGCGGGTGAACTAGCGAAAAATAAAAATTTAATTAAATTTGGGCGGGTGGCGGTTGAAGCACTGAAATAAATAACAAATATTGAATTTGTGGATGAAGTAGGGGAGTATTCCTCCACAAACTTCCATATCGATGGATCAGCAGAAGAAACTCATCGAGGCTCCAATTGGCGGATGGTGGGCGGGCTCGGTTTTGAAAATTGGTGAAAAAACGTTTGTGCAAATGGATAGCGGGCGGATAGTGGTTTTGTGAGGCGGTTGCAGATGAAAAAATAACCCATCCACGCATCTCTAGTAGCTAGGCCTATGTGCACTGTATGTACTGGTACATGTGTAGTGCATTCTATGGATATACATGATGCATGATTGCGTTCTACTACTACAACATAATCTGTACAATGTCATGGACTATTCAAGCACTGTGTATTATGGGATCTTTTTTTAATACAGAAAAATCAACATTTTATTTCGTACACTTTGGGGAGGGGGGGAGGGGGGTGGTTAAAAAGTGTATGTTTTGTACACTCATGAAAATGTTGACAATTGTGAACGGCCCCTAATTTTTCTACATATTCTTGAAGTCGGTCATCGGGGTACTTGCTACCATTCCCTAACAATGCATGGCAAAGGGTAAAGTGTAGTGTTGCTACGAGTACTTGCTAAAGCCTCCGGTGGAAGATCCTCGATGTGCTGATAAGACATACAGTTCTATATAACACACAAGTGTCACGATAATCACAAAACAGATGCAAATTGTTAAAATACCTAATTTTTAAGCAATCATGTGTTGATCTCTTCTGAATAGAATCTATGATAGCCTACCCTCTTTACCCTTTGCCTCTCGTTGCTAGGCGGCAGTTACATGAAAGCCGCAAGCTTTCACAAGCAAATACATTACTGATATCACGCCGACTTTATGATTACATTTATGATTATCATGAATGTGTACTCTATGATGTGTACTCTATGAGCGCTCTGGAGAGAGTGACTTCCAAGATGGCCGCGCAGACCGCAGTGTTACTATTTTTAGCATCATCTCGGAGCACTCTATGGCTCTACGTACCTTTATCTTATGTCGTTTCACAACACATGTTCTGACAGGAGGACTGTCTTTGGAGGAGTCGCCTTGTCCCAGGCGACTGCTGGATCCGGCATAGCTACTAGTAGACCCCCTCCGGAATACTGTAGGCACTGCTGATGGTAGTAACACACGTTTGTGCTGAACTGCACACCCACGAGATTCTTTTAAGCTGGGAAGGGTGTCAAAACAATCCAAATCGAAGTGTTCAGAGCACAGGATGGATGTTGGTGAGGGCTCCCACTTGTCACGAGTGTGCCTGACTTGCTTCACCCACTTTGCATGCACCTCGGGATCTCTGGGAAACTTGAATAAACTTACCCCATCATTGTGGGTTTTGGAGCAAAAGCCGGCAACACAACGCGAAGGCATAATAACTATATATACACACACACTGTGTATATATATATATATATATATATATATATATATATATATATATATATATATATAATAATGTATAATAATAATACTAATAATGACAAACTGAACACCTGTCGCATCAACAACAAACTGGTAAGTGAAGAGGAAGATTCTTTCGATGACGTCATATAGCCCCTCCTCCTCATTCGTCTCCTGGGTGCTGCAGCCCCGTCAAATTTGCCCAAATAGCCACGTTTTTTATCATAACTTGTAAAATAGGCGCCTTCGTGAATTAATATATGGATCATCGGGAATTACTTTTTATGTTATAAAACATCGCCAAAGATGTCAAAAACGTGTCATCAGATCTTTAAAGTGGTTAACACGGTCAAAGGCTTTAGATGCATCTATAAAACCTATCAGCATAGTGGAACCCTGTCTTCTATATGCCTCAATGACCTCTTTCAAAGCATAAATACATTGGTCAGTATTATGCCTGAGCTTAAATCCAAACTGACTGTCAGTGGTGGTTATATAACCATGTAACCTGTCCAAGATCAATCTTTCTAGCCCTTTAGAAAGAGTGCTGGCAAGTGCTATAGGTCTATAATTATCAATACTACCAACTTCACCAGCCTTATCTTTAATAACTGGGACTAGAATTACTGACATCATGGAGTCTGGCAATGTACCATGAGTCACCAGCCCAGTAAAACATATAGACAGCAGCACTGCCTGCCTTGAGCCAGCTAACTTTAAATGCTCTGCTGTTATATTGTCCAGGCCACTAGCTTTTTTGTCTGCAAGTTGCCCTATGGCATTAAGAACATCATTGGTGTGGAAATAAATATTTTCCTCTTCTATTTTACCAACATGATAAGGCTCACTCCTGATACAGTTAAACAAGGCTGCATAATGCTGCCTCCAGAGGTCAGCTATGTCCTCTGCATCCGTTACCCCTTCTATATTACATGGAACAGCAGTTTTAGCCCTATTAAGGGTTTTTACCTCTTTCCAGAAGTTAGTGATGTCATTTTTTTAGCAAATTGTCAGCCATGGAGTGAGCACTCAATACCTGCTCTTGTTTGCTTATATACCGCAGTGCATATTTATACCTAGCATTCATTTTCTTTTTATATTCCAGCTCTGGCCCCTGCCTGGGCCTACCAGCTATTACCCAGGCCCTATGGGCTTCATTAGCTTCAGCATGATGACTAGCAACAAACTTATTCCACCCTGCCTTGATATTCTTGGCCTTCCTAGAATGAGTGAGCAGTGACTTGCTAGTCCCAAGTAGAGCTCTCACTAGGTCATTGTACATATTACACAAACTTTCTCCATGGGAAGAGTCCTCACAGTTAACATTAGTACAACAAATGGCATTCATGGGCAAATATACCTTTTTCAAAAGATCTTCTTAATTGAAGCAATATTTGAGGACAGCACCATCAGACAGTTTACCCCAATCTATCTTAGCCTCACTGACCTCCTCATTTTTAACCAGCTTGGGTACATTATCCACATTTAATACCATGGCAATAGGAATATGGTCAGAGGTAGCTAACCCATAACAAACCTCAATGCTTTCTAATGAGGCATGAGCATCAACAGTGGATACTATGTGATCTAACCACGAAGTAGTATTCCATGCTTCACTAACGTAAGTATAACTTGAGTCAGGCAAGAGCACTTTACTTGAAATTACCAGGTTAGCGTCATTTGAGAACCTTAACATATGTTTAGCAAACAACTACTTATTATCTGTCAAGTCTGCATTAAAATCACCCAAAACATAGATGCAAGACGAGTTGTTATCTTCAATAAAGGATTCTACAAAAGCAAGCCTACTGACATATTCATCAACATGATCATATGATTTGTATGGAATATATATTAAGAATAATAAAAATATTTCCATTGCAATTAACTTCAAGACCAATGGCCCAGTCCACATTAAGACGCACAACTTTAACCATAGGGTCATATTTCATATTCCATAAAATAGCCACTCCCCCAGCTATCCTACCTCTGACGATTCTCGTACTGAGGTCTGTGGTAGATTCACCCACACCATAGAAGTCTGGGTGCAGGTTATATAATTTATCCAAGTCCTGCTTGGCCAGCCAGCTCTCCTGAATGCACAAGATATCACAATCCTCCAGAAGTGTATCCACAACCAGTCGCCTTGCCTTGTCTGCGGCCGTGTGTCCTACTCGGAGACCACGAGAGTTGTAGGACACCACCAGCATTATGAGTCTGTGTTATTCCCGTTTGGGCTGCTGGTCTCCTCGGTCTCTGCTAACACGCCCGTACAGACTGCAGACGCTCTTGCACCAGGGACTGACAGACCCTCACTCTCTCCCAGGCAGGGCAATCCCCCTCTGATTCTCTCTGGGTGATTCGCCCCACCAGTTGCTCCTCTAGTACGACGAGGTTCGAAGTAACGTCTGACGACTGACCTAGCAGGCCAAAACAGGGGATTATACATTTCCTTCCAGTCATCCCATTCAGCTGTAATGCAAAAGGAGCTATATCTACTGCGTGAAGTCTCTATTTTCCTACACTTCACCTCACGGTTCATCTGTCCTTGTAGAAAGAGACGGAGAGTATCTGCATCAAGGTTCGAATTGAATCTCATAGCAAATGCACTGATCATCTTCGTTTTTACAGTAGACAGTTCCACATTGTTTGTCACCGCAATCCCAGTAATGGCAGTTTTTTTCCGTGTATACCTAACTTGAGTTTTCACAACACAAGATTTAACAGCGTACCGGTGATCAGAGTTCTCTAGAACTGCCTTTCATTTGCAGCCATCCCTCACCACAGTACTCCAGCTAGTATGTTCAATCTTCCCCAGAGCTGTTTCACTCCAGGGAGTGGGGGACAAGTCCAGGGATTCACCCTCATTCGTATGCTCCTTGTCCCGTCGTAGGTCTTTATAGGCAGTAAGGGGAGATCCCCCTGGCTTAACCACTATCTCCGCCACAGCCAAGCTTGGGCCCAAATCAGACTTATTGCCCGCTGGGCCCGCTTCAGCAGGCCGCAGAGGAGTACGCATAATCAGGTGGCTTTCCTTTGAGGAGATGTCATTACCATGCCCCACATCAATCGCGTTGGAGTTTTCCACCGCCACCAAATGCTGGTTAAGGGAGTCAGATACCTCCAGCAGTTTTTCACATGCAGTCACCTGTGAAGTAAGGGAAGTCTTTAAAAGTTCAATGTCAGTATTAATCTGAAAATTCTTCCAAGTAGCACAGAAACATCAACATGTTTGAATGAGATGGGAGGCAGTTCGTCAATGTAATGGGACACAAATCATGGTAGCGCCCCTTTCTCCTTAAATACAGGCAAACACATTTTGATGTAGATTTCATCTTTCTTCTCTCCTCTTTGAGAGGTCCAGCATTTGCTATCAGGAAACAACTCAGCCATTACGGCTTTGGAGTCTTCAATCTGTTGCAAAACGAAACTGGACTTGACAATCTTAACAATATTGTCTTGGTCAAGAGTTCTCGACTTAATCAAGAGAAAGTTCAGCAGTTCATCTTCAACTATTGTTTCCCCATTCGTGGTGTGATAAATCATAGGTTTAATGTGGGCAAACGCACCCACATCACAGCAACGCTTCAATTCCGCACTCTCCGCCATCTAGCCCATCAG
This sequence comes from Neoarius graeffei, assembly GCF_027579695.1. Classification (NCBI taxonomy): domain Eukaryota; kingdom Metazoa; phylum Chordata; class Actinopteri; order Siluriformes; family Ariidae; genus Neoarius; species Neoarius graeffei. The sequence goes on from NC_083579.1 coordinate 28,572,579, forward strand.
ATCAGATTATATATATATATATATATATATATATATATACACGGCACGGTGGTGTAGTGGTTAGCGCTGTCGCCTCACAGCAAGAAGGTCCTGGGTTCGAGCCCCGGGGCCGGCGAGGGCCTTTCTGTGCGGAGTTTGCATGTTCTCCCCGTGTCCACGTGGGTTTCCTCCGGGTGCTCCGGTTTCCCCCACAGTCCAAAGACATGCAGGTTAGGTTAACTGGTGACTCTAAATTGACCGTAGGTGTGAATGTGAGTGTGAATGGTTGTCTGTGTCTATGTGTCAGCCCTGTGATGACCTGGCGACTTGTCCAGGGTGTACCCCGCCTTTCGCCCGTAGTCAGCTGGGATAGGCTCCAGCTTGCCTGCGACCCTGTAGAAGGATAAAGCGGCTAGAGATAATGAATGAACCCTGATTCCAAAAAAGTTGGGACAAAGTACAAATTGTAAATATAAACGGAATGCAATAATTTACAAATCTCAAAAACTGATATTGTATTCGCAATAGAACATAGACAACATATCAAATGTCAAAAGTGAGACATTTTGAAATTTCATGCCAAATATTGACTCATTTGAAATTTCATGACAGCAACACATCTCAAAAAAGTTGGGACAGGGGCAATAAGAGGCTGGAAAAGTTAAAGGTACAAAAAAGGAACAGCTGGAGGACCAAATTGCAACTCATTAGGTCAATTGGCAATAGGTCATTAACATGACTGGGTATAAAAAGAGCATTTTGGAGTGGCAGCGGCTCTCAGAAGTAAAGATGGGAAGAGGATCACCAATCCCCCTAATTATGTGCCGACAAATAGTGGAGCAATATCAGAAAGGAGTTCGACAGTGTAAAATTGCAAAGAGTTTGAACATATCATCATCTACCTTACTTACCTACTGTTAGAATATATGCATAAGCTGCTATGTTCTCGAGCCTGTGTACTAACCTTTTTTTTTAACTGCTGTAACCTTTTGATGAACTTGCTGACAACTATATCTGCACAACTAACCTTTTTTTAACTGCTGTAACCTTTTGATGAACTTGCTGACAACTATGTCTGCATAACTGTTCCTGTTTTGCTGGAGGAAGTGCTAGCCCAATCCAGCTGACAGTGTCATAAGTAACCTATTGCACAATATATAGAATGCTCAAACCTTTCCATATAAGGCTAAACCCAGCTATGTGATATTTGCGACATCTGTATCCTGTCGCCTATAAAAATGTAACCTCTGTTCTTCCCTTTGGAGCATTGCTTCGAATAAACCAGATTTGATTTCATTCGTGTGGTTTGTTCCTCGATGCTCCGGAGCGCTCCTATGACATCGACACATCAGGACAAGAAGTCCCGTTTCTTACAATTTGGTGACCCCGACGTGATACTCCTGATCAGGTAAGACAAGATTTGATTGACTACCTGGTTGGCAGTATCATTGGACGTCGAGTAGCCCCTTAGAGGGGAGAGTGGAACCCCAGTAATGGTACTGGGCAGAGCGCGCTATACAAATTAAGGTTTTGTCGTATGCTCCTCTGTGTCTCTTGTGGCCTTGTCAAAATAAGGGTATTTTAATTATGGGCAGCTCGTTCCCTAAGCCAGCACTAGGCGAAACGCCCAAAGACTGGATGCAACGCTGTGGTTTAACCTATTATGTTGTCCCATACCTGGACAACCTCGGGGGATGGACTGAGGCAAATCCTCAGATCCCGCCCTATCCCCGTAGTGGGACCTTTGATCCTGGATACTTAGCCTCTGCCCACCGTATGATTTATGAAGGGCAGGGCGACCCTGACTGGGATTATCCTTATATGCGAGAAAGCTATGAAAAATGGTATGGAATGAAGGAGGCGTGGGATCAACTAAAAAAGATATATACGCCCAGGCCTGTGCTAAAAGCCATCCCTAAACCTAGATCTAAAACTAAAACACCATATTGCACTAGTTCTAATTCCCTTCCAGATTCTCCCATTGGCCCACCGCCCTATACAGACGAGGGTAAAAAGACACTGCCCACGAGCACTAGCTTTAACCCTCAACCTGCGCCTGTCCCGTCGCTCTATCCTTCTCTAGCTGAGATGAGGATTTCCGTAGAGCCCGGAGCAGATACAGGGACTGAGAAAAAGAAGGCTAGTGTAAAATCGACTTCCAGTAAGAAAAACTCTAGAGGGTCGGGGAATAATGGTGCTGCGGAAAACGACGACAATGAGGAGGAGGAAGGGGAGGAAGGGGACGATGATTGGGATAACCCTGATGATGTAGGTCCGGACGGGGGATCGCGCCCTCCGCCACCGGTCAATACTGCGTGCGTCTGGGTGGCTAAGCGTAACGGCGTCGACATAACTCCCCCATCGCCCTCTGCCCTAAGGGATATTATTAGTCTGTTGCCCTCCCCGGATAAGCCTCTCCTCTTTGTGGATATGCTAGTTAAGGCATCTCGGAATTGCCAATTGACAGGGGCAGACTACCGTTTTATCCTTCAGAGCAAATTAGGCGATATGTATGATGAAGAGCGTCTCCTGGAAGCCGTCCAGGTTTTGAGCACGGATAATGACAAGGTAATCAACCTAGAAGAAATTACCGAACCTGAAGTGAGAGAGGGTGAAAGGAAGAAAAAGGTCAGGCGAGTGATTTCCACCTTTTTCTGGAAGGACAATGAGGGGGCACTCGACAGGTTGCATAAGGAATTGACCGCGTATCTACTGTCACTTAAACAGGCAAATCAAGATCTTTCACAAGTGACGAATTGTAAACAGGAACGGAATGAGTCCACCTCTGTGTTTTGGAACCGTTTTTGTGAAGTATGGCAACATCTGGGAGGATTGGACCTAAATAGAGACGGTGCTAACCCTCTCTTCTTGTCAACCTTTTTGGTCAACTGCCGCCCCGAGATGCAGGGTGTGTTAAAACACCATTGGAGTGACAGGAATAATTTAACCGTCCGCGCTGCCGGAGAAAAGCTGCGTACGATGGAAGGAGATGGTCTTCTGGATGTTAAAATTAATAAGGCTTGTTTGTCCGTTGCCCCGCATCAGGTTTCTGATCAGAGGCGGGGTGGAGGAAGGCGTGAGGGCCCGGCTGGGGGCCAGATTCGAAGGAAGAAAGGCAGGTGTCATTATTGTGGAAAAGAAGGTCATTGGATAAGGGAATGTCACAAGAAGCAGCGGGACGAACAAGGGCGGGATAGGGGTGCAGTCGAAGGTTCACGGGGCTTGCAGTATCAGGAGCAGGTAGTGGAGCCTTATCGTGGCCCTCCTAATGGTGGACAGGCCCCCTACCAATCGCGACAATAGGGGTGCCCGCTGAGCATGGAACCCCTGACCGTTTCTATGTTGCACATCTCTTTCCATTCCCCTGATAATGAGGACCTTCCCATTGTGGTTTTAAATGTAGATGGGGTGGAATACTCATTTCTACTGGACACAGGGGCTACCCTGTCCTCCATGGGGAAAGATTATGAGGGGCCCCTTTCTTCACGGTCTGCTAACTCTGTGGGAATTGATGGGGTTCCCTTCGCTTCCAAATTCACTCCGCTTCTGTCTGTGTCGTGTCCCTCTGACTCCTCACTCTGTTTCTCTCACTCTTTTGTTTTCATGCCTGAATGCCCCTTCAACCTCTTGGGTCGCGATCTCATGAGCTCTCTTGGTTTCTGTATCTCTTTTAGTGGCTCATGCATGACTGTACAAACAGCTGATGACTCCCCCCCAGATGTTGTGGCTCTATCTAGCCTGAAAGTGCCTCATAATATTTTTAACTCTGCCTGTGTGTCTGTGTCTCTTCCCTCCTCCCTAGATTCTCTCCCTTCCTCTCTGTGGGCAGAGCACAAGAACGATGTAGGCTGTGTCACCTGCGCACCTTATGAAGCTACTGTTAAACACCTTAACCCAGTATACATTAAACAGTATGCTCTCTCACCGGCCAAAATGAATGGTATTGACTCTGTTCTCTCCTCCCTTTTACAGCAGGGCGTCGTGGTTCCGTGTGTAAGCTCTTACAATACACCCGTCAATCCAGTGCCCAAACCTGATGGCACCTGGAGGTTCACTCAGGATCTCCGGAAAATAAACGAACTTATCGTCCCTGTGGCGCCGCTGGTGCCGGATGTTCCTTCCCTTATGGCTTCTATCCCACACCATCACACACATTTCTCTGTTGTTGACCTTTGCTCAGCCTTTTTTAGTGTCCCAGTTGAATCACGCACCCAGCCTCTGTTCGCTTTCACACACAGGGGCCAGCAGTACACATGGACAAGGCTGCCACAGGGTTTCATTGACTCCCCCGCGGTCTTTGTGGCCGTGGTCAGAAGCGCACTTGACAACCTCTGCCTTCCCCCAGGTTCCATGGTCCTCCAGTATGCGGACGATCTGCTGGTGTCCGCTGAGAGCCAAACTCTCTGCCAGGAGGCGACGAACGCCCTCTTACTGCTGCTGGCATCCAAGGGTTTCAAGGTATCATGCACTAAACTGCAATACTGTCTGTCTACTGTCTGTTACCTTGGTCATGAACTCTCTCAGGGCTCTAGGAAGCTTACCCAGGACCACATCAAGGTCATTCTGGACACACAACGCCCGGCCACAAAGCATGCTCTGATGTCGTTTCTTGGCCTCATCAACTATTGCAGACAATGGATCCCTGACTGTTCTATCTATGATAAGTGCCTCCGCTCTGCGCTGCGTCACAATGATCCTCTCACTCAGCCGCTGGTCTGGACTGAAGAGATGCTGTCTGCCTTTGCTGCGCTCAAACAGGCCCTCTGCACTGCTCCCGCCCTGGGCCTGCCTAACTATGAACTGCCCTTCCATCTCTACGTCTCTCACCAGGCCGGAACCGCTTCAGGGGTCCTGGCCCAGGAACATGGGGGAGGTATGCGGCCTTGTGCGTTTCTCTCTAAAACTCTTGACACTGTGGCACAGGGTTTGCCTGCTTGTCTACGGGCTGTGGCCGCTTGTGCGCTGATGGTCACAGACGCGGAAAAAATCGTTCTCTCACACCCTCTCATTCTTCACTCGTCCCATCAGGTCTCTCAGATTCTCCGCAATCTTAACACACAACACATGTCCTCCCAACGCCGTTCTGGTTACGAGACCATTTTATTGGCTACTGAGAACCTCACGATTAAGCCTACCTCTTCTCTTGACTCTGTTGCTCATGCTCTTCAACGCTTTCTCAACGCTCAGGACGATTGCGAACCTGTCGACTCTCATGATTGTCTGTCTGCTATTCTACATGACACTAGTATTCGTCCTGATTTGTGTTCCACTCCTCTTGTGTCTGGTGATTCTCTGTTTGTCGACGGCTCATGTTCTAAACCGTCCGATGGTGTGTTCCTCTGTGGTTATGCCGTATGCCGCCTGCCTGATGAAATAGTTGAGGCCTACTCCCTTCCTTTTTCGTCAGCACAGGCTGCCGAGTTGTATGCCCTAACGCGCGCATGCATCCTAGCTCAAGACTTAGATGTCACTATTTACACTGACTCTCGTTACGCCTTTGGCGTGGCGCATGATTTTGGGCGCATCTGGGAATCCCGTGGTTTCACAGCAGCTGATGGAAAACCTATCTCTCATTCATCCTTGGTTCAGGGCTTGATCACGGCATGTCATCTGCCCAAAACATTAGCTATAGTCAAGACGCGCGCACACTCCACCGGGGATACGTTTGAAATAAGGGGAAATTCCTTAGCCGATCGTACCGCCAAACAGGCCGCGGCCTCTCTTCCGCTTCCACCTTTTTTAAATATGGCTCTTGTCTCTACCAGTCATATGGTCAGTGCCATTTTGCCTGACATAGATCTAAAAACTGTGCAGGCTTCCTCCTCCGTCTCAGATAACCAGTTTTGGGATTCCCAACAGGCACAGGAAAAAGATGGTTTCTGGATTGATGCGCAGGGCCGTCTCTGTTTGCCACGACACTGCATCCCTTTCCTCGTCCGCGAATTTCATGGTCCCACTCATCGCGGCCGAAGAGGGGTAGTAGAGGATCTGGAAAAAACATTTTGTATCAATAATTTGCACAAGGACGTACACAATATCTTGGATAAATGTTTGACGTGCGCCCAGAATAATCTATCTAAACCAGGCGCGGTACATCAGCACCTTCCTACGCCCGACATGCCTTTCCAAGAATGGCAGGTAGATTTCACCCACATGCCGAAACAGGGACCGTTCAAATACCTTTTGGTCATGGTTGACAAATTTTCATGCTGGATAGAAGCTTTTCCCTGCAGCAAGGAAGATACTCGGACAGTGGTGTTAAAATTGACAGACGAAATTATCCCGCGGTATGGTCTCCCTGTAGGAATCGATTCAGATAAAGGAATGCCTTTCACAGCTAAAGTGACTCAGTTGCTGTGCAGAGAACTGAAAATAAATTGGCGCTTCCATATTCCATACCACCCACAGTCTTCAGGGATCGTGGAAAGAGCTAACCGTACGATTAAGGGAAAAATCCGAAAAGCCATGCAGGATACCGGTTCCAAGAACTGGCTGCAGGTCTTACCTCTAGTGCTCGCTGACATGCGTATGACGTCACAAACTGCCCTCGATCACCTCTCGCCGTACGAAGTAGTTATGGCACGGTCGTTTCCCTTACCCTGGCGCCGGGGGATGCAGGCTGTGGGAACGAGCGACCTCGATGTGCACCTCAGTGAGTACTCTGCGGGTCTCGTCAGGGCATTGGATGAATATTGGACATGTGTCAATTCAAAAAAGCCACTCATTCCAAAAGAAAACACACACCCTTTTGAGGTTGGGGATCGGGTTCTGGTCAAAAAGTTTGCAAAATTGAACACCCCCTTGGGGGAAACACCCTACAGTGAGCCCGCAGAGGTAGTTGCTGTAACCCGCACGGCTGTGCTAACTGATCTCTTTCCACAGTGGATCCATGCGGGACGATTGAAGAAGGCTCCCAATTAATAGCTAATAGTATTGTGAATGCCCAACAGGTTTTTGTGTTTCAGTGATCTGCCAAGACAATAGCTGACGGCCTTTTCAGGGATCGCCTCTGCCAGCATCTGGAGAAATCCGGTTTCGGCTGACCTACAAAGAGGGGATAGTCGGTGAGTCCCGTGGAGGTCACCCATGAGTTCCTGGCCAAAGCCTGCCAACACATCAAAGAGAAAGGCGAGAAGAAACCTCTCCTAGAACAACGTAGGAAACAGAAACATAGCCAGTGACCAGTATGGCTATCCTACTCTTCATCCTCATCACGCTTGGGGCAGGGCTACCCGCACAAGCGTTTCCACACGATAATGTATTTTGGCAATTTGCAAACTGGACTGCCAGAGAACATACTAACGAGTCATGTTATGTCTGTCATATTTTGCCCACTAGTAGTTCCACCAACTCCTTAAAGCCTTCGCACAACAATGATTCTACTACCCTGACTGCTATATCTCGTGGGTGCATATCTAGTCGATGCATATCCGCCTCCCTCAAGCCTAGTACCTTTACCACTAACTTCATGACCACCAATCTAACCCACCAAGAATACCTGAGTAGACAGGGAGATCGATGGTGTCAGGCGTCTTCTGGCACGGGTAGTGCTAGCAGAACCAGATGTCTCAAAATTTTAAGAGACACTTATAAAGATGCGAAGCCTGAAGGGTTCAAATCATTTTCACCCCCGGGATTTATGTTCAAATACTGTTTTAAAGGAACAGGGAACGTGTTTTTAGGGCACATTGCTACTAGCCACTGCCAAACTATCTATGAACCCTATACTTTCAACGGATCCTGTCCTTCCGGGAACTGCTCTGCCATAGCCCCCAGTAACAGAGGAACTGTGGTATATGACCTCGACTGGTATTGGGTGTGTGGAGAAAACATGTACCTGTTCCTCCCGGCCTTCTAGGAAGGAATCTGCGCCCTAACTCAGTTTAATAGTTCTGTTATTCTCGTCACTACAAACCCAACGGGGACCCAGCATCATCATAGGTCCAAACGATCCACCACAGACGATTCATTCCCACCACCCGAGCATCAGCTAGAAAGTAAATGGAATAAGTTTTGGCAATCATTGGTCCCACAGTATGGACTGACTCAAGTGTGGAATCAATTAGAAGTCACTCACTATCGTCTCGCCACATACGTTAATGTCACCAACGCCGCCATGGAAGGCGTCCGAACCGAACTAACCGCCCTTCGTCTAACCACCGTACAGAACCGGATGGCACTAGATATATTGTTGGCCAAGGAGGGTGGGGTGTGCGCCATGGTAGGGGATATGTGCTGCACGTATGTCCCGGCCAATGACGAAGAGCATGGGATAATTGCAACCAAGGTCGAGAAAATGCGAAAGGTGGCCCGAGAGTTAAAGCTAGACGAATATGGTGGACCTGACTGGGGGTGGGGATTTTTCCACTCCCTCTTTGGCTTCCTCACGCCATATGTGTCTATGATCATTCCAGTAGTCCTTGTCCTCTTACTAATATGTATCCTCGGGCCCTGTGTATTCCGTTGCCTAATGGACCGCGTGTATGCTACGACCACGGCCTTTTCTGAACCTGGATATATGGCATTAAGGCAAAGAGTAGATACCCCTGTATAACGTTATACTTAAATAAGTATTGAAGTATAAAAGAGGGGATTGTTAGAATATATGCATAAGCTGCTATGTTCTCGAGCCTGTGTACTAACCTTTTTTTTAACTGCTGTAACCTTTTGATGAACTTGCTGACAACTATGTCTGCACAACTAACCTTTTTTTAACTGCTGTAACCTTTTGATGAACTTGCTGACAACTATGTCTGCACAACTGTTCCTGTTTTGCTGGAGGAAGTGCTAGCCCAATCCAGCTGACAGTGTCATAAGTAACCTATTGCACAATATATAGAATGCTCAAACCTTTCCATATAAGGCTAAACCCAGCTATGTGATATTTGCAACATCTGTATCCTGTCGCCTATAAAAATGTAACCTCTGTTCTTCCCTTTGGAGCATTGCTTCGAATAAACCAGATTTGATTTCATTCGTGTGGTTTGTTCCTCGATGCTCCGGAGCGCTCCTATGACATCGACACATCAGGACACAGACGGGCCGTAAGAAGTCCCGTTTCTTACACCTACCTTACCTCGCCTCTTCGTGCTTAGTTACGCATAAGGCCGCCACACGATTCCTCCAATCATTTCTGTCCTTAGCAAGAACCCGGACCTTCTCCCACGACCTCCAGCCTGCTTCATCCCTCTCCTTTTCAATCGTCCGTCGCCATGTTGTTTTAGGCCTGCCAACTTTTCGTCGCCCTTCGGGAGTCCACGTCAGCGCTGTGACACAATGGTGATCTCTGTCCATTCTCAACACATGGCCAATCCATCTCCACCTCCTCTGTTTGACAAGGTCACTTAACCTATCGCATCCACATATTTCATTTAGTTCCATCTTGGAGATTATGTACGGCCAATGTGTGCCCAGGATTCTTTTTAGGCACTTGTACTGGAAGGAATCCAGTCCGCCAGGTTGGTTTTCCAAGTTTCACATCTGTATAGCAGCACGGGTTTGACTAGTGTGTTGTACAGTCGGATCTTGGTTTTTCTACTGATTTTCTTGGACCCCCAAACTTTCCTCAGCCTTCCAAACGTCGCCTTCACTTTCCCTAACCTTCTCTCTATATCCTTATCAGCACCTCCACTGTCGCTCACCGTAGCACCAAGATAAACAAATTCTTGGACTTCCCATATCTCCTCATTATTACCAAATTTAATCCTCCTACTTGGATCTTTACTGTTAATCTTGAGGACCTCGGTTTTCTTCCTACTGATCCGCAGGCCTATCGTGCTTGCTGTGTCAGACAACTTGGTTGTTTTCCTCTGCATTTGGGCTGCTGTAGTTGACACTAGTGCAATATCATCAGCGAAGTCAAGATCTTCAAGCTGACTAGTCATCTTCCACCATATGCCGGTATTTGCACCTGCTGTTACTTGATGCATTACCCAGTCGATAGCTAAGATGAAGAGGAACCCTGACATCACACAGCCTTGCTTCACTCCAGTCTTAACTTGGAACCACTCGGACGTTAGACCATTGTTGAGGACAGCACACTCGGCATTGTTGTACAGTAGCTTGACGATGTTAATTAATTTCTCTGGTATTCCATACGCTCTTATGATGATCCAGAGGCTCTTTTGGTGCAGCGAGTCGAAGGCCTTTTCAAAGTCAATGAAGTTGACTAACAGTGGAGACTGCCATTCACATGCCTGCTCTATGATGTTCCGCAGTATAAAGATTTGTTCAGTGGTATTTCGCCCCTCCAGGAACCCTGCTTGCTCGGGTCTCAGTCGCGTGATTGTTCCTTCCTTCATTCGCCCGACGATAATCTTGCCAAACACCTTGCTGGCAATAACCAGCAGAGTAATGCCTCTCCAGTTGTTGCAGTCGCCTAGGTCGCCTTTCTTTGGTATCTTTACAATTAATCCTTTAAGCCACTCGTCCGGTACCAATCCCCCTCCCAGATGATTAGGATTAACTCGTGTAGTTTTCGAGCAGATGTTTCTAAGTCTGCCTTCAGGAGCTCAGCTACAACATTGTCAACGCCACCTGCCTTTCCTTCCCTAAGAGATAGAATTCCGAGCCTCACTTCTTCCAAACTAATTGGGTCTGTGCTTATGCTTTCAATAATGGCTATAGTGACAGTTGAATCTTCCATGGGACTCTCGGGTGGATCGCGATTTAGGACTTCTTCAAAATGCTCTTTCCATCTCATCAACCTCTGACTTTCTTTAGTTATGATGTTGTTTGACTTATCCTTGACTGCAGCATTACTGTGACGCTTATCATTGCAAATTCCGTTTATGGTTTCATACAGAGTCTTCATATTTCCTTGGTCAGCTACCCTTTGAGCCAGATCCATCTGATTTTCTAACCAAGCACTCTTGTCGGCTCTAATGCTTGACTTGACTTCTTTGTCCTTCACTCTATACTTTTCCCTCAACTGTTGTTGTAGTCTCACAGACTTGGCTCCTTCTAGTTGCTGTTTAACTTGCTTCCTTTCTTCGATGTGTGACCAAGATCTTTCACTTATCCATGGTTTACTCTTCCTCTTTTTAAGACCTAGGATGTTTTTGGCCGTTGATGTGTGTGCATCCCTGTACCGCTCCCATCTTGTATTTATATCCGATTCTTCTTCATCTGTGGCCTCTAATACTGCAAAGCTGTTACGAAGCTCCACGGAGAATTGTTTCCTGATTTTCGGGTCCTTTAACTTGCTGACTTCGTATCTAATTCGTGAATTGAGTGGCTTAATGGTCTTCTTTAGCTTCAGCTTGATTTTAGTTCTAACCAGTTGGTGGTCAGAAACAATATCAGCTCCTCGCATAGCCCTCGTGTCGAGAACAGATCTTCTAAAATGCTTATTGACAAGAACATGGTCAATCTGGTTGTGAGTTCGCCCGTCCGGTGATGTCCAGGTAGTTTTGTGGATATCTCTGTGCAGGAATATGGTGCCGGTTATCACTAAGCTGTTCATTTTGCAGAAGTCAACCAGCTTCTCTCCGTTTCTATTAATCTCTCCAATTCCATGGGCCCCCATGACTTCCTCCTTGTTACTATTCGCTGCCCCGACCTTGGCATTCAGATCTCCACTTATGATGAGCATATCGTGCTTTCTTACCTTCTGTAGTACACTCTGTAGTTGTTCATAGAATTCATCTACTTCTTCTTCCTCAGCTTCCATTGTTGGTGCGTATACATGAATGACAGTAAGTTTAATAAACTTGGAGTGAAATCGTGCCTTGATAATACGCTCGTTTACTGGTACGCACTCAATCAACACTGACTCTGCTTGCTTGGACATCATTATGGCAACCCCAGCTCGATGGAATCCATCATCCCTTTCCAAGTAGATTACTGTTTCCCCTGAGGTGAGCCTCATCTTTCCAAAGCCAGTCCATCTGCATTCACTGATTCCTAATAAGTCTATGTTATACTCTCGCATTTCTTTGGCAACCTGTGCTGCCTTGCCAACAGCGTACATAGTGCGTACATTCCAGCTCCCGATGGCCAATACTTTCTTGGGTTTCAGAAGTGACATCTTTGATTGACGGGCTTCTGAATAGCTTTCACCAGCCAATGTCATATTGCACTGATAGTCCATAAAACAAAAATTGTTGTCTGGAGGTACCTGGCTAGCCTCTTCTTCCTGCCCATAACTTACTTGAATAGTGTGTCTGGTTTCCGTAATGTGGTTTCTTTTACAGGGATGGGTCATTGGCCCATCGCCCAACCCCCAACCTGGAGGGCCAGGTGTTGCAGTTCGTCTGGCCTTTCACCTGGAACCTGCCCAGCAAGGTTGAACCTACCAGGGGCCAAGGCCCCAGCTGATATACCTCCCAGGATCCTTAAGGCGCACAAACCTCCCCACCACTATAAGGCGCAACACATAGGGAGGATATCATCATCTACAGTGCATAATATCATCAAAAGATTCAGAGAATCTGGAAGAAACTCTGTGCATAAAGGTCAAGGCTGGAAAACCATACTGGGTGCCTGTGATCTTCGGGCCATTAGACGGCACTGCATCACATACAGGCATGCTTCTGTATTGGAAATCACAAAATGGGCTCAGAAATATTTCCAGAGAACATTATCTGTGAACACAATTCACCGTGCCATCCGCCGTTGCCAGCTAAAACTCTATAGTTCAAAGAAGAAGCTGTATCTAAACATGATCCAGAAGCGCAGATGTCTTCTCTGGGCCAAGGCTCATTTAAAATGGACTGTGGCAAAGTGGAAAACTGTTCTGTGGTCAGACAAATCAAAATTTGAAGTTCTTTATGGAAATTAGAGACGCCGTGTCATTCGGACTAAAGAGGAGAAGGACGACCCAAGTTATTATCAGCGCTCAGTTCAGAAGCCTGCATCTCTGATGGTATGGGATTGCATTAGTGCATGTGGCATGGGCAGCTTACACATCTGGAAAGACACCATCAATGCTGAAAGGTATATCCAGGTTCTAGAGCAACATATGCTCCCATCCAGACAACGTCTCTTTCAGGGAAGACCTTGCATTTTCCAACATGACAATGCCAAACCACATACTGCATCAATTACAGCATCATGGCTGCATAGAAGAAGGGTCCGGGTACTGAACTGGCCAGCCTGCAGTCCAGATCTTTCACCCATAGAAAACATTTGGTGCGTCATAAAACCAAAAATACGACAAAAAAGACCTAAGACAGTTGAGCAACTAAAATCCTACATTAGACAAGAATGGGTTAGCATTCTGTGGCAGCGGGGGCATGGCCAAGCAGCAGTCTGTGAATGGAGGGCAGGGTCGGGGAAGGTAAGTGGCTAAGTCATTCCACCTGCTGTCAATTAGTGTGTGTGTGTGTGTGTGTGTCACTTTTTGTTACAGGGACAGAGCATAAAAGGAGAGAGAGAGCAGAGGAAGGGAGCTCTCTCCCTAACCACAATGCATGTGTGTGTGAGTGAGCAAGTAAATGAATGAATGAATGATAGATAAAAAGGAAGCTGAAAAGCTCAATAAAGTTTGGATAAACATCAACTCTCGCCTGCCATGCTTCTGTGCTGCACCCACATCAGGAAGTGTTACAGTGGTGCCGAAACCCAGGAGTACAGAAGAGAACCACCCCATGGAGTCCCTGCCATTCGAAGAGCTCATCCTTGCCCTCGCAACCGCCCAGCAGAACCAGCATCAAGCACTGATCGCCCTCCGAAAGGAGCAGGAGCAACGCTTCGAAGCCTTGATGCTGGCCTGGCAGGAAGCTCGCCAAGCGTTCCGGCACCGGCTCGCGTCAGCAGGGGCGTCAACCACCGCTGACACCACCCTCACAAAGATGGGACCACAGGACAATCCGGAACCGTTCCTCGCTCTTTTCGAGCAAGCAACCAAGGCGTGGGGGTGGCCACTGGAGCAGAGCGCGGCACACCTTCTCCTGCTCCTGACTGGCGAGATGAAGCTCGCAGCGCAGCAGCTCCCTGCTGACAGCCGCTGGTCTACGCTGACCTGACAAAAGCCATCCTGCAGCGGCTCGGCTGCTCCCCGGAGCAACATCGCCAGTGCTTCCGGACGCTGGCATTGGAGGAAGTTGGCCAGCCATTTGCATTCGGCCAGCAACTCCGGGATGCCTGCCGGTGGTGGCTGAGGGCGGAAAACCGCGACGCTGACAGAATCGTTGATCTGGTGCCACTGGAGCAGTTTGTCTTTCAACTTCCGGAAGGAATGGCGGAATGGGTCCAGTGTCATCACCCGGTGTCGCTGGAGTGAGCCATCAAGCTGGCGGAGGACCATCTAGAGGCTGCTCCGACGGCAGGCAGACGAGGCATCTCCCCTTGCTTCTCTTCTCTCTCTCTCTCTTTTCTCCCCCTGTCTCTCATCCCCCTCCCCACTCCGTTCCCCTGCCACGTAGGTGGTGGCTGGCCCCTACTCCAGCCGGCCTGTCGCACCCGTGGTGTCCTCCCCTCTCCCTCTCCTGTGTCTTTATTGTCTCCCCCTCAGGTGAGTGACACCCATAACACCAGTGCAGAGGGAAAGCCTGGGCCGGTGTGCTGGTGTGGCGGGGAATCGGAGCATCTCCGAGGCCAGAGCTCCGCAAGGGAGGTGGGTGCTGTAATCTGGATCCCCAATGCACCAGAAACCGCCCCCAAGCAGGCCAGAAAGTATCTCATACCGGTGAGTATCCAAGGGGCTACATATCATGCTTTGGTGGATTCCGGTTGCAATCAGACCTCAATTCACCAATGCCTGGTGCAAGGTGAGGTATTGGGGGAAGCACAAGTGGTGAAAGTATTGTGTGTGCACAGGGATGTTCACCATTACCCTCTAGTGTCTGTCCAAATTCTATTCTGGGGCCAAATGCATAGAATAAAGGCGGCGGTTAGTCCCCGTCTCACCCACTCATTGATTTTGGGTACTGATTGGCCAGGATTTAAAAACCTAATTGAATATTTAACACACAGTGGGTCCTGCACTAGTAGGTCATGGGAAGGTCCTGGTGTGGCGTTGACTGGAGAAGCTGTCGCAAGCCGTCTACATCAACACCATGACAGAGTGAGGAGCAGCCTGCTCCTCCTCCCTCTCTCAGGGATTCCCTTGGGGATTTCCTGTTAGAGCAGTTGCGAGACGAGACTCTGCGGCATGCGTTTGACCAAGTGAGAGTAATCGATGGTCAAATTCTTCAGCCAAGCGCAGCACTGACCTTCCCCTATTTTGCCATTATTAAAGATAAATTGTACCGAGTGATGCAGGACACTCAAACCAAGGAACAAATAACCCAGTTGTTAATCGCAAAGAGCCGTAGGGAACTCGTGTTCCATGTGGCTCACTTTAGTCCCATGGCTGGACACTTGGGGCAAGATAAAACACTAGCCTGAATAATGGCCCGATTCTATTGGCCAGGGATTCGCGGGGATGTTCATCGGTGGTGTGCGGCATGCCATGAATGCCAATTAGTAAATCCCGCAGCCACTCCAAAAGCGCCTTTGCACCCTCTTCCTCTAATCGAGACCCCGTTTGAGTGAATTGGGATGGATCTCGTTGGGCCATTAAATCGGTCAGCATGGGGATATCGCTTTATTTTAGTTCTAGTTGACTATGCAATGCGATATCTGGAAGCAGTGCCTCTCTGCAATATCTCAGCATGCAGTATTGCGGAAGCACTCTTCCGCTTTATCTCCCGGGTCAGGATCCCGAAAGAAATCCTCACAGATCAAGGCACTTCGTTTATGTCACGCACACTGTGAGAGCTGTATGGGTTACTGGGGATCAAGTCTATCCACACCAGTGCTTATCACCAACAAACGGATGGCTTAGTAGAGCGATTTAACCAGACACTCAAAAACATGATCCGTAAATTCGTAAGTGAAGATGCATGTAATTGGGATAAGTGGCTCGAGCCCCTGTCGTTCACAGTACGAGAGGTCCCGCAAGCTTCTATGGGGTTTTCTCCCTTCGAATTATTATATGGGTGTAAGCCGCGTGGCATTCTGGACGTGCTCCAGGAAAATTGGGAGGAGGGACCTTCACTGAGTAAAAATGAAATCCAGTACCGTTCTTGACCTGTGGGTAAAACTCCACACCCTCATGCACCTAACCCAGGACAATTTACGTCAGGCACAAGAACGTCAAAGACAGGGGCATGCACCTTAGAGAGTTCACGCTGGGAGATAAAGTGCTTGTATTATTGCCCACATCGAGTTCTAAATTAGTCACCAAGTGGCAAGGGCCCTTTGAGGTCACACGGTGAGTCGGGAACGTCGACTATGAGGTGAAGCTAGTGGATAGGGGTGGGGCACAGCAAATCTACCACCTCAACCTTCTAAAACGCTGGGATGAGGGGGTCCCTGTGGCGTTGGCGTCAGTAGTCCCAGAGAAGGCGGAGCTGGGGCCGGAGGTAAAAAAGATAACATCTCGGACCACTCCAGTTCCTTGTGAAGACCACCTCTCACCAGCCCAACTCATGGAGGTAGCAAAGTTGCAGAAGGAATTTTCCGATGTGTTCTCGCCCCTTCCTGGTCGTACCCACCTCATAGAACACCACATCGAAATGACCCCAGGGGTGGTAGTGCGTAGCCACCCTTATCGCTTGCCTGAACACAAGAAAAAGGTGGTTCAGGACGAACTCAAGGCAATGCTTGAAATGGGCATAGTCGAGGAGTCCCACAGTGACTGGAGCAGCCCAGTGGTCCTGGTTCCTAAGACCGATGGGTCAGTCCGGTTCTGTGTGGACTATAGAAAGGTCAACGCAGTGTCTAAACTTTACACATACCCAATGCCTCGCATTGATGAGTTGCTTGATCGGTTAGGTGCTGCTCGCTTTTATTCAACACTGGATCTAACAAAGGGATATTGGCAGATCCCCTTGACTCCTCTATCCTGAGAAAAAATGGCCTTTTCCACACTGTTTGGATTACACCAATTTTCCACGCTCCCTTTTGGGTTGTTTGGCGTGCCCGCTATGTTCCAGCGGCTTATGGACAGGGTCCTCCGCCCTCACGCTGCCTACACGGCTGCCTATCTAGATGACATTGTAATCTACAGTAATGATTGGCCGCGGCACTTGGAACACCTGAGGGCTGTCCTAAAGTCGCTTAGGCAAGCAGGCCTCACAGCTAACCCAAAAAAATGTGCGATAGGGCGGGTGGAAGTACGGTATCTGGGGTTCCACTTGCAGACTGATACATCGGACAGAGGGCTGGGGGTCGTTTTGTCCCAGGAGGTGGAGGGTGAGGAATGCCCCATGCTGTACATCAGCCGGAAACTCTCGATGCGTGAAAGCAGGTACAGCACAATCGAAAAGGAGTGTCTTGTCATCAAGTGGGCGGTCCTCGCCCTCCGATACTACCTGCTGGGACGCCCTTTCACTCTCTGTTTGGACCACGCACCCCTCCAGTGGGTCCACCGCCTGAAGGATGCCAATGCACATATCACCCATTGGTATCTCGCCCTCCAGCCATTTAAGTTCGAGGTGATCAACAGGCCTGGGGCGCAGATGGTGGTGGCGGACTTCCTGTCCCATCGGGGGGGGGGAAGTCAGCTTCAGGCCAGATGGCTCCCCGGCCTGAGTCGGGCAGTGGGGGTATGTGGCAGCGGGGGCGTGGCCAAGCAGCAGTCTGTGAATGGAGGGCAGGGTCGGGGCTAGGTAAGTGGCTAAGTCACTCCACCTGCTGTCAATTAGTGTGTGTGTGTGTGTCACTGTTTGTTACAGGGATGGAGCATAAAAGGAGAGAGAGAGCAGGGAAGGGAGCTCTCTCCCCAACCACAATGCATGTGTGAGTGAGTGAGTGAGTGAGTGAGTAAATGAAGGAACGAATTAATGATAGATAAAAAGGAAGCTGAAAAGCTCAATAAAGTTTGGATAAACATCAACTGTCACCTGCCATGCTTCTGTGCTCCACCCACATCAGGAAGTGTTACACATTCCTATCCCTAAACTTGAGCAACTTGTCTCCTCAGTCCCCAGATGTTTAGAGACTGTTGTAAAGAGAAAAGGGGATGTCTCAGAGTGGTAAACATGGCCTTGTCCCAACTTTTTTTAGATGTGTTGTCATGAAATTTAAAATCACCTAATTTTTCTCTTTAAATGATACATTTTCTCAGTTTAAACATTTGATATGTCTGAATAAAATATGGAATTTTGAAACTTCCACATCATTGCATTCCGTTTTTATTTACAATTTGTACTTTGTCCCAACTTTTTTGGAATCAGGATTATATATATATATATACAGATACAGTGGGGCAAAAAAGTATTTAGTCAGCCACCAATTGTGCAAGTTCTCCCACTTAAAAAGATGAGAGAGGCCTGTAATTTTCAGCATAGGTACACTTCAACTATGAGAGACAGAATGGAGGGAAAGAATCCAGGAAATCACATTGTAGGATTTTTAATGAATTAATTGGTAAATTCCTCAGTAAAATAAGTATTTGGTCACCTACAAATGAGCAAGATTTCTGGCTCTCACAGACCTGCAACTTCTTCTTTAAGAGGCTCCTCTGTCCTCCACTCGTTACCTGTATTAATGGCACCTGTTTGAACTCGTTATCAGTATAAAAGACACCTGTCCACAACCTCAAACAGTCACACTCCAAACTCCACTATGGCCAAGACCAAAGAGCTGTCAAAGGACACCAGAAACAAAATTGTAGACCTGCACCAGGCTAGGAAGACTGAATCTGCAATAGGCAAGCAGCTTGGTGTGAAGAAATCAACTGTGGGAGCAATTATTAGAAAATGGAAGACATACAAGACCACTGATAATCTCCCTTGATCTGGGGCTCCATGCAAGATCTCACCCCATGGGGTCAAAATGATCACAAGAACAGTGAGCAAAAATCCTAGAACCACACGGGGGGACCTAATGAATGACCTGCAGAGAGCTGGGACCAAAGTAACAAAGGCTACCATCAGTAACACACTACGCTGCCAGGGACTCAAATCCTGCAGTGCCAGATGTGTCCCCCTGCTTAAGCCAGTACATGTCCAGGCCCATCTGAAGTTTGCTAGAGAGCATTGGGATGATCCAAAAGAGGATTGGGAGAATGTCATATGGTCAGATGAAACCAAAATAGAACTTTTTGGTAAAAACTCAACTTGTCGTGTTTGGAGGAGAAAGAATGCTGAGTTGCATCCAAAGAACACCATACCTACTGTGAAGCATGGGGGTGGAAACATCATGCTTTGGGGCTGTTTTTCTGCAAAGGGACCAGGACGACTGATCCGTGTAAAGGAAAGAATGAATGGGGCCATATATCGTGAGATTTTGAGTGAAAACCTCCTTCCATCAGCAAGGGCATTGAAGTTGAAACGTGGCTGGGTCTTTCACCATGACAATGATCCCAAACACACCGCCCAGGCAACGAAGGAGTGGCTTCGTAAGAAGCATTTCAAGGTCCTGGAGTGGCCTAGCCAGTCTCCAGATCTCAACCCCATAGAAAATCTTTGGAGGGAGTTGAAAGTCTGTGTTGCCCAGCAACAGCCCCAAAACATCACTGCTCTAGAGGAGATCTGCATGGAGGAATGGGCCAAAATACCAGCAACAGTGTGTGAAAACCTTGTGAAGACTTACAGAAAACGTTTGACCTCTGTCATTGCCAACAAAGGGTATATAACAAAGTATTTAGATGAACTTTTGTTATTGGCCAAATACTTATTTTCCACCATAATTTGCAAATAAATTATTTAAAAATCAGACAATGTGATTTTCTGGATTTTTTTCTCATTTTGTCTCTCATAGTTGAGGTATACCTATGATGAAAATTGCAGGCCTCTCTCATCTTTTTAAGTGGGAGAACTTGCACAATTGGTGACTGACTAAATACTTTTTTGCCCCACTGTGTATATATATATAGTGCTCGAAATTCGCGGTGGTCCGGTCGCCCGAGGCGACTTAATTTGTCATTTGGCAGGTAATTCCTGTCACTAGCCAGCCCAGCTGGCTAGTTGAAAATAAAAAATATATATGAAGCGAAGATTCAGACACACCGTCAACTAAAGCCGCCACATATTAAGCGTGTGCCATGTCTGTGTTAAGCGATGTGTTTATCAGCAGGACGGTTAGGCTGTCGTTTTTTTCACAACTGCGCATGCATATAACAGACATCCCAAGTCTCCCGGAAGTTCCAGGAGTCTCCCGCATATTGATAGTGGCTCCCTGATGCCCGCAAATTGGATAATATCTCCCGGAATCTAGAGCAAGAGTGTGCACGCGAAACATTAATGTCTGCATCGTGCATATGACGGAGTGCATGAGGGAGCGCGAGAGAGACTGCGTGTGTGCCTGTTCATGAAGCGCATGCTAGACAAAGAGCATCCTGATTGGTTTACAGACATCCCAACCTGCAGACCCCCCCGCTGATGGGGAAAAAAGTCCAATATATTATTATTTGTTGATATTATATTATGGTGCTCTGTGTTGTTCTCATTTATGTATTTAACAACAGTATCAAAATACTCCGGTTCTTGAAATAAATGCACATTAGTCATGAACAATGGTAACTACTCTCTTTTGTGTTATTTTTGACAGAAGTAAAATTCATATATGAACAAATTTTGGCTAGTTGATTTTCTGTTTGATTCTGTTAAGTGTGTATGCCATAATATCATGACCATATCTTGTTAAAACATGAAAAGCTTCTTGTTTTCACAATACATGATCCTGATCTGTTTTTTTTTTTCCTTTTCTGGCTTTTCTGTTGTTACCTGTGTGTTCTTGCATGCTGTGAGATTTCAAATGATGCATGTTTCCCATAAGCATCACGTCAAACTTGCCAGCTAGAGCATGATCATTAATGCAAACGTCGTCAAATATTCATTTCTCTCCATTTCCTGAGAAAGACTGCATGTTGTGTTATCAGCAGCTTAACTGTCCAACCTGCAGTAGGCAATGAAGAATGGTTTCCAATAACATCTAAGCTGCACTTTAAATCTATTCAGAGAAAAGATCAGTTCAGAGAAAAAGATAGAAATGGTGAAGGAATGGCTTATTAAAGCTGCTACAACTCCAATTCCGAAAAAAAAAAGTTGGGATGCTGTGTAAACTATGAATAAAAAACAGAATGTGAAGATTTGCAAATCATGGAAACCCTATATTTCATTGAGAATAGTACAAAGACAACATATCAACTGTTGAAACTGAGAATTTTTATTGTTTTTTTTTGTTCGTTTGTTTGTTTTTTTAAATATATATACTCATTGGCGGCATGGTGGTGTAGTGGTTAGCACTGTCACCTCACAACAAGAAGGTCCTGGGTTTAAGCCCAATGGCTGGCGAGGGCCTTTCTGTGTGGAGTTTGCATGTTTTCCCCATGTCTGCGTGGGTTTCCTCCGGGTGCTCCGGTTTCCCCCACAGTCCAAAGACATGCAGGTTAGGCTCATTGGTGGCTCTAAATTGACTGTAGGTGTGAGTGTGAATGGTTGTTTGTCTCTGTGTCAGCCCTGCAATAACCTGGCGACTTGTCCAGGGTGTACCCCGCCTCTCGACACTGCATTAAAAGTCAGCTGGGATAGGCTCCAGCTTGCCTGTGACCCTGTAGAACAGGATAAGCAGCTACAGATAATGGATGGATAGATATATATCATTTTTAATTTAATGTCAGCAACATGTTTCAGAAAAGGGGCAACAAAAGACTGAAAAAGTTGTGTAATGTGAAAAAAACATTTATTAATTGGCAACAGGTTAGTAACATGATTGGGTATAAAAAGAGCATCTCAGAGAGGCTGAGTCTCTCAGAAGTAAAGATGGGGAGGGGTTCATCACTCTGTGAAAGACTGCAAGGGCAAACAGTGCAACAATTTTAGAATAATGTTCCTCAATGTAAAATTGCAAAGAAATTGGGGATCACATCATCTATGGTATATATCATTAAAAGATTCAGAGAATCTGGAGAAATCTCTGTATGCAAGAGACAAGGCTGAAAACTGACATTGGATGCCTGTGATCTTCCGGCCCTCAGGTGACACTGAATTAAAAGCAGACGTGACTGGAGTGGAAATCACTGTATGGTCTCAGAAAACCATCATCTGTAAAAATATATATATAAACAATATCCAGAAGCCATATATAAAGCCATATATAAACAATATCCAGAAACACCACCACCTTCTCTGGGCCCAAGCTCTTTTACAATGGACTGAGGTGAAGTGGAAAACTGTCTCAAGGTCTGACAAATCAAAAGTAGAAATTCTTTTTAGAAATCATGGACACCACATCCTCCAGGCTAAAGAAGAGAGGGACCATCCGGCTTGTTGTCAATACACTGTTCAAAAGCCAGCATCTGTGATGGTATGAGGGTGCTTTAGTGCACACGACATGGGTAGTTTGTACATCTTGGAAGGCATCATTAATGCTGAATGATATATACATGTTTCAGAGCAATATGCTGCCATCTAGACAAAATCTTTTTTTCAGGTAAGGCCTTCCTTCTTTGAGCAAGACAATGCCAAACCGCTTTCTGCACATATTACAACTGCATGGCTCCAGAGTAAAAGAGTCCGGGTGCTAAACTGGCCTGCCTGCACTCCAGACCTTCTCCCATTTAAAACATTTGGTGCATTATGAAGCACAAAATATGACAAAGGAGACCTCGAACTGTTGAGCAACTGAAATTGTATATCAGGCAAGAATGGGACAACATTTCTCTTTCAAGTGGTCTCTTCAGTTCCCAAACATTTACAGTGTTATTAAAAGTAGAGGTGATGCAACACAGTGATAAACATGCCCCTGTCCCAACTTTTTTTGAAACGTGTTGCTGACATCAAATTCAAAATGAGCATCTATTTTTCAAAAATCAATAAAATTTCTCAGTTTCAACATTTGATATGTTGTCTTTGTAGTATTTTCAATTAAATATAGGGTTTCCATGATTTGCAAATTATTTCATTCTGTTTTTATTTAGTTTACACTGCGTCCCGACAATTTTGGAATTGGGGTTTTATAACAGAATTATTAACTTCTTTTTAAAAAAAATAAGTTGCTGCAGTTTAAGAGAAATAAAACACTTTACTTAATGCTGTTATTGGAAAAGAATTAATTTTGCTGTAGTAGTATGTCGTGTTTGAGTCTGGATTTGTCATAACTCTTTTTGTTCCCATTGTGCACTGAAAGAACGACTCCCATGTATACTGAGCGCGCACTCAAACAGATGATTATTATTGCCCAAGTTGGCTCTGAGCTTTAATATCCCTTGACATTTACCATGAGAGACAATAATGGCAAGTAGATGTGATGTCTTAAATTATATACATGTTTGATTCCTTATTCATCGTCCCTGTTTTTGTTCACAGACCTTGTTACGGTTTTTGTTTTGCCATTTCTGAAGGTGTTTCTTCATAACTGCATCTTTTACAGATGGCAGTGGATATTTTTTGTTCCTCCCAGCATAATTTGTCCTCTTGACATGAAGTGCACTCACTGAAATATCTTAGTGTAACTTAGTGTTTATGAATAAAGCAATTCTATTCAAGGGATGAGAAAATGGCTGATTGTTGGGATTTTTTAACCTCTTTTCCCAAGGATTCTAGCTTTGTACAGTACTTTGTGTCAATGGCAGTTGCAGACAGACCATGTCATAAAGAAATAAATGAATGACTGACTGAATGAATGAATATTAAACAGTCAGACTCACTTTTATTTCTCCTTAACCACAGTGACAGTTTAGAACAACCTATCGAAACTATAACCAAAACAATTAATCAAATTTATCACACACTAAGACAGGAGAGAGGAAGTAATCCAAATGGCAGTTGATGAAAGTGTCTTCAATATGGTGGACTCTTCGCTTTGTTCTCTGTAAGCTGAGATTTTATTTTGTCTTAGCTTCAAGAGAGAAAAAAAAAAAGAGACTTTCCCAGAAGTGACTGTTTATAGCTGCTAAGACAAGTGACGACAGGAATGGTAACACTTTGGCCATGTACACACGTAGCTGGGTATTTTCTAAAACCGAACATTTTCCCCTCCTCCGTTTATAAAAATGTTTTATCCACACCACCTCGTCTTCGAAAAAAAATCCCTTCCACACATAACCGAACATCTGCGTTTTCAATCACATTCATAAGCATTCCAAACCTGTAGATGGCATTATTTCCCCAAATCCTACCCCCTAATCACATCAGAATAGTCCTCTGTTGGCGTCACTTCCGCCTAAACATAAAACATGGTGCCAAGCTCGTTCGTCTGGACAGACTTGGAGACAGAATTGCTTCTAAACACAATTTTGGAGTATAAACTTCAAAAGACACAAGAAAACATTGACTGGGAATCTTGTCAGTAGTTGGGCTTCTAAAATTAAACATGTAAATAGCACCTGCACAATAATTAACGCTTTCAAGGCACTACTCCGATCCATTACTCTTTGTCCATGCTTAATCTGGCTTCTGCAGTAAACAAAGGTTGCACGTTTGACGTCAGGGCAGATTTGTTGTCATTTTTTTGGCGCAGATTGTGACGTTCTAAAACGCAAAACTCCGGTTATCTCTGTCTACACAAAAAGGCATACACGGAGTTTTCAAAAATCTTCACTTTGCCCGGAGTTTTTTTAAATATTCGTTTTTGATGTGTCTTCATGTGGATGACAGGCCAAAACGTAGAAAAATATCTTCGATTTAGCAGATACCCAGCTACGTGTGGACGGGGTCTTTATTTGAAGGATGTGTACATATAATAATAATAATAATAATAATAATGGGCGGCACGGTGGTGTAGTGGTTAGCGCTGTCGCCTCACAGCAAGAAGGTCCTGGGTTCGAGCCCCGGGGCCGGCGAGGGCCTTTCTGTGTGGAGTTTGCATGTTCTCCCCGTGTCCGCGTGGGTTTCCTCCGGGTGCTCCGGTTTCCCCCACAGTCCAAAGACATGCAGGTTAGGTTAACTGGTGACTCTAAATTGACTGTAGGTGTGAGTGTGAATGGTTGTCTGTGTCTATGTGTCAGCCCTGTGATGACCTGGTGACTTGTCCAGGGTGTACCCCGCCTTTCGCCCGTAGTCAGCTGGGATAGGCTCCAGCTTGCCTGCGACCCTGTAGAAGGATAAAGTGGCTAGAGATAATGAGATGAGATTAGATAATAATAATAATAATAATAATGTTAAATTTATATAGCGCCTTTCAAGAAACCCAAGGGCGCGTTACAATTATAGACAAAGAAAAAATAAATAAATAAAAAAAATTTAAAAAATAAATAATAATAATAATAAAAAATAAATAAATAAATAAAAAGTAAAAAGTCCACCAAGTAGGGGTCAGGATGTAATTCCCATGGTGTAGCAGCCACAGTCCCACCAAAAGGCACACGAAAACGAGTCCCACATCTCCAGCACTGCCACCATGACGCTGTCAACAACATCGTCAACAACATATGACCTTCATAGCACATTCGAAAAGCAGTGCTAGATGGTTTTGGAAAGGCTTATGTCAAAAATCATGGTGATGTTATAGATCTTTGGTCAATCTTTTCTTAATCAACATTCGACAATTTATTCAAGGGCTGATGTCAAACCTTATCAGGTTTTAGACAATATCTCAGATAGAAGTCGAGACAAACAACCTCTACAACATATATTAAACTATACTGGATGAAACTATAAACAGATAAAAATACAAATTGAATAAATTTATTAAAAAAGTCAGCATTGGCAAATTGATGTCGTATAAGAGGAGTAAATAATTAACTTGACGGTGTAAACAGTAGCTTTTAACAGCTTCTTAATCACACAACTGTTGTTTATTTCCCTACAGTATAAATAATTATTATCTCTTCATGACAGGTGGTTTCTGAGTGAAGTGACAAGAAGCGCTTTTTCATCTTATTAGCTTTAAATGACAGAAGGAAATAAGAGAGCCTGGCGAGGAATAACAAACAAGATAAAAATCTATGATGTTCTGTAATGAATAAAAAACATTGGTAAATTGTTGTCGTGTTCGAGGAATAAAGGACTTCATAGTATGATCTTACAGGAAAAATCATCAACTCTTAACAAGTTGAACTCACAGCAACTGATGGTTACTGTTGATGTGATCTTTCTGGCTCTAGCACAAACCCAGCATGACTGATAATCTACTTCTTTGCATGATGCTGGATTTGTTCTCAGACGGGGCTTGAAGATGGATGAGGATTCATTACTAAAACAATGGTGAGGCTTCTCTCTGAGCTTCATCATGCAGACCTGAGGTAAATGAAGGTACCCCATAAAGTGCACTGGAAGAACACCTCCTATGTACGCCGTGCGCGCTCTCCAACAGATGATTATTATTGCGAAAGTCTGCTCTGAGCTCTAATATCTCTTGACATTTGCCATGAGAGTGTATAATGGCAAGTAGATGTGATGTCTTAAATCATATTCCGGCTTTAGCTCCCACCAGATGGCCCTCTTTCATATGCGTTCGTTTTGACAGAGTGAAAAATGCTGATTAATCTAACGGGACTCTGCGCCTCATGTGGCAGCATGCCCATTGCTAATTGCTTCCATCCTGGACTCTGGTTCTTCTTATTTGCTGGAATTTTTACATGCCTGCGGATACACGTGCTTCATTTTTTTGACACTGAATTATAAATAAATACATTTGCTCTTTTGCTCATGAGGATTCAAACGAGCAATCTGCAAACACTCACATTTTTCTATTATGATACTAATATTTCACTCTCTTTCCCTCAACTGCTGGGAAACCATGTGAATCAATGCACAATCAATAACCACGTTTTTCCCTGATTACAGAATAACGTGTTTGTTGTGACTGTCAGGGAGCCTCGGCAGCTTGGTGAGGTCTGAAATGTAGAAAATGGCTTAAACCATTGAGGGTCAAAAGGGGGAAACAGGATCTAAACACTAATAAGAGCACAGAAAAGGTGAACGAGCTTGCTCTAGGCAAAGAGGATGAAAAGACGTGTGTGTGGGTGTGTGTGTGTGCATGTGACAGCAAACACACAAGCGCATGCTTCCTCCCGAAGACAAAATGAATTCAGATGTACCCTTCAAAGCCTGAGCCTCTGTTCTCCTTTTGTCTCATCTCTGACATATATTCATATTTGTGCCTTTATCTTCAAGGTTGCAGCACAGAGACAGGAATGCAGCTTGATGCATGAACCTGCATGAACAAGCATCTCACCTGCAAGCTAGAAGAGAAATGGAAAAGAAAACTGAAGCTTTGATAACAATGAGTTTCATGTAAAATAAGCACATCCCTCACTCTTGCCTTCATTTTTCTTGAATTGAATTTATCCTTATGCAGACTGTATGAGTTTTTCATGTGGAGGTGGGACAGTGTAGTAATTATCAGTATTTATTTATTTTTATTTTTCAGCTCATTACGGTTGCACAGAGTGGTTATTCAATCTTTAGCCACTAAAACACATGTGCAAGCTTCAATCATTCGCGACTTAGTAAACTGGAAACTTGGTGTATTCATCAAATTACTTTGTATCACTTAAGGTTTCTTGACTAAGGCGTTTAGATGTGTTACAGATACAAGTACTCTGAGCTCAGCTGTGAATTCTGCTTTGCCTATAAGCTGCTTTGGAAAAACAAAGTAAATATCCAGTACATTGACATGAACACATAATATCCATCTGCATGAAGAATTTATGAGGCATGCCACTTATGAGCAGGTCACATAAAAAAAGAAAACCTTCAGTCTGCTTTTATTATGTTCATGGACTTCTTAAGTTTCAGTAACACTTCGTCTTGCAGGCTTTGCAAATTTCATATCTTAATGTGGCACGATTACATTTATTTGATCCAAAGAAATAAATTGCATTGCTGCATTTTTTTTTTCTTGATGAAAACTTTCTTACTTAGCAGAACATATCCGCTTCCTCGGATGACTGGAACCCTCATTATGAAAATCTTATCCTCGCTCTCAATATTAATGGTTTAGGAAGGCTTCTTTTTCTTCTCTCTCTCTCTCTCTCTCTCTCTCTCTCTCTTTTTTTTCCTTCTCTGCAAAATCATGAGCAGTCAAAGAGCAGCCTGCAGATGTTTGAACAGATTTCTCACCCTTCATTGCCAGATCTTTATGTGAGCAATTATGTTTTCTCTGCCATTGATCTGCAGGTGTGGTGGAACACCTGCTCTGGCCTTCACGCCCATGATTTACATATGGAGCAGACATTCAACTGCTGGAGAGACACAGATGTGTGGACACACTGTTCATAAATACAGACACAGACTAGGTTCAGAATATAATGCAAAATTAGTGGTTTGAAAACCACATAGCCCAATATCATGATCATTTTTTTTTTCGATGCAGGGCATTCGCTTCTTAGAAATTCTTCGACAATGTTAAATGCCATATAAAAGTTCCTAATATACAGTTTAATAGAATATGCTTGAAAACAGTGTGGCAGTGGGAGCATGGTCGAGCATCGGCTGTGAACAGTGAGGGGGCAGGTTGAACCAGCAGGTAACATGTGATGAGGTGCACCTGTGTCACATTACTGGCTGTCTATTAACCTGTGTCTCTGTGTGTCTTTCAGACAGTCAGACATGAGAGAGAGAGAGAGAGAGAGAGAGAGAGAGAGAGAGCAGCAGCATCCCCTGTGTGTGCATGTGTTGAGCTGTCACTCAAAAGTGTGCTAAAATAAAAGAACTCACCTGCTCTGACTGCAAAGAACTGGAGATCAGAGATTTAAGCTGAGATACATGAAAGGTAGGGTGAACACATCACATGGTGAGTGGTAATGCGAGTCTAACAGAACATGGGTTGATTACCGTACCTTCTTGATGAGGAAGGGTCCAAGGAACCTGGGAGCCAGCTTGCAGGAGACAGTTCTGAGTGGCAGGTAGTGTGTGGAGAGCATGACTTGTTGCCCCACCCGGTAGGTGGGCGCCTTAGAACAGCGTTTGTCGGCCTGCCTCTTGGATTCTAGGGCAGAGCGAATGAGTCTTCTCCAGGCCAATGCCCACGTCCTCCTGCAGTGGTGTATGAAGATCTGGGCTGAGGGTACGGCGACCTCCTCCTCTTGGCTGGGGAAGAGTGGTGGTTGGTAACCTAGGGAGCACTGGAAGGGTGAGAGACCTGTGGCAGATGAAGGAAGAGTGTTATGAGCATATTCGACCCAAGGTAAGCACTTACTCCAAGAACCGGCATCCCTGGACGCCATACACCTGAGTGTCACCTCCAAATCTTGATTCACCTGTTCTGCCTGGCCATTGGTCTGTGGGTGGAAGCCTGAGGAGAGACTAAAGGTGGCCCCGATGAGTTTGCAGAAGGCTCTCCAGAGCTGTGCAGTGAACTGAGGACCCCGGTCAGAAACAATGTTGGTAGGCAGACCATGTAGGCAGAAAACATGGTGGCAGAGTAGTTCAGCGGTCTCTTTGGCTGAGGGGAGCTTGGGCAGAGGAATGAAATGGATGGTCTTAGAAAAACGGTCAATAACAGTGAGGATACATGTGTTGCCACCTGAGTTGGGGAGTCCTGTGATGAAGTCCAGGGAGATGTGAGACCAAGGTCGATGCAGAGTCAGGAGGGGTCTTAGCAAGCCAGCAGGGGGTCGATTGGCTGTCTTGTTCTGGGACCATGTGTCGCAGGCTGCCACAAACTCCTGGACATCCTCCTTGATGGATGGCCACCAAAAGTGCTGCTGGATGAGTGCCAGGGTTCGGGCAGCTCCCGGATGACAGGCCAGCTTGGAGCCATGACTCCACTGCAGCACCTGGGTTTGCACAGGACAGGGAACAAACAGATGGTTAGGAGGAGTGTTGTTGGGGTTACCTTCACCGGGGTCCTGCTCCAGGGCCTTCTGCACGAGCATCTCAACCTCTAGAATGGCAGCTCCCACCAAGTAGTGTGGAGGAAGGATGGTCTCGGGCAGCTTGGACTCCTCTTGGTGGGAAGAGAACATCCTGGACAGGGCATTGGGTTTGCCATTCTTGGAGCCTGGGCGGTAGGAGAGTGTGAAGTTGAACCGGGAGAAGGAGACCAACGGGCTTGACAGGAATTCAGGCATTTGGCGGACTTGAGGTACTCCAGATTCTTATGGTCAGTCCAGACTAGGAAGGGGAGCTCTGACCCCTTGAGCCAGTGCCTCCACTCCTCCAAGGCTAGTTTAAGAGCCAGTAGTTCTCAGTTGCCGATGTCGTAATTCTGTTCGGCTGGGGATAGCCGGTGGGAGAAGGAGCATGGGTGGACCTTGTTGTCGTTGGCCCTCTGGGATAGTATAGCTCTGACTCCTGACTTGGACGCAGCGACCTCGACAATAAACTGCTTGGTTGGATCAGGGATGGTGAGAACGGGTGCTGTGGTAAACGTGTGCTTGAGCATGGAAAAGGTTTTCTCTGCTTCCTCCCCCACTTGAATTGGGTCTTGGTTGAGGTCAGGGCTGAGAGAGGTCCAGCCACCATGCTGAAGTTGCGAATGAAGCACCTGTAGAAGTTGGCGAATCCTAGGAAGCGCTGGAGCTCTTGTCTCGAAGATGGGGTGGGCCAATCAGCGACTGCCTCCAGCTTGAGGGGGTCCATTTGTATCTTCGCTGGAGTGATGATGAACCCCAGGAACGAGACAGAGCTTTGGTGGAACTCACTTTTCTCCGCCTTAACGAATAGTTTATTTTCTAGCAGGCATTGGAGGACCTGCTGGACGTGACCCCAATGTTCCTCCAGGGAGCAAGAGAAAATCAAGATGTCATCCAGGTATATGAAGACAAAGGTGTTAATGAAGTCCCTTAAGACATTGTTAACTAGTGCCTGGAATACCGCGTGCATGTTGGTCAGGCCGAAAGGGACTATGAGGTACTCATATGGCCCTTTTCCACTACCCTTTTTCAGCTCACTTCAGCTCGCTTCAGCTCACTTCAGCCCGACACGGCTCGCGTTTCGACTACCAAAAACCAGCATGACTCAGCTCGTTTCAGCCCTGCTTAGCCCCTAAAACTCGCACCGTTTTGGAGTGGGGCTGAAGCGAGCCAAACCGTGCCGACTGAGGTTAGGGGCGTGAGCAGACACTCCCCTGTGCACTGATTGGTGAGGAGGCGTGTCCTCACATGCCCACACACGCCCCGCGAGCGCGCTGGGATCTGTAAACACCGCAAACCCGGAAGGAGAATAATTATGAATTACAAGAATTTCTGAAGCCTTATGCGCCTCGCCTCATCTATACGCTCTTGCCAGTATCTGTCCGCGTTGTCGGTGACAACAAGCCACAGCACCAAGACCAGCAACACTAACGACTCCATGTCCTCCATGTTTATTGTTTACTATCCGGGTCGTGAGACTACCGCTTAAAAGCTCACTGAATCAGTGACATACAGAGCATCGTGCACGAGTTCGCGGAGCGCAAGGCTCGTCGTATGCCCTTCAAATAATGCGCGCAGTAGGCTATTGATGTTTTATTATGAGCCATGTACAGTATGTCGCCTAATGTTTTTTTGTTTCTGAGTTACATGTTCGTTTGAAGGACTTAATGTACAAAATAACATAGTTGCACCCCATAGTGTTGAAATTGGTAAACACAGTGCATTCAGTGAGGTTTGCACCGCCCTCCTTTTATTTCTGACTCTTCCTGTCACCGTTGCAACCTCTGAGCGCTCATTCGTATGCCCTTCAAATAATGTGCGCAGTATAGGCTATTGATGTTTTATTATGAGCCATGTACAGTATCCTAATGTTTTTTGTTTCTGAGTTACATGTTCGTTTGAAGGACTAGATGTACTAAATAACATAGTTGCACCCGGTAGTGTTGAAATTGGTAAACACCGCAGTTGCGGACATTTTGTAGCCTAAAATGATGTTATGATAAGCTTTAATAAAGGGCCCGGTCATTTGCCCCGCCCCCGGCCTGGCTCTGACTTGTTCCGCCACTGTCACTGATGTCACTGTTTGCGCTGCTTAACGACATCACGTGACGTCCACCCACTTTCGCTAACTCCACCCAATGTGTCCACCCACTTCCAGCCAGCACGGTTCAGCGCGGTTGTAGTCGAAATGCAACTCCAACAGCCCCGCTCAGCTCGACTCAGCTCGACTCGGCACGGCTCAGCCGCGTTTGTAGTGGAAAAGTGGCAATAGTGGCCTGTGGTGGTGTTGAAGGCCATCTTCCACTCGTCCCTTTCCCTGATCCTAACTAGGTGATAGGCATTGCGCAAGTCCAGTTTAGTGAACACCTTAGCTCCCTGGAGTAGTTTGAAGGTTGTGGTCATGAGAGGTAGTGGGTAGCGGTTCTTGACCATGATGACATTGAGACCTCGATAGTCAATGCAGAAACGGAGTGACTTGTCCTCCTTTTCAACAAAGAAGAACCACGCCCCTGCTGGAGAGGAGGAAAGGCAGATGACCCCAGCTGCCAGTGACTCCGTGATGTACTTCTCCATGGCCTGTCATTTGGCGGGTAAGAGAGAGTAGAGACGTCCCTTGGGTGGCGCCATCCCAGGCAGGAGGTCGATCCCACAATCATAAGGCCTGTAAGGAGGGAGGGACACTGCTCAGGTTTTACTAAAAACTGGCTTGAGGTCCAGATATTCTGGAGGCATGTGAGAAAGGTTGGGAAACTCACTGGCTGAGGGCTGTGGTGGTTTGGCGGGAGGCAGAGCGGAGTTCAGGCAGGAGGCCAGGCAGGAAGAACTCTAGCCTAAGATGGTGTGATCAGTCCAGTTTAAGTGGGGGTTCTGCTGCATCAACCAGGGTAGTCCAAGAATAACGGGAACATGAGGGTTGTTCATGATGTGAAAATGTATCATTTTGGAATGATTGCCTGAAATCCTTAGGGTGAGTGGGATGGTGAGGTGAGTGATGGTGGTCAAGCCAGTGCCATTGAGTGTCAGGCCAGTGAGAGGGACCTTGAGGGTGAGTAACGGGATTCCGAGATCCTTGGCGGTGGCAGAACAAATCAGGTTCCTGTCCACCCCCGAGTTGACGAGTGCCTGAAGATGGTGATGCCGCTTGTTGTGTGTGATGTTAATGGGGAGCAACAGTTGGTCAGCAGGGGACTGGTTCCGAACATTGCCCACCAGGGCCCTTTGATTAACTGCTGGGCTTGTGCTTTTTAGCAGGCAGGCTCGGCAGATGTGTCCATGCTGACCGCAGTAGAAGCAGGCCCCCGTGTTCCGCCAGCACATTCGTTCCTCCACTGACACCTGTATCCAATCTACCTGCATGGGTTTGACAGACGAGGCGGGAGGTGGGGAGAAGTTGCAGCTGAGGCGGCTCTTCTCTCTCCTATGTTGTAGGACCCAAGCGTCGATATGATTAGTGAGGTCCATGAGAGTGGCGAGGTCCAATGGCAGTTCCCGAGGTACCATTTCATCCTTGATTATGTCAGACGAACCATGTAGGAATGTGTCGATCTGGGCACTCTCGTCCCAGTCGCATGATGCCGCCAACATCTGGAACTTGATGGCATAGTCAGAGGTAGATTGGGGCCCCTGCCGCAGCTCCATGAGCTCCCTAGCTGCTTCCCGACCAGACAGAGAGTGGTCGAATGTTTGCCTCATTTCCTCAGAGAAGTCTTTGAAGCTGGAACAAAAGGACATGTTGGCGTGCCTGACCGCTGTTCCCCATTCCCTGTCCTTACCGGTGAGAAGTGTGATGGTATAGGCTACGTGGGAGCATTCTGTGGGGAAGGCCATGGGTTGTAGCTCCAAGATCAATGAACACTGAGACAGAAAAGATCTGCAGGTACATGGTTCCCTGCTGTAGGGCTGAGGCAAAGAAAGTCTTGGTTCATGGCGAGCGGCGGTGGTGGGAGGTGAAGAAGGAGGTGGCTGGGCAGGGGTAGGCATGGCTTGGGAGTGCTGGAGTTGTGTGGCTAGAAGGTTGAGTGAGTTGGACAGGGTGGCCAGGTTCTGGGTGATCTGCTTGAGTTCCTGTTGGTGGGTCCCAAGGAGGGCTCCTTGCTGCTGCATAGCCGTTCTCAGATGGTTCAGTTCCATTGGATCCATGTTGGCCAGAACAGACTGTTATGGGTGGTGAGATGTGGTGAGTAGGATCCAAGAGCAGAGCACAGACCAGTAAATCCAATAATAAAAAAGATTTAGTAGGAGTAAAATAAATAAATAAATAAATAATAATCTAGAAAAAGCTAGGGACAAAAAAAATGAGGCAGGCAAGAACAAAAAACGCTAGCATAAAAATAGTCCAGACAAAAAAACCTGAGACAAAAACATAGCACAACAAACATGAAAAAAGACAAAAATGTAGTGCAAGAAACAGGCAAAACAGAGAGCAAAATCCAAGAAGCAATAATGGTGCAGAGATGATGTGAAAAACCTATGAGATGTTCTGGCAAAGTCCCCTTCTGAGAATGGGCTTTTTATACACAGCAGAGCAAACCAGGAAGTGAATGCCTGCAAGATGGAAATCCCGTCCCGGATCCGGATTAGTGCTGAACTGAGAGATAATAAATCTCTGGAGTGGAAGTCCAGGGCAGAGCATGACACTTCTGCAAGGAGGTGGGGCTACTGATTTGCATCCCCGATGCACTTCAGGCTTCCTTTGATTGAGCGGGGACATACAGGATAGTTGTGAGTATTCAAGGGGGACACATCAGGCTTTGGTAATCAGACCTCCATACATCAAAGCCTGACTCAAAGCCTGACACTGGGAAATGCATGTTTGGTGAAGGTTAAGTGTGTGCACAGTGATGTACACAAATATCCACTGATGCCCATCACTATCCATTTCCAGGGAGAAAACCATAGTGTAGAGGCTGCAGTTAGTCTGAGCCTCACTCACCCACTGATCCTGGGAACCAATTGGCAGGAGTTTAAAACATTTAATGAAACAAATAGTAGTGGGTGAGTCCTGCAGTAGCACATCATGGGGGGATCCCACTCCAATGCTGGCTGGGGAGGCGGTCTCAGGCACGCCTGTGTCAGCTCCATGTCATGATGACACAGAGAGGGGGGAGAGCCCTCTTCACTCTCTGGGGAATCCCTTAGGGAACTTCCCATTGGAAAAGGCACGTGACGAGTCTCTGAGACACACCTTTGACCAAGTGAAAGTTATTGATGGCCAAATTCTCCAGTGTAACATTGCAATTTCCTTCTTGTACTTTTGTATTATTAAGGATAGGCTGTATTGAGTGATGCAGGACACTCAAACGAAAGAAAAGATAACACAGTTGTTGGTCCCAAAGAGCTGCAGGGAACTTTTATTCCATACCGCTCATCATAATCCTATGGCTGGGCATTTGGGGCAGAATAAAAAACTGAATCATCTCATGGCCCATTTCTATTGGCCAGGGATTCACACCAATGTCCGCAGGTGGTATGCAACATGTCGTGAATGCCAGCTGGTAAATCCAGCGGCCACACCAAAAGCGTCCTTGCACCCATTGCCACTGATGGAGATCCCCTTCAAAAGAATTGGCATGGATCTCATTGGGCCATTAGATCAAGCTGCATGCAGGTATTGCTTTGTGTTAGTCATAGTGGATTATGCAACGCAATACCCAAAAGCAGTGCCGCTCTGCAATATCTCAGCATGTAGTGTCGCAGAGGCACTCTTCCGCATTATCTCCCAAGTCAAGATTCTGAAAGAAATCCTGACTGATCAAGGCACTATGTTTATGTCACGCACACTGCATGAATTATACAACCCCGATTCCAAAAAAGTTTGGACAAAGTACAAATTGTAAATAAAAATGGAATGCAATAATTTACAAATCTCAAAAACTGATATTGTATTCACAATAGAACATAGACAACATTTCAAATGTCGAAAGTGAGACATTTTGAAATTCCATGCCAAATATTGGCTCATTTGAAATTTCATGACAGCAACACATCTCAAAAAAGTTGGGACAGGGGCAATAAGAGACTGGAAAAGTTAAAGGTACAAAAAAGGAACAGCTGGAGGACCAAATTGCAACTCATTAGATCAATTGGCAATAGGTCATTAACATGACTGGGTATAAAAAGAGCATCTTGGAGTGGCAGCGGCTCTCAGAAGTAAAGATGGGAAGAGGATCATCAATCCCCCTAATTCTGCACCGTCAAATAGTGGAGCAATATCAGAAAGGAGTTCGACAGTGTAAAATTGCAAAGAGTTTGAACATATCATCATCTACAGTGCATAATATCATCAAAAGATTCAGAGAATCTGGAAGAATCTCTGTGCGTAAGGGTCAAGGCCGGAAAACCATACTGGGTGCCCGTGATCTTCAGGCCCTTAGATGGCACTGCATCACATACAGGCATGCTTCTGTATTGGAAATCACAAAATGGGCTCAGGAATATTTCCAGAGAACATTATCTGTGAACACAATTCACTGTGCCATCCGCCGTTGCCAGCTAAACCTCTCTGTAGTTCAAAGAAGAAGCCGTATCTAAACATGATCCAGAAGCGCAGACGTCTTCTCTGGGCCAAGGCTCATTTAAAATAGACTGTGGCAAAGTGGAAAACTGTTCTGTGGTTAGATGAATCAAAATTTGAAGTTCTTTATGGTAATCAGGGACGCCGTGTCATTCGGACTAAAGAGGAGAAGGACGACCCAAGTTGTTATCAGCGCTCAGTTCAAAAGCCTGCAACTCTGATGGTATGGGGTTGCATTAGTGCATGTGGCATGGGCAGCTTACACATCTGGAAAGACACCATCAATGCTGAAAGGTATATCCAGGTTCTAGAGCAACATGTGCGCCCATCCAGACGACGTCTCTTTCAGGGAAGACCTTGCATTTTCCAACATGACAATGCCAAACCACATACTGCATCAATTACAGCATCATGGCTGCGTAGAAGAAGGGTCCGGGTACTGAACTGGCCAGCCTGCAGTCCAGATCTTTCACCCATAGAAAACATTTGGCGCATCATAAAACGGAGGATACGACAAAAAAGACCTAAGACAGTTGAGCAACTAAAATCTTACATTAGACAAGAATGGGTTACCATTCCTATCCCTAAACTTGAGCAACTTGTCTCCTCAGTCCCCAGACGTTTACAGACTGTTGTAAAGAGAAAAGGGGATGTCTCACAGTGGTAAACATGGCCTTGTCCCAACTTTTTTGAGACGTTTTGTTGTCATGAAATTTAAAATCACCTTGGGGATTAAATCAATCCATACTAGTGTTTATCATCCACAAATGGATGGGCTGGTCAAACTATTTAACCGAACAACTAAAAACATTATTTGTAAGTTCATTCACAGGGATGCTAAAAATTGGGACAGGTGGCTTGACCCTCTGTTTGTAGTGCACGAGGTCCCACAAGCCTCCACTGAGTTTTCCCTGTTTGAATTGCTGTATGGGCTTGTTGCAATGTTATGGTGGGTGGAGCACAGAAGCACAGCAGGCCAGTACTGAGTTCTCAAAAAAACTTTTTATTTTAGCTTTTCAGCTTTCGCTCTCCCAGTCACACACATGCACTCACATACACACATGCATTCTGGTTCGGGAAAGAGCTCTCTTCCTCTGCTCTCCCTCTCCTCTTATAGGGCACAGTCACTGGGGAAGACACACAAATAGAGGTTAATTCCCGTCAGGTGCAGTGATTCTGCCACTTACCTTCCCTGACTCCGCCCTCCATTCACAGACCGACGCTTGACCACACCCCCACTGCCACAGGGCTCAAGCCCCATGGTGTCTTAGACATCATTAAAGAAAATTGAGAGGAGGGGCCTTCTCAAAGTAAAAATGAAATTCAATATCTTCTTGACCTGAGAGCAAAATTCCATTCACTGAGTCACATAACCCATGAGAATTTGCTACAGGCCCAAGACTGTCAAGCTTGCCTGTACAACAGAGGGGCACAGCTAAGGGAATTTGCACCAGGAGATAAAGTTCTCATTTTACTGCCCACCTCAAGTTCAAAATTGCTTGCCAAGTGGCAAAGGCCCTTTGAGGTCACACGGCAAATTGAGGAGGTTGACTATGAGGTCAAATGGTCAGATGGGGTGACTCATATCAAATTTACCACCTCAATCTCCTGAAACTGTGGAGAAAGGAGGTTCCTGTGGCTCTGGTGATGGTAGTTCTGGAGAGGGTGGAGCTGGGACAGGAGGCAAGTCTCAAAAGTGCAGCCCAATTCACCCTGGTCCCCAGTGGAGACAACCTCTCACCATCCCAGAGAGCACAGGTAATTAGGTTGCAGGAGGAATTCTCCAATGTATTCTCACCCCTCCCTGGTTGCACTTACATCATAGAATACCACATTGAGACTCCTCCAGGGGTGGTGGTGCTCAGCTGCCCATATCAGCTCCCTGAACACAAGAAAAATGTGGTTTGGGATGTACTCCTGGCTATGCTTAAGATGGGAGTAATAGAGGCGTTGGCACAGTGACTGGACCAGCCCAGTAGTCTTGGTTCCCAAGACTGATGGGTCGGTCCGGTTCTGTGTAGACTATAGAAAAATCAACGCGGTGTCTAAATTCAATGCATATCCGATGCCTCACATTGATGAACTGCTCAATCAGTTAGATGCGGCTCGCTTTTACTTGACACTGGATTTGTCAAAGGGATATTGGCAGATCCCCTTGACTCCATTATGCCATGAGAAAACAGCCTTTTTCACTCCATTTGGCTTACACCAATTTGCTACCCTTCCTTTTGGGTTGTTTGGGGCTCCTGTGAGATTTCAGCATCTCATGAACCAAATCTTCCGTCCCCACAATGCATATGTAGTGGCCTATTTGTATGATATAATCATTTATAGTAACAACTGGGATCGGCATCTACAACATCTCAGG
This sequence comes from Neoarius graeffei, assembly GCF_027579695.1. Classification (NCBI taxonomy): domain Eukaryota; kingdom Metazoa; phylum Chordata; class Actinopteri; order Siluriformes; family Ariidae; genus Neoarius; species Neoarius graeffei. The sequence goes on from NC_083579.1 coordinate 28,611,114, forward strand.
GTGGTCCTGACATCGCTGAGGCATGCTGGGCTCCCAGTAAACCCAAAGAAGTGTGCAATTAGATGGGTGGAAGTATGGTATCTGGGCTTCCACTTGGGTCATGGGCAGGTGCATCCCCAAATTGATAAGACTGCAGCAATTGCAGCCTGCCCGCAACCTAAGACCAAAAAGGGGGTGAGGCAATTCCTGGGGCTGGCTGGCTATTATAGGCAGTTCATGCTTAACTTTTCAGACATCACCAGTCTGCTGACTGACCTCACTAAAAAGGGGGTGCCAGATCCGGTTCAGTGGACGGAGCTGTGCAAGCAGGCTTTTGCTCAGGTAAAGGCAGTTTTGTGTGGGGGCCTGCTACTGCATTATCCTGACTTTTCTCTCCCTTTTGCTTCACAGACTGACATGTCAGCCAGAGGGCTGGGGGCTGTTTTGTCCTAGGTGGCAGAGGGGGAGGAGTGTCTGGTGCTGTACATCAGCCACGAGCTCTCCATGTGAGACTCAAAGTACAGCACTTTGGAGTGTCTGGCCATCAAGTGGGTAGTCCTCACTCTCCTCTACTACCTGCTAGGATGCCCATTCACTGTCTGTTCCAACCATGCCCCACTCCACTGGCTCCACTGCATGAAGGATGCCAAGGCGTGGATCACTTGTTGGTATGTGGTCCTTCAGCTTTTATATTTGAGGTGGTCCACAGGCCAGGGGCACAGATGGTGGTGGCAGATTACCTGTCCCACTGGGGGGAGTCAGCTGCAGGCTGGATGGCTCCCTGGCCTGAGTCGGGCAGTGGGGGTGTGGCAGTGGGGGCATGGTTGAGCGTCGGCTGTGAATGGCAAGGAGGCAGGTTGAACCAGCAGGTAATGTGATGAGGTGCACCTGTGTCAAATTACTGGCTGTCTATTAACCTGTGTCTCTGTGTGTCTTTCAGACAGTCAGGAATGAGAGAGAGAGCAGCATCACCCCTGTGTGTGCATGTTTTGAGCTGTCACTGAAAAGTGTGCTAAAATAAAAGAACTCACCTGTTCTGAAGCCTGTTTCCAGTTCCTCTGTTTCCCCACAAGTCCAAGAGTTGTTACAAACAGAAATGAATGCAACCTTCAGTAATGTCTAATGAGCATCAGTTCCATAGGGGAAAGGGGCAGAAAATGACGAGACTGGTTTGAGTTTCAATGAGTGAAGACCTCAGTAACTCAAATAACTGCTCTTTACAACCCTGGTGAGCAGAAAAGCAGCTCAGAACATGCAACAGGTCAACCCTTGAGGTGGACGTGCTTCTGTGCCCACTGCAGTTTGGAATGATGTGTGTTCAGAGATGCTTTTCTGCTCAACATGGTTGTAAAGAGTGGCTATTTGATCTTTAGTCAGATTATCCACTGAAACGCTGAACTAGTCAGTAGTTAACAAACTGGAAACTCGGTATATTAATGGGTCCGAGTCGCAAGTCACTGTTTTTGCATCCATGTCAATCCAGGACATTTCATCAACATCCTAAGCCATAGAGCATAAACCATGTAATGTGAAATTGAAGATATTTTGTCAAAATAGTTTTTTTTTTATTTTATTTATTTTTTTATTATTTTGCCCAATCCATTCCATTTCTATATGGTTATTCCATATGGGTAATGAACCAGAACTGGTGAAGGAAAGAAAATATCAGACATATTCCATTCAAACCTTCCATGTATGAAATGTAGATGAAAAAATAGTTTGAGATGCATGTCAAAGGGATCACTATCAGTGAATTTGCAGAGGTTTTGCTGCACAGAAAGCAAGCAGAGTAGTGCTCATGTGCTTTCAAAACAAAAACAACAAACTGGATTTTGGGAAGGGTGAGCCAGCCAGTTTAATATAATTAACAGAAGTGTCAACATGTTGGCCAGAATTAGCCCCTTTTCATCAAGGTTGTGTAGTCTTTACATAACCGTACAATGAGCATATGCAAATTTTAGCTGTAACTGGACATTCAAACTCACATCTGGTCAGAATGTGTGTAACTTGGAGTGGGGGAAGCCATGGCCTCATGGTAAGAGAAGCAGCTTTGGGATCAAAATGTCACCAGTTTGATTCCCTGGACCAGCAGGAATGGCTGAAGTGTCCTTAAGCCAGGAACCTACCCCCACCCCCCACTGGTCCCCAGGTTGCTCTGAATATGTTGTATGTTGCACTGGATAAGAGTGTCTGCTAAATACCATTAATGTAGCATTTAAACAACCTGAGACATCCTTGTTTTGCAGCATCAACATTCTCAATACATAGTGATCAATACATCAGTTGAGTAGTATCAGAAATGCTTAAAAAAAATCAAAGTCAGTTCAAATCACAGGCTGCATCTGAATACATATACGATCTGTATGCAAAAAGCAGTATGCAGGGCATGCAAGTACTCAGTAGACGTTTAATAGTAGTCAAATGGTATCCAGATGATCTATAACCCCAATTCCAAAAAAGTTGGGACAAAGTACAAATTGTAAATAAAAACGGAATGCAATAATTTACAAATCTCAAAAACTGATATTGTATTCACAATAGAACATAGACAACATATCAAATGTCAAAAGTGAGACATTTTGAAATTTCATACCAAATATTGGCTCATTTGAAATTTCATGACAGCAACATATCTCAAAAAAATTGGGACAGGGGCAATAAGAGGCTGGAAAAGTTAAAGGTACAAAAAAGGAAGAGCTGGAGGACCAAATTGCAACTCATTAGGTCAATTGACAATAGGTTATTAACATGACTGGGTATAAAAAGAGCATCTTGGAGTGGCAGTGGCTCAGAAGTAAAAATGGGAAGAGGATCAACAATCCCCCTAATTCTGCGCTGACAAATAGTGGAGCAATATCAGAAAGGAGTTCGACAGTGTAAAATTGCAAAGAGTTTGAACATATCATCATCTACAGTGCATAATATCATCAAAAGAGTCAGGGAATCTGGAAGAATCTCTGTGCATAAGGGTCAAGGCCGGAAAACCATACTGGATACCCGTGATCTTCGGGCCCTTAGATGGCACTGTATCACATACAGGCATGCTTCTGTATTAGAAATCACAAAATGGGCTCAGGAATATTTCCAGAGAACATTATCTGTGAACACAATTCACCGTGCCATCCGCCGTTGCCAGCTAAAACTCTGTAGTTCAAAGAAGAAGCCATATCTAAACATGATCCAGAAGCGCAGACGTCTTCTCTGGGCCAAGGCTCATTTAAAATGGACTGTGGCAAAGTGGAAAACTGTTCTGTGGTCAGACGAATCAAAATGTGAAGTTCTCTATGGAAATCAGGGACGCCGTGTCATTTGGACTAAAGAGGAGAAGGATGACCCAAGTTGTTATCAGCACTCAGTTCAGAAGCCTGCATCTCTGATGGTATGGGGTTGCATTAGTGCATGTGGCATGGGCAGCTTACACATCTGGAAAGACACCATCAATGCTGAAAGGTATATCCAGGTTCTAGAGCAACATATGCTCCCATCCAGACGACGTCTCTTTCAGGGAAGACCTTGCATTTTCCAACATGACAATGCCAAACCACATACTGCATCAATTACAGCATCATGGCTGCGTAGAAGAAGGGTCCGGGTACTGAACTGGCCAGCCTGCAGTCCAGATCTTTCACCAATAGAAAACATTTGGCGCATCATAAAATGGAAGATACGACAAAAAAGACCTAAGACAGTTGAGCAACTAGAATCCTACATTAGATAAGAATGGGTTACCATTCCTATCCCTAAACTTGAGCAACTTGTCTCCTCAGTCCCCAGACGTTTACAGACTGTTGTAAAGAGAAAAGGGGATGTCTCACAGTGGTAAACATGGCCTTGTCCCAACTTTTTTGAGATGTGTTGTTGTCATGAAATTTAAAATCACCTAATTGTTCTTTTTAAATGATCCATTTTATCAGTTTAAACATTTGATATGTCATCTATGTTCTATCCTGAATAAAATATGGAATTTTGAAACTTCCACATCATTGCATTCCATTTTTATTTACAATTTGTACTTTGTCCTAAATTTTTTGGAATCGGGGTTGTACTACACTACTCATTAGTGTGCAAACATACCGCAATTCAGCTACAGCCTCTGAATACCTGAAGAAGAATTTCCCTGGGGAAAGTAGAAAGAAGATGGCTGTCCAAAGCAAAGACGGTTGCTTCGAGAGTGTACAAATGTATCAGGAGTTGTTTACATATTTCTGCTAGTGGAGTGGGTTTATTTATTTATTTATTTATTTCACAGCTTCCATGGGTATACAGTGGTGCTTGAAAGTTTGTGAACCCTTTAGGATTTTCTATTTTTCTGCATAAATATGACCTTAAACATCATCAGATTTTCACACAAGTCCGAAAAGTAGATAAAGAGAACCCAGTTAAATAAATGAGACAAAAATATTACACTTGGTCATTATTTTATTGAGGAAAATTATCCAATATTACATATCTATGAGTGGCAAAAGTATGTGAACATTTGCTTTCAGTATCTGATGTGACCCCCTTGTGCAGCAATAACTGCAACTAAACATTTCCGGTAACTGTTGATCAGTCCTGCACACTGGCTTGGAGGAATTTTAGCCCATTCCTCAGTACAGAACAACTTCAACTCTGCGTTGGTGGGTTTCCTCACATGAACTGCTCACTTCAGGTCCTTCCACAACATTTCGATTGGATTAAGGTCAGGACTTTGACTTTGCCATTCCAAAACATTAACTTTATTCTTCTTTAACCATTCTTTGGTAGAATAACTTTTGTGCTTAGGCTCATTGTCTTGCTGCATGACCCACCTTCTGTTGAGATTCAGTTCATGGACAGATGTGCTGACATCTTCCTTTAGAATTCACTGGTATACTTCAGAATTCATTGTTCCATCAATGATGGCAAGTCGTCCTGGCCCAGATGCAGCAAAACAGGCCCAAACCATAATACTACCACTACCATGTTTCACAGATGGGATAAGGCTGTTGATATGGCTGGTGATCTGCGCATTGGCATGCTTCATGTGGTGGAGCCACTGGAGGGGCGCGTGGTCCGAACAGAGGGTGAAAGGGCGTCCCAGCAGGTAGTAGCGGAGGGCGAGGACCGCCCACTTGATGGCCAGGCACTCTTTTTTGATGGTGCTGTAGCGCCCCTCACGCACCGACAGCTTTCTGCTGATATACAGCACTGGACAGTCCTCCCCCTCCACCTCCTGGGACAAAACAGCCCCCAGCCCTCTGTCCGACGCATCCATCTGCAACATAAAGGGGAGAGAAAAGTCAGGGGAGTGAAACAGTGGCCCCCCACACAGTGCAGCTTTCACCTCAGAGAAAGTGCGCTGGCATTGCTCCGTCCACTGGACTGGATCTGGTGTCCCCTTTTTAGTGAGATCAGTCAGCTGGCTGGTGACATCCGAATAATTAGGTATAAACCTATGATAGTAGCCAGCCAGCTCCAGGAACTGTCTCACCCCCTTTTTGGTCTTGGGCCTCGGGCAGGCAGCAATTGCTGCTGTCTTGTTAATTTGGGGACGCACCTGCCCGTTGCCCAAGTAGAAGCCCAGGTACTGTACTTCCACCAGCCCAATCGCACATTTCTTCGGGTTGGCTGTGAGACCCGCCCACCTCAGCGACCCAAGGACGGCCCTCAGATGTTGCAGGTGCTGTGGCCAGTCATTACTGTAGATAATGATGTCATTGAAGTATGCGGCTGCATAGGTGGCGTGGGGGCAGAGGACCCTATCCATCAACCGCTGGAACGTAGCGGGTGCCCCAAACAGCCCAAAAGGAAGTGTGACAAACTGGTATAAGGCAAACGGTGTGGAAAAGGCCGTTTTTTCTCGGGAAAATGGAGTCAAGGGGATCTGCCAATAACCCTTTGTCAAATCCAGTGTCGAGTAAAAGCGAGCCGTGCCTAGTCGATTGAGCAACTCGTCAATACGAGGCATTGGGTATGCATCAAATTTAGACACCGTGTTGACTTTACTATAGTCTACACAGAACCGGACCGACCTGTCGGCTTTGGGTACCGGGCTGCTCCAGTCACTGTGGGACTCCTCGACGATGCCCATTTCGAGCATGGCCTCAAGTTCTTCCCGAACCACTTTTTTCTTGTGTTCGGGTAGCCTGTAAGGGCGGCTGCGCGCTACCACCCCTGGGGGTGTCTCAATGTGGTGCTCTATGAGGTCGGTGCGGCTGGGCAGGGGTGAAAACACATCCAAAAATTTGGTCTGCAACTGGGCAACCTCCGCGAGCTGGGTCGGGGAGAGGTGGTCTCCACAGGGGACAGGAGAGGTACGCGATGCCAATGTTCCCTTTTGAACCTCCGGCCCCAGCTCCGCCTTCTCCGGAACCACCGACACCAACACCACGGGGACCTCCCCATTCCAGAGTTTGAGCAGATTGAGGTGGCAAATCTGTAGCGCCCCACCCCTGTCCGTTCGCCTCACCTCGTAGTCGACGTCCCCGACTCGCCGTGTGACCTCAAAGGGTCCTTGCCACTTGGCGATCAATTTGGAGCTTGATGTGGGCAACAGTACGAGTACTTTATCTCCTGGTGCAAACTCCCTAAGGCGCGTACCCCTGTCGTACAGGCAGGTTTGCCATTCTTGGGCCTGCCACAAATTATCCTGGGTTAGGTGTGTGAGTGTGTGGAGTTTTGCACGCAGGTCAATAATGTATTGAATTTCATTTTTAACTTGGTGAAGGTCCCTCCTCCCAGTTTTCTCGCAGCACATCTAAAATGCCGCACAGCTTGCACCCATATAACAATTCGAATGGGGAGAACCCCGTGGAGGCTTGTGGGACCTTTCGCACTGCAAATAACAAGGGTTCGAGCCATTTATCCCAATTACATGCGTCCTCACTTACGAATTTTTTAATTATATTTTTGAGGGTGCGATTGAACCGTTCAACTAAACCGTCCGTTTGTGGGTGATAAACGCTGGTGCGGATTGGCTTAATTCCTAATAACCCATACAGTTTGTTCAGTGTGCGTGACATAAACGAGGTGCCTTGATCAGTCAGAATCTCTTTGGGGATTCCAACTCAGGAGATGACGTGGAAGAGCGCTTCCGCAATACTGCGTGCTGAGATATTGCGAAGAGGCACTGCTTCTGGGTATCGCGTTGCATAGTCCACCAGAACTAAAATAAAGTAATACCCTCGTGTTGTCCGATCTAATGGCCCAACGAGATCCATCCCAATTCTTTTGAATGGGGTCTTGATTAATGGAAGGGGGCGCAAAGGCACTTTTAGAATGGTCGCTGGATTTACTAACTGGCATTCGCGGCACGCCATACACCACTTACAGACATCACCGTGAATCCCTGGCCAATAGAACTGGGCCATTATTTGGGCTAGTGTCTTATCCTGCCCTAAGTGTCCAGCCATGGGATTAAAATGAGCCACCTAGAATACCAATTCCCGGCGACTCTTTGGAATCAAAAGCTGCATGACTTGTTCTTTAGTCTGAGTGTCCTGCATCACTCAGTATAATCTATCCTTTATAATAGAAAAATAGGGGAAGGATGGGGTGGTGTTTGGCTGGAGCATTTGACCATCGATTACTCTCACTTGGTCAAACGCATGCCACAGAGTCTCGTCTCGCGACTGCTCTAATGGAAAATCCATGAGGGATTCCCCAATAGAAGGAGGGGCCTGCTGCTCCTCACTCTGACGTGGAGATGACGTAGACGGCTCTGTGACAGCTGCTCCTGCCAATGCCACACCGGGACCTCCCCCTGCTGAATTACGGCAGGCCCTACTCTTCACTAAATGACTCATTAACTCCCCAAATCCCGGCCAATCAGTCCCCAAAGTTATCGAGTAGGTAAGGCGAGGATTAACCGCCGCCTTTACTCTAAATTTTTCCCCTCGAAAAAGAATGTGGACTGACACTAAAGGGTAGTTGTGAATATCCCCACGCACATACAACACCTTCACCAACTGTGCTCCCCCCAATGCCTCATCTTGCACCAGGCTTTGGTGAATTGAGGTTTTGATTACAGCCAGAGACTGCCAACGCCTGATATGTATCCTCTTGGACACTCACCAGTATGCGATATGCTCCGGCCCGATCGAGGACAGCTCCTGATGCGTCGGGGATCCGAACCACCGCGCCCACCTCCATTGCCGAGCACTGCTGTTGGAGGTGGCCCGGCTCTCTGCAGCACCAGCAAACCAGCTTGGGCTTCCTCTCTGCACCGACGCTCTGGGGCTCACTCACCTGAGGGGAGGAAGAGACAGACACAGAAGGGGGAAACACGAGGGCACCACGGGTGCGGCGGGCCAGCTGAGAAGGAGCCGGCCCCTGTCTCCGCAGTGGGGAAACAGGGCAAGGACGGGACACAGAAGGGGAGAGAGAGAGGAGAGGAGAGGGGAGATGAGGATGTCCGCTGTCCTGCTGTCGGAACAGCTGCCAAATGGTCTTCCGCCAGCTTGATGGCCTGATCCAGCGACGCCGGGTGGTGGCACTGGACCCACTCCGTGATCCCTTCTGGTAGATGGGCGATGAACTGCTCCAGTACCACCTGATCGATGATTCCCTTGGTGTCACGGTTGTCAGCCCTCAACCACTGCCACCAGGCATCCCAGAGTTGCTGGCCAAACGTGAACGGCCAGCCGACTTCCTCCAGGCGCAGAGCACGGAAGCGCTGTCGCTGCGGTTCGGGGGTGCACCCCACACGCTGGAGGACGGCCCGGCGGAGGTCCGCGTAGACCAGTCGGCGGTCGGCGGGGAGCTGTAGCGCGGCCAGCTGCACCTCGCATGTTAGCAGAGGGAGGAGGCATGCCGCACGCTGTTCCACCGGCCAGCCTGAGGCCTCTGCTGCCTGCTCGAAGAGCATGATGAAGGCCTCAGGGTCGTCATGTGGGCCCATATTAGTTAGGGTGAGGGGGGAAGGGCCCGCGGCGGTGGAGGTGGTGGACCCCGCCGACGCGAGGAGGTGCCGGAATGCCTGTCGATCTTCCTGCTGCGCCAACACCAGGGCCTTGAACCATTGTTCTTGCTCCTTCCAGAGGATGACTAGCGCCTGGTGCTGGCTCTGCTGGGCCGTGGCGAGGGCGTGGACCAGGTCCGCGAAAGGGGAGGACTCCATGGAGCTGTTCTTTTTCTGTGCTCCGCTCCCGGGTTTCAACACCACTGTGACAGTTCGTATGAGTGGGAGGAGCACAGAAGGATGGCAGGCCAGAACTGAGTTCACAAAACTCTTATTTTGCACTATTCAGTTGCAATACTCTCCAGCCAGGCACGCACACACACACACACAGATGTCGTCTGGTTGGGGAGAGAGCTCTCCTCCTCTGCTCTCTCTTTAAATAGGGCACAGTCACTGGGGAAGACACAGAAACACATGTTAATAAACATCAGGTGCAGTGATTCTGCACTTACCTTCCCTGACTCTGCCCTCTGGTCACAGGCCGATGCTTGACCACGCCCCCGCTGCCACAAACCCATATGAAGCAGTGAACACATGCACACACCCAGAGCAGTGGGCAGCCCAGAGCGCCCGTGGAGCAGTTAGGGGTTCGGTACCTTGCTCAAGGGCACCTCAGCCCAAGGCCACCCCACGTCAACCTAACTGCATGTCTTTGGATTGTGGGGGAAACTGGAGCACCTGGAGGAAACCCATGCAGACACGGGGAGAACATGCAAACTCCACACAGAAAGGCCCTCGCCGGCCACTGGGTTCGAACCCAGAACCTTCTTGCTGTGAGGCAACCATGCCAACTACTACACCACTGTGCCGCCCATAGAAATTTCATGACAGCAACACATCTCAAAAAAGTTGGGACGGGGCAATAAGAGGCTGGAAAAGTTAAAGGTACAAAAAAGGAACAGCTGGAGGACCAAATTGCAACTCATTAGGTCAATTGGCAATAGGTCATTAACATGACTGGGTATAAAAAGAGCATCTTGGAGTGGCAACAGCTCTCAGTAGTAAAGATCGGAAGAGGATCACCAATCCCCCTAATTCTGCACCAACAAATAGTGGAGCAAGATCAGAAAGGAGTTCAACAGTGTAAAATTGCAAAGAGTTTGAACATATCATCATCTACAGTGCATAATATCATCAAAAGATTCAGAGAATCTGGAAGAATCTCTGTGCATAAGGGTCAAGGCCGGAAAACCATACTGGGTGCCCGTGATCTTCAGGCCATTAGACGGCACTGCATCACATACTGGCATGCTTCTGTATTGGAAATCACAAAATGGGCTCAGGAATATTTCCAGAGAACATTATCTGTGAACACAATTCACCGTGCCATCCGCCGTTGCCAGATAAAACTCTATAGTTCAAAGAAGAAGCTGTAGCTAAACATGATCCAGAAGCGTAGACGTCTTCTCTGGGCCAAGGCTCATTTAAAATGGACTGTGGCAAAGTGGAAAACTGTTCTGTGGTCAGACGAATCAAAATTTGAAGTTCTTTATGGAAATCAGGGACGCCGTGTCATTCGGACTAAAGAGGAGAAGGACGACCCGAGTTGTTATCAGCGCTCAGTTCAGAAGCCTGCATCTCTGATGGTATGGGGTTGCATTAGTGCGTGTGGCATGGGCAGCTTACACATCTGGAAAGACACCATCAATGCTGAAAGGTATATCCAGGTTCTAGAGCAACATATGCTCCCATCCAGACGACGTCTCTTTCAGGGAAGACCTTGCATTTTCCAACATGACAATGCCAAACCACATACTGCATCAATTACAGCATCATGGCTGCGTAGAAGAAGGGTCCGGGTACTGAACTGGCCAGCCTGCAGTCCAGATCTTTCACCCATAGAAAACATTTGGCGCATCATAAAACGGAAGATACGACAAAAAAGACCTAAGACAGTTGAGCAACTAGAATCCTACATTAGACAAGAATGGGTTACCATTCCTATCCCTAAACTTGAGCAACTTGTCTCCTCAGTCCCCAGACGTTTACAGACTGTTGTAAAGAGAAAAGGGGATGTCTCACAATGGTAAACATGGCCTTGTCCCAACTTTTTTGAGATGTGTTGTCATGAAATTTAAAATCGCCTAACTTTTCTTTTTAAATGATACATTTTCTCAGTTTAAACATTTGATATGTCATCTATGTTTTATTCTGAATAAAATATGGAATTTTGAAACTTCCACATCATTGCATTCCATTTTTATTTACAATTTGTACTTTGTCCCAACATTTTGGAATTGGGGTTGTACATATATCCACAGCCACAGTTATGAAATTATGTGCACACAGGATGTAGGCGATTCATTCACAATTTTTTATTCTGAGTTTTTTGAGCTGTTTGGGGAATCAAAAGCTCTTAACTTATTTAGTTACTTTTGAGGTTTGAATACTGGTATGTGAGCAATTTCAGTAGTAAATTCTCCCTAGGGAAGCACGGTGGTGTAGTGGTTATCACTGTCGCCTCACAGCAAGAAGGTCCAGGTTCGAGCCCCGTGGCCGGCAAGGGCCTTTCTGTGCGGAGTTTGCATGTTCTCCCCGTGTCCGCGTGGGTTTCCTCCGGGTGCTCCGGTTTCCCCCACAGTCCAAAGACATGCAGGTTAGGTTAACTGGTGACTCTAAATTGACCGTAGGTTTGAATGTGAGTGTGAATGGTTGTCTGTGTCTATGTGTCAGCCCTGTGATGACCTGGCGACTTGTCCAGGGTCATCACAGACTTGTCAAGACTTGTCCGCCTTTAGCCTGTAGTCAGCTGGGATAGGCTCCAGCTTGCCTGCGACCCTGTAGAACAGGATAAAGCGGCTAGAGATAATGAGATGAGAAATTCTCCCTACATGTGTGTGAGTCCCCCATGAGCACTCTTTTTCAATAACATGGTAAAATATATCTTATTTTTATTTCTGTTGTACCAGTGCAGTGCAGTAACACAGTGTTGGTCTATGGAGCTTATTTCAGTCAGGCATATCAAGTCACATACTGCAGCTCAAAGAAAACTAAGAGGGTTGAAAAGGGGTCATAATAGGGTTGGATCAAATCAGAAATGAGAATAATGTACAAATATCAGTAAGGAAAGGCAAATTGTGGTAGTGTACACATCAGTGGTTATGGATGCTTCGATTTTTCCATCTGAGAAAAAAAAAGTGCTGTGCAATTTTCATCATGATTCTTGCTCTTGTTCAATTATTAGCCTGCTTGGATTACTGATGTGTAGTAATGTCAGCTCTTTTGCGAGTACCTCAAATGCGTAGGGATCTGCACCAGTCCGTTAAATTGAGATTAAAAATTCTGGATTTGGCCCATGTGCTTGCTATGCTTGTGGTTATAGCATTAACAACTGTGAATCCAATTATGAGCTCAAAACTCATTTACATCTATTCATTTGGCAGATGCTTTTATCTAAAGAGACTCACAAGTGAATCCAATCTAAGCACAGGGTGGAGGAACTGAGGGTTATGTACACAGTAGTGGCTCTTGTATTTGAAGACCCAGGGATTAAAGAAAAAGTGCATTCAATATATTTACATCAAAATATTTGTGATGTGCTTAGTGATTTTGGTGTTTATTTATGGGCTGTTGCTGTCTTTGTTATTCTTATGAGAAGTTGACATATCAAGTCATTGCTAGCACAGTTAGCACAATGGTGGATAATACCAGAAAAGAAAATAATCAACACAAATATATGTAAGACTACACTATGAGTTATGGGAGAGACTTGGTTTGGCTAGTTCTCAATCTACAAGATGACAAGTGCGATGGCACTAGAGGTGATATTAGCATGAAAGTTGTAGCTTTGGAAGATGACCTGTTTAAGCGGAGTGTATAGATGAGGAGGTGAGAGAGCTGCACAGAATAAAGGAGTAAAGCACTGCTGCATCATTCTGTTTAAATAGAGGGGTCAATCTGTTTGATATCAGCAAAGGCATCTTGACTGACCATGCCAGATTTGCTTCATACTTCCAAAGATTAATGTCATTAGTGTGATGTACAAGTGTTTTTTTTTTTTCATTTTTATTATTTATTCAGTTATTTATTTCCATTGCAATATGTAAATATCCTGTGTTTGGATGTTAAGAGCATTTCTATATTTTATTGGGGTGGTTTTCTGTTATTCTATGATTACTTGTGCAAGATGGACATTTCTGATAATCATTATGTTACACCCCACTCGATTGTGGCTCTTGGATAAAGTTCATGAGGGAGACATTCCAGCGAGCTGCAGGTGCCATGCGGTGCCTGGCTGATGTCAATTAAAAGTTCACATGAACAACTTCAGGCCGAGACGTTGTGGCGACACACTCTTGGATGCGCTCGACACAGCTGGACAGCTCTCGGTGCCCTCGCTTCAGACTTGTGTCTTTTCTGGATTTTTTCCCCTCGCGTTGGATTATGCTTTTCGGACTTTTCCCTTCACGGATGCCTCGGGAAACACCACTGCTACTTCGGAGGACATTTAAAGACTGTGAACAGTTCAACGGTCAGGGCAATGGGACCTGCACTCTGGTCTTTTTTTGGATGTTTTTCCCTCACGGTGGATTATGCTTTTCGGACTTTTCCCTTCACGGATGCCTCTGGAAACACCACTGCTACTTCGGAGGACATTTAAAGACTGTGAGCAGTTCGACTGTCGGGGCAATGGGACCTGCTGACCGGCGCTTGCCTAACGCGAGGCACAAAGGGACCGTGAGATAAATTCTGTGTCCTTTATATTTTATGTTACAAATATGTCTGTATTTTGATGTGGTTTGAAAAGGGAACCTTTTGTTTTGTGACCTAGGCCTAGGGTTTTATGTGTGTAACATGTTGGGGTTTTGTTTGAACATGTTTCACTTCTGATTAATGTTAAAACTTTTCTATAACCGAATTCGGTGTTGGGCTTTTTTTTGATAACCTCTCACGTAACATTAGTCCCTATAAACAGTGTGCAAAATTTCAGCCTTACGGCACTGTTAGTTTTTGAGATATAGGGGCATGAATAAGGGGGTGTGGCTTGAATTTGACCATAAAACAAGTGCTATCCATAACTTTCCCAAACTCTGACCTTTCCCATGATTCATTGTTGTGTCACAGTGGAAGCTGGGATCTTTCTTCTGTTCCACTGTGTTGAGGTTTGTAGCTAATGCTAACTGCTAGTTAGGTAAGATCAAAGATGACTAAAAGACGGTTACACAGGTTCAATTTTCTGACGTGCTTTGGGGATAATACAATCAAAGTGCCCCATCTGTCTACCCTCATGGAATGGATAGACGAGATGAAGTTGTGGCCCGACGTCAGCTACGTTGGCATTGTCAATTATTTTATTCTTAGTGAGGACGTTGATGGTGAGGAGCTACGGAACTACAAAAGTATGGAGGTGTACAATTATCTACACAGTAAGAAAACTGGCAAAATTATGTATTAAACAGAGGGCAAATTTGTTTGCTTAAAGGCTGAGGTTGAGCCAAGCCAGAGCAAAAAAAGGGAAATCCTGCAGTCATGCAGCAGCTGTCATCTGGAAGGTAGGCTGTGTCAGAGTAAAGCGATTGTATTATTGTATTGGTATACTAATAATATAGTGTTTATATATTGTACAACGTAAGTTGGTTTGGACAAAAGTATCTACCAAATACCATATATATATAAGCTCAAGAATCAAAAGCTAGGAGAGAAGCATAAGCTAACCATTTTAATGCAAATGCTGTCAAACTTTGGAAACAAGAAACATACCATGCTTAAATAATTTCTTGTCTTTGTATTTGTCCAATCCTCTTCAACTTCTTAACTACCCTGATCATTCCAGATGTTGGATGGTATTTGGAGGCTATTTGTTACACTAGTACTTCAGCACTGGTCACTCTTGGATTCCCTTGGCTACCAAGGCTACATGCACTTATTGTTAGTCACTTTGAATAAAAAACGTCAGCTAAATAACTAAGGTAGTGTAATGTTTGAATAATGTACAATATCTGAGCAACAATTATATAGAATTGATGTTGTTGATTCAGGTCCAAAATGCAGTAGTTAGTGGAAAGACAGGAATCACATGTACAGATGAGCAGCATATGGTGCTGGACAACACATCTTGCAAGTCTGTTTGTGCTCAAAATAGATTCAATTCATAAAATCTTTAAGCTTTTGTGAGTTATTTGTGCACCAGATGATGGCACACATTGAACCAGAAAAAGACATAATTTAAAAATATGTTATTCTCTGACTAAAACAAAGTTGCCGTAGCTAGCTCTGCTCGGAATTGGTCTTAGGTACAAGATATCTTTAAACACTGCAAATGAAAATCCACAATTGCATATTTACAGCTTTATGCATTGCTGAAACCTGTTAAAAAAAAAAAAGGTTTACGCTTTGGAGCATTTTTCGCCCTCTGTTTCTCCATGTTTAAAGGTCATAGGCAATGGTCGGAGGTGAAATGTAGAATATCAACTTTATTGTCTAGAAGAATGACCCAAAAAGTGAATTAAATCTTCCTGGTGCCTAATTTGCACCCTAAAATTGAATAAAATGCTTAAAATATACTGTTTTGCACAATTTCCAAAGGTTTGTTTACATCTCACTTATGCACACTTTCACCACCAGGGGACCATCGTTCATTCCCATCTCATTATCTCTAGCTGCTTTATCCTGTTCTACAGGGTCGCAGGCAAGCTGGAGCCTATCCCAGCTGACTACGGGCAAAAGGCGGGGTACACCCTGGACAAGTCGCCAGGTCATCACAGGGCTGACACATAGAACCATTCACACTCACGGTCAATTTAGAGTCACCAGTTAACCGAACCTGCATGTCTTTGGACTGTGGGGGAAACCGGAGCACCCGGAGGAAACCCACACGGACACAGGGAGAACATGCAAACTCCGCACAGAAAAGCCCTCGTCGGCCACGGGGCTCGAACCTGGACCTTCTTGCTGTGAGGCGACAGCGCTAACCAGTACACCACCGTGCCGCCGGGGACCATCGTTGTGATGTCATTTAAGCCAAACAGAGCGGGAGCAGCTCTGTGTTTGCTTGCAAACCGAGCACACGTGTACGGATTTTGGTTGTGTAAAATGTCTGAAAGCGATGGCGATTTTGAAGCAGGAAGTCTCCAAATTGAATATCGAGAGGTGAAACCATATATGTATGAGTCTTTGGCTGTTGTGAAGCAATCTGTGAATGTGGCTCACTGGTTTGACCATGCAGCCTTGGAATTGGACAGTGACTTGGCTGACTCTGATCTCACACACATAATCCCTATAATAGAACGTGGATTCGTTTATATTGCTAATATAATTTATTGCTAATATTAATTCAAGCATTATACTATTTATAGCCTACTCTAAACAAGGAAATATCCCTTTTGTCTCATTTACACAATGATTGTACAGGATCCCTCAGATTTCTTTACTTGAAAAATTGCAAGCAAAGGTAAAAATGTTTACCTCCAATCTTCTCCTTTTTGCTTGAGCATTGCTGATCTGTTTCTTCTTTGATTGCTTGCTTTTGTGCTCGAATTTTGTTGGAACAGCGTCAGGTTTGAGCCTTCTCTGTCCAACACTGACACCTAAACTCTCCAACAGATGGGGATTCTTCAAAAATGAATTCTCCTTGAAGTGATCGGCACACAGAGCGGCGTATTTACCCAGCTGCCAACCCTCTCACTTCACACACACAATCCACTCTCTCCTCCTCTTCTCCTCTTTTGGAAAATGGTAAAAACTTCTTCCTGAACCAGTCCCATTGTTACAGTTCACTGCACACCAATAAGGCATGTTGTTGTTGTTTTTTTTTAATTCCCGAATGCACGTCTGTAATCAGCCCTGTGCCGACCTGGCGACTTGTCCAGGGTATACCCCGCCTTTTGCCTGTAGTCAGCTGGGATAGGCTCCAGCTTGCCTGCGACCCTGTAGAACAGCATAAAGCAGCTAGAGATAATGAGATGAGATGAGAGATCAGCTTTGAGTTTTGAGCCATTAAGTCTCATCTCATCTCATTATCTCTAGCCGCTTTATCCTTCTACAGGGTCGCAGGCAAGCTGGAGCCTATCCCAGCTGACTACAGGCGAAAGGCGGGGTACACCCTGGACAAGTCGCCAGGTCATCACAGGGCTGACACATAGACACAGACAACCATTCACACTCACACCTACGGTCAATTTAGAGTCACCAGTTAACCTAACCTGCATGTCTTTGGACTGTGGGGGAAACCGGAGCACCCGGAGGAAACCCACGCGGACACGGGGAGAACATGCAAAGTCCACACAGAAAGGCCCTCACTGGCCCCGGGGCTCGAACCCAGGACCTTCTTGCTGTGAGGCGACAGCGCTAACCACTACACCACCGTGCCGCCCCGAGCCATTAAGTATCAAAATAAAATAATTTTGTGCCCATATTTCAAACACATATTGCTCATGTATGCCAAAGTCTACCATAAATATACTTATAGCAGTGGAAAGAGCAGGTCTTAATTATTAAATACACCTAATATGAAGTTGGTATCTTCAACCAAACTATATTTATTAAGGGATCAAATATGCCTTGTTTTACAACAGACAGAAACGCAAACTTTAGGCATACCTCTAATAATACAGTTACAAAACTGTATTGGAGAACTAAAATGTATTTTATGTCTATATATTCAATTTATATTTATTCAATTATACCAAGCTCTAAAATTTATACAAATTACAGTGTCAGCAAAACAAATATCTTAATGAAATAGTGTCTACTTGAAGACTTTGAACAATGTGTTGATTTGCTTTTCCATATCAGATGGAAGGTTATCCTGCCTGCCAGTTGATATAAATGAGGCATCAATGATCTTCAGGATATGTACAAGAGGAACCCAACATATATCAATATGGACTTGTATAGCAGACGAACAGATCAGTAGTTTGTTGACATCAGCCACTGTATTGTACCTGGTTGGCAAATAGAAACACAATGAGCTATATGATTCTTCTAAAGGGAGCATCTATATTAATATGCTTAATATTAATAAACTTCTGTGATGACCTGGCAACTTGTCCAGGGTGTACCCCGCCTTTCACCCGTAGTCAGCTGGGATAGGCTCCAGCTTGCCTGCGACCCTGTAGAAGGATAAAGCAGCTAGGGATGATGAGATGAGATAAGATTAATAAACTTCCATCTAATGTGGAAAAGCAAACCAACGCACTGTTCAAAGTCTTCAAGTAGATACTATTTCATTAAGATTTTGGTCTTGCTGACACTGTAATTTGTGTACATTTTAGAACTGGGTTTAATAGAAAAAAAGATACATTGAATATTTAGACAAAATAGATATTAGTTCTCTGATACAGTTTTGGGACTGTATTATTAGAAGTGTGCCTCTATTTTACATTTCTGTCTGTAGTAAAACAAGACATATTTGATCCCTGAATACCGTAAATATAGTTTGGTTGAAGATACTAACTTTACATTTTGTGTGAATGCTTAGTAAGATCTGCTCTTTCCAGTAGTAAAATTTGATTTATGGTAGACTTTGTCATACATGAGCAATGTATATTTGAAATACGGGCATAAATTATATATATATTTTTAATTTTTAATGGTTCCTAACTTGGAAAGTTTGATATTTTTTAACAAATACTTAGCTACCGAAACAGTACTACAATATGATAAATAAATACCAGAATTTGAAAGCTTTGACATGTTTAAATGTGGAGAAACAGAGGGTCAAAAATGCTCCAAAGCACAAATGATTTTTGTTTGTTTGTTTGTTTTTTACAGATTTCAGCAATACATAAAATGATAAATATAAAATTATGGATTTTCAGTGGCAGCATTTATAGATATCTTGTACCTAAGACCATCCATCCATTATCCATAACCACTTATCCTGTGCAGGGTCACAGGCAAGCTGGAGCCTATCCCAGCTATGAGCGAGAGGCAGGGTACACCCCAGCCGGCACCTAGACGTCGAATATTCCTCTAATGCTCATCTAAACAGTGTCTAAACGTCTATAGTTATTTACTCGACGCCACACAGACGACTATCCATAAACGTTGCATAGAGGTTGCATAGGAGATGGCTAAAAGATGTCGAAAACATATCTAATAACTACGTCACTTACAGCGCATGAGCGGAAATGCAGGCAAACACGCGTGAGTGCAGAAATTGAAATACACCAAAGAAAATTACAAGAAGAAGAATCCAGCAAATCCAATAATAATACAGGTAAACAACCTTCAGTCTCAAAACACATATTAAGCTTAGTATTTAGTTGACTACTTGACAGAAAAAAGTTGCCATTACTAAACTGTTTTAGAGATATTTTAGATAAATTATGATAATGAGTTCAGCAGCAATGTCACATTTTGATTTAGAAAATACAACACCTAATGATCGTTTTCATACATGTATATAAATCATAATTTTATCTGTATGAGAATCTTGCCAAATTACCTCTAGCATGTCAATAGGTAGTAGAACTTATAGAATAAAGATACTGTGATCCGCAAATCGCGTATATATCCCGATTATCGCCTACCTAGAAATTACTATTTATTTGCAATCTGCAGTCCAAATTATCAATCAAAAACTTGTAGAAGCTTCTCCCAATGACATTTAAAGTGCCAGTTCAGACAACTGAGTAGTTAGTATGTGTTAGGGGTGCCAGAAGCTGCTGTAATTAAGGTCTAAGGCCTAACAAACACCTCAGTCAATGCTAACAACCCAAGTTGACACACAGTGAAGTCAGTGCTCTTCAGTAAATACTGCTGGTTATATAAGCATAATAAATTGTAATTAATAAATTCATCAAGACTCGTCTCCATATTTTTGTATTAAGTTGTGTTTTTGCTTGTGAATACATAGAATCTACATGTATACAGTAACTAGAGCTACTTTCTTGTTTAAAAAAATTACATAAGACCTTGTATTAAAGTGTAGATCTACATGTAAAACTAATTAAAATTATATAAAATTTGTACTTTATTTTTTAGAGACTGATTTAGTGAGGAATTGGTGCTTTCTTTGATGTAACCAAATATGAAGTAAAATTATGCCTTGTTAGTTTAGATACCCCTTCCCCCCTTGCCTGCATGCACATCCATTCCTTAACATCATGTTGCCTTTTTTCTTTGAAAAACCAGGTTTGAGCATCAAAACAGCATGTCCAGTTACAAGAAGCTCTGGAGAAAACGAAAAGCACAAATAGATGCATTAGCGTTAAGGATACCTTCTTTTGTTGTAGGTTCTAGTATAGGCTTTTGTTATTAGTTGTTATTGAGATGTGCATTTTGTTTTAATAGTTGTAAGAGTTCTGTTAAAATTGTTGTTCTATAGTATATTTGGTTGAAACCTGCTTTAACTGGTCGAACATTCTAAATTTGAAATTTGACCATTTGGCCTCTAAAAGCTTTCAGTGGATGTAAGAATATTACTTTAGGTTTTGTTATATTTGGTTTAGTTAGCATTATTTTTTACATTTTAATGTACTTTGAATTGGTGCTTCACTGAAATATTTGATATATTGCTATGTAATGATAGCTTGTATGTATGTTTGAAGCACTGAAATATTTGATATATTGCTATGTAATGATAGCTTGTATGTATGTTTTATGTAAGGTTGGCTTTTGATTCTTTGATTAGGAGTATAAATAAAATACTGTTACTTTAACCTGTCATTCTGTTTCATTTGCTATTTAATGAGATATTTTAAGCCTGAATTAGACGACTAAGCAACGTTCATATTTAGATGTCTAAAACAAGTAAATCGTAGATGTATATTAGACGACCAAACTTAGAGGTTTAATAGAGGACTAAACTTAGACGTATATTAGACGTCTAGTCCTAAACGTATACTAGAATTCCATGGTAGACGTTTACTAGACAACTTTTAGAGGTTTAAGTTAGACGTTTATTAGATGTTGTTTAGAGGTCTTGTGCCCGCTGGGACAGGGCTGATACAAAGAGACAAACAACAATTCACACTCAATTTAGAGCCATCAATCAACCTAACCTGCATGTCTTTGGACCATGGGGGAAACCAGAGCACCGAGAGGAAACCCACGCAGACACAGGGGGAACATGCAAACTCCACACAGAAAGGCCCCCATCAGCCTCTGGGCTCAAACCCAGAACCTTCTTGCTGTGAGGCAACAGTGCTAACCACCACACCACTGTGCCACCCTTACCTAAGACCAATTCCTGAAAATGTCATGCCTCTAGCCCAGTGGTGTCGTTAGGCCTTATCAATCGGGGCTATAGCCATGTGTATTTTGAGCCTAGCCCCAGGTAGTTTCACCCTCAAAAAAAGTAAGAGATTAAAAGAAAAAAACTGACTGAAACACATCAGAATGTGACTTGCAGCATCTGTAGACAGAGGGGGAACATGAGGGAAGTGGGGGCCATAATTGAACACTGCACAGTGCACATTCAACATTTTGGTAACCACCAACAGAAGAAGAACATTCAGAAGTGGTCAGAAGATAACTTAAAAAAAAAAATCCAATATTGTTGGGTTTTTCAAGATGAAAACAGATGGTAAGTCATTGACCGTGGGTGTGTATACAGACTGTATCAACAGTGTTACCTATCTAATTATGTTGATGCACAGAAACTGCTCTGTGTAGCCTGATTATCTTGAATTTACAGCATAGGGTCTATATGATTAGCGTGCCAGGCTAGCTCAAAAGTTCGAGTGGTTTAATCACTATCTATAGTGGTAGTCTATTTGCCCTGACTAAGTTTATTTAACAGGTCAACAATCTGTGTTCATGTAGACACCAATAGTTGCCCTGACATAATTTAATCAGATGTTTTAATGCTACATGTAGCCTATGCAGAACCAGCCAGCCGACCATCCCATAGCCAGCCATTGGCATATTAGACACACATGGGGTAAAATAGGTTTTTTTTGTTTGTTTGTTTTGTTTAGTTTCGCCATTCAATAGTAATGTCAACATAAATTTGTGTTGTCCAGACACCACAAATGAGCTGCTGCAGTCAACTGAGCCTGGATACATTGGAGAAAATGGTGTGTGTGTGTGTGTGTGTGTGTGTGTGTGTGTGTGTGTGTGTGTGTGTGTGTGTGAGAGAGGAAAAAAAAACTTGGAAGACATATTTATATGATCATAGTCTTGTGAGATGGGATGCCATCTGGGATGTTGAATGTTGCAATATAATAACTTAGCTTAGAATATGTGTCTTTGTGGTCCTAAAGGAGAGATATGTGACTGACAAATGATACATTTTTATTAAACTGATGATAAATTTGACTAGTGATTTGGAATAGTCAGTTGGCACATGCCTCCATTTCCTGAGCCATTACGGGTATTGATAATAACTTAATAATGAGACTGAAACTGAGTGAATGACAAATTTAAAAATAGCAGTGCAAAAACCACTAATAAAGATGGCATAACCTTTGAATGTGTGTGGGTGATAATATTATCTTCTAAAGTTAGATATAACCTCCCCAACCTATCTATGCCAATCTTTAAAAAAAAAAAAAAACAAGCTCCAGGAAAACTTGACTTTGCTCCTGGTCTTTTCAATAGCTAGAAATGCCTTTGATCTAACTTAAACAGTTCCAAATTTACGTCTCATGGAACATCAGAGTTTTTTCTATGGCACTTGTTTTAACAGTAAAATTTGAGCCACGGCCTCTTATTCAAGCCTCATATATCTCAAAAGCTAACAAAGACGTAAGGCTGAAAGTTTGCTCACTGTTTATTGGGATGAATGGTATTAATCTCTGACAGTATGAAACAAATCTGGAGTGGTCAGGTGGGAACATTTTCTGAACTCTGGTGATTTGAGATGGATTTACCCAGAGATGAAGCGAGGGAACTGCACCAATATCAGAACGTAGTCGAATGGCATTGTGGGTAATATAGAAAACCATTAATCAATGTGAAAATAGACCAACATGTTAAAGAAAGAAGCTCATTCAGTAATTCTTGGATGCCATTGAAGATCACATGTTAAATATAAAGATTGATCTTCAATCATTCAGACTGGATTTTTCCTTTATCTCAGAAACAAAACAACTGAAGCCATGGCCCAAGTTTGTAGTACTCGAGTCCAGGACTGGAACTCGAGTCTGACTTGTGCCCTAATTTTAAGGACTCATGACTCAACTTGGACTTGAGCACTGATGACTCGGACTTGGACTCGGACTCGTGCATTAACTGCATTTAGACTCATAAACTGGAGACAAGGATTTGGATTTTTTCTTTATTTTTTTGTAACATACCATAATAATTTGGCATAAGATATTTATATCTACATTATTAGGGCCCGAGCCCGAATGGGCGAAGGCCCTATTGTTCTTGTAAGAGTTCACTATTCTTCTTCTTCTTCTTCTTCTTCCGTCTTCTTCTTCTTCTTTATTTTTCTCCGCTGTTGGGCCATTTTCGGGGCGCTTGCCATGGGCGAAAACGCACGAAATTTGGCACCAGTTCCGAGAATTGCCACCGCTACTCAGAACCAAAAGCCCAAACTTGGCCGGGGCTCAGGGCCTCTATAGCGCCCCCTAAGTCGTTGTGATTTTGGCCTCCCGCATTAGGGTGCCTGGTTGCCATATAGTTTGTAGTAGTGGCATGCAATTTGGTACGCATATGTATCTCACTAAGCCGGACAAAAATGTAATGCCAATGCATTAGCCACGCCCAACAGGAAGTGAGGTAATTTCACTTTTGTGCGAAATGCATGGCCACGAAGACGGCGCAACTCCTCCTAGACCGTTCATAGGAATGTCACCAAAATTGATACACATCATCTACAGACATGGCTGACAAAAGTTACTAAATACGTTTCACGTAGGATCAGCCGTTCAGAAGTTATACGTCAATCAATTTTCACTTCAAAATTTTACATGCTTAAAAATTCATAAATCTTCTAATTGCTCAAAACTGCTCATACTTCACACGCAAATCACTCTTTGGGCTTCTGACATGTTACCCAATTTCTGTGATATTTCGCCACTGGGGGCGCTATTTTTGGGCAAAAAATCCAATCTTTCCTCAAATTTGGTCAAACTTCACGGCCACCCTCTTACTACCTCCCATGTCATGTATACCACATTTTGGGAATTTTCGTCCATGGGGGGCGCTGTTTTTGGCCAACGCAGTTGCTCCAAAACGGCTTTTTGGTTAATAATTCCATAATGCTTTTCCTTCACACCACTACCTTGTGATAGTACGTTGCTGTTGTAGACACTTATTTTTCCAACTCATAATCGCTCATGTACGGCATAGCGCCACCTACTGACATGGGAAAAACCAAAAAATTTATTCTTCAAAAATCTATATCTCATCTTCTATTTACTCAATTGTCATCAAACTTCATACGCAAACTCTTCATAGCTCACCTGACATATACGTCAAATTTTGTGCACTTTCGCCCCTGGGGGTGCTGGTTATGGCAGACATGATATTGCAGCTTCTGATTTGTCAACCTTGGCAAGCAAACTCTGTACAAGACCCTTATTGGGGCGCTTGCCATGGTCGACAACGCACGAAATTTGGCTCCTTTTTCTTAGACTGCCACCGCTACTGAGAACCAGAAGCCCAGATCCAGGCGGGCCTCAGGGCCTCTATAGCGCCCCCTAACGTGTTGTGATTTTTGCCTCTCGCATTAAGGTGCCTGCTTGGCATATAGTTTCTAGTTATTATTATTATTATTATTATTATTAGGGCCCGAGCACCGTACAGTGCGAGACCCTATTGTTTTTGAAGGATTATTATTATTATTATTATTATTATTATTATTATTATTAGGCCCCGAGCACCGTACAGTGCGAGACCCTATTGTCGCCATGTGTCCAATTCTGTGCTTTGTCGCCATTGTGGGTGTAATGTCTCTTGCCGAAGAAGCTGTGGAAGGTTTTTCGCGGGGACGCATGCCCCCGCCCCCCTTGGCCGCTGGCGCGAGGGCCCGTCGAGGCCGCTTGCGGCTTTAATTTTTGTACTAATTTCATGCAAGAGTGTCACACCTGCGTGCCTTGACTCTTGGGTGCATTCTGGACAGCATGTGTGCCAAGCAGACTCTTGCACAGGCGCCATAAACAACTGCCCACAGGATTAAGGCGCAATCAGCGCATCTGTATAGAAACTGTGAAAACACACTTTGTGAAGTATTGAGTTGCACTGTTGACATATTACCGAGCCTTATTTCCTTGTTTGGTTTCCTGATCCCTCATTTCCTGTTTCTTGTCTTTGATTCTGCCTAGTCTATGATAGACTGTTTGTGCCTCGCTCGACCTATTGCCTGTTTCACTGTTTTACGATTTTGCCTGTTGTTCTGGATTGTTTACCTGTCTTCACTTGTATTAATAAACACACATTCTGCACTTGCATCTGTCTCCCAACCATCTCTCACAGAATACTTTGCACTCCCTGACAAAGAGAATGCACATTCAACTCTTCATACGTCATGTTCAGGAACAAACTAATGTTAATGGCACTAAAACAGCCACCATCAAATGGTGTGGTTGGAGTCTTGTTCTCTGACTCGACTCGGATCGGATCAATAGTGGACTCAACTCGGACTCAACTTTGATCAATAGTGGACTTGACTCGGACTCGACTCACAATTTTTTTTTAATGACTTGGACTTGATTCAGACTTGAACACTGGGGACTTGAGACTGGACTCGGCAGGGGCGTAGCACCAAATTCTGGGCCCTATGCACAAGCAGTGGCCATGGGCCCCCCCAAAAAAGCTCAGCAGTTAACAATGCTGGAATATCGAACAACTTTTAATGTAGGCTATTTGCTTTCACATTTGGGCTCACCTTTCTTGGGAAAGAAGTTTGTGAGCAGTTGCTTTCCCTCATTTCTTTTCTTGTCTCTTTCCTGCCTCTCTCTTTGTTCCTGAAAACCAGATTTTGTTTTCTTGTGCATCATCTTCCATAGCACAGGTAGCCTACAATGCTCATGCGCTGCTTCAGCAGAATGAACGTTACGTTAAATGCGCCTAGTTAAAAAGCCCGGTGAAAGCAGACTAAACCATTTCGTGCAAAGGGTGGGTGGGGGGGCTGTCCCCAGACACTGTAGGCTAGGACACACAATTCAATCCATTAATCAAACAATTTATTTACCCAAAACATTAAATTTACATTAGTTAGCAACATATATTGTGATCTTTAAATGGTATTGATATTTAAAGGAAAATAAAATTACAGACTTCTCAAGGGCCCTCCCCCCACTTGGGGCCCTGGTAACTCAGTCCCCCTTTTCCCCCCACTACGACGCCCCTGGGACTCGGACTCAAGGTTTAGTGACTCGACTACAACTCTGCCATGGCCACATGTCATGTGTTCAACATGCAACATAATAAGTGTGTGTGTGTGTGTGTGTGTGTGTGTGTGTGTGTGTGTGTGTGTGTGTGTGTGTGTGTGTGTTTAATTGCTGATTGGGTCTCTGAGGGAGATAATTGCCCCAGCCTGCTTTGTGGAGTAAGCACAGTCTGACCGAAGACACAACATTAAGTTCTCAGCATGTTTCAAATTTCAGGGAAAATTTTTGAACACACACAGAAAGGCTAATTAATACACTGAAAATGGAATATGCTAATCAGCTTGAGAAGACTCTCAAAGAAATATATGAGCAGAAGAGCATTTTTGAGGTTCTCAATCATTTTATATGAGCAAATATAGGAATACAAACACAATAAGATCAAAAGATGTTTGGTATTTGACTGTCTGCTCTGGAAGCTCTTTGAAAGCTTGTCTAATTATAAAAGCGTTCTGAATTTTTAGACCAAGGTCAATAAGACTTGCTTTAACTAAACATTATTATGTGATGCAATGTCTGTTTAACTGTGTCTTTCAAAGAAAAAAAAAAGAATAGTAAGAATAAACAGTAGGTGCTGTACATACACACAGCTTATGTTTGTCTCATTGTATTGTTGAAAGCTTTATCTATGGCCAAGTTGGAACCTCAAGGAAGAGGCAGCTAGGCTATTGGCCGATATATCCTGGTGCTAAGCAAAATTCATGTCTGCGAACCACCACTCCTAAACCTGGTTGCCTCTTCAGGAGGTTCTGACATGATACCCAGTAGGGCTGTAACGATACACCCAACTCACGATTCGATTCGTATCGCGATTTTTGACCCACGATTCGATACACCCACGATTTTTTTTAAATGTGTTTTTAAAGTAGTAAATTTGACTTATTAACATTTACTTACTTACATTAACTATTTAATAACAAATAATTCAGACCACTGCAGAGAATGAGTAATATGTATGCAAAAATGAACAAATGTATATCCAAAGACTGTTTTATTTCTCAAAATAATACTGTTGAGCCGGAAGCTCTGTTTTTTTTCGGTTCTGAAAAAGTCATTTTTCCAAATCGTGTAAATCCGTTAAGATTTTTTTTTTTTTGGGGGGGGGGCTCTCTCACTGTCTCACTCTCATAGGGCCAATGATTTTCTGTGATCGTGGAAAACAGATGGAAATTACAGAATTTTTATAGTGAAACGTTG
Source organism: Neoarius graeffei (assembly GCF_027579695.1). NCBI lineage: Eukaryota > Metazoa > Chordata > Actinopteri > Siluriformes > Ariidae > Neoarius > Neoarius graeffei. The sequence goes on from NC_083579.1 coordinate 28,638,435, forward strand.
CTCGCGTGTCAAAATGTAACTACCTCAGAAGGCTTCCGCCCAAGCAGACATGCCTTCAGTGTTGCCAGATATTGCTAACGTTTTCCATCCCAAAATATGTTCAAAACCAGCCAAAAATCACCTAAACCTGCCCAATCTGGCAACACTGCATGCCTTTCCGGTCAAGTGATTGTGATTGGCTTGTGGCACACCTAGCCAGCCAATGAGCTGCTTGTTTACAGATTCGCTCCCCGCGTCGCAACCAGAATGGCGACCGCTTAAAAGAAATGAATGCTCTGCCAGTGGCGAGTGTGGACGTTGCGTGACTCGCAGAAGATTGTCGCAGATCGGTGAAAAAACGACTTACTAATAGATATAAAAAATAAAAGTAATTTAAGTAAGTTTAAAATGTAATTTAAATAAAATGTAAAGTATTCATAAATTGAAGTTTGGAAGCACCTCTGTTTTTGGACTGAGGAGAAGTTTGAAAGGGTGTACCGCGATTCTGCCTTCTTGTATCGCGATACGGATCGTGGCTCTGCGTATCGCGATTTCGATTTCGATACGCATATTGTTACAGCCCTAATACCCAGGTTTTGGACTGGTGGTATATAGGCTTTAGATTGCAGATTTAGTTTGGTTATCAAATCAGAACCTCCTGGCAGATGCAACCAGGATTTTGGCTGAAATAATGAGATACTTAGCAGAATTAATGATGCCATCAATCTTTACAAGATCAACTGAAGTACTAGCTATAAAAAAGACCCAAAGCATCAATAATCCACCACTATACTGCATTTTACAAAATTTTGGAGCATGGCTATGTGGATTTGTTCATTCAGCTACAAGAGCATTCATGAGGTCAGGCACTGATGTTGGCCAGAGGTGTAGCAGTGGGGTTGAGGTCATCCCAAAGGTGTGCAGTGGGGTTGAGGTCAAGGCTCTGTGCAGGACACTTGGGTTCCTACACTCCAATCTTGGCAAACCATGACTTTCTGGACCTCGCTTTGTGCACAGTGGCGATGTCATGCTGGAACAGGTTTGGGCCTCTTAATTCCAGTGGAGGGGAATCCTAAAGCTTCCAACTTTGTGGCAACAGTTTGAGGAAAAAATACATATAGGTGTGATGGTCATATAGTGTATGTTTATATTAACTGACTTGTGCAAGTCAGCAATTTTCTTAACACTGTCACATGCTTTTGTCTCTTTCCTGTCTTCCCATTGGTTGATTATCCTAATGTGTTCACCTGTTCTGTGTCTCACCTCATTTACTTTGGTTATTTCTTACCTGTTTTTATTCCCCCCCTCCCCCCCCCCATTTTTTTCCTGACTCAGCTTGAGCCTCAGCTTTGCTCTCTGCTTTTGTGTTTTCTGGTTTCATCCCTGTGCAACAAAATATTTATACACCAGGGAAACAATATGGTTAAAGTATCAACATGTTGTCAAGAACATGAATCAAAGCTGTCATGGAAATACAATTATTTTAAGAAAGTTCCTAATCATTTGAAGATGACATACTATAACCTTGATAACCCCAAACTAGGGCTGAACGATTTTAAGAAAAAATTGAATTGCAATTTTTCTGGCAGATATTGCGATTTCGATTTCAACCACGATTTTTTTTCTTTAAATCAAATTTCAGTGCAAATTAATTAATACAATGAATTCCATAAAGCTAATGCAAGAATGAAAACTGAGGTCAACAGATTTCAAATGTAGGCCTGTTTATTAACATTGAGTGCCTGAGGAACAAGTTATAATAACTTAAAATAAAAATAAAGAGAGACATCTTTCTTAAGTAAACTTTTGCTTCTTTTACTTTTCCCATCTACAACATATCAGACATAAAAAAAGGTTGATCAATGGCTCAGCAGCATCAAAATATTGCACTTTTGTAAAAGAATGTACATAAGCACTATAAATTATAACTAGAGCCAACAATTCCCCTGTGGGAAATAAGAGTGATGCAGTGGCTGTAGCAGTCACTATTGCAGGGCCACTCCCTCCTGTGTGTGTGAGAGAGCACGAGCCGCCCCTCCTCCACCCGCGCGCTCAGACACAGACAGAGAAAGCGCAGTTTCTCCTCACAGTGCTCCCTCCAAACAACGGGGATTTACACGAAAACGGAAGGAGATATTCACAAAATTCTTTCACACTGAGTGCCACAAGGCTTTCCTGAACGTAATTTTTTTTGTCTGTAGTGTAAAAAATGAGGACAATTTATTGACGAAACAAAACATGGGTCAGTTTAGGAGCACTGAGAAAAACTGCGTCTTTGATGATCCCAAAATCGTGTTGTCTGAGATCGCGATTTTCGGTCGAAAACGATAGATCGTTCAGCCCTACCCCAAACTGAATATTCATTCAGGCAAGATATCTTGTTTTACTTGTTCAAAAGACACAATTGCTCACTTTATATTTCTTTTTTTTTAACACGTATGCATTTCTTAAAACAGGACTTGAATACACAATCTTCGGTTGCATAGATTGTGCTATAGTGATACAGGGCCCTGTAAACTACACTTTTCTTCTTTTTGGTCAAAATCAGTGGTGAAAACAAATGTACATTTGTTCTGAGTTTATGAAATTACCTTCGTTTACTGCCGAATTAATTTATGTGAACTTAGACGTATGAATTCACAAGCCTCAGACCAATCACAACCAAGTGGACGGGACTATGATTGCTTTGGTTGGTGAAAAAGAAAATGGATAGGTTGGATTTTTGTCTTTCTGTTTTCTTACTCTTGCTTGACATACATGTGGAAAAAAAAATAGTCAGTCACCTTGTCCACAAAAATGTGAGGGTTTCATGGTAAAATCCAGTTTTGCTTTCTTTGCCAGCTAGGATTTTTTTTTTTAAGCAATATTGCCATTGCTCTATATTGTATTATAATAATATGTGTACAACAGCTGCCAGTTTGAGATAGTCAGGGCTTCCACTGAGATCTGATACCACCATATCTTTTCAAAGAGATGCACATTATAGGACAGCTGTACACAGCTGGCGGTGAGCACTAACTGCTCTATTCTGTATACAAGAGCTAACACATCTGCATCTTTAATTAATGAGAAAGAGAGAGCGCATAGGACAAATGATGATTCATGGCATTCTATTTACACATGGTTGTGGTATATTTGGGATTTAGGCTACTGTACCACTCAGGGGAACTTGTATTGCATTTCCATTAACTCCTCTCATATTTGTACACTAGCCTTCCTTTGAATTAAATAACATATTCCTCTAGTCGACTTGGCTTTAGAAATCTAAACCAATAACATTGCGATCACAGAGTTTGGAGCACAGCCAGAGCAATTATTAAAAAAATAAATAAATAAAAAATAAAAAACCAGAATGTCTATCTGAGGTGCCATCATGTCATGTAGCCAACCAGTGCAGAGCAGAGAGCACATTGCCAACAGCTCTTCCGTGTGAAATGCTCCCCTGTCAGAGGTTTATTGCAACCATCATCGGGATTTAATTATTTAGTTTTTATTCTGGTCTGTTATGCTGGGCTTGCACTCTAAATCTTGTCATATGACTACTGCTCACATATCACAATTTAAGATCTCCATGAGACAGTGAAGACTGTCTCACTAAGATGACCATAATATCTCACAACTTAGAGATCATTGGAAGTAATTTGTCATGGCATGTGGAAATATTTGACAGTTCAGTTTTTTTTTTCACTAGAACTTCAGAAGTAAAGAAAAATAGAAAGAATGTGTAGTTACTGTTCAGTTAGTGCTAGATATTAGGAACTCATTATAACCTTTGACTGCTCATGGAGCATGTGTATCAGGTGTTGTTTAACCTGTCACATTGTGCGATTAAGTCAAGTCAAGGTTATTTGTATAGCACTTTTGACAACAGACATTGTCACAAAGCAGCTTTACAGAAATATATAAATTGTGAACATAAATGTTATATTTATATCGATTTGTAAATGTCTCATCTCATTATCTCTAGTTGCTTTATCCTGTTCTACAGGGTCACAGGCAAGCTTGAGCCTATCCCAGCTGATTACGGGCGAAAGGCGGGGTACACCCTGGACAAGTCACCAGGTCATCACAGGGCTGACACATAGAGACAGACAACCATTCACGCTCACATTCACACCTACGGTCAATTTAGAGTCACCAGTTAACCTAACCTGCATGTCTTTGGACTGTGGGGGAAACTGGAGCACCCGGAGGAAACCCACGCGGACACGGGGAGAACATGCAAACTCCACACAGAAAGGCCCTCGCCGGCCACGGGGCTCGAACTCGGACCTTCTTGCTGTGAGGCGACAGCGCTAACCACTACACCACTGTGCCGCCCCGATTTGTAAATGTATCCCTATACAATCATGATTCACACATGATTTATCCACAAGTGCATGATTTTTGACCCATTGCTACAGCAATATGCAACTAGATAGATACTGTGACTAAATTCACAATAATTTGCACTAGCTCTTACAAACCGGGATGTCTTGTCATCGTACCCTATAGGTCCGGAATGGTAAGAAACAAAATGACGCTTAGTGAGGAAAAAAGCCCATTTTTCATGGATCATTCTGGTTAGGTGATCCGGATCAGCACCAAAAGACAAAGCAACTTAATTCAGCCCAGAGGTATTCTTCATGTGAAATTTGGTGATGATTGGCTGAAAAGTGAGGGAAAAACATCATCCTAAAGACATTAGGATCATAATAATAATAATAATAATAATAATAGGGCAGTACGGTGATGTAGTGGTTAGCACCGTCACCTCACAGCAAGAAGGTTCTGGGTTTGAGCCCGGGGCCTTTCTGTGTGGAGTTTGCATGTTTTCCCTGTGTCTGTATGGGTTTCTTCCGGGTGCTCCGGTTTCCCCCACAGTCCAAAGACATGCAGGTTAGGCTAATTGTTGGCTCTAAATTAACTATAGGTGTGAATGGTTGTTTGTCTCTGTGTCAGCCCTGCGATGACCTGGTGACTTGTCCAGGGTGTACCCTGCCTCTCGCCCATAGTCAGCTGGGATAGGCTCCAGCTTGCCCACAACCCTGCAAAGGATAAGCGGTTATGAACAATGGATGGATGGGTAATAATAATAATAATAATAATAATAATTTAGAAAGATCCTGACTGAGAGTAACAATTTGTGCCAGTGGTGCTAGTACAAATTAAGAAGAAGAAGAAGAAAGTAGAAAGATCCTGAGTGACAGTAACAATTTGCACTACCACTGTTAGTGCAAATTAACTATGGAGTCACTCAGAAATTAAACTTTCATGTTGAAACCAACATCCAGAATGAAAACAAGTAAAATTATTCTGACAGAAAACCAATTCTGTTAATTTGTGGTCAATATTAAGTTTGCTTTGCTGTTTCTTACTGTTGCTTAGCTAAAGTAGAAGGAGACTCGGTAGAGTATATACCTCCACCAAGTCAATTATCAACATTACTGGAACCTAGGACAATACTAAAGCTGTCCACCAACTTTCATCAAAATCTGTTCACTATTTTTGAGTTACATTGGGAACAGACAAACAAACAAACAAATGGATGCAAAAACATAACCTCCTCCAGCAAAGTTGTTGGAGGTAAAAAAGAAAACAAACAAAACATTAATTAGCTAGCTAGGTAAGGCTATCCCTAAGGATTATCCATCTCATTTACTGATTTTTGCAAGAGTTTCTGTGGTAAAATTCTGGTCTCAATCTGGTAGTTTTCTTGTTAGCAGTACTGGTGCCTCTCATGAGTTTAGCCATAAATCCAAACAATAAAATCATGTCTGAATTGTGGCAAAATTATAGTGTTTTCTTGGCTTTAGGAACTGAGTAGTCAAACAAAGAGCACTGCTAATTATTGTGCTGGTACATGTAAATCCTGAAACACTTGAGAGGCATGCTCTTCTAGGAAAATAATCAATGGCAGGGTGGTATGATGCAAATGCAAAGGGTCGTATGATGCCCAATGAAAAGCGGAGAAACCGGAAAGGGCGAAATTCTCATCTCATCTCATTATCTCTAGCCGCTTTATCCTGTTCTACAGGGTCACAGGTAAGCTGGAGCCTATCCCAGCTGACTATGGGCAAAAGGCGGGGTACACCCTAGACAAGTCGCCAGGCCATCACAGGGCTGACACATAGACACAGACAACCATTCACACTCATATTCACACCTACGGTCAATTTAGAGTCACCAGTTAACCTAACCTGCATGTCTTTGGACTGTGGGGGAAACCGGAGCACCCGGAGGAAACCCATGCGGACACAGGGAGAACATGCAAACTCCACGCAGAAAGGCCCTCGCCAGCCACGGGGCTCAAACCTGGACCTTCTTGCTGTGAGGCGACAGCGCTAACCACTACACCCCTGTGCCGCCCCACGAAATTCTGTTTTAGAAATTTAATCAACACCTTCTGACCAATCAGATTCAAGAATTCAGTGTAACTGTGATACGGTGCTTGACGATTTCAAAAGCGAGTCAGAGTCAAAAACAAGTCACAAGCATGGTGACAGAGAAGCTGTCACAAAAATGCAGTTTTACGCCTAACCAGATTTGTATTCATCATGTTGATCTTGTGGAGCGGAGCATGTGCTCACCATTGTTCTCACTCAAAGTTTCTTGGGAAGCCTCGTCTTCATTATCACAACGCCACACACCCTGACAATTTGGTCGTCAGCTTGATATTTTCAGCACACTGAGAATGAGCTACACAAAGCATTGGAGCCGATGAGACTCCAGGTGCTGTCGCATGATTGGGCCACCACGTCTCTGTGTGTGCAGATGATCTGGGCCCGACCTGCACAAATCCCTCACTGTGATCTCGTCCATCCACTGTCTGTCTTATATGACAACATGGAGTTCAGAGATTTGGTTGCAGAACAAAGCATGAGCATGGGGAAATCATAATCACAGAATTGTTGGTGTGCCACATAAGGAAGGTGGGGGAATGAGTTGGACTGTCTGTAAGAAACAGAGACAAAAAAAGCAAATCCCTTCATCACCATCAGTGCTCATGAACAAACTGTACTCTCAGATCTTTTTTAACTTTTGTGCAGCAAGCAACAGAGGACCTGTGTCATCATTCAGACAGCCTGCATCTCCATAATGGCTTAAGATACATAATTTGTCACTGAAGGCTTTGTTGTCAGTTGTTTTTTTTAAGAGATTTTACAATGAATGTTCACCTCTCTTGAATAAAAAGCGGGTCTGAAAGAAGACAGTGTGCATTTGCAAAAGTAAATAGTCTTGTCAAAACCTTTTTTCTCTCAAACACTGCTATGGGTGATTTTCAGATTTTTTTTTCAGCAGGAGAAAAGCATGAGAAAGGTTTTCTGTATTGTAGACAATTCTGAGGCAATTGGATGAATCTTTTTATTGTGAGGATTACAAAATTAATTATCAGAGACCATTACAAAAAGAGAAAATACAGAAATAGGAGTGACAGCTACAGAAACTACAGAAAATAGGAACTTGAAAACAAAGAACATGACCCATCCATTATACATGACTGCTTATCCTGTGCAGGGTTATGGGCAAGCCGGAGCCTATCCCAGCTAACTACAGGTAAGAAGCAGGGTACACCCTGAACAAGCTGCCAAATCATCGCAGAGCTGACACATAGACACAAACAACCATTCACACTCACACCTACAGTCAATTTAGAGCCACCAATTAACCTAACTTGCATGTCTTTGGACTGTGGGGGAAACCGGAGCACCCAGAGGAAACCCACGCAGACACGGGGAGAACATGCAAACTCCACACAGAAAGGACCCTGTCACCCACTGGGCTCAAACCCAGAACCTTCTTGCTGTGAAGCAACAGTGCTAACCTCAACACCACCGTGCCGCCAAACATGACCCAGACTGAAGCTTTTAAAGAAGAAATATACATTAGATTTACAGGCATCAGTCCTGAACTCCCTGTGAGAAACTGTAGGATGACAATGGTGTCAGGGGAAAAAACACTCCAATTTATATGTGTGTGTGTGTGTGTGTGTGTGTATGAATATATATATATATATATATATATATATATATATATATATATATATATATATATATATATATATATATTGTGTGTGTATCTATCTATCTATCTATCTATCTATCTATCTATCTATCTATCTATCTGTGAGCGTTTAGTCTATGTCTATTTCTTATCTAGAGTGTTTATATTGTTTATTTCAGTTACAACCCCGATTCCAAAAAAGTTGGGACAAAGTACAAATTGTAAATAAAAACGGAATGCAATGATGTGGAAGTTTCAAAATTCCATATTTTATTCAGAATAGAACATAGATGACATATCAAATGTTTAAACTGAGAAAATGGATCATTTAAAGAGAAAAATTAGGTGATTTTAAATTTCATGACAACAACACATCTCAAAAAATTTGGGACAAGGCCATGTTTACCACTGTGAAACATCCCCTTTTCTCTTTACAACAGTCTGTAAACGTCTGAGGACTGAGGAGACAAGTTGCTCAAGTTTGGGGATAGGAATGTTAACCCATTCTTGTCTAATGTAGAATTCTAGTTGCTCAACTGTCTTAAGTCTTTATCCTATCTTCTGTTTTATGATGCACCAAATGTTTTCTATTGGTGAAAGATCTGGACTGCAGGCTGGCCAGTTCAGTACCCGGACCCTTCTTCTACGCAGCTATGATGCTGTAATTGTTGCAGTATGTGGTTTGGCATTGTCATGTTGGAAAATGCAAGGTCTTCCCTGAAAGAGACATCGTCTGGATGGGAGCATATGTTGTTCTAGAACCTGGATATACCTTTCAGCATTGATGCTCTTTCCAGATGTGTAAGCTGCCCATGCCACACATACTAATGCAACCCCATACCATCAGAGATGCAGGCTTCTGAACTGAGCACTAATAACAACTTGGGTCATCCTTCTCCTCTTTAGTCCGAATGACACGGTGTCCCTGATTTCCATAAAGAACTTCAAATTTTGATTCGTCTGACCACAGAACAGTTTTCCACTTTGCCACAGTCCATTTTAAATGAGCCTTGGCCCAGAGAAGACGTCTGCGCTTCTGGATCATGTTTAGATACGGCTTCTTTGAACTATAAAGTTTTAGCTGGCAACGGCGGATGGCACGGTGAATTGTGTTCACAGATAAAGTTCTCTAGAAATATTCCTGAGCCAAGTTCGTGATTTCCAATACAGAAGCATGCCTGTATGTGATGCAGTGCCATCTAAGGGCCCAAAGATCACGGGCACCCAGTATGGTTTTCCGGCCTTGACCCTTATGCACAGAGATTCTTCCAGATTCTCTGAATCTTTTGATGATATTATATACTGTAGATGATGATGATATGTTCAAACTCTTTGCAATTTTACACTGTCGAACTCCTTTCTGATATTGCTTCACTATTTGTCGGAGCAGAATTAGGGGGTGTTGCAATTCGGACGGGTGGGTGGAGCACAGAAGGACGGCAGGCCAGAACTGAGTTCAATAAAATCTCTTTATTTGGACACTTTACAGTGACATTATTCTCCTAGCAACGCATGCACACACACACAGGTCGTCTGGCTGGGGAGAGAGTTCTCTTCCTCTGCTCACTCTCTCCTTATACAGGGCGCGGTCACTGGGGAAGACACACAAACACACGTTAACTGAGATCAGGTGCAGTGATTCTGCCACTTACCTTCCCTGACTCCGCCCTGCGGACACAGACCGATGCTTTACCACGCCCCCGCTGCCACATACCCCCACCGCCCGACTCAGGCCGGGCGGCCGGCCAGCCTACAGCCGACTCCCCCCCCCCCCCCAACAGGAGAGGAAGTCCACCACGACCATCTGCGCCCCCAGCCTGTCGATCACCTTGAAGTTAAAGGGCTGGAGTGCCAGATACCAATGGGTGATCCACGCGTTGGCATCTTTCATGCGGTGGAGCCACTGGAGGGGCGCGTGGTCCGAACAGAGGGTGAAAGGGCATCCCAGCAGGTAGTAGCGGAGGGCAAGGACCACCCACTTGATGGCTAGGCACTCTTTCTCGATGGTGCTGTAGCACCTCTCATGCACCGACAGCTTTCTGTTGATATACAGCACTGGACGATCCTCCCCCTCCACCTCCTGGGACAAAACAGCCCCCAGCCCTCTGTCCAACACATCCGTCTGCAACATAAAGGGGAGAGAAAAGTCAGGGGAGTGAAACAGTGGCCCCCCACACAGTGCAGCCTTCATCTCCGAGAAAGCCTGCTGGCATTGCTCCATCCACTGGATTGGATCTGGTGCCCCCTTTTTAGTGAGATCAGTCAGCGGGCTGGTGACATCTGAATGTATGAACCTACCATAGTAGCCAGCCAGCCCCAGGAACTGTCTAACCCCATTTTTGGTCTTGGGCCTTGGGCAGACCGCAATTGCTGCTGTCTTGTTAATTTGGGGACACACCTGCCCATTGCCCAAGTGGAAGCCCAGATACCATACTTTCACCCGCCTAATCGCACACTTCTTCGGGTTGGCCGTGAGACCCGCTCGCCTCAGTGACTTAAGGACGGCCCTTTGGTGTTTTAAATGCCGCAGCCAGTCATTACTATAGATTATGATATCATCTAAGTACGCGGCCGCATAGGTGGCGTGGGGGCAGAGGTCCCTGTCCATAAGCCACTGGAATGTAGCGGGCACCCCAAACAGCCCAAAAGGAAGTGTAACAAATTGGTGTAAGCCAAACGGTGTGGAAAAGGCCACTATCGGGATAGTGGAGTCAAGGGGATCTGCCAATAACCCTTTGTCAAATCCGGTGTTGAGTAAAAGCGAGCCATGCCTAGTCGATCCAGCAACTCGTCAATACGAGGCATTGGGTATCCATCGAATTTAGACACCGCCTTGACTTTTCTATAGTCCATACAGAACCGGACCGACCCATCGGCCTTGGGAACCAAGACCACCAGGCTGCTCCAGTCACTGTGGGACTCCTCGGCGATGCCCATTTCGAGCATGGGCTCGAGTTCTTCCCGAACCACTTTTTTCTTGTTTTCGGGTAGCCTGTAAGGGTGGCTGTGCACTACCACCCCCGGGGGTGTCTCAATGTGGTGTTCTATGAGGCCGGTGTGGCCAGGCAGGGGCGAGAACACATCCGAAAATTCAGTCTGCAACTGGGCAACCTCCGCAAGTTTGGTCAGGGAGAGGTGGTCTCCACAGGGGACCGGAGAGGTACACGATGTCAATGTTCCCTTTTGAACCTCCGGCCCCAGCTCCACCTTCTCCACAACCACCGACACCAATGCCACGGGGACCTCCTCATTCCAGAGTTTGAGCAGATTGAGGTGGTAAATCTGTAGCGCCCCACCCCTGTCCGTTCACCTCACCTCATAGTCGACGTCCCTGACTTGCCGTGTGACCTCAAAGGGTCCTTGCCACTTGGCGATCAATTTAGAGCTCGATGTGGGCAACAGTGCAAGTACTTTATCTCCCGGTGTGAACTCCCTAAGGCGCGTACCCCTGTCGTACAGGTGGGTTTGCCATTCTTGGGCCTGCCGCAAATTCTCCTGGGTTAGGTGTGTGAGTGTGTGGAGTTTTGTGCACAGGTCAATAACGTATTGAATTTCATTTTTGCTCGGGGAAGGTCCCTCCTCCCAATTTGCTCGCAGTACATCTAGGATGCCGCACGGCTTACACCCATATAACAATTCGAATGGGGAGAACCCCGTGGAGGCTTGTGGGACCTCTCGCACTGCAAATAACAGGGGTTCGAGCCATTTATCCCAATTGCATGCGTCCTTGCAAACAAACTTTTTAATTATATTCTTGAGTGTGCGATTGAACTGTTCAACTAAACCGTCCGTTTGTGGGTGATAAACGCTGGTGCGGATCAGCTTAATTCCCAATAACCCATATAGTTCGCTCAGTGTGCGTGACATAAACGAGGTGCCTCGATCAGTCAGAATCTCTTTGGGGATTCCGACTCGGGAGATGATGCGGAACAGCGCCTCCGCAATACTGTGTGCTGAGATATTGCGAAGAGGCACTGTGACAGGGTATCACGTTGCATAGTCCACCAGAACTAAAATAAAGCGATACCCTCGTGTTGACCAATCTAATGGCCCAACGAGATCCATCCCAATTCTTTCGAATGGGGTCTCGATTAATGGTAGAGGGCGCAAAGGCGCTTTTGGAATGGCCACTGGATTTACTAACTGGCATTCGCGGCACGCCGTACACCACTTACGGACATCGCTGCGAATCCCTGGCCAATAGAACTGGGCCATTATTCGGGCTAGTGTCTTATCCTGCCCCAAGAGTCCAGCCATGGGATGAAAGTGAGCCGCCTGGAATAACAATTCCCGGCGGCTCTTTGGAATCAAAAGCTGTGTAATCGGCTCCTTAATCTGAGTGTCCTGCGTCACTCAGTATAATCTATCTCTCATAATGGAGAAATAGGGGAAGGACGGGGTGGCGTTTGGCTGGAGCGTTTGACCATCGATTACTCTCACTTTGTCAAATGCATGCCGCAGAGTCTTGTCCCGCAACTGTTCTAACTGGAAATCCGCGAGGGATTCCCCAAGAGAAGGAGGAGGAGCCTGTGGCTCCTCGCTCTGACGCGGGGATGACGTAGAAGGCTCTGTGACAGCTGCTCCCGCCAATGCCACACCGGGACCTCCCCCTGCTGAACTACGGCAGGCCCCACTCTTCGCTAAATAACTCATTAACTCCCAAAATCCCGGCCAATCAGTCCCCAAAATTATCGAGTGGGTAAGGCGAGGATTAACCGCCACCTTTACACTAAATTTTTCCACTCGAAAAAGAATGTGGACCGACACTAAAGGGTAGTTGTGAACATCCCCGTGCACACACAACACCTTCACCAATTGTGCTCCCCCCAATGCCTCATCTTGCTCCAGGCTTTGGTGGATTGAGGTCTGATTACAGCCAGAGTGCACCAACGCCCGATACTGTATGTATCCCCTTGGACACTCACCGGTATGCGATATGCTCCGGCCCAATCAAGGGCGGCTCCTGGCGTGTCGGAGATCCGGACCACCGCGCCCACCTCCATTGCCAAGCACTGCTGCTGGAGGTGCCCTGGCTCCCCGCAGTGCCAGCAAACTGGCCCGGTCTTTCTCTCTGCACCGGTACTCTGGGGCTCACTCACCTGAGGGGGGGGTAAGATACAGACACGGGAGTGGCAAACGGGAGGGCACCGCAGATGCGGCGGGCCGGCTGGGGTGGAGCCAGCCCCCGCATCTGTGGTGGGGGAATGAAGCGAGGATGAGACACAGAAGGGGAGGGGGAGAGAGAAAGAGAGGAGAGGGGAGAAGAGGAGATCTGCTGTCCTGCCATCAGAACAGCCACCAAATGGTCCTCTGCCAGCTCGATGGCCTGATCCAGCAACGCCGGGCGATGGCACTGGACCCACTCCGCAGTCCGTTCGGGTAGTCGGGCGATGAACTGTTCCACTACCACCAGATCAACGATTCCCACGGCGTCGCGGTTGTCAGCCCTCAGCCACCACCAGCAGGCGTCCCAGAGTTGCTGGCCAAACGCGAACAGCCAGCCGACTTCCTCTAGGTGCAGAGCGCGGAAGCGCTGTCGATGTTGTTCAGGGGTGTGCCCCACATGCTGGAGGACGGCCCGGTGCAGGTCTGTTTAGACCAGCCAGCTGTCGGTGGGGAGCTGTAGCGCGGCCAGCTGCGCCTCGCCCGTTAGCAGGGGGAGGAGGCGCACCGCGTGCTGTTCCACCGGCCAGCCCGAGGCCTCTGCTGCCTGCCCAAAGAGCGTGAGGAAGGCCTCAGGGTCGTCGTGTGGGCCCATCTTCATTAGGGTGAGGTAGGGAGGGCCCGCGGCGATGGAGGTGGTGGACCCTACCGACGCGAGGAGGTGCCGGAACGCCTGATGATCTTCCTGCTGCGCCAGCACCAGGGCCTCGAACCTTTGCTCCTTCCAGAGGGCGACTAGCGCCTGGTGCTGGCTCTGCTGGGCCGTGGCGAGGGTGTGGACCAGGTCCACAAAGGGGGAGGACTCCATGGGGCTGTTCTTCTCTGTGCTCCGCTTCTGGGTTTCAGCACCACTGTTGCAATTTGGACGGGTGGGTGGAGCACAGAAGGATGGCAGGCCAGAACTGAGTTCAACAAAATCTCTTTATTTGGACACTTTACAGTGACATTATTCTCCCAGTTACGCATGCACACACACAGGTCATCTGGTTGGGGAGAGAGCTCTCTTCCTCTGCTCTCTCTCTGTCCTTATATAGGGCGCGGTCACTGGGGAAGACACACAAACACACGTTAACTGACATCAGGTGCAGTGATTCTGCCACTTACCTTCCCTGACTCCGCCCTCCGGTCACAGGCCGACGCGTGACCACGCCCCTGCTGCCACAGGGGGATTGGTGATCCTCTTCCCATCTTTACTTCTGAGAGCCGCTGCCACTCCAAGATGCTCTTTTTATACCCAGTCATGTTAATGACCTATTGCCAATTGACTTAATGAGTTGCAATTTGGTCCTCCAGCTGTTCCTTTTTTGTACCTTTAACTTTTCCAGCCTCTTATTGCCCCTGTCCCAACTTTTTTGAGATGTGTTGCTGTCATGAAATTTCAAATGAGCCAATATTTGGCATGAAATTTCAAAATGTCTCTCTTTCGACATTTGATATGTTGTCTATGTTCTATTGTGAATACAATATCAGTTTTTGAGATTTGTAAATTATTGCATTCCATTTTTATTTACAATTTGTACTTTGTCCCAACTTTTTTGGAATTGGGGTTGTATTCTATTTTTATTCATTACATTGCCTGTTTGCATCGTGGGTCAGAGAGGACTAAAATTTCGTCTGTGCTGTATGTCGAGCATGTATAGCATATTTGACAATAAAGTTGACTTGACTTGAAGATGGACGTGAAGGAAACTCACATGAACCAAAGACTTGGGAGGGGAATCTACAACTATATAATTCTGTGTTATATGAATTTTAACCCATTGTTACTGTGGCATTGGACCAGGTGGGTGGAGCACAGCAGCAGGGCAGGCCAGAACTGAGTTCTCAATGAACTATTTATTTTTAACTATTTGTGTGGCTTTTCAGCTCATTAACTGATTTCCCAGCCACGCACACACACACACACACACACACACACACACACACACACACACACACACAAGTGTTCTGGTTGGGGAGAGCTTCCTTTCTCTGCTCTCCTCTCCTTTTAAAGGGCGCGGTCACTGGGGAAGACACAAACACAGGTTAATCCCCATCAGGTGCAATGATTCCACCACTTACCTTCCCCGACTCTGCCCTCCATTCACAGACCAACGCTTGGCCACGCCCCCGCCACCACAATGACATTGGGTGCCATTGAAAAAGCATTCTATGGCCTGAGGCATTGTTTGAAACAACCTACTCAAACCTGAAAGTTTCTGAAAAAAACCTGGCAGAATTGTCAGTGGTCACTAAAACGAGCCACTGCAGCACACAGAAACATGAAATAAAAACGAGAGAGCTAAAACCTTTGGCGTTATTTGGAAATGATTGCTTTTGATCTAATGTTCATGGACATTTTTTTTAAATCAACAAAAAAATCAGAAACAAATGAACACATTATTATTATTATTATTATTATTATTATTATTATTATTATTAAACTGGCCAAAATCCTCCTCCTCAAACATGTTTCAATTCTGACTGAGCTTTGACTAGCGGGTCAACAGTCTCATCATCATCTGAGTCTGAGGGTGTTTTCACACCTGGTCCCATTTAAAGGAACCTGACTCAGTCCTCTTTAAGTGGACCAACAGAAAAATAACTCAGTTCTTTTTGTGTTCACACTGTGAATTTATTACAAAGTGGATTGGGTTCTCTTTCTGGTCCAATTAAGCTTTGATGGGGCCTCAGTCCTCTTTCTGTTCACACCAGGTCCTCTAGAGCCCTCAGATCCCCAGTGCATGGAATTCTGGGTAATTTTCTCTTGAATCAAAATGTCTGCTGCCATGCTTGCCCTGCTGTATTTTTTTATCAAAATAGTGCGAATTAAGGAAAATAAATGTATTCCAGCTATCTATGAGCACAAAACACGGCTGAGGAGACTACAAAGAAGAAGGGCATGGCTTAAGAGAACTTCATTGTGACAAAATGATAAACCGTCTGATGTTGGCAACACTTGTGACAATTCAACTTTCATTTGAAAGGTATGAATCAATGAATAGGTGGGCAGAAAGTGATGGGGTTCAGAGGATGGCAGAGAAAGGCGACAAACAGTTAGTGTACATAATATTATATGGCTAGCCATCAGACAGATAGATAGCTAGATAGAGAGAGACAGACAGATATTTGAAATTTTTTTTTTTTTTAACAGAGCATGCTGGACAAAACCAAGATCTCGCATTTGGTGGGAGAGCACAGCTGCTTGGATTGACACTGACTGGACTGGAGGCGTAATTTCAGGATGGGCAAGGATACCTTCCACTACCTCTGCCAGCAGTTGAGGCCTTACCTTGAGCGGCAGAGAACTCGGTACAGGAAACCTCTGACAGTGGAGCACCGCCTTGCTGTTGCATTATGGAGGCTCTCTACTAATGTAGAATACCATTCAATCTCACATCTCTTTGGTATAGGTGTCTCCACTGCCTGCATGATCACACATGAAACCGTATCTGCCATTGTCCATGTACTCAAGTCACGCTTCATCAGTGTCCCAAGAGACACTGCTTTGAGGGATGTAGTTAATGGCTTCAGAGATAAATGGGGTTTCCCCCAGTGTGCTGGGGCTATTGATGGCACACATGTGCCCATCATAGCCCCTCACGTCAGGGGCGTGTTTAGCCTATTTTTGGGGGTGCTCAAGCACCCCCAAAAATGAGCTCAGCACCCCCTAGCTCAGCACCCTCAAAAACACTGCTTTTGGACGTAATTTTCAGAAATAAGTGCCCTTGCGCACTGCGCAATGAATATGTGCGCGGGCGTGTGTGTGTTCTTGAATTCACCTGTTACGTGATAGTTCTATGACCAATAAAATAGCTCTCCTTCTTGCGTCCCCTCTGATTGGGTTGCCTGTCCGCGCGAGTGCTTGCTACGACATGGTGTTTTTTTTAACTGGATTCCACGCCAATGAGGAACTCGAAGTAGCACCTGAGTATTACTGGCATAGCGAAATGTGAAGGTACGGACTGGAGTTACAATTGTTAAACACAACACAATAATATGCATAATGCAATATTGATGTTCCCTGGTCTATGAACAGAATGATAAAAACGACATTTATCATCCATATCGAGATACTTTTGTGCAGAGCTGTACAAGTGCTACGGTGCTAGACCACCGTGTGTTAGTCAATTTTATTTACTGTAACATAGCGTTTACTAATGTAAACTAATGTAAAATCATAATATTGCACACTATTATTACACAATGCACAATAATACATTAATTAATAATTACCACTGTTCAAAATGAATAGCTCCAACATTACAAATGCAGTAGTAGGTCTTGTTTAGTTAAAAATATAATGTAAATATTTGTGTCAGTGGTTGTAAATGTGTAGATATCATAGTTTATTGGGTCAGCTTCTGTTAAAACATTGCATAAGTCTAGTCTTGTCTTCTTGTCTAGTTAAGTCTAGTCTAAATGCGGAATTAACGTGGAAACACTGTCGTTCAAGCCAGGTGCCTCTGTCAGCTCTGGGGGCTAAGCACCCCCAAAGATCAGATGCTAGAATCGCCCCTGCCTCACGTCAACAAAGCTGACTACTACAATCGTAAGGCTCACTACTCAGTTATACTCCAGGCTGTAGTTGACCACAAACTGCAGTTCTGGGACATTAATGTAGGTTGGCCAGGAAAAGTACATGACGCTAGAGTATTTGCAAACTCTACTCTTTTCCAGAAAGGCCAGTCTGGTAGACTCTTCCCACTCTGGACTGAAGAATTCCAGGGAGTTGGCATCCCTATATCAATAGTTGCTGATACAGCCTACCCATTGTTGCCATGGGTTCAAAAACCCTATCCTGAAGGACGTGGCATAACCCTTGACCAGCGACGGTACAACTATAAATTGAGTCGAGCAGGAATGTGTGTTGAGGGGGCTTTTGGGAGGCTAAAAGCTCGCTGGAGATGCTTACTGAAAAGAAATTACCACAATATCAACAGAATAACTCAGGTGGTGACCGCCTGTTGTATTCTTCACAACATATGTGAGAGCAGAGGGGAGGAAGTGGAGCCACATCTTCTAGAAAATGTGGCTGATGAAATGGAAGAGGTAATGGAGGGGGGTGGGCCCATCCCTGACCATGGAACTGGACATGAAATTCGGAGGGCACTTACCTCATACTTTGCTCAAATATAATGACCTTAGTAGTTTTTAGGCCTCAGTTGTGATTATATGAGTACTAATTTAGCTTTCCATTAACATTAGTGGGTTCAGTGTGTTTCGCTCAGACAAACATGGAAAAAAACAAAGCAGACTTTTCTTGGTGACAATTTATTGCGCATGGGCATTGCCAAACACTGCAGATTGTTACTTTGCCTTCATAGAACTGCAAAAGGAGCAGAAGGAACTGGGCAAAACATGCCACATCTAAATAATCTTTTTCACATAACAATATTCATATTGTTTACACAACAGGTAGTTTGTTCTAAACTTCTAAAAAGTGACAATGTTTACAAATGGGCCTTTTGTTTGTTGTTACTTGTTTTAACTGTTTAATCTAGTATATTAACAAAAAGTACAGTGAATGACATCTCTGTAGTCATTTTTTGAAAATAAACCAAAAATTTTTTTTTCTTATAAATTGTACACAAAAAGATACAGGCCCATCAATGACAAATCTTTAATCTTGAAAATAAACCACAATACAGTTTAATAAAATAAATTTCCTGGCACTAGTCATCTGTTAACAAAAAAAGCTGACTTAACCATCAATGGCAAAAAATAAAGTGCATTGTAAATACAAAAAGGCTAGTAAAACCTGTTCAAGTCATGGAGAACTGAGGACAATGGCGGTTCTGCATCACTGCCACCTGCTGTGGTGTCAGTATGTTGTACTGGTGTTAGTGTGTGAAGCAAGTTGGTAGGGTTGGTTGAATGGTTAGTTTGAGCAGCAACTGTGGTTAGGACTTGAGCGATTAGTCGCATTGTCGCCTGGTCACTTTCAATTTGTGCCTGCCTTCGCCTCTCCTCCATTTCCATTTGGAGCCTAAAGTGCTCCCTCTCCATCTCCATTTCTCTTTCAAGCCTTTGTTCTTCTTGAAGCATAAAGAACTCGTGGTCCTTTCTCTGTTGCTCCAAGAAAGAAGAGATGAGGCTTGTTACCTCTTGTGTTAAGGTCTTCTTATTGGACTTTGAAGAGCTACAGGAAGCTCTGGCTGAAGTACTGGCATCAGGGGATCTTGATGTATTTGGTACTGAGGGGTCACTCGTGCTTGCTGCAGCAGTTTCCTCTGTGGCATCAATGCTGCTGTTCATATCTGTAGTACAAAAAGAATATCAAATCTTTGTTTCTTTTTAATAGCAGACTCAGTGATTAAGAAAATTAATACGCGAGTCTGTGGGGGGTATAGCCTACTATTACTGCCATTTCAACACGTTTTTCATGTTAATTCAACAAATTGTGGTTAATAATGGTCTTCATTCCATACTCCATTGCATCTGCAGTTTAACACAATCGCTGCCTCTACAACATTATCAAAACTCAAAACAAAAAACAAGAGACAAACAGATATTGCCATACCTTCATCACTTTGCTTTTCCATGTTGACGCTTCCCCCTTCTACAATGTTTGGTGGATTTGCACAGGCGCCATGTCCAAGAATATCGTCAAGTTCATCGAAGAAGGGGCAGTTGTCTTTAATATCCCCCGACAGCCCACTTCTTCGCATTTTGTCACGGGTAGCTAGGTATTTCTGACTTAATTTTTTTACTTTGATTCTGCACTGAATTGCGGTTCTGTTGTATCCTGCTGCTTTCATACGGACTGAAAATTCTTGGTATACTCTGGCATTACAGTGAGTTGTAGCAAGTTGTGATTTTATGCTATCGTTATTCCAGATGTCCAAAAGGCATTCCATCTTGTCTTCTCCCCAAACAACACCGTGTCCAGGTGGGGCAGAAGAACTTGAAGAATCTTCATGGCTTCGTTTGTCTCGTCTGAGACCTGCTGCTGCCATGCTCACTTTTTTATTGTGGCTGACTCATCAGTCAGTAAGTTCAGAGAACTATAAAGCGGCTGTGGTAAGTTCCAAAAGGAAGTTGAGTTTCCTTGCTATAGTCACGTGACCAACTACAGCAAACGAAGAAGGTTAAACTACAGTGAAAAAGGTGAAGTGAACCTGGTGCGCTTTTTGTTCACAATGCGCAGATTAGGCGAACCATATCGTTGATTTTTAGCAAACCGTACTAAGACCACCTCCTGAGGTGGTCTCAGTTCGGTTCGCTTTAAAGGGGTCTGGGTACGGTTGGAGTGTTCACATAGGTGCAAAAAATGCTGAGTCATTGATCTGAGTTCGGTTAGATGGCTGAAAGGGACCAAGTGTGAAAACACCCTGAATCTTCATTGTTCTTCATTGTGGAATGTTCAATTCATTGTTGTTTTCATCCTCAAAGTAACTGCTGTATTCAGAATCAGTGCTGCTCCCTTTGCTCAGGCCATCAGCCATTGTCACTGTCTTTGTTGCAGTCCACATGTACAAAAAAAAAGCAACCAACCACAACCAGGGCTTTGAACAAGAATTTTTTTCCTATTGGTTCGTTCCGAACAGAAACGGAATTTTAACGTTTCCGGTTTTGGGTTCCACCATTAAATAGACGTTCCCGAACCGGTTAGAACAAAAAAATTTCGTTCCCGGAACGGTTAATTACGTTCCCTGTCAGCTGTTTAACAAATGGCTATAAAGTTATGTCTCTGTCTCATCCGGCTTAAGCCAAATGTAGGCTAATTCTATTACAACCTTCATTAAATAAGACAAGAAATAATTCAAAACAATTATTATTTCAAATGTTGGCGATTTGGATTCTCAGTATGTCTTCCCATCTACACAAACAGAAAAAGTGCCAAAAATGAAAGATAATTCATTTAGTGTGTTACCAAAGGCTAGTCAGGCCCTATAGAGGGCTACCGCATGACGTCACCGCGCCGCGAGATTTTGTTAGGCGCCATATTGGAAGACCAAGTACATATCTATGCAAGTACATACATACATAAAACAAACTACACCTGAAATGTAGCCAGGGCTGGTTCTGCCCTAATCTGGACCCGGGTGCAACATCGCGCAACCCCCCCCCCCCAAAAAAAAAAAAACACCAGTCTAAATCAGGACAACCATCACATAACTATAACTATAAACATTTTATATCAACTATTTTAACTAAATGGGCTATAATAAATAAGCCTGCAGGCAGCCACGGCAGGCTGCCTCAGAAAAGTAACCATTCAATGACACAACTGAAAGCCTGCAGCCACGGTGGGCTGCCTCAGAAAAGTAACCATTTGTCCTACCTTAAAACTCGTTTTGCATTTTCTGCCTCCTTTTTTGTATTTTCAACCCTCCGTTTATTTTCTTTCCTTTTCTGAAAACCCGATTTGTGTCCAGACATTTTGTTCTGCTACCAACGAACTAACTCGTCAGGTCTCGTCTCTCGAGTCCGCGATGATTCCCGTGGGAAGGGCAACAACTGATACATTTTTACAAACAGCCAATAGGGAGGTTGCAATGTTCAGGCTCTTCTTTGCTTAGACGCTCAGTAATGCACTTACTCACTTATCACGTGGAGACGTGATAGCAGTCCACCTTCCCGCTCTCTCCATTCAGTCAGCGAACGTCACACAGGAAGTGAACCCCAGCGGGTCATAGAAACTTGCGCAGGAGAAGAATGGCTTTTTTATTTGTAGGCTACGGAAACTTTGAGGAACGAAATAAAAACCGGTATTAACCAGTTACCATTATTTTTAATAAGCGTTTCTGTTCCGGAACATAAAAAATAATAAAGTTTCTGGTTTCGTTTCTATTCCATGTGAAATAGAAAAAGTTCCTGGTTTTCATTTTCGTTCCTTGAACCGGTTCAAAGCCCTGACCACAACCAATAATGCATTTCCCCTTCTCCTGTGCACTTCAGTGAATCTCGATGCATTTGATCGGTTACAGGTCTTGAAAACAGTGGCATCTAAAATGCATTCATGCCACATCTCGCTTGAATGGGAAAAGCATGAATATGTTGCACCAGTATAAAACAGATAAACAGGTAAATATTGCATCCAGTCTTAATGGGCTAGGATGGGCAGTTCCTCACCTTTGAGTTAGTGATTTACTATATACTATTTGTTATTTATCTTGCTCAGTTTACACAGATTTAACCAAACAAAACTACACATGTACAACCCCAATTCCAAAAAAGTTGGGACAAAGTACAAATTGTAAATAAAAACGGAATGCAATAATTTACAAATCTCAAAAACTGATATTGTATTCACAATAGAACATAGACAACATATCAAATGTCGAAAGTGAGACATTTTGAAATTTCTTGCCAAATAGTGGCTCATTTGAAATTTCATGACAGCAACACGTCTCAAAAAAGTTGGGACAGGGGCAATAAGAGGCTGGAAAAGTTAAAGGTACAAAAAAGGAACAGCTAGAGGACCAAATTGCAACTCATTAGGTCAATTAGCAATAGGGCTGTGGCAGCGGGGGCGTGGTCAAGTGCCGGTCTGTGACAGGAGGGCGGAGTTGGGGAAGGTAAGTGGCAGAATCGCTTCACCTTAGTGTAATTAACCTGTGTTTTGTGTGTGTTCTCCCCAGTAAACCGCGCCCTATTTAAGGAGGGAGTGTGAGAGCAGAGGGGAGCTTGCCGAGAGGAGAGTGTGTGTGAATCTCCGAGTGTTGCGTTTGAGAGTCCGACTGAAAAGTGTGGCAATAAAAGCCTATATTTCATCCTGATCTCTGTCCTGCCGTCTTCTGTGCTCCACCCACACGTTATACCCGCTACAGTGGTGCCGAAACCCGGGAGAGATGGAGCACCTGTCCTGCAGCCCCATGGAATCCTCCCTGTTTGCGGACTTGGTCCACACCCTCGCCACGGCTCAGCAGAGCCAGCACCAGGCACTCGTCACACTCCGGAAGGAGCAGGAGCGCCGCTTCGAAGCCCTGGTGCTGGCTCAGCAGGAAGACCGAGAGGCGTTCCGGCGCCTCCTCACGTCGGCGGGGTCCACCAGCGCCCCGGCTGCGGGCCCATCTCCCATCACCTTGACCAAGATGGACCCGCAGGACGACCCCGAGGCTTTCATCGCGTTGTTTGAGCAGGTCGCCGAAGCCTCGGGGTGGCCGATGGAGCAGCGCGCGGCGCGCCTCCTCCCCCTCCTGATGGGAGAGGCGCAGTTAGCCGCACTACAGCTCCCCGCCGACCGCCGGCTGGCCTACGCTGACCTTCGCCGGGCTGTCCTCCAGCGCGTGGGGCGCACGCCGGAGCAGCAGCACCAGCGCTTCCGCGCGCTGCGGATGGAGGAAGTTGGCAGCCTGTTCGCGTTTGGCCAGCAGCTCCGGGACGCCTGCTGGCGGTGGCTGAGGGCCGAAGATTGCGACGCCGAGGGAATCATCGACCAGGTGGCGCTGGAACAGTTCATCACCCGCCTACCCGCCTACCCGCCGGAACCGCGGAGTGGGTCCAGTGCCACCGCCCGGCGTCGCTGGATCAGGCCGTAGGATTGGTGGAGGATCATCTGGCGGCTGTCCCGGCGGCAGGACAATGGATGACATCGTCTTCTCTCTCCTCTTCTCTCTCTCTCTCTTCCCCCTCCTCCCGTGTCCCGTCCTCGCCCCATTCCCCCACCACGGAGGCGGGGGCCGGCTCCACCCCAGCCGGCCTGCTGCACCTGTGGTGCCCTCCCGTTTCTCCCTTCTATGTCTGTCTCTCCCCCCCCCTCAGGTGAGTGACCCTCAAAACACAGCTGTAGAGGGGAGGCCCAGGCCGGTTTGCTGGCGCTGCGGGGAACCAGGCCACCTGCAGCAACAGTGTGCAGCGATGGAGGTGGGGGTGGTGGTGCGGATCCCCGATGTGCCAGAGGCTGCCCTCGATCAGGCCGGAGCTTATCGCATACCGGTAAGTGTACAAGGGGCGACATATCAGGCATTGGTGGATTCGGGTTGCAATCAGACCTCGATCCGCCAAAGCCTGGTGCAAGATGAGGCATTGGGGGGAGCACAAGGGGTGAAGGTGTTGTGTGTGCACGGGGATATTCACAGCTACCCATTGGTGTCGGTCCACATACATTTCAGAGGGGAAAAATCGATAGTGAAGGCGGCGGTTAATCCTCACCTTACCCACTCTTTGATCTTGGGGACTGATTGGCTGGGATTTCGGGGGTTGATGGCACGCCTAGTAAAGAGTGGGTCCTGCCGGTTGTCAGGGGAGGGTCCCGGTGTCGCTTTGGCTGGAGCTGCAGTCGCAGAGCCGTCTACGTCATCTCCACGACAGAGTGAGGAGCCCCCGGCCCCTCCTCTTTCTATTGGGGAGTCTCTCGCGGATTTCACACTGGAACAATCGCGAGACGAGACTCTGCGACATGTGTTTGACCAAGTGAGAGTAATCGATGGTCAAACGCTCCAGCCGAATGCCACCCCGTCCTTCCCCTATTTTTCCATTTTGAAGGATAGGTTATACCGAGTTACGCAGGACACTCAGACGAAGGAGCGAGTCACCCAGTTGTTAATTCCAAAGAGCCGCCGGGAATTGGTATTCCAGGCGGCTCACTTTAATCCCATGGCGGGACACCTCGGGCAGGATAAGACACTCGCCCGGATAATGGCCCGATTCTACTGGCCGGGGATTCACGGCGACGTCCGTAAGTGGTGTACGGCGTGCCGCGAATGCCAATTAGTAAATCCAGCGGCCATTCCAAAAGCGCCCTTGCGCCCCCTACCATTAATCGAGACCCCGTTTGAAAGAATTGGGATGGATCTCGTCGGGCCATTAGATCGGTCAACACGAGGGTACCGCTTTATATTGGTTCTGGTGGACTATGCAACGCGATACCCGGAAGCGGTGCCTCTTCGCAATATCTCCGCACTTAGTATTGCAGAGGCCCTCTTCCACGTCATCTCCCGGGTTGGAATCCCAAAAGAGATTCTGACTGACCAAGGCACCTCGTTTATGTCACGAACACTGAGCAAACTGTATGGGCTACTGGGTATTAAGCCGATCCGCACCAGCGTGTATCACCCACAGACGGACGGTTTAGTTGAACGGTTCAATTGCACCCTCAAGAATGTTATCAAAAAATTCATAAGTGAGGACGCATGTAACTGGGATAAGTGGCTCGAACCCTTGTTGTTTGCAGTGCGAGAGGTCCCCCAAGCCTCCACAGGGTTCTCCCCATTTGAATTATTGTATGGGCATAAGCCGCGCGGCATCTTGGATGTACTGCGGGAAAATTGGGAGGAGGGACCTTCACAGAGCAAAAACGAAATTCAGTACGTTATGGATCTGCGCGCAAAACTCCACACGCTCACCCGCCTAACTCAGGAGAATTTGCGGCAGGCCCAGGAACGGCAAACCCGCCTGTACAACAAGGGCACGCGCCTTAGAGAGTTCACTCCGGGAGATAAGGTACTCGTCCTGTTGCCCACGTCGAGCTCCAAATTAATCGCCAAGTGGCAAGGGCCCTTTGAGGTCACACGGCGAGTCGGGGACGTCGACTATGAGGTTAGGCGAACGGACAGGGAGGGGGCGCTACAGATCTACCACCTCAATCTGCTGAAACTCTGGAACGAGGAGGTCATGTGTCAAGAAGTGTGCGATTGGGTGGGTGGAAGTACGGTATCTGGGCTTCCACTTGGGTAACGGGCAGGTGCGTCCCCAAATTAATAAGACAGCAGCGATTGCGGCCTGCCCTAGGCCCAAGACCAAAAAGGGGGTGAGACAGTTCCTGGGGCTGGCTGGCTATTATCGTAGGTTTATACCTAATTATTCGGACGTCACCAGCCCGCTGACTGACCTCACTAAAAAGGGGGTGCCAGATCCGGTCCAGTGGACGGAGCAGTGCCAGCGGGCTTTCTCTGAGGTAAAGGCTGCACTGTGTGGGGGGCCACTTTTGCACTCCCCTGACTTCTCTCTCCCTTTTTTGTTACAGATGGATGCGTCGGACAGAGGGCTGGGGGCCGTTTTGTCCCAGCAGGTGGGGGGAGAGGACCGCCCAGTGTTATACATCAGCCGAAAGCTGTCAGTGCGTGAGGGGCGTTAGAGCACACTCGAGACAGAGTGCCTGGTGATCAAGTGGGCGGTCCTCGCCCTCCGTTACTACCTGCTGGGGCGCTCTTTCACCCTCTGTTCAGACCACGCGCCCCTCCAGTGGCTCCACCGCATGAAGGATGCCAACGCGCGGATCACCCGTTGGTATCTGGCGCTCCAACCTTTCAACTTCAAGGTGGTCCACAGGCCGGGGGCGCAGATGGTCGTGGTGGACTTCCTCTCCCGTCAAGGGGGGGGGGAGTCGGCTGCGGGCCGGACGGGCGCCCGGCCTGAGTCGGGTGGTGGGGGTATGTGGCAGCGGGGGCGTGGTCAAGCGCCGGTCTGTGACAGGAGGGCGGAGTTGGGGAAGGTAAGTGGCAGAATCGCTTCACCTGAGTGTAATTAACCTGTGTTTTGTGTGGGTTCTCCCCAGTAAACCGCACCCTATTTAAGGAGGGAGAGTGAGAGCGGAGGGGAGCTTGCCGAGAGGAGAGTGTGTGTGAATCTCCGAGTGTTGCATTTGAGAGTCCGACTGAAAAGTGCGGCAATAAAAGCCTATATTTCATCCTGATCTCTGTCCTGCCGTCTTCTGTGCTCCACCCACACGTTATACCCGCTACAAGGACATTAACATGACTGGGTATAAAAAGAGCATCTTGGAGTGGCAGCGGCTCTCAGAAGTAAAGATGGGAAGAGGATCACCAATCCCCCTAATTCTGCGCCGACAAATAGTGGAGCAATATCAGAAAGGAGTTCGACAGTGTAAAATTGCAAAGAGTTTGAACATATTATCATCTACAGTGCATAATATCATCAAAAGATTCAGAGAATCTGGAAGAATCTCTGTGCGTAAGGGTCAAGGCCGGAAAACCATACTGGGTGCCCGTGATCTTCGGGCCCTTAGACGGCACTGCATCACATACAGCAGAGGTCACCAACCCATCTATCGCGATCGACTGGTCGATATCCGAGGCTTTCCCAGTCGATCTTGGGGGATGAGGAAAGAAATTGGAAGATTATACAGAAATACACTGCAGTATATCTGATTGGCGTTCATATTACATGTCTTCCGATAGGCCCACTACAGCTTTCCCCCTCTGTGTCGCAGGGTTCTTTTTTTTTTAACTCCTGCTGCTTACGTCTTACGTCTCTGAGCGTCGTCACCATGGTGATAGCCTCGCAATATGGTTCAGGGTTCTCCACGAGGGGTTTTAGAGGTGCGGGCCGCCCCCCTTTCTGTGATTCCCGCCCCCGTTTAATTTCTGCCGCCCCTTTACAAAAGGAAGCATGATATTGCCTATAAAACCGTGAGGATATAACCTGGCTATCAGTGTTACTGTAGCTCTTGAAGTGTTTCCGCGGAGTGGTGGATCGGACTCGAGCCTGGCATGAACCGCTCCGACATGCTATAATGACACCAATCTATCACCAGCCAATCAGGAGACTTAATCAAACGCATCCCCCGCCCACCAATCTATCACCAGCCAATCAGGAGACTTAATCAAACGCATCCCCCGCCCACTTGTGTCCGCGTCTGAGACGTTGAATTTTCACAGAAGTAGGGGAGAACATGACTGAGGTAAGACTGTGTGATAAATTAACGAATGAATAAGATAGGAATTTCAACATATAGGGCTTAAGTTTGTTACCGTTAAATAAGCATTGCTTGTACAGTAAAGTTATGTCGTTACAACGCTGACCCACTTTTAACGTGCCGAGTACCGACTGTAGCCGCTAACAAATGCTAATTAGCTTGCTGTCAAGTTTTTCCTTTGTCGAGCTTTAAGCGTAAGGTCATGGATGTTACTACTGCTTGTTCCTGCCGTAATATGATACGTGATATGAACCTAACTATTAGGCACTCACTGACCATGTTCAGTCACAGCCATCACATTGACTTGAGTTGCGTGATGAACTGTAACCTCTGTAGCATGACAGCAGTCATTGGTAGTAGTATCACTGCAAGTTCATATTTGTCTTTATTGTGTATGTATGGTTAAAGAAAATCAGTTCATGTTTAATTGAAGTTGTCATTTTGTCACTTAAGTTACAATTTGTGATATATCATCACTGTTGTGTTGTAATTTCAGTTGACAATTTCCATTTTATGTTGCTGTGAAATTAATTAATTTAGTGTTACAATACAAACAAGACAGTGCAACTGATGTTAACAGTTCAGCTTTCTTATTACAATATTATTAATTGATATTAATAACAATCTGAGTCATTGGTGGTTCATTCATTCTGCTCACTACAGATGTAGGCCTATATATTTTTTGTGTATAGTTAATTTCCATTGTATGTTGTACTGAAATTAAGTCATTTAGTCAGCTCTCACAAGAAGTTAAAAAGTTGGACCAGGGTCTTAAATCTTATTCAGTTAAAATTAGGCTAAATAAAAAGCCTCAACTTGAAACAGTCTAGTCTGGATTTCTTTTTCTGTCAACGCTTCAAGGGGTAGATCTTGCTTGCCATCTAGGCAGAGGTTAGGGATCTCGGGCATAAAAAGGTTGGTGACCACTGACATACAGGCATGCTTCTGTATTGGAAATCACAAAATGGGCTCAGGAATATTTCCAGAGAACATTATCTGTGAACACAATTCACCGTGACATCCGCCGTTGCCAGCTAAAACTCTATAGTTAAAAGAAGAAGCCGTATCTAAACATGATCCAGAAGCGCAGACGTCTTCTCTGGGCCAAGGCTCATTTAAAATGGACTGTGGCAAAGTGGAAAACTGTTCTGTGGTCAGATGAATCAAAATTTGAAGTTCTTTATGGAAATCAGGGACGCCGTGTCATTCGGACTAAAGAGGAGAAGGACAACCCAAGTTGTTATCAGCGCTCAGTTCAGAAGCCTGCATCTCTGATGCTATGGGGTTGCATTAGTGCGTGTGGCATGGGCAGCTTACACATCTGGAAAGACACCATCAATGCTGAAAGGTATATCCAGGTTCTAGAGTAACATATGCTCCCATCCAGATGACGTCTCTTTCAGGGAAGACCTTGCATTTTCCAACATGACAATGCCAAACCACATACTGCATCAATTACAGCATCATGGCTGCGTAGAAGAAGGGTCCGGGTACTGAACTGGCCAGCCTGCAGTCCAGATCTTTCACCCATAGAAAACATTTGGTGCATCATGAAACGGAAGATATGACAAAAAAGACCTAAGACAGTTGAGCAACTAGAATCCTACATTAGACAATAATGGGTTAACATTCCTATCCCCAAACTTGAGCAACTTGTCTCCTCAGTCCCCAGACGTTTACAGACTGTTGTAAAAAGAAAAGGGGATGTCTCACAGTGGTAAACATGGCCTTGTCCCAACTTTTTTGAGATGTGTTGTTGTCATGAAATTTAAAATCACCTAAATTTTCTCTTTAACTGATCCATTTTCTCAGTTTAAACATTTGATATGTCATCTATGTTCTATTCTGAATAAAATATGGAATTTTGAAACTTCCACATCATTGCATTCCGTTTTTATTTACAATTTGTACTTTGTCCCAACTTTTTTGAAATTGGGGTTGTAGCCTAGAAATGTGTGAAATTGGAATTGCGACAACTTTTCCCACATATATTTGAATGTGGGGCGGCACAGTGGTGTAGTGGTTAGCGCTGTCGCCTCACAGCAAGAAGGTCCTGTGTTCGAGCCCCGGGGCCGGCGAGGGCCTTTCTGTGTGGAGTTTGCATGTTCTCCCCGTGTCCGCGTGGGTTTCCTCCGGGTGCTCCGGTTTCCCCCACAGTCCAAAGACATGCAGGTTAGGTTAACTGGTGACTCTAAATTGACCGTAGGTGTGAATGTGAGTGTGAATGGTTGTCTGTGTCTATGTGTCAGCCCTGTGATGACCTGGCGACTTGTCCAGGGTGTACCCCGCCTTTCGCCCGTAGTCAGCTGGGATAGGCTCCAGCTTGCCTGCGACCCTGTAGAAGGATAAAGCGGCTAGAGATAATGAGATGAGATATTTGAATGTAATATTTGAATTTGTATTCTGAATGATGCTTGTATTAAGTCATTATAACTTATTTTGTAGCTCATTGCAGTTAAGTCAGCATCACACAATAACAAAGACTCAGAATGACACATTAAAAAAAACCCCACTAATTTGTAAACCACTGTAAATGATGCTCTCACTACCATGCTTTGCTGTGGAGAGGATTTTTTCAAGTCACGTTTATTCATTTTTATAGCGCTTATAACAATAGACATTGTCGCAAAGCAGCTTTACCGAATTTTAATGACTTTAAACATGAGCTAATTTTATCCCTAATATATCCCCAATGAGCAAGCCTGTGGTGATGGTGGCAAGGAAAAACTCCCTCAGACGACATAAGGAAGAAACCTTGAGAGGAACCAGACTCAAAAGGGAACCCATCCTCATTTGGGTGATAACAGGCAATGTGATTATAACATTTTTAACAGTTTTAACATGAAGTCTGTTTTGTTGAAGTTATAAACTGTTCATTGATGGAAACTTGAGTGTAAAACCGTTCATGACAACTGCAGTCCTAAAGTTAGCAAGTCAGTTGTAGTCCTCAGACATAAAAGCATTACTGTAAGTGTTCAGAGCGTCTTCCAAGTGTGACTTTCAACTGTCCATATGGGGCCGTCCTCCAGAGGAGTGATGTGATGAGACTCCAGCCAGACGTAGGGCACCAGGATGGATCAGGCAGGTCCAAGGAGCAGAAGCGGTCAGCATCTCGATCTCAGGATTGACAAGTAACTCAGAAGGACGGGGGGGGGGGGAGAAAACCCAGGTTGTTAGGTATGCTCAATGTCACCTGATGAGTAGGAACAGTATACATTTTCCGATGAGTGCAAGCAGGTACTCCGGCAAAACTAACTCTGACAGCATAACTAAAAGGGGAGAGCCAGAAGGTACTGTAACACAGGCATGAGGGCACCCCAGAACATAAAGCAGCCAGCCACTACACTGTCAACAAACTCAAGTGAGCAAGTGAGAGGGGGACTGACAGCATCCATACATCCCAGTTTACCAAAACACTCTATGTCTGAGGACCCTCTAGATTTACTCCTTTACCTCATGTTTTCTCAGGATGAATAGCAGTGCTCAAGGGAGATAAATCCTTCTGCAACACCCTGTATGTAAACTTGAACAGCAAATCTAACAATAGCAGTCCTTGCAACAGGAACCATCTGCAGCTCAACACCTCGAAGACCAAGGAGCTGGTCATTGACTTTGGGAGGTCCAGACCAAGGTCATGACCAGTTCTGATCGAGGGAGTTGAGGTGGAGGCTGTGGATTCCTACAAGTACCTGGGGCTGTGGCTGGACAGCAAGCTGGACTGGACTTGCAACACCAAACACTTATACAGGAAGGGACAGAGCAGGCTATACTCCCTTAGGAGGCTGCAGTCCTTTAACATCTGCAGGAAACTCCTGTGGATGTTCTATCAGTCTGTGGTCGCCAGTGTCCTGTTTTACACCGTGGTGTGCTGGGGGGGCAGCACATCCAGGCTGGACAAACTGATCAGGTGGGCCAGCTCTGTGGTCAGCATGAAGCTGGACTCTCTGGTGACGGTGACAGAGAAGAGATCTATGGACAAACTATTGAACATCATGGAAGATGCCAGTCACCCTCTGCACACTGTCATCAGCAACCAGAGGAGCCTGTTCAGTGACAGAATGCTCCTTACAAACTGCAGGACGAACAGACTTAAAAACTCCTTTGTCCCTCACGCCATCAGACTGTACAACTCCTCTCTGGGGGGGAGGAGGGGTAACAGGAGGACAGAGGATGGGAAGGAGTAGTAGCCTAGCCTAACAATAAGCAATACCGGACAATGTGCAATATAAAGTGCAATATCTCTCCTGCAGCCGGCTCCCCCCCTTCTCTTTTTTTTTCTTTCCCCCTCCTTCCCCCTCCCCCTTCCTCTCTTCCCCATATCTTATTAACCCCGCCGACAGTAGTCGGAGGGGTTATTATTTTCACCAGCGTCAGTCTGTGTGTGTGTGTGTATCTGTCTGTCTGTCTGTCTGTCTGTCTGTGTGTCTGCAAGATATCTCAAGAACCAATGGATCGATTTGGACCAAATTTTGTACGTGTTGCCAATCACCCAGGAAGGAAACCATTAAATTTTGGAGGTCAAAGGTCAAGGTCATGGCAGAGCTTCGAAATTTTCGCCCAATGTATTTTAATAGGGAAAAGGCGGGGTTTGCACTCGTTAGAGTGTCCCTGTCTAGTTCTTTTTATATTTGTATATGTAAATATTTAATTTATTTTAATTTATCTCAAATTTTTCTCTCTTTCTTTTCTCTATCTGTAATGATGCTGCTGGAATCTTAATTTCCCTTAGGGAACCTGCCCAAAGGGATCAATAACGTTTTATCTAATCTAATCTAATCTAATCTAATCTAATCTAATCTAATCTAATCTAATCTAATCTAATCTCATGGGCTCATGAATTCCTTATGCAAGTGTCATGTACACCTTATGTATAACTCAGATTATATTTCCTTTTTACTTATTTTCACTTGATGCTTGTTGCAAATAAGTCTGTAGTTTGAGTGTCAGTTGTATGGAGAGTTTATACACTTTAACAGGAATTTGTTCTTGATTCTAATACTCCTGTTCTTAGCTGCATGAGTGGAACCCAATTCTGCTGTTGCAGGCTGAGATGCTTTTCTGCTCACCATGGCTGTAAAGAGGATTATACGAGTTGCTATATGCTTCCTGGCAATGCAAACCAATCTGGCCATTTTCCTCTGACCTCTTATCAACAAGATGTTTGTTTCCACCCACAGAACTGTCTCTCACTCAGTGTTTCTTTGTTTTTTTGTTCGTTTTTTGCACCATTCTGTGTACACTTTAGAGACCGTTGTGTGTGAAAACCTCAGGAGATCAGCAATTTCTGAAATACTCAAACCAGTCCATCTGGCATCAACACCCATGCCACAGTGAAAGTCACACTTTGAGATCACATATTTTCCCCCATTCTGGTGTGTAAAGTGAACATTAACTGAAGCTCTCAATTTGTAGCTGCATGATTTTATGCATTGTGCTGCTGTCAAGGGATTGGCTGATTAAACAACTGCATAAAACAGCAGGTGGATGGGTGTACCTAATAAAGTGGCCAGTGAGTGTATACTGTGGGTGTAAGTAAAGGGCTACCAGGACTTTTGGTGATATGTTTTGTGATAATAGATGTGTTGAAACAGAAATTAACAGTTTAGTTATTTGCAAATATGGATATACAGGAATCCTGCCAAACCTTTGCCTATTAAAACACCTCATTGTCAGACCTGCGCACTTGGTGTGTGCACCAGACGGACTCTCGGGCACGCTCCAGACTGCGTAAATGCAGAACAGACTCTCTCATGTGGCCATTAACGAGGAACACCTGCACAGGATTAAGATGCATCAGCGTGCCTGTTTTAATACTGTGTTAACACGCACTCAGGGATAAGTATTACATTACGTTTGTACACATTACCGAGCCTTATTTTCCCTGTGTTGATTTCCTGGTTTCCTGATTCCCATTTCGTATTTCCATTTTTATCAGTGACTTTGTTACTCTGTTTGTGCCTCACCCGACCTAATATTTATGATTCTCTGCTTGCCGAATTGGATTGTTTGCCTGGTGTCACTATTATTATTAAAAGTATCTTCTGCACTTACATCCATCTCCAACCCATCCCTGACAGAATACTTTGCCAAACAATGGATGTAGCAAAAGGTTCCACCATTCCACACCACTTCCAGATTTTTGTACCTCAGCCCCTAGCCTTGTTTTCTGGCAGCATACTGGAGTACACACTCCAACACCATAAGATGGAGAATATCACCCTTTCAGCATGCAGGTTGGCCTCTTTTATGTGGATATAGAAGAGCCTAAGCCTCCAGAACCTGATGAGCATGCTGATGGGCCAACTACCTCATAAGAGTAGAGCACCTGTGCCTCCAGAGCTCACAGGATTTCCAAGTAATGCTTTGGTACATTTATGACGCATCCGAGAAGGAGGACCCCCATAAAATATTTTAGGAGAGGGCGATCACATCTGAGGCTGATGCAGTGGTGGCAGGGAAGGCCATTGCTCCAAAGCTCCCTCCAGAGGCCATCACTTCAGAGCCAATCCCACAGCCTATTCCACAGTCATTCCCTGAGCCAGTACCTGAATCAGACCCAGCACCTGAACCAGAGCACAAGCCAGAGACACTGCTAGAGCAAAAGCCAGAGTCAGCACCAGAACCACAGCAAGAGCCAGCACCCAAGCCAGACCCACTGCTAGAACAAGAGCCTGAGTCAGAACCAGAGCCAGAGCTAGGACCAGTGCAAGAGTCAGTGCCAGTACAAAAGTCTGTGCCAGAACCAGCACCAGAGCCAGTGCCAAAGTCAGAGCCAGTGGCAGAGTTGGAGCCAGTGCCAGTACCAGCTCCAGTCCAAGATCCAGTGCCAGAGTCAGTGCCAGTGCCACAACCAGCACTAGAGCCAGTGCCAGAGGCAGAGCCAGTGCCAGCTCCAGCACAAAAGCTAGTGCCAGAACTAGCGCCAGTTCCAGTAGCAGTGCCCGAGGACATAGCTGCCTTAGCCAGCTATGAAGACAATGTTCTCCCACCACTGCCTGGCTACAAAGACGTTGTTGTCCTGCTGCTGCCTGGCTACGAAGACATTGTTGTCCCACTGTTGGGTCCTGACCAGGACTGGAACAATGCTTGGACAGAGCTTGAACCCTTGCCTGAGTCCAATCCAAGGTCCAGATCCAGTCCAGAGCTCAAGCCCAGGCCTGAGTCCAGTCCAGATTCCAAGCCAAGTCCAGAGCTCAAGCCCATATCCAGTCCAGAGTCCAAGTCATGTTCAGAGATTGAGCCCACATCCAGCCCAGGGTCCAGGTCAAGTCCAGAGCCTGAGACACCTCCCAATCCACAGTCCAAGTTCTGTCCTGAGCCCAAGCCCCCACCTGAGCCAAGTATCCGATGCCACATTGGCTCAGAGTGGCATGCCGATGGCATGGCATCCAGCATCAGGCCCTCATCCCTGGGACCAGGAAGGATGGATTTATGCTCCCAGAGGGAGCTCTTTGGGGGGCAGGGTGGATTCTGTCAGCCCTGCACGCTTTGATGTGTGCATAAGACAGACTCTCAGGCACACTCCAGACTGCGTGCACGCTGAGCAGACTCTCACACGCATACCGTTAACAAGGCACACCTGCACAGGATTAAGATGCATCAGCATGCCTGTTTAAAGACCGTGTTAACATGCACTCAGGGTGAAGTATTGTATCATGTTTGTACACATTACCAAGCCTTATGTGTCGATTTCCTGGTTTCCTGATTCCTATTCCTGTTCCGTGATTCCATTTTTGTCAGTGCCTTTGTTACTTTGTTTGTACCTCACCGGATCCATTGCTTGTGTAAAGTTTATGATCCTCTGCTTGCCAAATTGGATTGTTTGCCAGGTGTCACTATTATTATTATTATTATTATTTTTATTATTAAAAGTATCTTCTGCACTTACATCCGTCTCCAACCCATCCCTGACACTCATCACTTCCAGCTTCTTTTTTCTGACTTGATTTGGATTTGAACTAGTGGTGCTCATATTGACTTACTGTAGCAGGATAAATAATAATAATAATAATAATAATTGTGGATTTAAGTGCATATTATAACATCTGCAGGCCAAGCTGAGGACTGGTTGTAAGAAGATGGAGTACCTAACGATTAATTTAAGTAGTAAAAAAAAAAAGCGATCCAATCAGGCCTTTAAAAAGAAAAGAAAACGTTTGGGGTTTTGCAAGGACTCAAACTGAATCTGATTGAATCAAATACAATTCAAAGACAAACCTCTGTGTTTTTGCCTTGGGTAAAGAACTTTGGAGTGCACTTTCTGTGTCGTACATGTTATATTCAGTGACCGTAGCAGTGGGAGGATTTTCATAAGCAAAACTCAATAAAAAGGCTGGAGGCCTAAAGAGGGCCAAAGTCTCACTGTAATATAAATGAAATATTAATACGTGATTTGAAAGATACCACACCACTATTGATGTGGTGTGATTACAATGATTTTCAATTGTTCAATGAAGTTCATATTTAATTTTGTAATACACAGCACCAGTCAGTAGTTTGGACACACCTTCTAATTCAGTGTTTGTTTATTTTTTTTTATTTTTTATTTTTATTCATTAAAAGACACTTCCTGTCTTAAAGTACAACCCCGATTCCAAAAAAGTTGGGACAAAGTACAAATTGTAAATAAAAACGGAATGCAATGATGTGGAAGTTTCAAAATTCCATATTTTATTCAGAATAGAACATAGATGACATATCAAATGTTTAAACTGAGAAAATGTATCATTTAAAGAGAAAAATTAGGTGATTTTAAATTTCATGACAACAACACATCTCAAAAAAGTTGGGACAAGGCCATGTTTACCACTGTGAGACATCCCCTTTTCTTTTTACAACAGTCTGTAAACGTCTGGGGACTGAGGAGACAAGTTGCTCAAGTTTAGGGATAGGAATGTTAACCCATTCTTGTCTAATGTAGGATTCTAGTTGCTCAACTGTCTTAGGTCTTTTTTGTCATATCTTCCGTTTCATGATGCGCCAAATGTTTTCTATGTGAAAGATCTGGACTGCAGGCTGGCCAGTTCAGTACCCGGACCCTTCTTCTACGCAGCCATGATGCTGTAATTGATGCAGTATGTGGTTTGGCATTGTCATGTTGGAAAATGCAAAGTCTTCCCTGAAAGAGACGTCGTCTGGATGGGAGCATATGTTGCTCTAGAACCTGGATATACCTTTCAGCACTGATGGTGTCTTTCCAGATGTGTGAGCTGCCCATGCCACGCACACTAATGCAACCCCATACCATCAGAGATGCAGGCTTCTGAACTGAGCGCTGATAACAACTTGGGTCGTCCTTCTCCTCTTTAGTCCGAATGACACGGCATCCCTGATTTCCATAAAGAACTTCAAATTTTGATTCGTCTGACCACAGAACAGTTTTCCACTTTGCCACAGTCCATTTTAAATGAGCCTTGGCCCAGAGAAGACATCTGCGCTTCTGGATCATGTTTAGATATGGCTTCTTCTTTGAACTATAGAGTTTTAGCTGGCAACGGCGGATGTCACGGTGAATTGTGTTCACAGATAATGTTCTCTGGAAATATTCCTGAGCCCATTTTGTGATTTCCAATACAGAAGCATGCCTGTATGTGATGCAGTGCCATCTAAGGGCCTGAAGATCACGGGCACCCAGTATGGTTTTCCGGCCTTGACCCTTACGCACAGAGATTCTTCCAGATTCTCTGAATCTTTTGATGATATTATGCACTGTAGATGATGGTATGTTCAAACTCTTTGCAATTTTACATTGTCGAACTCCTTTCTGATATTGCTCCACTATTTGTCGGCGCAGAATTAGGGGGATTAGTGATCCTCTTCCTATCTTTACTTCTGAGAGCAACTGCCACTCCAAGATGCTCTTTGTATACCCAGTCATGTTAATGACCTATTGCCAATTGACCTAATGAGTTGCAATTTGGTCCTCCAGCTGTTCCTTTTTTGTACCTTTAACTTTTCCAGCCTCTTATTGCCCCTGTCCCAACTTTTTTGAGATGTGTTGCTGTCATGAAATTTCAAATGAGCCAATATTTGGCATG
The DNA here is from genome assembly GCF_027579695.1 of Neoarius graeffei. Classification (NCBI taxonomy): domain Eukaryota; kingdom Metazoa; phylum Chordata; class Actinopteri; order Siluriformes; family Ariidae; genus Neoarius; species Neoarius graeffei. Next base: position 28,676,181 of record NC_083579.1, read on the forward strand.
AAATTTCAAAATGTCTCACTTTCGACATTTGATATGTTGTCTATGTTCTATTGTGAATACAATATCAGTTTTGAGATTTGTAAATTATTGCATTCCGTTTTTATTTACAATTTGTACTTTGTCCCAACTTTTTTGGAATCGGGGTTGTAATGGTGGATGTCATTTTTGTCATGATCCTACCTGGTGGCTTCTCTCTTCAGGTAACATCTCCACTCAGCATTACCGGCCACGCCCGCACTCACTTCCTCTTATTATCTTTCAGTGACTGTCATTGGCTGTTGCCGATCACCTGCTCTCCCCCTGTGTGTATTTAAGCTGCAGTCCTCCCAAGCCTCAGTGTCAGATCGTCTGCAACTCTCAGCCTGATAACCTGCTCTGTGTTCCTACTACTCTGACTCCTGATATTGTTCTGTTCCAGTTTGACTCTGTCTGCTCTCCAGCCCCGGTAACCCAACCTGCCTTCTGTCCCGTTGACTCTGCCTCTTGCCTGCCCCTCTTGTACCTTCGCCTGATCTCCAGCTTGCTCAGCCCTGCTGCTAGCCTGCCTCTCCATCTGCCTGGTTTGGCTCTCTAACTCTTGCCTACTGAGGGACTGCTCTCTGGGAGACCGCCTGAAACCCAAGCACTGTCAGCCTACTGCCACAGCTCTCTGACTACGCCAGATCCAGTCAGCTCTTAGAAGCTAAGCAGGGTCAGGCCCAGTCAGTACTTGATGGGAGACCTCAGACATCACCTCCAGCCATTCCTGCCTCTCAGTTCTCCTGCCATTGGACTTCACATATTCTCCCAACTCCCCTTTATAAATAAACTGTGGTTTGAGTGCAATTGATCTCCTCTCCTGTTTGTTCCGTGACAGAACGATCTGACCACAACATGGAGTCAGCGCCCGAACCCTCTGCCCTAGACTGCCTGCAGCGCATCAAAGAAGATGTCAGTCGGACGTCTGCCGACATTGCAGCCCTGATCCAGCTTGGTCATCATCATCATCAGCAACGACTGGACCAAGCACTCCGCTGCTCCCCACCCAACCACCGCAGTCCCTCGTTGCATCAGCCCCTGTCATACCCGCCGCTGACGTGCCAGCTCCAGGAGGTGCTCCTGCTACACTCGAGGCCCTGGAACCCAAGGTCAGCAGTCCGGAGCGTTTTGACGGTGACCCCTCCCAAGTCCGTGCCTTCCTGACCAGTTGCCAGTTGCTGTTTGACCTGCAGCCCAGAACCTTCGCGTCGGAGGCAGCAAAGGTGGTCTTCGTCATTACTCGTCTGACTGGCCGCGCCCGCCTGTGGGGGACTGCTGAGTATGAACGCCGGACACCGGCATGTGCCTCCTTCACCTTGTTTTCAGCGGAAATGACTAAGGTCTTCGACCTGGGCTCATCGTCAGTAGAGGCATCCAGAGGACTGATGAGTATTCGCCAAGGCAGACAAACAGTGGCTGACTACTCGATCAATTTCCGGACCTTGGACCGGCACAGCAAGTGGGGCACGCAGGCACTGGTGGACGCCTTTCTGCACAGCCTGGCCGACTACATTAAGGATGAATTGGTCTTGCATGAACAACCATCGACACTCGATGAGGCCATTGCCCTGGCCGTCCGCATTGACCGCCGGGTCCAGACCCGTTGACGAGAGAGGGCCCGCCAGACTCAGTCAGTCACCAGCGCACGGAGTAACCCAGCCCCTTCTACGTCTCCTGCTGCTTCTCCGCCGAGCCTTCTGGACCAGGCAGAGCCCATGGAGATCGGCCGTGCTTCCCTCAGCCCGGCAGAGCGCCAGCGTCGGATCACCACCAATCTGTGCCTGTACTGTGGGGGTGACGGTCACCGTGCTGCCTCTTGCCCAGTAAAAGCGATGAGCTCACTGGACATGGGAGGGGTCCGGCTGGGCTCAATGATCATCCAGTCCTCCACCAGCCAGAAACCTATGCTCCAAGTTTGTCTTCATCTGTTGGATTCCACCCACACCCTGACCGCCCTGGTCGACTCTGGTGCCAAGGCTAACATCATGGACACCGAGCTTGCGCATCAGTTGGGTCTGCAAAGCCTTCACTTATCCTCTCCCGTTCCAGCCAGGGCACTGGATGGCCATCTCCTTGGCACCGTCGCCCGCCTCACTGCCCCTGTCCCGATGACTCTGTCAGGCAACCACCACGAAACCATCCAGTTTCACCTGCTCCATTCCCCCGGCCAACCTCTAATTCTGGGCTATCCATGGCTCCGCCAGCACAGTCCTCATCTCAACTGGGCCACTGGAGTGATAAGAGAATGGGGCAAGGACTGCCACCGGACCTGCTTACGAGCCGCCACTCTAACCCCCCGTACTCCAACTGCCAGCTCTGCCCCCTCCAAGGATCTGGTTCCCATCCTACCTGACCCCTGTATCATTGCTACTTTGACTGGGGACATCAAAGAACGAGTGTGGGAGGCCCTCCGTGACCAATCCAGCCCCAGTGCATGCCCCGCAAGTCGCCTCTTTGTTCCTGAAGACCTGCGATCCCAGGTTATACAATGGGGACATGACTCCCGTCTTGCCTGCCACCCTGGTTCCACTTGCACCTACCACCTGCTCGCCCAACAGTTCTGGTGGCCTACTATGAGCAGGGATTTGTGAGACTTTGTCCGAGCCTGCCCTACCTGTAATCAAAATAAGTCCTCCAACCAGCGGAGGATGCCTGCGCCCACCTACCGGGTGGGCCAGAAGGTGTGGTTGTCAGCCAAGGACCTGCCCCTCCAGGTGGAGTCTTGTAAGCTGGCACCTCGGTTCATCAGACCATTCCCAATCCAGAGGATAATCAGCCAGTCTGCTGTCCGGCTCCAACTGCCCAAGTCTGAGAGTGCACCCCACCTTCCACGTCTCAAAGATTAAGCCAGTGCACGAGAGCCCGCTGATCCCAGCTGCACCTTCTCCTATCGATGGTGATCCGGTCTACTCCGCCCACCGCTACTGTCCCTGAGCCCGATCCTGAACCAGATCCTGAGGCCTTGGACTCTGACCGGTCTGAGGAGTTCTAACCCTCCACTGGTATTCCCCCTCCTCCCGCCCGTCTTTGGTGATCTGTGGCTAGGGACTTCTGAAGCCGTCCCTTGGGGGGGGGTTCTGTCATGATCCTACCTGGTGGCTTCTCTCTTCAGGTAACATCTCCACTCAGCATTACCGGCCACGCCCGCACTCACTTCCTCTTATTATCTTTCAGTGACTGTCATTGGCTGTTGCCGATCACCTGCTCTCCCCCTGTGTGTATTTAAGCTGCAGTCCTCCCAAACCTCAGTGTCAGATCGTCTGCAACTCTCAGCCTGATAACCTGCTCTGTGTTCCTACTACTCTGACTCCTGATATTGTTCTGTTCCAGTTTGACTCTGTCTGCTCTCCAGCCCTGGTAACCCGACCTGCCTTCTGTCCCATTGACTCTGCCTCTTGCCTGCCCCTCTTGTACCTTCGCCTGATCTCCAGCTTGCTCAGCCCTGCTGCTAGCCTGCCTCTCCATCTGCCTGGTTTGGCTCTCTAACTCTTGCCTACTGAGGGACTGCTTGCTGGGAGACTGCCTGAATATGCCAGATCCTGTCAGATCTCAGCTGCTAAGCAGGGTTGGGCCCAGTCAGTACTTGGATGGGAGACCTCAGATGTCACCTCCAGCCATTCCTGCTTCTCAGTTCTCCTGCCACTGGACTTCACCCACACGCATTCTCCCTTTTCCTCTGTTATTAATAAACTGTGGTTTGAGCGCAATTGATCTCCTCTCCTGTTTGTTCCGTGACAATTTTTCTTTACTTAGTTGAGCTGTTCTTGACATAATATGGATTACTACAGTTGTGGAATAGGGCTATTTACTTTGAAGAATCTAAAATAAGAAACATTTTGTTTTTTTTTTGTTTACTACATAATTCCATATGTTTCTATGTTTTTCATAGATTTGACATCTTCAGTATTGTTCTCATCTCATTATCTCTAGCCGCTTTATCCTTCTACAGGGTCGCAGGCAAGCTGGAGCCTATCCCAGCTGACTATGGGCGAAAGGCGGGGTACACCCTGGACAAGTCGCCAGGTCATCACAGGGCTGACACATAGACACAGACAACCATTCACACCTACGGCCAATTTAGAGTCACCAGTTAACCTAACCTGCATGTCTTTGGACTGTGGGGGAAACCGGAGCACCCGGAGGAAACCCACGCGGACACGGGGAGAACATGCAAACTCCACACAGAAAGGCCCTCGCCGGCCCCGGGGCTCGAACCCAGGACCTTCTTGCTGTGAGGCGACAGCGCTAACCACTACACCACCGTGCCGCCAGCACCCAGTATTGTTCTACAATGTAGAAAAAAGTCAAAATACAGAAAAGCCCATGAATGAGTAGGAAAGTACAAACTTTTGACTGGGACTGTACATAAAAAATAAAAACCCCTGAGTTGTGCTGCTATAAGAATTTTTTTTTTCTATAACTGCATGTCCTGACATGTTTTATTTCTTTTCTAGTCCAGCAATTTTCCAATAGTTAATTTGTTTTTTATTTGTTAATGAACAATGTCTATTTTTTATCCATTTATAGTTACAATTAATGCTGTGGAACATCAGTGAACAAGTTCGTCCCCTGTTTTCACTTATGGTGTTCCATCACCCACCTTGTTTTGTTCTCTTGAAGTTAAAGATAAAAAAAAAATGCAGCTTGACACCTTCCAAAATATGTGAAGTATTTAATCTGTTTATAAAAATCTATGTGTTTGTTGGAAATACTATCAAAATGAATCAACACCTTCTGGCCAATCAATCAGCAGCAATGTGGTGTAATAAAATAAAGCTTAGTTAATGTTAGACATACTGTACTTTTTATATTAAATGCATTAAAGCTACATTAAAATACAGCACACTCAAAATGAATCATCAATTGGCACTAGCATATATAATTACATATTATGAAATCCTATGTCAGCTAATGCATTTCAAATTTGTAGGAGATGGTTACAGTTGCAATATTATACATACAGTCCTGTGCAAAAGTCTTAGGTACAGTATATGTAAAGAAATATTATATAAGGAAATATAATCTGAGTTATACATAAGGTGTACATGACACTTGCATAAGGAATTCATGAGCCCATGACATTAGATTAGATTAAAATGGCTTAAAAATAATGAAATGAAATGTTTCAACATAAAAAAAATACTATAAACAGCAATAAGCCATAATAAATGAAACAAAGTCAATATTTGGTGGGAGACGACCCTTTGCTTTAAAAAAAAAATAGCAGTTTCAGGTACAATGAGTGCAGTTTCATAAGGAAATGAGCTGTATGTTTTACTGAACATCTTGCAGAACCAGCCACAGTTCTTCTGGACACTTTGTTACACTTGCTTCTTAATTTTGCAACAAAACCCAGTAGCTTTCATTATGTTTTCTTTTTTTTTTTAACCTGAAAAGTGGTCTCTGATGTAATATGCTGCTCAGATACAAACTCTTTTTTTTCTGTAATATTTAATTTTGTGTAGGAAAACAAACATTTGGTACTCTAAAATGTTTTTGTACTCACTTGATAATGTAGAAGTCATAAAATAGAAATCTATAACAAAGTTTGTATGAAAAAAATCAGGGGACTAAGAATTTTGCAATGTACTGTAAATCAGTCTGTACCCAGATAGCAAAAGGGCGTTGATTTGACGGGGAATCATCGGCATGTTCTTCGACCATACGCCGTCGAATCATCGTGGATCACCGGCGTTGATTCAACACCTCTTTGCTCATACGAGTTTGCGTTGAAACGACGTTGAAAAGTGGATGGTGGCCGACAGAGAATAGACCCCCTTTCACCCTTCATTCAACTACGGATTTCGGTCGATTTATAGTTTAATTTTCGGCGATGATTCATCCAACTTTACTTCCTGTTTTATGTACCGTATTTTTCGGACTATAAGTCGCACTTTTTTTCATGGTTCGGCTAGCCATGCGACTTGTACTCCGGTGCGACGTATATATGTTTTTTTTTTTTTTTTTTCACCGCGGAATAACTGGAGCTGATGCCGAGTCTGACGACAGCCACGCAGAAGAAGAGGAAACGGCGCTTCGTCTGCCGCTGGAGTTGGCAGAGTTGTTCAGAAGCGACACCGAGGATGAGGAATTCAATGGATTTGCTGATTTGGAGTGAAATCGCCAGCTTGATAAACTTGATTGACCTGTGTTTTATTATTAATGATAGGCCTATAGTTATTTAAATAAGTTATGTAATGATTTTAGGCAGTGCTTAATTTGTGAAGTGGGAGGTCCCGGAACGCAGGAGGTGGGTGGGTCCGGCGACTCAAAAAAAAAAAAAGGTGGGGGGTGGTTTACTATAACTTTACGCACACGCGCTTATTGTGTGTGTAAAAAAAAAAATAATAATATCAGACATTATGATCTTAGAAAATGCTTTAGTGACGAACAGTTACAGACAGTAATATGTCGTGATATGTTATAAAATATTTTTATTAGGCTATATATTAAATTTATCTTCTAAAATAACAGACTACTCATATCACAACCGGTTTATTTCACCATTGGAGATCAGATCACACAAGACATGAGTTAAATTACTCTTTTTAAGGATTTAAGTAGGGTATTTAAAAGCGGTTGTTGTTTTTTTTTCACTAGACGGTTGTCTTTGGAGATGATATACCTATAGCCTACTTGACCTCTGATTTAATGAAATAAAATTCGACAAAAATGAAGAATGACACTCCTCGATGATGACTACAGCTTTAATAACAAAGATGAAAGAGCCATGGGGCGATAATAAGCCCTACCGGTAAAAATAATCTAAAAGCAAACTGATTAATGCATCAGTAATAGGCTACTAATATTAGTTATAATAATAATAATATAGGCTATTAGTAATAACGATAGTGATAGTATTAAAGATAGTAGTAGATATTTAAAATAATCAGACTAGGCTACTTACAGGGCAAAGGGCGCGTTATCACTGCTCAGCTGTTCGGTTATTAAATAAACAATGCAGTCGCGCAGTAACCACGCGCCGCTTATCAGATACAATCACAGATTCTATGGATAGAATAACCCTTCAAAAAAGTGCGACTTATAGTCCGGTGCGACGTATATATGTTTTTTTCGTCTTCATAATGCATTTTTTGGCTGATGCGACTTAAACTCCGGAGCGACGTATAGTCCGGAAAATACGGTACAACAGGAAGGCTACAAATTAAGCAAAACAGGCTAAATTAAACTAGCTAACAATAAAGCATCGGGGCTCTTGCCTAGGATGAACACACACATGCATACGTCAACCATGAAAGTGAAACTTAATTTATATCAATGTGCGTAGGCTATGTCCTGTTTTATGTACAACAGGATATAAAAATGCATGCAACAATGCACCTCTCCTAATGTTTGTCAAGCTATCTAATGAGGCATAACTTTTAACATTTATAAGGAACAGAACACACTTGAACAAGTTCTTAGAAACATTTTATGATTTATTTATAATTTACAATTGTGGCCTATTCCTCCTGCGGCGCAGACACCTGTGCATGGAAACAGAAAAACATAACCAAAATTAATTTGATGCAGCATTGATAAAGAAAGTCAGCAGTAGGCTATGGGTTTCTAAATGCCACCCTACCTCACGTCTCCTCATCCCCCTCTCTCTCTGGTGCATACTTAAGCCACTTCTTGATTGCGTCACTAAAAGTAGCATGTGTGCTCCCTGGCAGCTGCTTTTGTAGAGCATCTGAAAGAAAAAGAACAAAACAACATTGAGACTTTGCATGGTGATAATTGTTAAAGTTTGAGTTGTTAAGACTATGCACGTCATACTCTAGTGGTAGGTGTCAAGTAATGGTACTAGTACAGAAAATATATGTAAAAATCAGAAACCATAGATGTGAATCTTGTGACAATTTAAACGGGATTAAAAAAAAACCCCAACATTTTAATTTCCCCATTGACACAAAGCGGAAATAGAAATGCCACTACCGGACCGTTCGTCACTCAGTCAGCCTCCCTGGACTTGCCTGCACACCTGCTTTTTCTGAGTAAGGCGCCTGGTGAGTTTCTTAATCCTTTTTAATCCTTTGCATCTTTCACAATATGTTTGTCGTTGTCGTTATAATCGTAATGTTACAGTTAGTGAAGGAGTTATCAAAGAACGTTTAGAAGTAGTGTGCAAGTACTTGCGACAGCTTACTATTTTACCCTCTTTTACAGCTTTGTGCACATGCATAACCTACCAAACAGGACATCATGGATCTTGGTGTCCTTAAACGCAGTTTTTTCCCCCTTTCCAGCCCAGTTAAATTGGCTGGCCAAGCTGTTGACCAGGAGGCTACGCAGCATCCACCTCACTGTGACCCCTACGTCGGTTCCTCCACAAAGGGCTAAGGTAGACACCTGATAGAATAAAATGTAGCATGAAGACAATAATGAGAAAGTATTCAGTGTTTATCATTGTTTCATTGATTCACAATGATATTAAGTATTTGTGTTTCTTTTTGCAGGTGTTGCAGATGACTGGAAAGGAAAGGTAAGACTCAATAAGTACCATTAGCTGCTTTTGTTTGGCATCTTCCTTCACCAGGGCCTCTGCTGCCAAAAACTCCTCCATGGTGGAGAGTGGGAGCTTGATTAGGGGCGATGTCTGGGGTGTGTCTTGTCTCCCCATCTCTCTCCTTAGGGCCCTGACCTCTTGCGCCAGCCTTCCTACTTCCCCCTTCAGCTCCCTGTTTTCCTCCCTCAGCTGGCCAAGGAGAACGATGACTGTGCTGATGCCCATGTCTGTTAAGTAACACCAAACATTAGGACTTTTATTTCATATTGCTGGTCATTTTTGAACAGTGATTACAGTTGATGACTCACCACGCAGCAACTGATTGTTCCCCTGTTGCGATGGCAGAGGTGTGGCTGAAATATCAGAGAGTACAATTTAGTTCACTTCAAGGTGCGCCTTAATTTAATTTCTGTTCTAAATTCACAATTTTCATGTTGATTGATTGATTTCCTCTTTGATTTACCATGGAAGCGGTGACGTGGCTGGGGTGAATCTGAAAAATTGTATAGTCAGTTGATCAAAATGCATCTACATAGATATTTGTTTGTCGTTTTGTTGTTTTTTTGTCGTTTTTGGCATAAATAAAGGCAATGCATAGTTACCATGGGTTAGTGGCTGGCTGTGAAGGAAAGGGCCTGGCGGGGTTTCTGAAGATGGTGAATCTGAAAAATAGTAAGCAGTCAGTTTTCCTCCCTCAGCTGGCCAAGGAGAGCAATGACGGTGCTGATCCCCATGTCTGTTAAGTAACACCAAACATTAGGACTTTTATTTCACATTGCTGGTCATTTATGACCAGTGATTACAGTTGTGGACTCACCACGCAGCAACTGATTGTTCCCCTGTTGCGATGGCAGAGGTGTGGCTGAAATATCAGAGAGTGCAATTTAGTTCACTTCAAGGTGCGCCTTAATTTAATTTCTGTTCTAAATTCACAATTTTCTTGTTGATTGATTGATTTCCTCTTTGACTTACCATGGAAGCCGTGACGTGGCTGGGGTGAATCTGAAAAATTGTATAGTCAGTTGATCAAAACGCATCTACATAGATATTTGTTGTTTTGTTTTTTTAGTCGTTTATGGCATAAATCAAGGCAATGCATAGTTACCATGGGTTAGTGGCTGGCTGTGAAGGAAAGGGCCTGGTGGGGTTTCTGACGACGGTGAATCTGAAAAATAGTAAGCAGTCAGTTGATCAAAACATATCTTCACTTACTCATTGGTATTTTAATTTCTGGCATAAATAAAGGAAATGCATAGTTACCATGAGTTAATGGCTGGCTGTGAAGAAACAGGCCTGGCTGGGTGTCTGAAGACGGAAATGAAAGCATTATTATTTCAGACAACTTCTAGGTCTTTAGTAGAACAACAACAACAAGTGGTACAGATAGTCACCTTCATTAAGGGAGGGGAATTGCCACTCGCTGTCCAGCTGAGTGGCATCAATAGATGGTGGCCTCCTCCCCCTACGGCTTGGTCCTGCCTCCTCCTCGCTGTCCTCCTCCAAATACCTTTTGTTTGGTCTTTAAAATAAAACCAGGACCTTACTGACACAGCTCAAAACACAAACGAAACCATAATTGAACTTATAACTGCAAGTTGTGATTTAAAAAAGAAAACACTTTTACCATCTTTTCCTTGGCCCCATCTCACCATCATCCGATTGCAGGTCTGCTGTAAGGCAGCCTTCCTCAAGCGATCGGGTCAGGTAACGTCTTGCTTTGGCAAAGGTGCCTGAAAGGGAAGGCAGTCTTAATGAAATTGGCTTAATGCAGTATTGAAGTATTGTCATTGGTTTAATGAAGTAGCTATGCAGCTCAACACAGGTTGCCAGCACCCTTATTTTTTGATGGAATCGCCATCCTTGTCCCAGGGGGGTGCAGTTCATGGCGGCCTTCACAGCTTTGTTTCCGCCAAAGGGTGGCCAGTAGCATCCCACTTCTCCGTCAACATCTACCACCCAGCTGGACGACACAACTGCTGCACTCCGGTCTTGGAATTCCACAACTTTCCAAATCTGTGCCATCTATAATAAAAAAAATAAAAAAAAGTACTCCATGGAAAGGATAGTTAGTGCCTGCCATCCAGCTGGAGTACTCCAACTGTCCAGATTCCTTCTAATGCATAAGTAAAGATGTGTTTCTTTGTGTGTGTGTGTGTGTGTGTGTGTTTTTTGTGTTTTTTTTTTTCTTCCCATATAGGTTTACGAATGGTGACGAAGAGGGATTGCCACAAAGGTCTCTCCATCTGGGAACAACACACATTTGCCCTGGACAACCTCAAGCCGGTCAACGTTAAGGCAGCTGTCTATGCCAAATACTCTGTAGCAGCCAATGCTTGTGGAGGGGCAAGGATAGTGGAAATATGACTCCCTCCTCTTGAATTTCATGTAAACCACAAAGACAGAGTCACCATGTTTAATTATGTTTTTCACCATTACGATTTCATTTTTAATCACTAGGCAATCATCGCCCTGCTTTGAAGAAAAACAGAAATCATTGAAATGCACTTTTTTAAATTGCTGGCCAGAACTTAAGTGTTGGGGTAATGGGCCCTCCTGGTGTGGGTGTAACAACTGTGGTTGTGTAGGTGGTGGTGGAAATAAACAAACTGGCTCCTCTGAAAGGCGTTTGACAACCTGTTGTAAAGGTTGAGATGGCTTGCGTAGCATTTTTTTTAGTTTACCCAAATAATTCTCATAAGGAAAGGATGAGATGTTGTCTAGGGAACCATACTGGCAGTACTCATGTGTCAGATGTATTGTTTGATGTACGCTAAACACAATCTCGTCTTTACCATACACCTCTCCAAAATGCTTTACAAAAGCCATTAACAATTTTTCGGAAAAACAAACCATACTTTCAGAAATGTTTGGTGTGAGTAGCAAAAACATGGCCACAGAAAACAACATGAAGTTTTCATAGAGATCTTGTGGAAGAATGTCCCTCAGAACTAATGGCCCACTGTAAATCATAAATTGGCGCAGCTCTGCCGCTTTCCACCTATCAGTTTCAGCGAGTTCACGGGGTTTCCGTGCAAATTCAGCTGGAGTATAGGGACAAAGCTGTATTAACTTTTCGGAGATGGCTTTAATGGCTCTTGTAGGCTGCCTTGTAGAGTTTTTCCCCCTCATCCAAAAATGTATCAACTTTTTCATAACGCCAAGGCAACATAAATGCATATAATCTATTGGGAAGGCAGACACCATTTTCACCAGACCCGTCAGAGGACTTCTGTTGATGTGGTGGTCCTCATCTACCATATTTTCAAACTCCTCGTCTGACCTTAGCCTAACATCAGTTTCAGGATACGTCATTTTTTTCTGCCAAATATCAGTCTGATGGCATTTATCGCATCCGGAGTACCCATTATGGCATTTAATTTGTTTTACAAATGCTCGAGCAGGAGCATCACAAATGAAGGATGAAATGGCCACCCTCAGCTTTCTACCTCCAAATGTTACCCCATTGCAAAGCAGATCAGAGAGGTCTTTAACAAACTGCGTCAGATAATCAAACACATTGGAGGGTTTTCCAGGGCCACAAAAGATGCCAACTAAAAACGGTGTTCTGGTGTAATCGCAATCAATCAGTGCCAAAATAGGCCAAAACTGAAGCCTGGTGCTTTTGAAAGGGAGACCATCAATTGAACTCTTATTGTTTGAATAACATCTGGTAAATGGATGGTGCTTAATTTGGACAAAATTCCCTTTGCCAAGCCAAAATGGAAGTATTCCCCATTACCTACGGTCTGTAATGGTACTGCAGGCTTAGTGCCCAATAAGGTCCTAGCATCTTTGGGCAGTTCAGGGTGGCTTGTTCTCAAAATGGTCAACAGAGCAGTAATGGCAATCAAAGGCACAGAGAATGATGCAGCCCAGTGTTTTAATTTTTGGTGAAGCCCTGACTCTTCAAAAGAGTCACCATCAATATGACTGTCACTGTCACCCTCTGAAAACATGCTACTGCTGTCAGACTCTGCATCACTGCACCCTCCCAACTCAACAGAATCCCCACCATCCTCATCTAAACCCATTGATGATGCAGGCCTGGGTGATGCAATTGAAGGAGAGACTTGAGCAGCAGGATTACCCAGAGCTGACTCAAAATTGGACAGAATCTGCCTTTCTGACATTTCAGTCGCTGTCACAACACGTCTTATTTTTGACCAATAAGAAGCCATGTTCTCTCCCCTAAAGAAATAAATGTCTGCAGTACCTTTTAAGGGAATGACGGGGTAGTGGTCTTCAGGTTCCATTGAGGTAAACATGGGGGGAACAAAGACAACAACATTTACGTCATTACATTTGAAATAACCTTACACACACACACACACACACACACAGTTCAAACAATTGTTTTATAGAAAGTTCTGTTTTAATACCAACAATGTTTTAACAATGTCTGGAGTCATGTTCGAATGGCTGTGACCCATACTGCCCTACAAAGCCAAAAGACCTTAATATCACTTAAGGTCAACATGAGTTATTGCCATTTTTGGAACAGAGGACATCAGTTGTATCATGTGATTAATTATTTCGAGTCATTTCTGTTTTTTTCTGGTAACAATAAGACGTCGTTTTTACCGTAACTTCCAAAAGCAAAGGGAAAACCAAGGCAGAAGCCTGTAATGAGTCTGATGAGTTAAGGTCTTTTGGCTTTGTAGGGCAGTATAGGCCTACAGCGTTACAAAGCCCAGCCCCCTCAAGCCGGGTATAGCTACCGGTTATAACCACGGCCTATATACTCGATTGAAATGCTTTGTTTTCACTCCGTCAAGACCACTACTTTGACTAGTTTTCGACTAAACAATGCATCTGCATGTTTATTGTATTAGTTGAGGGAATATAAGCATTTTCGTTCGTGGTACCTCAAAAAAAGTGGTCACTACAGAAGCGTTGGTAGCTGGATAATCTTTAAAGTTCATGGCCGCGAGGCGCGACCCATGGCTACACAAAAGAACAGGTCAGCTCAAAACGACATGCGACCTAGGCCTACATGCTCGATTTAAACGCTAAGTTTTCACACCAACGCTAAGTTTTCACTCCAACAAGACAACTACTTCGACTCGTTTTTCGATTGAGTAATGCATCTGCATGTTTATTGTTTCAAATGGACACACACACGCGCGTGCACACACACGCACACACACACACACACACAGTTCAAACAATTGTTTTATAGAAAGTTCTGTTTTAATACCAACAATGTTTTAACAATGTCTGGAGTCCTGTTCTAATGGCTGCGACCCATAGCGTTACAAAGCCCAACCCCCTCAAGCCGGGTATAGAGCTACCGGTTATAACCACGGCCTATATACTCGATTGAAATGCTTTGTTTTCACTCCATCAAGACAACTACTTTGACTAGTTTTCGACTAAACAATGCATCTGCATGTTTATTGTATTAGTTGAGGGAATATAAGCAATTTCGTTCGTGGTACCTCAAACAAAGTGGGTCACTACAGAAGCGTTGGTAGCCTGGATAATCTTTAAAGTTCATGGACGCGAGGCGCGACCCATGGCTACACAAAAGAACAGGTCAGCTCAAAACGACATGCGACCTAGGCCTACATGCTCGATTTAAACGCTAAGTTTTCACTCCAACAAGACAAGTACTTTGACTCGTTTTTCGATTGAATAATGCATCTGCATTGTTGTTGTTTCAAATGGATACTAGTTGAGGGAAATTTCTCCAACGCGTGATATGACTGAAGTTCATCATAACTTCTTAAACTGCTTGAAATTGTATTCGAAATTCCCTTTATTAATAGTGACTGAATAATGGTACGTACCAGATGTCCAGGGATGAATGAAAATGTAGCGTGGTCCAGTGTTTTTCTCAATGTTGTTTCAATGGTCCAAGCAGGCCGATCCACAAGAGAGTCGCGATCCAACCGAGTGGTGTGGGATTTTCACGTGCACCCAGGTATATAACGAAAATGACGTCATCCAGTAAACAGCAGTGGTAATCGCACTGCATTATGGGACATTATGAATTAAATAATTATAATTATAAATTATAAATCATAATTATAATTATAAATTAGAATTAATTTATGATCATCTTGGAAATGTTAAGTTATTTGCAAAAAAACTTTCAAAGATAGGTCAAATCCATTGCTGAGTTAAGAAAGTAAACTGGTTTTTGTTCTTTTTTTTTATCATTTACTTATCATTATCACTTATACTTATATCATTTACTCGTATCTATGTGTAAGCAGGATAAGACAAACAGTGGCAATTTATATTCTGAACAATTAGTTGCTCATCCTACCAATGTTGAAAACTGGCCGGCAAAAGTGACGATGGTTCAACATCGTATATTCGACCTTCTCTGACGGTCGACAGATCAACCTTTACCCACGGTGATTCAACAGTGATAAATCGACCTTCTCCGACGGCGGAGAAATCGATGTTTCACGGCGCCGTTTCAGCGTTGATTTTCTGACTTACGACAGAAACCGACCATTCTGACCAAGAATCGGCGCCGTTTCAACGTCCCTCTGCTATCTGGGTACTTATATCATCAATTACATGGGGAATTACTAGTTAATGGGTTATAAATCTTAAAAAAAGACCTAGTTTTTTTCAAATTATTTTCAATTTTACATGTCACTATTTACTTAAAAATAAATCCTAAATTCATCCCAATTTAAATAATTTATTGGGCTAGCAGTCACTCCCTGTCATTCCGAGTTGCACTATTGTGTGGTCTAAAATAATTTCCATACAGTGAGGGAAATAAAAATTTGCACACTTTTGTGATTGTTCTAGATATAAATGCTGCAAAAATAAGGAATTAATTCTCATGAAAATTACAGCTGGTGTCATTATAAAATATGTTGCTACTGATTAGGAAAATTTCACACAACAACTAGTGATGCAATTATTGTGAAGGAGAAGGAGCTTTCTAAAGTTCTCACAGCATTATTCAGCAACATTCAAGTAATAGCAAAAATACAACCATAATTCCAAACAAGTTGGGATGCTGGGTAAACTGTAAATAAAAACAGTATGCAATAATTTGCAAAACATGGAAACCCTATATTTCACTGGAAATAGTACAAAGACAACATATCAAATGTTGAAAATGAGAACTTTTATTAATTTTTGAAAAATATATGCTCATTTTGAATTTGATCTCAGCAACACATTTCAAAAATATTGGGACAGGGGCATGTTTACCACTGTGTTGCATCATCTCTACTTTTAACAACACTCTATAAATATTTGGGAACTGAGGAGGCCAATTGCTGTAGTTTTGAAAGAGAAATGTTGTCCCATTCTTGTCTGATATACAATTTCAGTTGCTCAATAGTTTGAGGTCTCCTTTGTTATATTTTGCACTTCATAATGCGCCAAATTCTTTAAATGGAAGACAGGTCTGGACTGCAGGCAGGCCAGTTTAGCACCCTGACTCTTTTACTACGGAACCATGCAGTTTTAATATGTGCAGAAAGTGGTTTGGGATTGTCTTGCTGAAAGAAGGAAGGCCTTCCCTGAAAAAGATTTTGTCTGGATGGCAGCATATTGCTCTGAAATGTGTATATATCATTCGGCATTAATAATGCTTTCCCAGATGTACAAACTACCCATGTCATGTGCACTAATGCACCGTCATACCATCACAGATACTGGCTTTTGAACTGTGCACTGATAACAAGCCGGAGGGTCCATCTCCTCTTTAGCCTAGAGGACATGGTGTCCATGATTTCTAAAAATAATTTATACTTTTGATTCATCAGACCTCAGGACAATTTTCTACTTCGCCCATCGTAAAAGAGCTTGGGCCCAGAGAAGGTGGCGGTATTTCTGGATATTGTTTATATATGGTTTTGACTGGAGTTTCTGGATGCAGTAATGAACTGTTTTCACAGATGATGGCTTTCTGAAGTATTCCTAAGCCCATAGAGTGATTTCCACTACAGACATGTGTCTGCTTTTAAAGCAGTGTCCCCTGAGGGCCTGAAGATCTCAGGCATCCAATGTCAGTTTTCAGCCTTGTCTCTTGCATACAGAGATCTCCAGATTCTCAGAATCTTTTAATGATATTATGTACCAGAGATGATGTAATCCCCAAATTCTTTGCAATTTTACCTTGAGGAACATTATTCTTAAATTGTTGCACTGTTTGCCCACAGTCTTTCATAGAACATTGAACCCCTCCCCATGTTGACTTCTGAGAGACTCCGCCTCTCTGGGATGCTCTTTTTATACCCAATCATGTTACTGACCTGTTGCCAGTTAACCAAATTAGTTATTTTTAGCATTACACAAATTTTTCAGTCTTTTGTTGCCCTGTCCCAACTTTTCTGAAATGTGTTGCTGCATCAAATTAAAAATGAGCATATATTTTTTTTTAAAAATAGAATTTCTCAGTTTCAACATTTGACATGCTGTCTTTGTACTATTTTCAATGAAATATAGGGTTTCCATCATTTGCAAATTTTCACATTTTGTTTTTATTTATGTTTTACGCAGCATCCCAGTTTTTTTGTTGTTGTTTTTTTAATTGAAGTTGTTTGTATGAATCTATGTATGTATGTATGTATGTATGTATGTATGTATGTATGTATGTATGTATTACAAAGCCATAGCAAAGAAACTAAAAATCCCTGTCAATGCAATTGGTTCAAATATACAGGTGGAAAGTTCATGAAACTACAACTAATCGTCTGTAGATAGGTGTGCCATGCAAAATTCTCTCAGCCTCTCAGACTAATGATAAGCAGAGAGAAACAGGATGTGAGTTACAGGAAGGTAAGAGAGCAGTCACTGGAATACAGTTGCAGGAGAACCTGAAAGCAGCAAGATCAGTAGTTCTACAGGGGGCAATAAGTAATGCTGAAAATAGAAGCACATAAATGTGTGCTGATAGATGAAACAAAAATAGAACTCCTTGACAATAATTCAGCTAGTCATGTTTGGAGACAGAAGGGTTGTGTGTATGATCCCAAGAACACCATACACACAGTCACATACGGAAGTGAGAGCATCATGAATTGGCACCGCTTCTGTGCAAAAGGTACTGGCATCATTACACATCATCAAAGGAAATATTTATCACCTAGGAGTGCTCTAAAACTCAGTTAAAATATTGTTTTACTTCATCTGTTTGGTCTCTGTAGGCCTGCCTCTACATGTTGCGAATATAATTTTCACTCCAACCGGAAGTCATTTGCAACATTGTCATTCAAAAGGATTATGGATCAGTCAGAGTGAGAGATTAATCTCCATCTCTCTTCGACGTCATGCTCCAGTGCCAAGGAGGAAGTTGTGCAGTCATGCACGAGCAAGCGCAAGCAGCTAATCGGAGCCACGCTTAATTACCCCAGCTCAGATTGACTGGATATCACTTAGATGGAGTGTTATCATATTACCAGTGTAATCTAGCTGGAAGGAAAATGCTGTTTAGTCAACGCAGCCGAACGTGATCGTCGTCACTGTGTTTGAGCTCCTCGAGGTGCGACGCCAGAAAAACACGGGCTGAGGTTTGGAGATAACGGCTTTGTGAGCTCAGCTCTACATCACGGGCATGACTGAGAGCAGAGCTCTAAATGTCGGCCTCAGAGATCCCTATCACCACACGCGCACACACACACACATATGCACAGGCAGACACATATTTCTCTGCTCCTGCCTTTTTCTATGCATCAATACCTCTCCACCATTCAGGCAATTAATGACAGCGCATTTTTATAACTCTTTCATGGGAGCTTAAAGGATGGCTCGAGCTTCATGGCTGATAGAAGAGTAAGAATTTGTCCGTGTCAATATCTTTCAGCTCTCTGTCTTTCGCTCTCTCTCACACACACACACACACACACACACACACACACACACACACTTATAAACCGATCTATAAACCAACAGAACTCTAAAACTCTGATTGAAGAAAGGTTTGTGTGTAAAAATGTGAAAACCTTATAACACCCACTCAACTCGTGCAAGTTGGCTTACTGTGTTTTTCACTTGAATGACATCACATGTCCGCTTTGCATGTTTGGTTTACTTAACATGCAAACTGTGTGCATGCAAATTTGATTCATTTTTCCATTTTCAATGCCACTCACTGCTGCTTGAAAGTCACATTGGAATTGTATTTGCAAATTTATACATCTAGAGAAGGGTGGCACGGTGGTGTAGTGGTTAGCACTGTCGCCTCACAGCAAGAAGGTCCAGGTTCGAGTCCTGTGGCCAACAAGGGCCTTTCTGTGCGGAGTTTGCATGTTGTCTGCGTGGGTTTCCTCCAGGTGCTCCGGTTTCCCCCAAAGACATGCAGGTTAGGTTAACTGATGGCTCTAAATTGACCGTAGGTGTGAATGGTTGTCTGTGTCTATGTGTCAGCCCTGTGATGACCTGGTGACTTGTCCAGGGTGTACCCTGCCTTTCACCCATAGTCAGCTGGGATAGGCTCCAGCTTGCCTGTGACCCTATAGAACAGGATAAGGTGGCTAGAGATAAATGAGATGAGAAAAGTGGCACGAACTTCACATGTGAGTGAACAAATGATTCACTTGTGATTCATAGTAAGCATATGATCACATTATTTTTCACTTAAAAAAAGAAATGATTTTTATTTCCCAAGTCACTATATTTTTTTATTGATTTGTTTATTTTCACTTCTTTTGTACAATTATTTTTTTTCCATATGATTAATTTCACATGAACCACAAATGATTCATCAATTTTCCATACAGACGTGATTATGTGAGTAATATGACAAAAACATGTATGCGTTTCAGCAGCACAGTGGTGTAGTGGTTAGCACTGTCGCCTCACAGCAAGAAGGTCCTGGGTTTGAACTCAGTGGCTGATGAGGGCCGTTTTGTGTGGAGTTTGCATGTTCTCCCCATGTCTGCGTGGGTTTCCTCCGGGTGCTCTGGTTTCCCCCAAAGACATGCAGGTTAGGTTAATTGGTGCCTCTAAATTAACTGCAAGTTTAAGTGTGAATGGTTGTTTGTGTCTATGTGTCATCCCTGCGATGACCTGGCGACTTGTCCAGGGTACCCTGCCTCTTGCCCATAGTCAGCTAGGATAGGCTCCAGCTTGCCTGCAACCCTGCACAGAATAAGTGGCTATAGATAATGTATGTATGCATTTCATGATTTGAGCAACGTGATCCCATTTGAAAAATAATCAATCATGTGCAAAAATCAAATGTGAGAAAATAAACCCATTTACCTGACGTGAAAATAAATGAATCGTGCAAAAAAAAGTGAAAATAAACATATTGTCTAAAGGTTCACATGTGTAAATGAATTAACACATGAAAATAAATGAATAGTAAAAATAAACAGTGTAAATATCACATGAAAGTGATTTTTTGTGTAGAAATCACAACAAAAGAAATGAATCATGTGAAATGTGTCTTGTGTGCAAACATAAAATCTCATGAGGAAATAATCGTGTCTTTAACAATGATCTCATCTCATCTCATTATCTCTAGCCGCTTTATCCTGTTCTGCAGGGTCGCAGGCAAGCTGGAGCCTATCCCAGCTGACTACGGGCGAAAGGCAGGATACACCCTGGACAAGTCGCCAGGTCATCACAGGGCTGACACATAGACACAGACAACCATTCACACTCACATTCACACCTACGGTCAATTTAGAGCCACCAGTTAACCTAACCTGCATGTCTTTGGACTGTGGGGGAAACCGGAGCACCCGGAGGAAACCCACGCGGACACGGGGAGAACATGCAAACTCCGCACAGAAAGGCCCTCGCCGGCCACGGGGCTCGAACCCAGACCTTCTTGCTGTGAGGTGACAGCACTAACCACTACACCACCGTGCCGCCCCGAATAAATTTTGTATAAAAATCAAATTAGAAAATACATGAATCGCATCAGGCGGCACGGTGGTGTAGAGGTTAGTGCTGTCACCTCACAGCAAGAAGGTCCAGGTTCGAGCCCTGTGGCCGACAAGGGCCTTTCTGTGTGGAGTTTGCATGTTCTCCCAGTGTCCGCATGGGTTTCCTCCGGGTGCTCCGGTTTCCCCCACAGTCCAAAGACATACAGGTTAGGTTAACTGGTGACTCTAAATTGACCGTAGGTGTGAATGTGAGTGTGAATGGTTGTCTGTGTCTATGTGTCAGCCCTGTGATGACCTGGCAACTTGTCCAGGGTGTACCCCGCCTTTCGCCTGTAGTCAGCTGGGATAGGCTCCAGCTTGCCTGTGACCCTGTAGAACAGGATAAAGTGGCTAGAGATAATGAGGTGAGATGAGATGAGATGAGATGAGATGAGATGAGATGAGATGAAGCGCATCAATTACATGAAGATAAACTAATCATTTGAAAAATCTTTTTTATTTCAATCTTTTTTCAAATTAAAAAAAAATGTTTGAAATTTCAAATTTTTTGAAAAAGATAAATCTTTTTTTCAAATCATTTTTCTCAAGTTGATTGATTTGATAAATCAATTATGGAAATAGTGTGTTCAAAAAATAATTCAATCATTTGAAAAAATAACAAGTGAACTGTGTAAAAAAAATCACATGTGAAAATGAATCGTATGAAGATTTAAAATTAATCACATTTGGAAAATAAAGTCAAAAGAAATTAATCATGTGTAAAAATCACACATGAAAATAAAAATGCATGCACTGCATGTTAAAAAAATCCACTCAGTGTGAAAAATGTGTGAAGTATAACATGTGACGTGTCTAAAAGCACATGTTTAAATTATTCATGTGCCTTTCCACTTGATTTTAATGTACAATTAATTTCCACATGTGAACATTATTTTACATCTTTTACAATTCATTTATTTTTTTTACACATTATCATTTTTTTACACGACTATTTATTTATTTATTTATTTATTTATTTATGTATT
Source organism: Neoarius graeffei (assembly GCF_027579695.1). NCBI lineage: Eukaryota > Metazoa > Chordata > Actinopteri > Siluriformes > Ariidae > Neoarius > Neoarius graeffei. Next base: position 28,697,546 of record NC_083579.1, read on the forward strand.
TTACATGTGATGTAAACTATATTTTCATTAAACTGATTTATGGCAGTTATAATGATATAATTGTAATGGAAGTGGCCATATTTTGGTGAATATGACAGGAGAAAGGAAACACACACGAGCTCTGGATTTTGTTCGGTGGTTCTAAGCACATATCAGTGTTGTGCCTGCAGGAGCTCCAAAAACTGTCAGTCATCAGTAGGCATCATTTCTCCCCCTTGCTGTAATGTGTTCCCTGGGTTTCTGTCATGCTGTCCTTTATCCAAAAGAGTTCTCAGACCACCATGTGGCTAAACGTTGCTTTTATGCCGTACAACATCTTCCTGATTGACAGGTATATGTGAGTGTGCATCTGTTGCCAGTTTGTGAATGGATCCTGGGCCAGATGTGGCTCGCTGTTTGGTGCAATGAAGAAGAGAGAAAAAGCACATGCAGCAAATGCTATCAACCATCTGCTGATTTGCAAAGCTGGTCGTATGAACATATCTCTTTGCCATTTTCTGGCCCTGACATTAAAGACACATTTGCTGCAATGCAAAAGGCATTTGGTAATAGATAGTTTCAGCTGAAATGTCGTAAAAACAGGCAGGAACAAGCTCCTGAGGGAATACAGCATCCCTAAACGTGTGTTAGCAGCTGCAGGACTCGGATTGGCCATTTTATTCTGGTACCTCTATTAATCACACCACATTTGGTTAGATAATTTAGATTTTGTACCACAGTGCTGTTGATTTCACAAGACTAATTGATTTATTACATATTATATTCTTTTCACATGTGATTTTTGCACACAATCTGTTTATTTTCACATGGCTTATAAAGAATCTTTGACCTGTATTGAACTCAAAACAATACAACACCACATTATTTGATATTTTACCTGATGTATTTTACTGTTTTTTCAAAATATAAAATAATTGTTTTTGATTCTTGGAACACATTTTTTAAAAAGTTGGTAAAGCATTCACCACTTTATAATGTTGCCATTCCTTCTCACAACACTTTAAAGATATTTCTGGACTGAAGACACCAAGTGATGCGGTGTTTCATGTTGTATTTTGTCCCATTTTCCTGAAAACAGGTCTTAAGGCGTGCAACAGTACTGTACAGGGTCGTCACTATCTTATTTTTCTTTTCAAAATTATCCACACATTCTCTCTTGAGGACAGAGAGGACAGGCACCCTCTTCTTCCACAGCCATGCCTTTGTAATGTGTGCAGAATGTGGTTTTGCACTGTCTTGTTGAAATCACCCTGGGAAATATGTCATCTTGAAGGCAACATATGTTACTCCAAATCTCAATGTACTTTTCTGTATTAATGCTTCATCACAGAAATGTAAGTTACCTTTGCCAAGGGCACTAACACAACCCCATACCATGACAGACCCTGGCTTTTGGACTTGCTTCTGGTACCAGTCTGGATGGTCCTTTTTGTCTTTGATCTGGAGCACACAATGTTCATTTCTCCCCAGAAAAGACATGGAATACTGATTCATCTGACCACAATACACGTTTCCACTGTGTGATTGTCTATCTCCGATGCCTCCAAGCCCAGAGAAGTCTAAGTCACTTCTGGACACAGTTTACAAAAGGCTTCCTTTTTGCACAGTAAAGTTTTAACTGGCATTTGTGGATATAACTCTGTATTGTAGCTTGACAAATGTTTTCCAAAGTAATCCCGAACCCATGTGGTTATATCGGCAATAGATGAATGATTGTTCTTGATGCAGTGTCATCTGAGGGATCAGAGATCACAGGTGTTCAGCTTAGGCTTGTGCCCTTTCCACACCAAACTTACTCCAGAGTCCTACAATAATTTAATGATATTATGCACCATTGAAGGTGAAATATCCAAATCCCTTCCTATCTTTCTTTGAGGAACACTGTTTTTAAACATTTCAATAATTTTCTGAAAAAGAAGCCTTTATTTGTCACATGCACACTCAAGCACAGTGAAATTAATCCTCTGCATTTAACCCATCTGAAGCAGTGAACACATGCACACATACACTCAGAGTAGTGGGCAGCCATACTACAGCACCCAGGGAGCAGTTAGGGATTAGGCACCTTGCTCAAGAGCACTTCAGCCCAAGGCCACCCCATGTTAACCTAACCTGCATGTCTTTGAACTGCGGGGGAAACCGGAGCACCTGGAGGAAACCCACACAGACACAGGGAGAACATGCAAACTCCATACAGAAAGGCCCCCTGTCAGCCACTGGGCACGAACCCAGAACCTTCTTGCTGTGAAGTGACCATGATAACCACTACACCACCGTGCCGCCAAACTAGAGATCCTTGACCCATATTTGCTCAAAGACTGGATAATGATTTTGTACCAAATCATGATTACCTCATTACCGGCCCTAAATCCAACACAGTGGTGTAGTGGTTAGCACTGTCACCTCATGGCAAGAAGGTTCTGGGTTAGAACCTCATGGCTGATGGGGGCCTTTCTGTGTGGAGTTTGCATGTTCTCCCCGTGTCTGTGTGGGTTTCCTCCAGGTGTTTGGGTTTCCCTCACAGTCTAAAGACATGCAGGTTAGATTAACTGGCTACTCTAAATTGCCTGTAGGTGTGACTGTGTGTGCAAATGGTCGTTTGACTGGTGAAGCTGCAACAGGCCTAGCAAACCAATGGTAGATGTAGTGTGCTTGAGATAGACGCAGACAGCCAATTGGCGTACAGGGTGTCAGGGTGAGTGAGTGAGTGAGTGTGTGTGTGAGACTGGCCCTAAATTGCCCCTATCCCAACTTTTTTTTATGGAATGTGTTGCAGGCCTGAAACACAGAAATGGATGTATAATTGAAATGAAGTTGACCAGACAAAACATGACTATCATGGGTTTATACTGTTTGCAATGAAATACAAATCAGAATAACTTTAGATTTTTTTTAAATTTACATTTTCCATAAAATCCTAATTTTTTCTGGTTTAGGGTTGTAGGTTTATTTTCAGATGATTTGTCATCAGGATTTGTTTATTTTCGTGTGTGCTTTTTACTCATCGGTTCCTTTTCATATTAGTGTTTTGTTTTTGTTTTTTTACACGATACCTTATTATAGACTTTTGTGTGTGCTTTTTTTAAAAACAATTTATTTTCACTTGCAACTTTCCACATGGTTCATTCACTATAGTCACATGTGATTTTTACACAAGCTTCATTTCTGTTCATATACAGTATTTCCATACGACAGGTTTATATGATTTTTACATGATTCATTTATTTTCATGTGCTTTTCACACAAGGTCCATGCATTTTCACATGCATATGTGTTGTTTGTAATCAATTTATTTTCACTTGCTATTTTCTATATGGTTCATTTACTCTATTCACATGTGATTTTTACATTAGATTTAATTTATGTTCAGATACAACATTGTGCATGACTGCTTTATTTGCATATCTATGATTTCTAAATGTTTTATTCAAGCAAGGGTTTCAGGTTCGAACCTGCAAGTCAACTGCAGCCTTACTGTGTGGAGTTTGCATGTTCTCCCCATGCCTGCGTGGGTTTCCTCTGGGTGCTCTGGTTTCATCCTGCAGTACAAAGACACGTGGTTTAGTTCAACTGGCGACTCTACCTTGCTCATATGTGTGAATGTGAGTGTGAATGTCTGTCTGTCTGTGTGTGTTAGCCCTGTGATAGATTGGCAACCTGTCCAGGGTATATCCTGCATCTTGTCCAGTGTCAGATGGCATTGGCTCCAGCTTACTCACAACCCACACTGAATAAGAGGTACAGAAAAGAAATGAATGAATCCATGATTAATTTATTTCCATGTGATTGAAGTTGATTTTGAGACCATTCATTCATTTTCATTTGTTCATTTTTCACATAGACGGTGCGGTTGCATTTGTCACATGATTTTCTGACATGAATGATTCTTTTTCACATGTGATTACACATGCTTCACATAATGCCACTGTGCTTATTTCAGTTATTGTTTTTTTTTCAAAAGTGGAAAGTTGATTGCTTCTGAAAAGAGTGATGTTTTAAACAGCATGAGCCTCACCTGCCTGCCTTCTCAACTTGTCATATTAGCGCCTCAATTATTCAAATCCTCCAGCTGTGTGAAAAATGTCAGTGCATTATTTTCAGTTCATTTGACGTTAGACTTTCATTACAAGTGAAGCAGAGGAACAGTCGGCTACAGCAAACTTGCAAGAGCTCTCACAAAGACACAATGCTGGAATCATCCAGCTATCAGCTCCATATGTTGATGTAGGCCTTGCTTAAAATGAAGAGGCAATCAACCTTGACTGAGTGTACAGTGTTCCATCTCACCTCCACTCAGGTTTCAGTGCTTAATTGTCCAGAGCAGCAAGGAAGTCTTAATGCCGTCTGGCTCTATAATGCCGCCTAAAACCCTGCAGGCTCCTGCACCATGTTCTGTGAAGCCAATTAGGTGTTCTCTACACGTCTGCTGTGGTGCTGTGGACTTAGAAAAGCCACCCAGACTGCAGGGCAAGAAGCCTAAGCCCCTCAGATAGCACAGCAGATAGTGCGTGTCCCTCTGATCCCACTTGTTCCAAAGAAGTGGTGCTTTGAGCTGCTGCCTTCCTCGAACATGATGGAGATAAATCTGCACAGAAACGATCCATCCGTCAGACAGAAAAGCAAGAGAGTGAGAGAGAGAGAGACTACTGAGAGAGACTGAGGACTCATAAACCTACAGACTCTGCTGACCTCGTTTGGAAAGATGACTCTGTCCAGATAACCCTGCAGATGCTATTTACACCACTACCAGCAGTTCACAGCCATAGATAATAATGAGCAAATGAAATAACAGAGAGACATACTATTAATCTCATGAATAACACATAATCCAAACTTTTATCTCTAGCACCAGTGAAAGCATTCCAAATACCATGAGCTTGTGCACAATAGACAGCATGTTGATACAGTGTCATGTTGCTGAACAAAATGGCATTTCCAAGCTAACACACATTCCCAAATGCAAATTCATAACAAAACACAAAAGCCAAATTGTATGAAAAGGTGTGGTTGTGGTTAGGTTTAAGGTGAGGGATGAGATCAGATGTTCCAGGTTTTTCTACAGATTCACAATCAAAGACCAAGCCTAAGTTTTATTTTATTCAATTTAATTCTCATTACAGATAAATAAAAAAGGAACATCAATAAAATGTACAATTACCAAATACAATATTAAAATATTAATATACTTGTTTAATTGCTTTGTGTTTTTCACTGTTTGTCCATAATATTTATTTGATTCATAATTATTTATTTTCTTTAATATATGTATTAAATGGGGGGCAGCACGGTGGTGTAGTAGTTAATACTGTCGCCTCACAGCAAGAAGGTCCTGGGTTTGAGCCCAGCGGCCGACGAGGGCCTTTCTGTGTGGAGTTTGCATGTTCTCCCCGTGTCCGCGTGGGTTTCCTCCAGGTGCTCCGGTTTCCCCCACAGTCCAAAGTCACGCAGGTTAGGCTAATTGGTGGCTCTAAATTGACCGTAGGTGTGAATGTGAGTGTGAATGGTTGTCTGTGTCTCTATTAGCCCTTTTCCACTACCCTTTTTCAGCTCGCTTCAGCTCACTTCAGCCCGACACGGCTCGCGTTTCGACTACCTTAGAGCAGCACGACTCAGCTCGCTTCAGCCCTGCTTAGCACCCAAAACTCGCACGGTTTTGGAGTAGGGCTGAAGCAAGCCAAACCGAGCCGAGTGGGGCTAGGGGCATGAGCAGACACTCCCCTGTGCACTGATTGGTGAGGAGGAGTGTCCTCACATGCCCACACACGCCCCGCGAGCACGCTGGGATCTGTAAACACCGTAAACCCGGAAGAAGAAGAATTACGAGAATTTCTGAAGCCTTATGCGCCTCGCCTCATCTATACGCTCTTGCCAGTATCTGTTGGCGTTGTCGGCGACAACAAGCCACAGCACCAAGACCAGCAACACTAACGACTCCATGTCCTCCATGTTTATTGTTTACTATCTGGGTCGTGAGACTACCGCTTAAAAGGTCACTGATGTCACTGTTTGTGCCGCCTAACGACATCACGTGACGTCCACCCACTTTCGCTAACTCCACCCAATGTGTCCACCCACTTCCAGCCAGCACGGTTCAGCGCGGTTGTAGTCGAAATGCAACTCCAACAGCCCCGCTCAGGTCGACTCAGCCCAACTCAGCACGGCACAGCTCAGCCCAACTCAGCCGCTTTGGTAGTGGAAAAGCGGCATATGTGTCAGCCCTGCGATGACCTGGCGACTTGTTCAGGGTGTACCCCGCCTCTCGCCTATAGTCAGCTGGGATAGACTCCAGCTTGCCTGCGACCCTGTAGGACAAGATAAGTGGCTACAGATAATGGATGGATGTATTAAATGATTTTCAACATTGTATCATATTGTAGTAACTAGGTAAGCAAGTGGGTAAGTAAGGAAATACAAAAATATTTTATGTCTGAGAATCGAGTTCAGTTGAGAAGACAAGGAGGAAAAATGCCAACAAACTGTATCTATCCTCTACTCAGGGTTAATGCATGTGAAATCCATTTGCTTGCTTGACATCCGATGAGACTGAGTGATTATCTTCAAGAAAGAAAGGATTCCAGGTAAGGTTCTGTCCCACTGACTGGAACAGCCAGAAGACCACTGCAAGGCTTGTTCTGATGATTATATAAGTTTGTATATTTTTTTACCCTAATCATGGATCAGTTATTGTCTTCCATTCGTAGGTTTTTGTTCCTGTAATATCACCTGGAAGGATAGATTCCTTTTCTTAAACCCACTTGCTAGTGCAGAACAGGATGGGTTTCCATTTTGAGCCTTGGTTCTTCTCTTGAGGTTTCTTCTTCATAGCATTTCAGAGAGGGTTTTTTTTCTTTCCTGGCATCACACTTGGTTGCTTCATTAGGGTCTTAAAGCCAGGTTTCTTCAAATTCCTCGTGTGTGACTATGACAAGATGGCTCAGAGGTTCCTGTGATGCTCTGCTAATCCATTGTGGTTTGCATGCATGTGTTTGAATCCTGTTATCTGATCCCAACATATGCTTCTTGGATATACAGTGCCTTGCAAAAGTATTTTCCCTTGAACTTTTTCCACATTTTGGAGTGTGGAATTGAAATTGACTTAATTCAGATTTTTACCATTTGATTTATTTGATAATGGCATGGTGGTACAATGATTAGCACTGTGTGAGTTTGCTCTGGTTTCCTCCCACAGTCCAAAGACATGCAGATTAGGTCAACTGGCTACACAAAATTGTCCATGAGTGTGAATGGCTATTCATCTCTGTGTTAGCCCTGTGATAGATTAGTGACCTGCACAGGGTGTATCCCACCTCTCATCCAAAGTCAGCTGGGATTGGCTCCAGCTTCCCCTGTAACCCTGATGGATACACGGTATAGATAATGGACGGATTTGGATAATATCCCTCACCTGGGTCAATACTTTGTTGACCCATCTTTTGGCTGCAAGTCTTCTGACATATATCTCTACCATCTTTGCACATCTGAATCATGATAGATTGTCCATTCTTCTTGGCAAAATTGATCAGTCTCTGGTCCAGTGTAGGTTTGGCAGTATGCTTAGGGTTGTTGTCCTGTTGGAAAGTGAACCTCCATCCCAGTCGCAAGACTTACCAGTTTTCCAGTCTCTACTGCCAGTGAAAATCATCCCCAGAAGATGATGCTATCACCACCATGCTTCACTGTTATGCTGGTATTCTCATGGTGATAAATAGTGTTCAGAATACACCAAACATAGTGTTTTGGGTCAAGTTCAATGTTAATTTCCTCAAACGAGAAAAAAAATATTCTCTAACAAGTCTTTTTGCAAACTCTAAATGGGATTTAATCTGGCTCTCCACTGTTGCAGAAAGCCTAGCTGTTTGAAATGTTCAAGCTATAATTTTCCACCAGTTTCCCTCATCTTAATTCTGGATCTCACCAACTTATTTAGAGTTACCCTAAGTATCTTCATTGTTTCTTTAACAAATTCCATGATTGCTACTTTCCCAGAATTTTATCCTGGACTTGTTTTGGAAGACTTGGTGGCTTGGTTTTCATGATGCTGTTTTTTTAGGGGTGTCAAACAAACTGTGCATGCTGGTGGAAACAGGTGGATTTATATTTAGATCACATGACACTTTAATTACAGACAGGTGGACTCTATCCATCTAATCATGTGACTCCTGATGGCACTCTAGAACAAATTTAGGGGTTTCAACAGGGTGAACACTAGGGTGCATCAGTTGCCCCCTAAAAATGAAAAGTTCCTCTGATCATGATGCATTTTTGTTTTTATGTTCCTTTTGGTAAGAAAACACAATGGGTGAAATATTTTGACAAAATTCAAAAGTTTAATGGTGGCACCAGGAGCTCAAAGTTATGGAAAAAGCTGCTATTTTATGACTTTTATGACAAAATGTCGATCACTTTTCATGAAACATTATGGCACCTTATAAAGTATACCAAATATCTTAGATACACATTTTTAGTACATATTCTAAATATATTATCAAGCACAGTTTGAGTTTTAGCTGTTCATTGAATCATTGTTCAACTACTTTTAAACAATACAAATGTATTATGAATCACCTTAATGCTTCTCAATCCCTTGCAAAGGTTCTTAACATGATCTCTGGGTCACAAGAAATCAATAAATGGAGTCCAACATTGTGATTCAAACCTTACGCAAAAACATAAAATAAGCGTTTTTTGGCAAAAAATTAACCTCATGGTGCCACCATTAGACTTTTGAATATGGTCAAAAAATTTTACAGGATGTCTTTATTGGTGAAAAGGAACACCCAAACAAAAATGCATCAGATTTTATGAAAGTGAGGGCAACTGATGCACCCTAGTGAACACATACGTATGCAGTAACAACTTTAACATTTTTATTAATTTGTTTGTGTTTTTTTATTGTAAATTGTAACTATACCAGGGTTCTAACTAGGCCTTTTCAGCATAGGCCAATACACAATGTTTCTTTACCATTATGACCACAATATTACCGACACTCCTTTAAAAGTTGCTGCCACACTCATAAAAAAGACTTGTCAATCTTGAGGATGTGGTCTTTTGTTTAATTTTCTTTTGTTATCCCCATGCGGCGGTGACAGCGCGCCGCCATGCGAATGCTCTACATTCTGACATACTCCACTCCCCATCCACGTAAGCGCCCAGTGCATAGCTGCCCGAGTCATTCCATGTGGAGATTGTCACTGATCATGCTAGTCCAGTTTATCTCCTTCCTTATGCTGTGTTCATGGAAAAGTGCCATGGGTGTTAAGAGGCGCTTCAGCACCATGCACGTAATATGTGCTGGTCCCTGGCAATTATTTTTTTTTTAACTACACAAAACGGTGCATTGAAACTGTTAGAATAATGGTCAATAGGGGAAGGTATGATATTGTCATGCTCTGCCCCGGACATCCACTCCTGAGATTACGGATCTCTCACACCAGCGCCGATCCGGATCTGGGACAGGAATTCCATCTCACCTGTATTCACTTCCTGGTTTTCACTGCTGCTTATAAATACGCCGTTCTCAGACTCTGACTTTACCAGAACGTCTCGTTTTGCTACTCTAGCCATTTCTGTGCCTCATTGTGTTTCATGGTTTTTCTCTCTAGCTTCTTTTTTCTAGTTCATGTTTTTTTGCACTAAGTTTTTTTTTTTCTTGTTCATGGTCTTTTGCACTAGCGTTTTTGTACTTACCTGTCTCATGTTTTTGTCAAGGTTTTTGTCTCTTTTTACCCGGACTATTTTTGCCATTTGTGTTTTTGTCCTGTTTGTTTACCTATTTGCCATGCCCTTTTTTCCCCTGGATTAAATCACCTTATTTATTGGATTACTGTCTGTGTTCTTCTTTTGGATCCTTATCTCCCCACACCTCCACCACCCCTAACAGTATGTTCTGGCCAACATGGATCCAGTGGAACTCACCCGTCTCAGAACAGCCATCCAGCAGCAAGGGATTCTCTCCTTGGGACTCAACAAGACCTCCAGCAGATCACCCAGAACCTTGCCACCCTGTCCAACTCACTCAACCTCCTCACCACACAGATGCAGCGCTATCAAGCTGTGCCTACCCCTGCCCAGCCGTCTCCTACTTCAGCTCCTGCCACTGCTTTTCTCCATGAGCCGAGACTCCCAGTGCCTCAGCCCTACAATGGAGAGCCAGGTACTTGCAGATCGTTCCTATCTCAATGCTCATTGATCATGGAGCTGCAACCTCTGACCTTCCCCACAGAACACTCCCGGGTGGTATATATCATCATGCTCCTCACTGGCAAGGCCAGGGAGTGGGGAACAGCGGTCTGGGATGCCGATGCTCCCTGTTGCTCCAGTTTCAAAGATTTCTCCGAGGAGATGGGGCGAACTTTCAACTGCTCTCTGTCTGGCCGGGAGGCGGCTAGGGAACTCATGGAGCTGTTGCAGGGGTCCTGGTCTACCTTGGACTACGCCATCGAGTTCCGGACGTTGCTGGCATCGTGCGGTTGGAACGAGAGTGCCCAGGTTGATGCGTTCCTGCATGGCTTGTCCGACACCATTAAGGATGAACTAGTATCATGGGAACTGCCGTTGGACTTCTCCAGTCTCATGGACCTCGTCAACCATATCGACGCCCGGTTCCAGCAATGGAAGAGAGAGAAGACCCACCCCAGCTTCACCTCCTTTCCGCCTCCCACCTCGTCCGTCGAACCCATGCAGGTAGACCAGGTACAGGTGTCAGCGGAGGAATGACAGTGCTGACAGAGCACAGGGGCCTGTTTCTACTGCAGTCAGTGAGGACCCATCTGCCGAGTCTGCCCGCTAAAAGGAACGAGACCACCAGTGAATCGAGGGGCCCTGGTGGGCAACACTCGGAACCAGCTGCCCACTGATCGACCGTTACTCCCTGTCGTCATCAATATCCATGACAACCAGCATCACCATCTCCAGGCCCTCATCGACTCATGGGCAGACAGGAACCTGATCTGCTCCTCCATCGCCAAGCGTCTGGGAATCCCGCTACTCGCCCTCGATGCCCCTCTCACAGTTAGTTGCCGGAGTCCCTACTTGTACTCAGTGCAAAAGGTATACTATTCCTACTTATTCAGGTGACATTGGGCATACCTAACAACCTGTGGGTTTTTTTCTCTCCCCCCCCAAAAAAAAAAATCTGTCTCTGAGTTACATGTCGGTCCTGGGATTGAGATGCTGACCTCTTCTCCTAGGACCTGCCTGATCCATCCTGGTGCCCTGTGTCTGGTTGGAGTCTCATCGCATCGCTCTTGTGGAGGGCAGCCCCATTTGGACAGTTAGTGGTCACTCCTGGAGGACGCTCTGGACTCTTGCAGTGGTGCTTTTGTGGCTGGGGACTGCAGTTGACTTGCTGACTTTAGGGCTGCGGTTGTCGTGGATGGTTTTGCACTCGGGTTTCCGTCAGTGGGGGGTTATAGCATCAACAAAGCTGACTTTATGTTAGGACTGTTAATGTTATAGTCATGTTGTCTGTTTGTTGCCCAAATGTGGATGGGTTCCCTTTTGAGTCTGGTTCCTCTTGAGGTTTCTTCATGTTGTCTGAGGGAGTTTTTCCTTGCCACCGTAGCCACAGGCTTGCTCATTGGGGATATATTAGGGATACAATTAGCTCATATTTTAAGTCGTTCAAATTCTGTAAAGCTGCTTTGCGACAATGTTTATTGTTAAAAGCGTTAAACAAATAAACTTGACTTGACAGTTCTGACACTCAATAGCACCAGCTTGACCACCATCACCCACCTTACCACCCTGCTCACCCTGAGGATTTCCGGCAACCACTCTGAAACCATCCAACCCCACGTCATGAACAACCCCCATGTACCGATCATCCTAGGATTACCCTGGTTAACGCAGCACAACCCCCACCTAAACTGAGCTGATAACACCATCCTAGGCTGGAGCCATTCCTGCCTAGCTTCCTGCCTGAACTCCGCTCTGCCTCCCGCCAAACCACTGCAGCCTTCAGCCAGCGAGTTTCCCGACCTCTCTCATGTGCCTCCGGAATACCTAGACTTAAGACTCATCTTCAGCAAGACCCAAGCAGTGTCCCTCCCTACTCACAGACCCTATGACTGTGGAATCGACCTCCTGCCCGGGACGGCGCCACCTAAAGGGCGACTCTCTCTCTCTCTCTCTCCCATCGAAAGGCAAGCTATGGAGAAGTACATCTCCGAGTCTCTGGCAGCTGGGATCATCCACCCTTCCTCCTCCCCAGCAGGGGCAGGATTCTTCTTTGTGGAGAAGGACAAGTCACTCTGCCCCTTCATTGACTATCGAGGTCTCAACACCATCATAGTCAAGAACCGCTATCCTCTACCACTCATGACCACGGCCTTTGAACTACTCCAGGGAGCCAAGATATTTATCAAGTTGGACTTATGCAATGCCTACCATCTTGTCAGGATCAGGGAGGGGGACGAGTGGAAGACGGCCTTTAACACTACCACTGGCCACTACAAGTATCTCGTGGTCCCTTTTGGCCTGACCAATGTGCCCGCAATCTTCCAGGCACTCGTCAATGACGTCCTAAGGGACTTTCTTAACATCTTTGTTTTCGTGTACCTGGATGACATCCTGATCTTCTCTCGCTCCCTGGAGGAACATCAGGGCCACGTCCGGCAGGTCCTCCAACACCTGTCAAGGCGGAAAAGAGCGAATTCCACCAGAGCTCTGTCTTGTTTCTGGGGTTCATAATCTCCCCGGCTAGGATCCAGATGGACCCCCTCAAGCTTGAGGCAGTTGCTGACTGGCCTACCCCATCCTTGCGATGAGAGCTCCAGCATTTCCTGGGATTCGTCAATTTCTACAGGCGCTTTATCCGCAACTTCAGAATGGTGGCCAGACCTCTCACTGCCTTGACCTCGATTAAGACCTTGTTCAAGTGGGGGGAGGGAGCAGAGAAAGCCTTCTCCCTGCTCAAGCACAAGTTCACCACAGCACCCATTCTCACCATATCCAATCTGACCAAACAGTTCATCGTGGAGGTTGATGCTTCTGAATCTGGGGTCGGAGCCATTCTCTCCCAGAGGGCCAATGATAACAAGGTCCACCCCTGCTCCTTCTTCTCTCGCCGGCTGTCCCCTGCTGAATGAAATTACGACATCGGCGACAGAGCTGTTGGCCAACAAGCTAGCCCTGGAGGAGTGGAGGCACTGACTTGAGGGGTCGGATCTCCTTCCTTGTCTGGACCAACCACAAAAACCTAGAATACCTCAAGTCCGTCAAACACCTTAACTCACGACAAGCCCGATGGTCTCTCCTTCTCCCGGTTCCGATTCATGCTCTCCTACCGCCAAGGCTCCAAGAACGGCAAACCCGACGCCCTGTCCAGGATATTCTCTGCCCACCAGGAGGAGTCTAGTATGCCTGAAACCATCCTCCCTCCACGCTGTCTGGTGGGGGCTGCCCTACTTGAGGTAGAGTCATTAGTGCAGAAGGCCCTGGAGCAGGACCCCAGAGAAGGTAATTCAAGCAACATACCACCTAACCATCTGTTTGTTTCCTGTTCTGTGCGAACCCAGGTGCTGCAGTGGGGTCATGGCTCCAAGTTGGCTTGTCACCTGGGAACTGCTCAAACCCTGGCACTCATCCAACAGCGCTTCTGGTGGCCATCCATCAAGGAAGATGTCCAGAAGTTCGTGGCAGCATGTGACACGTGCCCAGAACAAGACAGCCAATTGATCCCCTACCAGCCTGCTAAGACCCCTCCCGATTCCTCATCGACCCTGGTCTCACATCGCCCTGGACTTCATCACAGGACTCTAGGCAGTCCATTTCATCCCTTTGCCCAAGCTTCCCACAGCTAAAGAAACCACCAAATTACTCATCCTTCACATTTTCCGCCTACACGGACTCCCCACTGATATTGTCACCGACCAGGGTCCTCAGTTCACTGCGCAGTTCTGGAGGGCCTTCTGCAAACTCATTGGGGCCTCCTGTAGTCTCTCCTCAGGGTTCCATCCTCAAACAAATGGCCAGGCGGAATGGGGGAATCAAGATTTGGAGGTGGCACTCAGGTGCATGGCTTCCAGGGATGCTGGTTCTTGGAGTAAGTACTTACCTTGGGTCGAGTATGCTCACAAAACTCTCTCTTCATCTGTCACAGGTCTCTCACCCTTCCAGAGCTCCCTAGGTCACCAACCACCACTCTTCCCCAACCAAGAGGAGGAGGTCGCCATATCCTTAGCCCAGACCTTCATATGCTGCTGCAGGAGGACATGGGCATTGGCCCGGAGAAGACTCATTTACCCTGCCCTAGCATCCAAGAGGCAGGCCGACAAATGCCGCTCTAAGGCACCCACCTACCGGGTGGGGCAGCGAGTCATGCTCTCCACACGCCATCTGCCACTCAGAACCGTCTCCCACAAGCTGGCCCCCAGATACCTAGAACCCTTCCTCATCAGCAAGGTAATCAAACCATGTTCCGTCAGACTGGTATTACCACTCACCATGCAATGTATTCACCCCACTTTCCACATGTCACAACTTAAACCTCTGGTCTCTAGTTCTCTAGGCCATTCACACCCAGCCCCCAGTGACCCACACCAACAGGATGACTCAACGACACCTTAGGATTGTTTTTCATCCATGAGAAGATAAATACCTGATACTCCCCATTAGTCAGACAGAACTGAAGAAGCCTTTTGGATGAGAGGTGAAACATCTTCAAGAATCTTTAAGCAAGTCCAGTTGCTCTTTTTTATTTCCTCATGTAATTTACTTAGTTACTTTTAAAATCAACATCAACAGCTACACACAACAGAGCTACCTGGCAGCCTGATGCTAATCCTTTGCAAAATCCTTTGCCCTGTTGCTGTTTTGGTGTGTCTGGCTAAGTTTTGGGTGAGCTGAAGTGCCAGCTTTAATAGTAACAGTTCACCACTGCTTGTAAATATGTGTGAAAAATATCTAATGAGGGGCGGCACGGTGGTGTAGTGGTTAGCACTGTCGCCTCACAGCAAGAAGGTCCAGGTTCGAGCCCCGTGGCCGGCGAGGGCCTTTCTGTGTGGAGTTTGCATATTCTCCCCGTGTCCGCATGGGTTTCCTCCGGGTGCTCCGGTTTCCCCCACAGTCCAAAGACATGCAGGTTAGGTTAACTGGTGACTCTAAATTGACCGTAGGTGTGAATGTGAGTGTGAATGGTTGTCTGTGTCTGTGTCAGCCCTGTGATAACCTGGCGACTTGTCCAGGGTGTACCCTGCCTTTCGCCCGTAGTCAGCTGGGATAAGCTCCAGCTTGCCTGCGACCCTGTAGGACAGGATAAAGTGGCTAGAGATAATGAGATGAATGAGAAATATCTAATGAAGTTTTGGTAGCCTTTTAGGTGTTCAACGCATCTTTCTATTTCCTGGTAAACAAAGAAATGCTTCTGCTCGTGTACAGCAGAAAACTCTGTCATTGGATATTCACATCAGCTCCAACATGTGACATCATGTTGCCTTAGCAACCATGCAGTATCATAAACCATATTCAACACTCATTCTCCACTGAGTAGAGTGGCATAATACACATAGGGTAAGTAATATGCTAACAATATTGTGTGCTATCAAACCAAATGAATGAAACCTGTTAGAAGGGAATAGAATACATGTTTTTATTCCATCAAAAAAGTGTCCTATATGTATAATAAATATTGCACAAGAATATTCAGCTAATCACATCCATGCTGATATTCAGTATAACTGCATAATAACTGACATTTCAGACACAACATAGCTCAATGTATTGTTTGGTTTTGCTCCACTAATGGAAATACTACCTGGCTAGCTCGCTCACAATGGTTTGTCCATTAAGTTAAAGGTGCCTGTGGTGAAATTTGGCTTTGCTTCTTCCTTTTCATCTTCCTCTGCATTCACTGAGCATTCAGATTTTAAGTCAGAAGTTATATTCATTAATGTATCATTTGCAATGTCTGCTGATGAAAGCAAATGATACCTGCTCTACTACAGTAATGGTGTTCGTTAACTGTTGCTAGGTTGCTCATCTGTGTTCACATTCTCAGAGTGAAACATCCATGGTTATACTAAATATAAGCACTCCTGGAATGCTGCTTGTCCAATGAGATTCATGAGATAGAGTAAACTGCTGTATATAAAAGAAAATTGAAAAATGCACTCCTTACTGATCCTCACCAAAAACAGATTCCTAATTAAAGTAACATCATTCTGTTCCAAAACATGTCTCCATTTTCCCTCTTTTGTCTAGATCCTGTGATTCACTGCAGATATGATGTATGGAAAATAAACATAGACAAAATGAAGTCTTCAGGGAAAGTGAAGCACTTGTTGTCAGAGTGTGTGCTAGTTTAATTGAACCTGGGTGTCTTCTCAGCTTGTTTTACCTTCATTGTCCTCTTGCACTCCGAGGTGTCTCTGGAGGGTTTACGTCTGCTTAGATAAGCTCCCAGGGGATCATAGTTCTCACAATTTCAAGGCATCTGTGGCTTATATACTTTATTGAGCTCTTTACTGCTTCCTGACTGCAAAAACGGCTTACTCATAGTAGAAAGCCAACTGGAACATGGTGTGTGTTTGTTTATTTAATACATACTGCACTATTTTAAAAGACATGATAGGCTCCTGTTTAAACAGTATGCTCTACTGACTCTTAACTCACCCCTGAATATGTAATTTTAAACCATTAAAAATAATCCATGGAGTGGAATATATTTTGAATTTTTTTTCCCCCACCAAGACTGTTAAAGAAACTACTAGAAATGTGGCCTAGAAACATATTAAAATTGCCAGGCTGTATGTATCGGGATGAATGTGCAATTTTGAAATACCCCCATGCCAACCTGCCATGCCAAAAAGCTAGTAAACTGTAAGATAATTGCAAGAAAAGCATCTCCTATTTCTCCTGATTAAACAGAAGTGGAAGGTTATTTTGTAAAATTTGTCAAAACATAAGGTAACTTATTTCTAATTAATTTCCGTAAAACCTAGGTGAAAGAAAAAAAGTGGAAGTACAGACATGTGTCTCTATGATATACAGAACCACTTCTGTTCAATAGTTATTGGCAAGATTGTGAAACAGAAAGGGGGAAAAGTAAAAGGATAAAACACAAACTGCAGATGTTTGAAAATTAGAAATGCGTGCACACCATGGTGAACTCAATTCCCATGCAAAAACATAGCAAAGAAAGAAGTGTGTCCCCCTTTTCCAGTGCTCAAACTTTAATGGATAGTATCAGGTCATGCTGTGAGTATGTATTTATTTATTTATTTATTTATTTATTGTAGTGGGGGGGGGGGGGAGGTTGAGGGGTACGAAGACTAAACAATTTGCTAATACCAGCTATCTCAGTCCATCTTCACCATTTCCCACATTCCACCATAAACATAGACACATGACTCACTTTTCGTTTCTTCCCTCATGTAGGAGGACAATGTTTGGTTTATTTCTGTTAAAAGTAAAGAAAGTCACTGTGACAGTTCATATAGGTGGGTGGAGCACAGAAGGACGGCAGGCCAGAACTGAGTTCACAAAACTCTCTTTTATTCAGCTTTTATAAACACTCTCGCACACTCAGACACACGCGCACACACATCAGCCGTCTGGTTCGGGAGAGAGCTCCCTCTTCTCTCGCTCTCTCTCCTTAAATAGGGCGCAGTCACTGGGAAGACACACAAACACATTAATTAAGGACAGGTGTAGTGATTCTGCCACTTACCTTCCCTGACTCTGCCCTCCTGTCACAGACCGATGCTTGACCACACCCCCGCTGCCACATACCCCCACCGCCCGACTCAGGCCGGGCGCCTGTCCGGCCTTCAGCCGACTCCCCCCCGATGGGAGAGGAAGTCCTCCACGACCATCTGCGCCCCCGGCCTGTGGATCACCTTGAAGTTAAAGGGTTGGAGTGCCAGATACCAACGGGTGATCCGCGCGTTGGCATCCTTCATGCGGTGGAGCCACTGGAAGGGCGCGTGGTCTGAACAGAGGGTGAAAGGGCGTCCAGCAGGTAGTAACAGAGGGCAAGGACCGCCCACTTGATCGCCAGGCACTCTCTCTCAATGGTGCTGTAGCGCCCCTCACACACTGACAGCTTGCGACTGATGTATAAGACTGGGCGATCCTCCCCCTCCACCTCCTGGGACAAAACGGCCCCCAGCCCTCTGTCCGATGCATCCGTCTGCAACATAAAGGGGAGAGAAAAGTCAGGGGAGTGTAAAAGTGGCCCCCCACACAGTGCAGCCTTTACCTTAGAAAAAGCCCGCTGGCATTGCTCCGTCCACTGGACCGGATCTGGTCCCCCCTTTTTAGTCAGATCAGTCAGTGGGCTGGTGATGTCCGAATAATTAGGTATAAACCTACGATAATAGCCAGCCAGCCCCAGGAACTGTCTAACCCCCTTTCTGGTCTTGGGCCTCGGGCAGGCCGCAATTGCTGCTGTCTTGTTAATTTGGGGACGCACCTACCTGTTGCCCAAGTGGAAGCCCAGATACCATACTTCCACCCGCCCAATCGCACACTTCTTCGGGTTGGCTGTGAGACCCGCCCACCTCAGCGACCCAAGGACGGCCCTCAGATGTTCGAGGTGCCTCGGCCAGTCATTACTATAGATCAGTGGTTCTCAAACTTTTTTCACCAAGTACCACCTCAGAAAATACTTGGCTTTCCAAGTACTACCATAATGACCAACATTAAAATACAGTAGCGTAGTAGGCCTAAGTATTCATTAAAAACAAGGCGGAGGTTTTATTTAACAAGTATATTTAATATCGTTAGCCACTGTAACATTACACACAGTACTTTGAACAGTAACACTGTGTTTAAATATAGGAAAATAAAACACTGTACTTAAATAATGAATCAAATAAATTGGCCAAATCTGCAACATCTGTAGTCTCATCAAGCTGTATGGTAAAATATCTACTGTTCTTAATGCGCTCAGTGTCTTTTTAACATCGTCAGCCATGTCATTTATTCTCCTTGACATGGTGTCATTTGAAAGCAGCACCAAGTTTAACTCTCTGGCAGCTTTCTCTCCACACATGATACGTGTCATCTCTTTGGCTAATGGTAAACACAGCAGTTCCCCGATTGTGTGCAGCTTACCGGCTCTGGCGATCAGGAGGCTGGCACGATATGAAGCTTCCTGTGCTTTGGCTACAGGTGTACCATAGGACAGAATGGTGGACTTGGACTGCTTCAGTTCATCATGTTTTCGTAAAAAAAAATCCATTAGTTTGTCCTTTAGTGCTGTGTGTTTGGTTATAAGATGCCGTTTGAGATGCGATGGTTTCATGGACTCATTGCTCAGAACATCCCCGCATACAACACACTGCAGCCTGGGCAGCTCCTCTGTCCCGCTCCAAATGAATCCCAGTTTTATGTATTTTTCATCATACTTCCTCCTTACTGGTTTCTGCCGTTTGCTAGCAGTTCTGGGGCTGGTTTTGCCACTGTTGTTAGCATCCGCGCTCGGCTCACACACGTCCTCTTCAGTTCTCCCTCTCTCCTGATCCATGCTCCCATTCGCGGATTTAAGCCACGACAGTAATTTTGTCGTACTCGTCATAATTAGCAAAGCCACCTCTACCTTTTCCCATCACAGCCTAGTCTACCAATGGTGGATAACCGTCTGTCAGTGGAACCGGCGGGAATGCATACTTATGCTACGTATGGCTACCCAGAAGCACTTGCAAACTTTTTAAAATTATTAACTTAATTTGTATCTCCTTTCATTTTCTTGTCATCGGTTGATAAGATATTTTCATCCATTCAGATATTATGGATAGTATTTCACATTTTTATTTTATTTTTTAAATTTTATTTATATTTAATTAAGTGATTCTTTGGCGTACCACTAGAATGGAGCCTGCGTACCACTAGTGGTACGCGTACCACAGTTTGAGAATCACTGCTATAGATGATAATGTCGTCGAGGTAGGCGGCCGCATAGGTGGTGTGGGGGCAGAGGACCCTATCCATCAGCCGCTGAAACGTAGCGGGCGCCCCAAACAGCGCAAGAGGAAGTGTGATGAATTGGTGTAAGCCGAACGGTGTGGAAAAGGCCGTTTTTTTCCCGGGATAATGGAGTCAAGGGGATCTGCCAATAACCCTTTGTTAAATCCAGTGTCGAGTAAAAACGAGCCGTGCCTAGCCGATCGAGTAACTCATCAATATGAGGCATTGGGTACGCATCGAATTTAGACACCGCGTTGACTTTTCTATAGTCTACACAGAACCAGACCGACCCGTCAGCCTTGGGTACCAAGACCACTGGGCTGCTCCAGTCACTGTGGGACTCCTCGATGATGCCCATTTCGAGCATGGCCTCGAGTTCTTCCCGAGCCACCTTTTTCTTGTGCTCAGGTAACCTGTAAGGGCGGCTACGCACTACCACCCACGGGGTCGTCTCAATGTGGTGCTCTATGAGGGTGGTGCGGCTGGGTAGGGGTGAGAACACGTCCGAAAACTCGGTCTGCAACTGGGCAACCTCCACGAGTTGGGTCGGGGAGAGGTGGTCTCCACAGGGGACCGGAGAGGTACGCAATGCCAATGTTCCCTTTTGAACCTCCGGCCCCAGCTCCGCCTTCTCCGGAACCACCAACACCAACGCCACGGGGACCTCCTCGTTCCAGAGTTTGAGCAGGTTGAGGTGGTAAATCTGTAGCGCCCCACCCCTATCCGCTTGCCTCACCTCATAGTCAATGTCCCCGACTCGCCGTGTGACCTCAGAGGGTCCTTGCCACTTGGCGACCAATTTGGAGCTCGATGTGGGCAACAGTACGAGTACTTTATCTCCCGGTGCGAACTCCCTAAGGCACGTACCCTTGTTGTACAGGTGGGTCTGTCGTTCTTGGGCCTGCCGCAAATTCTCCTGAGTTAGGTGCGTGAGTGTGTGGAGTTTTGTGCACAGGTCAGTAACGTATTGGATTTCGTTTTTACTTGGTGAAGGTCCCCCCTCCCAATTTTCCCGCAGCACATCTAGAATGCCGCGCGGCTTATGCCCGTATAACAATTCAAATGGGGAGAACCCCGTGGAGGCTTGGGGGACCTGTCGCACTGCAAAGAGCAAGGGTTCGAGCCATTGATCCCAATTACGTGCGTCCTCACTTACGAATTTTTTAATTATGTTCTTGAGGGTGCGGTTGAACTGTTCAACTAAACCGTCCGTTTGTGGGTGATACACACTGATGCGGATCGGCTTAATACCCAACAACCTATACAGTTTGTTCAGTGTACGTGACATAAACGAGGTGCCTTGGTCAGTCAGAATCTCTTTGGGGATTCCAACTCTGGAGATAACGCGGAAGAGTGCCTCCGCAGTACTGCGTGCTGAGATATTGCGAAGAAGCACTGCTTCCGGGTATCGCGCTGCATAGTCCACTAGAACTAATATAAAGTGGTACCCTCGTGTTGACCGATCTAATGGCCTGTCGAGATCCATCCCAATTCTTTCAAATCGGGACTCAATTAATGGTAGAGGGTGCAAAGGCACTTTTGGAATGGCCACTGGATTTACTAACTGGCATTCGCAGCACGCCGTACACCACCTATGGACATCGCCGTGAATCCCCAGCCAATAGAATCGGGCCATTATTTGGGCTAGTGTTTTATCCTGCCCTAAGTGTCCAGCCATGGGATTAAAGTGAGCCGCCTGTAATACCAATTCCTGGCGGCTCTTCAGAATCAAAAGCTGCGTGACTCGCTCTTTAGTTTGAGTGTCCTGAGTCACTCTGTATAATCTATCCTTCATAATCGCTAAGTAGGGGAAGGACGGGGTGGCGTTCGGCTGGAGCATTTGACCATCGATTACTCTCACTTGGTCAAATGCATGCCACAGAGTCTCGTCTCGCGATTGCTCTAATGGGAAATCCGCGAGGGATTCCCCAACAGAGAGAGGAGGGGCCAGCGGCTCCTCACTCTGACGCGGAGATGACGTAGACAGCTCTGTGACAGCTGCTCCTGCCAAAGTGACACCAGGACCTCCCCCTGTTAAATGGCAGGACCCACTCTTCACTAAGTGTGTCATTAAATCCCGAAATCCCGGCCAATCAGTCCCCAAAATTATAGAGTGGGTAAGGCGAGGATTAACCACCGCCTTCACTATAAATTTTTCCCCTCTGAAAAGAATGTGGACCGACACTAAAAGATAGTTGTGAACATCCCCGTGCACACACAACACGTTCACCAATTGTGCTCCCCCCAATGCCTCGTCTTGCACAAGGCTTTGGTGGATTGAGGTCTGATTACAGCCAGAATCCACCAATGCCTGATATGTATCCCCTTGGATACTCACCGGTATGTGATACGCTCCGGCCCGATCGGGGGCGGCTCCTGGCGCGTCGGGGATCCGAACCACCGCGCCCACCTCCATTACCGAGCACTGCTGTTGGAGGTGTCCCGGCTCCCCGCAGCGCCAGCAAACCGGCCCAGGCTTCCTCTCTGCACTAGTGCTCTGGGGCTCACTCACCTGAGGGGGGGGGAGAGACAGACAGAAGGGAGAAATGAAAGGGCACTGCGGGTGCAGCGGGCCGGCTGGGGTGGTGCCGGCCCCTGCCTTCGCGGTGGGGGAATGGGGCGAGGAGGAGACACAGGAGGAGGTGAGAGAGAGAAGAGAAGAGGTCGTCTGCTGTCCTGCCGTCGGGACAGCCGCCAAATGGTCCTCTGCCAGCTCGATTGCCTGATCCAGCGACGCCAGGCGGTGGCACTGGACCCACTCTGTGGTTCCTGCTGGTAAACGTGTGATGAACTGTTCCAGTACCACCTGGTCGATGAGTCCCTCGGCGTCGCAGCTGTCGGCCCTCAACCACTGCCAGCAGGCGTCCTGGAGTTGCTGGCCGAACGCGAACGGTCGGCTGACTTCCTCCAAGCGCAAAGCGCGGAAGCGCTGACGCTGCTGCTTGGGGGTGCGCCCCACACGCTGGAGGACGGCCCAGCAAAGGTCCGCATAGGCCAGCCGGCGGTCGGCGGGGAGCTGTAGCGCGGCCAGCTGTGCTTCTCCCGTTAGCAGGGGGAGGAGGCGCACCGCGCGCTGATCTGTCGGCCACCCCGAGGTCTCCGCGACTTGCTCAAAGAGCGTGATGAATGCCTTGGGGTCGTCCTGCGGGCCCATCTTTGTTAGGGTGGGAGGGGACCGGCCCGCGGTGGGAGCGTTGGTAGACCCCGCTGACGCGAGGAGGTGCCAGAACGCCCGACGATCTTCCTGTTGCGCCAGCACCAGGGCCTCGAACCGTTGTTCTTGCTCCTTTTGGAGGGTGAGCAGCGCCTGGTGCTGGCTCTGTTGGGCCGTGGTGAGGGCGTGGATCAGGTCCGTGAAGGGGGAGGACTCCATGGGGCTGTTCTTTTCTGTGCTCATCTCCCGGGTTTCAGCACCACTGTGACAGTTCATGTAGGTGGGTGGAGCACAGAAGGACGACAGGCCAGAACTGAGTTCACAAAACTCTTTTATTCAGCTTTTCAGCTTTTATAAACACTCTCACACACAGACACACGCACACACATCAGCCGTCTGGTTCAGGAGAGAGCTCCCTCTTCTCTTGCTCTTTCTCCTTAAATACGGCGCGGTCACTGGGAAGACACACAAACACATTAATTAACGACAGGTGTAGTGATTCTGCCACTTACCTTCCCTGACTCCGCCCTCCTGTCACAGACCGATGCTTGACCATGCCCCCGCTGCCACAGTCACCTTTATTTATGCAGCACATTTAAAAGACAACGAGAGTCTGCAAAATAAATTCAAGTAAAAAGACAAACAGAAAACTTGATAAACTTGATACGACAGACCTTGATGATAGTCTGCGACAATGGATTTTTTTTTTTAACTGAATTGCAAGGGATGCCTTTTATAATAATAATAATAATAATAGGTAAGCTGTTCCACAATCACAGAGATGCAACAGAAAAATCAAGGTAACCTTTAAACCGCATCCAAGTCCAATTAATTAAATCCAGCTAGTTAGAAAATGATAAAGCACTACATATTTTATGTTTTGTGGCATTTTGTGTCGAAATATAAACAGAAATATATAATATAGCCACCATGTATATTTTTAGAAGCTATTGGCATTGCCTGAGACATGCTAAAAACAATACAGGAGTATTATGTGGGTGAAGTGTTGCATGATAGCAATAGTGAGATTGTATGATTGATGTACAGTAAGTCTAAAGTTGATTGTGCAAGACAGTGCCATTCCAATGGTGTCATAGCTCAAGAACTTTTTTTTTTTTTTCTGATGCAACTGACCAATCAGTTTTGCAGTATTGCTGCAGAGTTACATAGGGATTTTTTATAGGGATCTCTACTTTTGCAATTAAATCAATGTACACAGCTGCTATCTTAGCAGTTTATTGAAATGGCATTTTTATCTGTGGCATATGGTCATTTGTAAATTTTACAGCTGGTCCTATATTGTGGCCATCTGCAGTATTAGTTGCATGACATTAAAAGATTTCTCCATATGTTTAGATTTAATCATTTGGCAAAGAGACTTATAAATGAAGTCCAATCCCAGAGCTGAGCAAGATGAGACTAAAGGTCTTGTTCAAGAGCCCAGCAGTATTTTGGCTGCTCTGGGATTTGAACTCCTAACTTTAACACAAACCTTACCTGAGCTACCATCTTCCTCAGAGTACAGTGTCTTGCATGCAGTGCCCTCCACTGTACCCCTTGTAAAGATTAGTAAAAAGGGATAGAAAAAAAATCCACAGCTTCATTTCACACTGAAAAAAATGAGAACTCTAAGCTTTAATTGAAATTCAGATGAAATGTATTCAGAGAGGTGGCACGGTGGTGTAGTGGTTAGCAATGTTGCCTCACAGCAAGAAGGTCCTGGGTTTAAGCCCAGTGGCTGTCAAGGGCCTTTCTGTGTGGAGTTTGCATGTTCTCCCCATGTCTGCATGGGTTTCCTTTGGGTGCTCCGGTTTCCCCCACAGTCCAAAGACATGCAGGTTAGACTAATTGGTGGCTCTAAATTGACCGTAGGTGTGAATTGTTGTTTGTCTCTGTGTCAACTCTGTGATGATCTGGCGACTTATCCAGGGTGTACCATGCCTCTTGCCCATAGTCAGCTGGGATAGGCTCCAGCTTGCCTGCAACCCTACATAGGATAAGCGGTAATGGATGTATTCAGAGAAAAACAAATCTGTCATCAAAAAGTAATTATTTTCAACAAAAACACATGTGCCAGTATTATTGGCACCCCTGAAATGTTTTATACAATCTCCCTTTGCCAGTAAAGCAACAGGAGACTGAGATGGCTGTGGCAGAAACTTGATTCTGTGCTCAGCTAACCTTTATTGATTAATTCATTGTTGAATTGGACAGTTTTAGTTTCCTGGCAGCAGCAGCCAGATTTTGAATGAAAATGTCCTGGTATTTCATGGAGTCCATGATGCCATGTACCCTAACAAGGTTTCCAGGGCCTTTGGAGGAAAAACAACCCCAAAACATCACAGAACTTCCACCATATTTTACAGTTGGGATTAGGCTCTTTTCATTATATCCATCCTTCTTTTTACACCAAACCCAGCTTGAGTGTTGCCAAAAAAGCTTCATTTTTGTTCCATCAGACCACAGAACACAGTTCTAGTCAAAGTTATAGTAGTGTTTCGCAAACTTCTGCTGCTTATGTTTGTGATTAACTGGCAGACTTTCCAAATAATCTGTTGGCATGGAGGTGGAGTCTGATAGTGGTTTTGGAGACTTTGAAACCCCTAGATTTTACTTTTTCTTGTAATTCACCAACAGTAATACACAGGGAATGTTTGCTTCTCTTACAATCTCCCTCACTGTATGTGGGGCAAAATAAACTTGGGTCTTCTTCCAGGACAATAACAGTTTGTTTATAACAGTTCCAGTTAGTTTACACTTTTAAAAAAAAATGATTATTGCCCTAACAGTAGAAATGTATATTTTCAGGTGAGTAGCATTTTTTTTAACAATTCCCTGACTCATGAAAATCAACACACTTCTACCTCATTTGGTTTGTGTGGTCTCTTATTTTTCCCCATGTTGATGGATGACTAAGGGAATTTGGCCTCTGTGTCACCTCATATTTGTTCCCCAGTTAATCAGGAAGTCATGGATTATAGCTTGAAATTTCCTACCTACTCCAATTAACTAAAAACTGTGCAATTTAAATCAGAAACATGCTTCAGTTACACCCTATTCACTATAATTTCCAAGTGTGCCAATAATGGTGGCACATGTTTTTGAGGGATTTGTTTTTCTCTGAATACATGTATTTCAATTAAAGGTTGGATTTTTCTCTCTTTTTTTTTTTCAAGGTGAGATGAAACTATTTTCACCAAAAGGCGGATTTTGTCCAACCTTTTTTAACTAATCTTTACAAGGGGGCCAAACATCATGGAGGGCACTGTCAGTATTTATTGAGCTTTTCAATATGTTCCAGTTCAACCTAGAAATTACATAAACTGGGATTGTGTATGTCATGAACCTAAACAAAATAGTCCATAATGTACAGGGTTCTAACTGGACCAAAATATCAGCGTAGTTGCACCAGTCATAATGGCTGGGGGTTCGGGGAAAAGCTCACAGGTTCTACATGCTCAGAGATGCATTCTAATGCATTTCCTGGCACTTGCAAGGCTCCCTGAAAGTCACTCTTTTTTGGTAATATTGAGTTTTTTGGGGTTTTTTGCCAAAAGTTGGTGTGATTGTTTTTGATTGAAGATTTATTATAATTAATATTCAACTATATTAGTCACATTTTATGGAATAAGAATAAAACCACCATTTGATGTTCATCAAGTGTCAGCTTTATTTTTAGATTTACCCATTCAATTACAATACATGACTATCCAGATCTAACTCATATCTGTTAGGGGTGGTGGAGGTGTGGTGAGATAAGGATCCAAAAGCAGAACACAGACGGTAACCCAATAAATAAGGTGATTTAATCCAGGGAAAAAAGGGCATGGCAAATAGGTAAACAAACAGGACAAAAACGCAAATGGCAAAAATAGTCTGGGTAAAAAGAGACAAAAACCTTGACAAAAACACGAGACAGGTAAGTACAAAAACGCTACTGCAAAAGACCATGAACAGGAAAAAAAAAAAAAACTTAGTGCAAAAAATAAGCTAGAGAGAAAAACCATGAAACGCACCCTGGTGAAAAATAAATGTGCTAAGTGTACCAAAATTTAGCATACTTTTGTGTACTTGAAGCCACACTAATCATCAATATACTTAAAGTGTGTTTATGATTAGTTAACTTGAGGCATGCTATTTTGGAACAACTAATTTTGTACTAAATATATTTTAATTGTAATTAAACTGTAGAAAAGTGCAACTTGAAGTGTATTTAGTGTACTTTTACGGTATGTGCTAAAGTGGAACAACTTAAAGTATATTTTGTATACTTTAAGTATATGACTTTATATGTACTAATATATGCTTCATTAGTACTTTGTATTATAACTACCTTAAAAATTAGTACACTTTAGAAATTACACATGACTTTCACTTAAAGTATATTTTAGTATAATATACAGTATTTCTATAAAGTGTAATATAGTATAATTATTTTAAAGTGTGTTAAAAGTGTTAGCGTGAAAGTGTGATGTTAGTATACTTTTTATATATTTACAAAAAGTACAATTTGTGTAAGTACATTTTCAATATACTATTGAAAATATGAATATACTTTAAATACAATAAAGTACATTTATTTTCGCCAGAGCAATGAGGCACAGAAATGGCTAGAATAGCAAAACGAGCCATTCGGGCAAAATCAGCGTCTGAGACAGTGTTGCCAGATACTGCTGATGTTTTCCAGCCCAAAATATGTCCAAAACCCGCCAAAATGCACTTAAAACCGCCCCAAATGTAAAATGTACTTGCCTATAGCCTAGGTCACAACCGGACGTACAATTTTTTGGCCGTGCGATTTTTGGCATTTCCCAAATCGCTGCATTATTTTTTTTGTTCGTGGAGAAAGACGCACGTTGGCCGTAAATTTGTCTTGCAACCTGAAAAAAACGTAAGCGTCCATAGAGTTTGTTTGACATGACAAAGAACCTCTGCGGCCGGTCTGCGGCCAGTCTATGGCTTGAAAATCAGCACGTCACATGCGCGCCCTCTGTGCGTTTCTTGCGGGGTTTTTTGCACGTAGACCGGCCGTAGGAGCATATACGGCCGGTTGTGACCGAGGCATATCTTGTAAAGTAAAAATATGCAGCTAAAGACCAGTATACTATTTGTAAATCAAACAACAATGCAAACAACTTCTAAATGGCAACATGAGACCGTCAGTGCTAGAGGTGAAAAATCTGCAGTCTGGTACTCTGCTCCGTATGGCTGAATCAGATTATAACTTTGCAATCATCTGCTGTGTTCTGAATCCTACATGCACCAGTAGGCGACGCACATGCATAATATTATGCAGGCTATGTTAGGCTACGATGCATATCCAACATCTGCATTGCTGAGGTTATTTATTTTTTATTTGTCTTTTATTTATTTCTCTTTGTATTTATCCTGTTTGTTTTATTAATCCATGTATTTTCTTCATCTGTTATCCTGATTTTTGTGGATTTGTTAGATTGTACCCATTTTATATACTTCAATTTAAAAAAAAAGTTAGGCTACGATGCATGGCTGAATGTAACATGAGAAGAGAAAATGGAGAATGGATTGCGTCATTCTTATTTACTAGTTTATGAGTTCAGTTTCTGCACTACATTACACACATTCATATTAGTCTTACAATTACATCAACTTTTTTTGTTTAAATAATACTTAATGAGATTAATGTTTATTGTTAATGATTAATTTAGGCCAATGCTCGATTTTGGTTGTTTAAAATACCTAAGGGGTACTGGGTAAACTAGGTCTATGACTTGCCTCAGTTGACCAAAGAGAGCTGTTTTTCCTGATTTCCTTCGCATATTCAAGAACATCATTCGGCTTAGGTGTTTACATTCTCTCCCATTTCTGCTTTCTAGTGGTAGTGAAACTATATAAACATCTGATAAAAACCCGCCGAACTAACGTCAAACCCGCCCAATTTTTGTCAACCAGCCCAAGCCATTTTTTTGCCCACAAAGTCGAATTCAAAACCTCCCAATCTGGCAATACTGGTCTGAGAACAGCGTATTTATAAACAACGGTGAAAACCAGTAAGTGAATACAGGTGAGATGGAATTCCAGTCCTGGATCCAGTTCGGCACTGGCGTGAGAGATCCGTAATCTCCGGAGTGGATGTCCAGGGCGGAGCATGACAATATCGTACCTTCCCCATTGACCGTTATTCTGACAGTTTCAATGCACCGTTTTGTGTCATTAAAAAATAATTAAATAAAATAAATAAATTGCCAGGGACCAGCACACATTACGTGCATGGTGCTGAAACGCCTCTTAACACCCAAGAGAAGGAGCAAAATCGCATCAAGAAAGCACTTCACAACTGCGGGTATCCCAACTGGGCTTTCTTCAAGAGCAGAAAAAGGAACATAACGGACAAAGAAGATAACAGGAACAAACGCAAGAGCATTGTCATTCCCTACATTTCTGGTCTATCTGAGAAACTCAGGAGGATCTTCTACAAGCACAACATTCCTGTACACTTCAGACCCAGCAACACCCTGAAGCAGAAACTGGTCCACCCTCTGGACAGAATAGCCAGACACAAACAGGACAACATAGTGTATGCAATTCGGTGCAGTGAGGAATGCACGGACTCGTATATTGGAGAAACAAAACAACCGCTTCACAGGCGCATGGCTCAACACAGGAGAGCCAGTTCCTCAGGCCAGGACTCTGCTGTCTATCTTCATCTTAACAACAAAGGATGCTCATTTCAGGATTGCAACATACAAATTTTAGCCAGAGAGGATTGTTGGTATGAGCGAGGAGTTAAAGAAGCCATTTTTGTCGACCTGGAATGGCCATCACTGAACAGAGGTGGTGGTCTAAGACACATTTATCAGCCACCTGCAATGCAGTCCTTGGCACACTTCACAGACAACTGAATGCATACTAAAACCTAGCTGTTTTCAGTGACTCACAGGAGGACAGAAAGAACCAACAACCCATTGATCACCCCAACGACTCTCTAGGCCGTTCACACCCAGCCCCCAGTGACCCACACCAACAGGATGACTCAACGACACCTTAGGATTGCTTTTCATTCATGAGAGGATAAATACCTGATACTCCCCATTAGTCAGACAGAACTGAAGAAGCCTTTCGGATGAGAAGTGAAACGTCTTCAAGAATCTTCAAGCAAGTCCAGTTGCTCTTTTTTACTACTCACAGTTTACTATGACCTGGATGACTGAGAATCTTCACAGACATACATGAGGAAATGAATACTTAAGTCTGAGTGAAAAATACTGTGGCAAGTGAGCATGGAAAAAGAGTCTGGAGACAGAAATCTGAGGCCCTGTCCACACGGCAACGGATTCAGGTGAATCTGATAAAATTGTTTAGCGTTTCGGCCTGGCGTCCACACGGCACCGGCGTTTTGGGTGCCCCACAACGATATTTTTTGAGAACGGGTTCCAGAGTGGAAAAATCTGGCAACGGCGCCGTTGCGAAGTCGTCTGGATGAGTAGAACGGATTTGTTTATGATGACGTCACAACCACATGACTAGAACAAGCAGCACTCTCGCTGTTTTGTATGAACCACTTCATTGCATTCACTTTTCTATACAGCTTTTCTTTTAAATAAACAAGTAACAACCATTTCTTGAATTTCTTTTTTTTAATTGGATGACTGCTTTTCAAAATGTTCACACACAATATAAAAAGTTATATAAATTATATAAAAATGCTTTTCAAAATGTTCACACACAATAAGAAAATTAAGTTATATGCGCACTAATAAAACTAATTTATACACACAGCAGGCACGATTTCCTCGTGTAGTCGCAGCCATCTTCTTCTTGTTGTGTGTTTGTTCCTGACAGTGCTTCACACCGGGTAGAAGAAGGGGTTTATGCGCATGCGTCTACTTCTATTGTTCTGGTGTCTCCAATGGGACCGTCTTACAGCGCCCCTAGAGGTGTGGCATGTGTATTGCATCATTTTCAGCAAGCGTTGCGTTGCCATATGTACCTGATATTTTACTGATCCGTTGCCCATGTGGACGCGATTTTTTTTTAAATAAAATCTCGTTGCCGTTGTCGTGTGGATGTAGCCTTAGTTTCTCAGTCATTAACCTGTGCTACTTGCTCCCAATAGCACTGGCTTGACTGCTTTATTAGCATTCGCTAACACTACTGATGAAGGCTATACTAGTTGGAAGGTGACTTCACTGCTCAAAGTGATGGTTCCGACTCGCTGTTAAGCTCACATTAGCCTTTGAGTAGGGCGAAGGCAATACATTTTTGGTACATCCCACTATAAATCAAAATCTGATTGATTAATTCATCTTTCACTTCCTACATAAAAATACACTGCCATGGCCTTCCGTCCCAGCAATGAAGTTCTAACCAATGAGTGAGCCAGCTCTAAACCTTTCTCAGCCAAGAGACAACAAATAAAAAAGTCTCATTGGATAACTTGATTTTAATGTTTTCAGGACAGTAACCATTTCATTTCTGAGGCAAATTTGATAGAAAATGAGGCCAAATTAGAATTTGAAGAGAATAATTATAATGAAATTATGAAAGAATTAAAGTAATTAAAGAAATTAAATATCACTTTTGAAACACTGATATGTTTGGGCCTTCTCTGAAGGCCTAGAAGGCACCTGATGGTTCCCCTCTGTTTACAAGAGAAAAACATACCAATGGACATTGAAAAACTGGAAAAGAGAGTGTGTATGTATCATAATAACAACAGCAACAATAATAATAATAATAATAATGGCTTTTTTGTGGTATATCAGATATATTCCATTCAGCTAGCATGATACTGAACGAGTCGAAGACGAGTTCAATATCATGCTAGCTGAATGGAATATATCTGATACACCACTCAACGCCAGCCAATATTATTTAAATATTCAATTCTGCTTGGTCACAAAGGTATTGATTCATTTTCTGTAACAGCAGCTCGGACTATAGTGGTGGCTTCAAGGTTTAATATATTAATGTACTCATTCTCATGCTGTGTTATCATGACTATAGTAACAATTTACAGGTTAAAAAACACATGTGATCACTGTTATGTTCAGGATTTCTGTGCAGAGATGTTTATTTTGCCTTTATCCAAAAGAGTCTCCAGTGTCAGTTCCGGTGGTAGATTTATGTTTTGGGACATCTTCAGGACTGAGGAGTTCATGCTTTGTGGTTTCTTGGTAAGATGACAAACTTCAAGGGAGAGATGAAAAAATGAGGTTGGAGAGTGAATGATTGGAACTATTGTGTTGCTATAACATAAGTGATAACAGGAACTAACTTGTTTCATGGATGTTCCACAGCATTAAATGGAATAATAAACCATTAAAAAGTATGAGGTGTCATTGTTTAATAACTTGAAAGTTATAATGGTTGGTACATTCCTGTAGCATATAGGGAATAAAACACTTGGGGATGTGCTGGTTTTCTTTTTTTCCCTTTTTTTTTTCCAAAATAGCCCACATCACACACGGCCTTTGTGTATTTTCTTTTAATAGCATGTTGTCAGGGCGGCACGGTGGTGTAGTGGTTAGCTCTGTCACCTCACAGCAAGAAGGTCCGGGTTCGAGCCCCGTGGCCGATGAGGGCCTTTCTGTGTGGAGTTTGCATGTTCTCCCCATGTCCGTATGGGTTTCCTCCGGGTGCTCCGGTTTGCCCCACAGTCCAAAGACATGCAAGTTAGGTTAACTGGTGACTCTAAATTGATCGTACAGTAGGTGTGAATGTGAGTGTGAATGGTTGTCTGTGTCTATGTGTCAGCCCTGTGATGACCTGGCGACTTGTCCAGGGTGTACCCCGCCTTTCGCCCATAGTCAGCTGGGATAGGCTCCAGCTTGCCTGCGACCCTGTAGAACAGGATAAATCAGCTAGAGATAATGAGATGAGAATGTTGTCATGTCTGCACCTGCTCAAGACTCCACTTCCCAGAATTCACAGCGGCCTTCAAACATGGTTGTCGCAGACTACAACAATTACATTGCACTGCACCACTCTCAGTGTCCAGAGTATTAATCATCATTCACACTTGTTCCAAATCACAGCCTTATTACTACCATGTATAAAAGGACTCTTAGGACAAACACTCACTGCAAAGTAAACACTCATTGTTCCCTTGTCTGAAGTTACCAAGCCTTTTAACTTGTGGTGATTAGTTGTTTACTGACAGTTTGTATTTTGGTTTACGGTCCCTGTTTTCCCCTGTGATATCCTGCCTGTGCCTCACCTGACCTTTGCCTGTTTGTTGACTCTCCCTTTATGCTATGATTTGGATTTGCCTACCAGCTTTGCATTGAATAAACTCTCTGCTGCTTTTACATTTGTTGCCTGCATTCCTGACACATGCCCTGAACTGCTTCATTTCTTACTATGTAAATGATAACACTGAGTATATAAATTATAAATCCTTGTGTCAACTGAACCTTTGACATTTTAACATGACATTTAAATCCTTTACAGTGAAAAGCTTGAGCTACCTGAAATGAACCCGTTTTAATCTTCCTTGCTTTTAAACTTGCTTGAATTACTTAATTTCTACTTAATGACCATGACATGCTAAATTCATCATCAGGCCATCCTGAGATCAAACCAACAGCAGTGACATACTTCAACAATCAATCTGTGCAATTGAAACTCTCTCTCATCTCTCATTATCTCTAGCCGCTTTATCCTGTTCTACAGGGTCGCAGGCAAGCTGGAGCCTATCCCAGCTGACTATGGGCGAAAGGTGGGGTACACCCTGGACAAGTCACCAAGTCATCACAGGGCTGACACATAGACACAGACAACCATTCACATTCACACCAACGGTCAATTTAGAGTCACCAGTTAACCTAACCTGCATGTCTTTGGACTGTGGGGGAAACCGGAGCACCCGGAGGAAACCCACGTGGACATGGGGAGAACACGCAAACCCCGCACAGAAAGGCCCTCGTCGGCCACGGGGCTCGAACCCAGACCTTCTTGCTGTGAGGCAACAGCGCTAACCACTACACCACCGTGCCGCCCCCTAAATAAAAAACATGTACATTTAAAAACTTCTCCAAGTATGGATGTCACATGGTTCAATGTAGATTTTGAACCATTTGATTATTTGAACATGTGGATAATTTCACCTCAGATTGAACTGAATTTATTCTATTTTCCCTTTTGCACTGTTTTTTTTTTCTTTTCCCTTTGTGCATATAAAACAGCAGAGTTCAGTTTTGTCACAATAATGCCAATCAGTTCTCAGCACAAATGCTAAGGTGTCAAAGGGATGAGGGGCCAGGAAGCAACCCTGTCATGAGTCATTACTTTGCCCTTTAAAGCTATCCTAATGGCTTGTATCTTCTGCATTTAGAGTGCTAAAGAGACTTGGTTATTTGACATGAGGACATTATGTGCTCAAACTGTCCTTCAGGTATCCAAGAGAAAAAATGATAAAATATGTGCCCAGGCATGCACTACTTTTTCTTTTTCCCCCTTTTTTAATGGAAATTTATTTGAAAAAAAAAAGTCTCACACTTTGATTTTTATCTCACTTTATCCAACAGTGAATGGATTCAGGCCAAGAAACAGTGGTTAGACCAGAAGGCATCTAATCATCTGTATCTCAACTTCTCCTCCCAACAGAATTAAGTTAAGAGTGTGTGAAACCAAGCCTAGCTGCTTAATGGATTCTCACACACCACATCTCTAGATCTGGGGAAATGGGAGAGGCCGAATGGAATATGCCTTTGCATTACATTAACTCAACAACATTGACTCAAACTACATTTGTGTAGAAGTAGACATTTTAGACTACATGTCTTTGGCTGTGGATAATGACAATCCATTACACAGTCAGTGTAGAGCCAGATACGAAACTACAATTTTCACAGAATGAACTGCATCATAAATCATATCAATCAGAGGTTTGAACCCCTGAGGTCGAGACCACTTAAGATATGGATGGGTTTGTTGTATTATTTATAATGTACTTCTTGAAATATAAATGAAATATTCATAGAGTGTTTCATTAACTGAAAATGTCATTATTATTATTATTATTAGTAGTAGTAGTAGTAGTAGTAGTAGTAGTAGTAGTAGGACTAGTCTTAATCTTCATTTTAAACCAGGTCAAAATACAATACTGCAGCTCCATACTTAAAGCGAGTCTCCCTCCCGTTGAAACTTCGTGTATTTTCTTTTGTATGAAAATTATCATAAATGATCAAATGTGAGTGTAAATAAACAACTAGAAATAAAAAATAATTTTCGAATAAAGGGATTACTTTTTGCCCGCGTAGTACTATAGCGCCGAATCACTCATTTCCGACCTAGTAAAGATCCAGGTCACTATCTGCCGATAAACAAACATATGTGCATGTAGCCATATTGTTTTCAACATCGATAGCGACAAGCAGAAGACCCAAAGATATATAGAAGACAAAACAACAACACACATGTAACGTGTTAGTTATGACGAGTTAGTCAGCCTGTCAGTGTAAATACTAGACTATATATATACATTGTAATCAGTAATGAGCGGAGTCGCCAATCAATCTGAAACTGACTAGGCTACGACTTTGATTATGTAATTCTTAATCAGAATTTACACATAGTTTATTTTTGATGAATAAAGATAGACAGATGATATATTGTGGATACAGAGATTGTTATATCATGTAGACAAAAAGAACGACACTCGTGTTCGAGAGCATATAAACAAAACTTCAACTTCAAAATGTACCTGTTCAGTAGAAATGCTGCGAAATCCGCGTGGGTTTTCATCCCCATCTCCTCCTTTCGCCGTATCCACTCTTCCGAAACTGGTCCAATGTCTATATGATATCTTGCTGCTTTATATGCCACTCTTGCCTTTTTCCTCGCGCTATCTGTTTCGAACTTTTCTGGCCTCCCTATCTTCTTTCGTTCCGCCATTTTCGCTCCAGCTAAATATATATCGAGGTCAGGTCGATCACGTGACCTCGGGTTGTGACCTCATTTTTTCGCGATCGTTCGTAGGCCTATCACTGCGCCTTTTTTTTGGGGGGGGGGGTCCAAAAACTATTTCATTTTCTTTATTTTGGAATATATATACACCATT
Organism: Neoarius graeffei; assembly: GCF_027579695.1. Classification (NCBI taxonomy): domain Eukaryota; kingdom Metazoa; phylum Chordata; class Actinopteri; order Siluriformes; family Ariidae; genus Neoarius; species Neoarius graeffei. The sequence continues at coordinate 28,733,653 of NC_083579.1, forward strand.
TGAAGGTATTTATTCGTTTAATGGCGTCAATATATGAGTCTTTTTCAACACAGAAAGTTTCAACGGGAGGGAGACACGCTTTAAGAGAATATGGTAATCCATATTTTGCAACTGTACCATGTCCATGCATACGAAGGACATGTGTGTACCACCACAGTGAACCCAATCATAAATGCATGGCAATGTATCTCAAACACTTGACCACTGGACAATGAAATTTGTATCTTTATTTATATAAGATAGATGGGTTTTTATCCAGGACTTGTTTTTAATTTGCTTTTTAAAAAAATAATGTGGGATTATTTACTAAAACATTTTCCAGAAAATGTCCACAACAGTGTGTGTGTGTGTGTGTATATATATATATATATATATATATATATATATATACACACATACAAAGGAGTGAGCCACGACCCATCCTTGCTTGCAAAGGCCAATTTATGCTGACAACGCAGTCCTCGCAGACGGTGTCGCAGATAGCGTCTGTGTAGCCCCCCCACCTTCGCAGATGCTCTGCACGCACCTCCCAAAAACTGTGACCACCGCAGAAGCCTCGCAGACAGCATCGCAGACAAGAGGGCTCTGATTGGTCCACTCTACATCCGCTGTACATGCACTTCCGCTTCCCTAGTTTCCCGGTTTGGTTTGTTTTCACGACCGCCATTTTTAAAAACACGAGCGAAGATGGAGCAGCACGAAGAGCAGTTGATCGAGGAAGTGAGGAAGTACGTACATCTATACGACTCCAGTTCTAGTCATTATAAGTAACCGGAGGATAAACACTCCACTAACCACACCCACCAACTACTCCTAGCGATTTCGCGCCCCCTTGCGTTGTAGCTGTGAATAACATCGCGCAAGCCTATTACTCCCCGCTCAACGATAAATTACAACTGTCTGCGAAAGCCTTGTCGCAAGAGGATGCAGAGGCCTTAAGCCTTTGGTGTATGCTCCTTTTATTCCCAATCATGTTAACAATTAACCTGCTTATTGTGGTATCTTCCAACATTGTGCTACTTGAATACCCTAACAAATTTTCAGTCTTATTTTGCCTCTGTCCCAACTTATTTTGAATGGGTTGCAGGAATCAAATTCTAACTTTGTTTATATTTACAAAATACAGTTATGTTGGTCAGTAAAACTGTTGAAAATCTTTTCTTTGTACTTCTGTTAGTCAAATAAAAGTTCACATGAATTAACAAATCACAGATTTTTGCTTTTATTGTATTTTGGAAAATATCCCAACTTTTCTGGAAATGAGTTAGGAGCTTAAACAGTTTTATTAGTTCACTAGCTTTTTGGGCAATTGACAGTTGTAACTAGACAACTGTTTGACATATTAAGTTTGATATTTGATCATAGCTATATAGTAATGATGTAAACTGAAAGCACTGGTTCACTGCTGTCTACCAGGTGCCCAGCAGAGTCACAACATAATAAATGTCATGGTGTTGTTTCTGGTACATGGCATATGGTGTCAAAGAAAGGAATAAATATGTATTCGTAACTGTGATGCGTATCTCGTTATGGGTATCACTGTCACAAGACAAATCAGCAATTTACTGATGCAAAATACACGACACGACATAATTTGATGGTGTTGAAAATATTTTGCTCATACTGTACAATCATCAGGAGCTCTGCTTTTAGGCAGTGCCTAAATAATATATATGTATATAATGGGTAGTACCTCCACCAACTGTGTTTGAGGAGGTTATGTTTTTGCCTCTGTTTGTTTGTTTGTCTGTTCCCAAAATAACTCAAAATGTAGTGAATGGATTTTGATGAAATTTTGAGGAAAGGTACGTAGGCCATAGTTCAAGTAACAATTGATTAGATTTTGATGCAAATCCAAATATGTGGCTTGACAGGGTTATGCACTTAAGTGAGTGCCACCTCCGGGCAGCACAGTGGTGTAGTGATTAGCACTGTCGCCTCACAGCAAGAAGGTTCTGGGTTCAAGCCCATCAGCTGGCAGGGGTCTTTCTGTGTGGAGTTTATGGTACATGTTCTCCCTGTGTCAGCGTGGGCTTCCTCCGGGTGCTCCGGTTTCCCCCACAGTTCAAAGACATGTAGTTAGGTTAACATGGGGTGGCCTTGGGCTGAAGTGCCCCTGAGCAAGGTACTTAACCCCGACGGCTCCCTGGGTGCTGTAGTATGGCTGTCCACTGCTCTGGGTATGTGTGTGTGTTCACTGTTTCAGATGGGTTAAATGCAGAGGATGAATCTCACTGTGCTTGAAGTGTGCATGTGACAAATAGAGGTTTCTTATCTTCTTCTTCTTCTTCTTCTTCTTCTAGTTCAATCTGTGGCCTGCTGGAACAGTACACACTTCAGCATTAAAATTCAAACATTCCAAAATATCTAATTGCAAGAAAGCACAAAAGTGAATGTTTCTGGGGGTAAAATAGGATTTACTTTCATGAAAATGAAATATGTGAACATGTGTACATAAACTAAACCAAAGCACTTCCGACTACATGCACACGTCCATTACATCTTCTGACTTTGATATGCTGCAGTGGACGCACAATCCCAGCCCTCCTCTCATTCATAAAAGTGACTCTAATTCCAAAAAGCATTGTTAAATGAGTGCAAAAATGCTCTCTTTACCTCTTTGATATAGCAGGGCTTGAAATTCGCGGTGGTCCGGTCGCCCAAGGCGACTTAATTTGTCATTTGGCGTGTAATTCCTGTCACTAGGCAACCCGACTGGCTAGTTGAAAATAAAAAATATATATGAAGCGAAGATTCAGACTAGGGCTGTGCGATATATCGAATATACTCGATATATCTCAGAAAATTCTGTGTGAGATACATAAAATTATTATATCGTAACTATCGAGTATTTTATGGTCATCTGCCGACTTGCGTTTGTTTCGTGTTTGTTGCGTTTGTTTAAAACCTTTTCCGGTGGTTTTCTCCCTCAGGGTATCTGCACATTTTTCAAGTACAAATTTAAAGACTTTTAAGACCTTTTCAAGACCTCTAAATGGAAAAATTAAGACTGTACCATGACAAAGAAAATTATAAATACGACAACTTAAAACTTTTCTGCAATAGTTTTTTTACGAACCTTAAGAAGAATGCACACAATTGGTGAACAACAGGGTACATCAGTGGCAACTGTTAGACATGCAAACAACTGAAGCAAAGTCGTGTGTTCTGGGCCTGCAGAACTACTGTAGCAGCAAGGAGAAGACTGGTGTTTACTGGAGAAAACGCCATGAATCATTTCAAAAACGAAAACAATAAATGGCAAGTAGAACCAGCTGAACAATCTTAACTGGCATTATTTCAATCCCCAAAGATTATCTTTGATGATGTGTGATTTTGTGTCTGACAGCAAAATCAGTCTGAGTGTCGTACAGTATACAGCTGGCTGAGGAAGTTCTCGAGTATCTTCTGTATTATAGCAGGTAACAGCATAAACCTGTTTATGCAGTCATACAATCATCAGAGCGTTACATTAAACACAGAAAAACAACTGTCACCTTTCATAACCATTATCAATATTAATCAATGTGTTGTAATAACTAATTATCATCAGTGCAATTGTTATATCAATGTTCATTATTCAAAAATAATCATTAATTATTATCTATAATCCATGAATAATTGTTTGTACTACTACTACTACTACTACTACTAATAATAATAATAATAATAATAACTACTTTTTTAATAATAATTTAAAAAGTAACTCAATTTTATAACATTTTAATCACTACTTATTAGCTATATTAATTAATAATGAATAGCGTAGCAATTATTATAATTCAGTATTATTACTAGTTAATTAATAAGCAGTGATTATCAAAATGTAATTTAATAATAAGTAGTAATTATCATCAACTACTAAATTATACTAATAAATAATAAGTAGTGATTATTAAAATGCTATAAAATTGAGTTATAAGATTAGTTAAAACTATTATTAAAAAAGTAGTTATTATTATTATTATTATTATTGATAGTAGTAGTAGTAGTAGTAGTAGTAGTGATACAAACAATTATTCATCGATTATAGATAACTTGTTTTTAATAGTGAACATTGATAACAACTGAACTGATAATAATAATAACATTAACAAGTATTACTAGTAATATTATTGTTTATTATTATTAGTAGTACAGTTATTTTATATCAATGTTCACTATTTAAAATTATCTATAATTAAAAATTATCTATAATCCATGAGTATTTGTTTGTATTCTACCAATTACTACTTTTTAATAATTGTTTGTAATAATTTTTAATAACTTAATTTTATAACATTTAATAATCCCTAGTACTTATTAATCACTAATTCATAAGTAGTAATGATTAATAATCAATAATTACTATTACTACTAATTATTATTAGTGGTTATTAATATTATTCTTATTATTATATTAAAAACACTGTTGTAGACGATAAGAAATAAAACTAAAAAAACTTTTTTGTCCAAATTATTTATATTGTACTATATTTAGAATTATTGTATTTTCTGTAGTTCTTCTTGAGTTTTGAAATAAAGGTTGTTTATATATTTATATTAAACTTAGTACAATAAACAATGTTAATTATGTAAAAAATGATGCTAATCATGATTATTATTATTAGTAGTATTTCCTATAAGTCCTATTTTCCATCTGACTCTTGTGCGCATGCGCAAACCCCCCAGCGTTTCACTCCGGAGCGCTTGACCTCTAACACGCGCGCGCGCCTCGTGTCCGTGAAAAGCCAGTTTCCCAGTCCGCCGTGTCCCCAGCGCTGCGGTACCGTCTTTAAACACATTTGTGCGATCCAGCGCTTTTTATCACAAGCGATTCTTCTCCTTATTTTGGGGGTATTTGTCATCCCCCAACCACTTGTCGTTAAACAGACATCTTCCCATAATTATCAACGCTTTCTAGCGCCCGCGTAAGCTACCTGCGTATCTCTCACTCTTCACAAGCACCGCACCACACCGCACTTCCTCCAGTAGCCTCCTAACGTTAGCTCTTGATCTACGGAATGCACAGAACGCACATAACCAATGCTGCCCCCAAAAGGTACGCTGGTCACTTTTAAAATTACGGTTAAAAAAAATACCCCAAACTGGATGGAGACATTTCACTCGTTCGGTCCAATATTAAATTTAATACTTCCCTTTTGAAAATTCCAGTCATTCCAAACAATTTAAGACATTTTTAGGCCTTGAAAACCGAAAGTTGTATTTCAGACTTTTTAAGGACCCTCGGGAACCCTGTCCTGTCCCTCAGGCAGTAACGTGAGAGGCTGCCTAAGGATAAAAAAAAAACCAATAACGTCACACACTCGCCAAGAAATCCCGGGCAACATCTCAGTGCTGAAAGGAACTTGCGGGAAGATTTTCTAGTTTTGGTCAGTGTTGCCAGATTGGACGGTTTTGAATTCTACTTTGCGGGCAAAAAAAATGGCTTGGGCTGGTTGACAAAAATTGGGCAGGTTTAACGTTAGTTCGGCGGGTTTTTATCAGATGTTTATAGTTTCACTACCACTAGAAAGCAGAAACGGGAGAGAATGTAAACACCTAAGCTGAATGATGTTCTTGAATATGCGAAGGAAATCAGGAAAAACAGCTCTCTTTGGTCAACTGAGGCAAGTCATAGACCTAGTTAACCCAGTACCCCTTAGGTATTTTAAACAACCAAAATCGAGCATTGGCCTAAATTAATCATTAACAATAATCATTAATCTCATTAAGTATTATTTAAACAAAAAAGTTGATGTAATTGTAAGACTAATATGAATGTGTGTAATGTAGTGCACACAGTAAAAATGGAGTGTCAATATTGCAGTGTAAACCTATTTTCCTCTGGATAGAGTAGTTATAACACTATGCAGAGTAAAATCGTCTAAATGGTAGTGTCAAAAGTGAGAGTTAATTCCCACTTGCACACAACGACAAAATCTACTCTGCAGGGTGATGATTCCCTGCGAAAATACAATATAGAGTCAGATTAACTCTGAAAATCTTACACTATCTATAGTGTTAAATATTTTTACACACCTCATTGTTAATTTTGACACAAAATAGAGTAAAATTAACTCTAAAAATCTTACACTGGCTATAGAGTAAATTTTACACTGATTTTGAGTGGGACCAAATGTTATCTGACAGAGAGTTAAATTCAACTCTTAAAGAGTAAAATTGACACTATGATTTTTACTGTGCAGAAACTGAACTCATAAACTAGTAAATAAGAATGACGCAATCCATTCTCCATTTTCTCTTCTCATGTTACATTCAGCCATGCATCGTAGCCTAACTTTTTTTTTTAAATTGAAGTATATAAAACGGGTACAATCTAACAAATCCACAAAAATCAGGATAACAGATGAAGAAAATACAACCCCGATTCCAAAAAAGTTGGGACAAAGTACAAATTGTAAATAAAAACGGAATGCAATGATGTGGAAGTTTCAAAATTCCATATTTTATTCAGAATAGAACATAGATGACATGTCAAATGTTTAAACTGAGAAAATGTATCATTTAAGGAGAAAAATTAGGTGATTTTAAATTTCATGACAACAACACATCTCAAAAAAGTTGGGACAAGGCCATGTTTACCACTGTGAGACATCCCCTTTTCTCTTTACAACAATCTGTAAATGTCTGGGGACTGAGGAGACAAGTTGCTCAAGTTTAGGGATAGGAATGTTAACCCATTCTTGTCTAATGTAGGATTCTAGTTGCTCAACTGTCTTAGGTCTTTTTTGTTGTATCTTCCGTTTTATGATGCGCCAAATGTTTCTATGGGTGAAAGATCTGGACTGCAGGCTGTCCAGTTTAGTACCCGGACCCTTTTTCTATGCAGCCGTGATGCTGTAATTGATGCAGTATGTGGTTTGGCATTGTCATGTTGGAAAATGCAAGGTCTTCCCTGAAAGAGACGTCGTCTGGATGGGAGCATATGTTGCTCTAGAACCTGGATATACCTTTCAGCATTGATGGTGTCTTTCCAGATGCGTGAGCTGCCCATGCCACATGCACTAATGCAACCCCATACCATCAGAGATGCAGGCTTCTGAACTGAGCGCTGATAACAACTTGGGTCGTCCTTCTCCTCTTTAGCCCGAATGACACAGCGGCCCTGATTTCCATAAAGAACTTCAAATTTTGATTCGTCTGACCACAGAACAGTTTTCCACTTGTCCACAGGCGGGGTACACCCTGGACAAGTCGCCAGGTCATCACAGGGCTGACACATAGACACAGACAACCATTCACACTCACATTCACACCTACGGTCAATTTAGAGTCACCAGTTAACCTAACCTGCATGTCTTTGGACTGTGGGGGAAACCGGAGCACCCGGAGGAAACCCACGCAGACACGAGGAGAACATGCAAACTCCACACAGAAAGGCCCTCGCCGGCCCCGGGGCTCGAACCCAGGACCTTCTTGCTGTGAGGCGACAGCGCTAACCACTACACCACCGTGCCGCCCCGCTCTGTCAATTTCAGTGACAAATTAAAAAATGGAAGCGGATGAATTGGTTCCTAAAAGAACTAGTAAGGGGTCAGTCATCTGGCATTTTTTTGGAGGACGTGGAACAGCAAATGCTAATTTGTAAAGTGTGCAAAAAAAAAAACAGTATCAAAATACTCGGGTCTTGAAATAAATGCACATTAGTCATGAACAATGGTAACTACTATCTTTTGTGTTATTTTTGACAGAAGTAAAATTCATACATGAACAAATTTTGGCAAGTTGATTTTCTGTTTAGCTAGTTACTTTGGAAGGTAACTAGTCCGGCTGGCTGGTGAAAAAATGAATTTCAAGTCCTGTATAGCATAATAATTAAATGTAACGTGTGGCATTATTATTTGTTTTTTAATGGTTGTTTGTTTTTTGTTTTTGTTTTTTTGTTTTGGATTTGTTGTTAACATCAATTATAATCGCTAAATAAGACAGTAGTAGCCCTGGAGGTGGGACAGGGGGGTTCACTCGAATTTTGTCAAGTTATATAATTTTGCAGTACATAAAAGGAAATAGTATAAAAGACAGCACAGAGCATGTGAAGTTGAGCAAATTACACATGATTGGAAACCATTCCTCAGAAGCAGCTGGCTGCCGGATAACATCACCTAATGCAGGTTTTCATGATTAAACCATTGATAATGTGAGTCACGATCTTTATCTAATTATCTGTAAAAGGAACATTGCATTTGCATTAATGATCCCAGATCTCCAGGAATGGCTGGGCTGTAGAAAAACATACGTCATTAGAATTCTCTGCTCATCCTATTGACCCCATGCTCTGTGCAATTCATTTGTACAAAGCCTAAAAATGTCAATCTGGCAATTTCCACTGTGAATCAGGGCCTAATCAATGCTAGTCATTTACAGTTGCTCAACCTCCCTGAGTGATGAAAGAGCACATTAAAACCTTTGAAGGGAGACATATAGATCAGAGGCTGGTCTTATTTCTAAACCATGTTGAACGTAAGCAGGTTTATGGGAATGACCGGTGTGGTATCATGGCTCCGTCTCACAGTAAAGTCAACACGACGAGCTCAACCACACGCCACAGGGAGGGACATTAGTGCAAGGTTATATCTGTAAGACAAGCAACAATTAACATGAAGATAAACAAGTAAGATCTGATAGATGGTGAAGTTCAGAGAAGATAATATTTATCGAGTCCTGGGTCAGGCCATGGTCAGTCCACTGCGCAGCAGGACATGTGTATTCAGTGTGCAAGCCTGAGGACGTGCATGTTACGGTATGTTGGCTTTTAAGGAATTTGGCAAGGCAATGGAATGGAGCATATCTCCATCCTTGTACGTCTTAAGCCTTAAAATGAGATAAAATGGATGCCAGAAAGCATGGACCATTCTGGATTTCTCAGAACAGTAAGAAAATACTGTATATGCAGCTGTTCTTTTTTTGTTGAAGGTAGTAAACAGCAAGAAGTGATTAATTAAAGGTGCACATTTTCACTCAAAAAAATGATTCAAGCCCTTCTTTGATGTCGCACATTTGAATATTGTTTGCTTTATTAAGATAAATCTACTTAAAATGGTATACATGTAATGGATCTCATCTCATCATCTCTAGCCGCTTTATCCTGTTCTACAGGGTCGCAGGCAAGCTGGAGCCTATCCCAGCTGACTACGGGCGAAAGGCGGGGTACACCCTGGACAAGTCGCCAGGTCATCACAGGGCTGACACATAGACACAGACAACCATTCACACCTATGGTCAATTTAGAGTCACCAGTTAACCTAACCTGCATGCCTTTGGACTGTGGGGGAAACCGGAGCACCCGGAGGAAACCCACGCGGACACGGGGAGAACATGCAAACTCCACACAGAAAGGCCCTCGCCGGCCACGGGGCTCGAACCCGGACCTTCTTGCTGTGAGGCGACAGCGCTAACCACTACACCACCGTGCCGCCCATGTAATGGATGTACCATAAAATCTATTAATTGTTTCTCCTGTGACATTCATTAATGCAAAATATTTGCGTTTCATTTGGGACTGCCTTTTGCACATGTGCGAGACAACACGCTCATAGTCTGGTTATCAGTCCTTGCACCGACCGTGTACTACTTCGGGCTGCATGGCAGCGGGATAGGAGAGACACTGACTGCCTGTTGAAGTTCGTTCCTTGGTGAGTATGCGATTTTTGTAATAGTTCAGAAAGTATCCTGCTGTGAAATAGCCATTAAGCGAGGAGAATTTTACCTGGTTTTCAGTGAGTCAGACTTGGCAGGCTACCGTTAGCTAGCTAAGCCGCAAGAGTGGTAATCCAGTTTAAGTTCCAGTTTCTGTGATTAAGTTGACTAGTGCTATAACCACAGGTCTTTTTACTGGCAAAATATTGTATAAGAATAAGAATTATGGGCTCATACAACCAGAGAATCTATCTTGGCAAACGACCCCCCCATCCCCCACCCCACTCACGCGCGGGCGCGCGATACACATGTGTTTATTGTAAGACTGTAAAACATTCTGCCTCCATTACATATTGTTGTCACAATGTTTGATAACCACATTTGCAAAAATGTGGGTGTGTGTTAAACCATCTAATATATTGATATCCAAATTTTTTTATTCCATAGCATATGCATTTGCCTCAAAAATCGAGTATCAGTCGGGCTCTATCAAATAGTCTGAGCTGTGGATGTCTGGCTCTTACAAAATCTCAAACTATTTTTATTTGCATCTTAATGTATGATGTGTATATATAATGTAAAAATTAATAATTTGTTCCTCTCTGTTGTTTCTGCTCTAGATTAAAGGTGTTCCATAATGTCAGGTCCAGCTGTTCTGCGGATCATCTTTGGTGATGAGTCTGACTCAAGAAAACTGCACCTGGTTTCTGGAATTCCAGAAACAGTGGAAGAACTGCATACATTAGTAAAGATATGCTTTCAATTAAAAGAGGACTTCCGGTTACAATACATGGATGCTGACTTTAACAAGTTCATGAACCTAACTTCAGTGTCTGAAATTCAAAATAAAAGCACACTCAAAGTAATATACTCTGTCACCTGTGGAGCCCTACACCACTTTGTACCCAGTAGACCCATCTGATGAGACCTCATTTACCACTTGCTCAGAGCCTCAAACCCCCACTTCGTCAATAGCCTCATCCAACAGCGATGATACACTGTATACATCAACCCCACATTCATCCCCAGAAATTCACTTCTCAGGATTGTCCTCCTGGCCTACAGTTTTTGTCGTCCCTAAATTCACCTACGAGGCTGAACTTGAGCTACACCAAAAAAATACTGAGTTTGAGAAAAATGGAACATACTTCAACCCTGGCCCAAAGCTGAAAGGAGTCATCCTTGATGGCCTAGCCCAAGAAATGATGAAATACACCAAATACCCAAAAGACTATCAGTGTGAAGAGGTAGCAGCAGCTTTGACAAGGGCCCATCCTTGTCTGGGGCAGCTAGGATCCAAGACAGGATTTTGGGGATGGAAATAGTCGCTAAAATATAAAATGCAAAATTATTGAACAAAGCTGGGGCGACTCGGACATCCTGAAATCCGTGTCAACTCCTTGAAGCACAAAAGAGAAGGCCAGGGCAAAGCCGCAGCCAATATCAAGAAACCAAGAAAGGCTAAAGTTAACTACATTCCTCTGCATCCAAAAGGGAAAACAACAGAAAGCTTGGAGAACGAGAGAATTGCTTTATTGTCAGAACTGAAAAAGCGTGACAATGAAGCTGTGATAAGTGCGAAAATGGAAAAAACCTTCTCCCACAGACACCTAGAGATCGTGGAGCAGAGGCCTATGATAGGAGAGTTCAAAAACAGATGGCCTGAGCTGTTTGAGCAGAGTGAAGTAAATGTGTTTGTGTGTGTTGATCATTTTTATTACTGTCAATGGTGATTAATGGCACAATTGCAATTTGAATTTGGCAATAATCCTGCATCCCTAGATGTTAGTGATTATAATAAGTTAAAAGAATGTCTGTATGTTGTTTGTTAATATTAAGGTGAATGCAGAGTTCTTGCGGATTACCACTAAGCCACTGCAATCAAATTTCATGTCACAGCTGGAGCACTTCTCAGACAAGTTGATGCAGATCGTCAAGAGCAAAGGAGGAGTGAAGGGGCAAAAGATCAAGGATATCCTGGCAATAAAAGATTTGGTTAGTATAATTGCATAGAGTAAACTTTCACTGTATTGGGGTGGTTAGTGTCAGGTTTTGTTCATAGCTGCTCATTTAAATAAGTATTTTACAGCTAGAAAGATGTTCTTTTCTTAAAACTATGCTGTTGAATGTCTATTCAGTAAAAAAGATGCAAATATTTTTGAAATTGGTGCCACATGACCACAGAAAGCAGAAAAAGAGCTGTGGTATTTGCTTTTGGTCAAGAGGTAGAAAACCTATAACTACCAGAATGCACTGTACTGCAGTGGACCAATAAGCACTCCTGCTGGTGGGTAACATACTGCGTGTGGTGGGCAGTGCTTGGTTTTGGCTCATCCGTTATAAAACATAACATTATGGCAGCCAGCAGATTATGTATTAGAACTAAAAATATGCTAAAATATTGGTTCTCATTCTGGGGGTTCAAAGGCTTTCTTGGTTTTAAAGGGAGTAAGGAAAATATACAGTAGGCCTACATCTCAGAATTTCTTTTTTTGTGCAAAAAACTAAATTAAATTGTTATTTTTATAGATTATTATTTAAAATTGAAGCTTAGAAACCACATCCATAATAGAGTGAAACGTTATTAAAGATTTCACAAAAACTTATCTCTGATACAGTATTCACAGCAAATAATCTGCTCAAAATCATCCCAATTTGCTCATTTTACACAAACTTCCTGCAGTTATTGCGTTCACGATTTGGGCTCATTGTACAGTTTATCAGTTGTTCTGTACGCTTATTGTTAGGCATCAAATATTACATGAAATTCATAAAACATGTCACTTAGTCAGGGGTTGTCGATTTAATTAGTTCTAGAAAAGATGACTCCACCATCCCACCCACATTTGCCTAAATTCTGTCTTGATTTGTTGCCCCTGTTTTAGTGCAACAACATCAACACTAGGAGGGAGTGCATCCTGAGAAGCCTTATTGTCTACCTCAATGAAGATCCAGGCTCTTTCTTCAAGGAATATCTGGTAAGTTTATCACAGTATGTTTCTCATGTAGCATCATTGTTACCAACATTTATTTTTCCCATGTCACATGACAGATTCACCACTTTATATAAAAATTTAACAACATCCCAATATGTTTTTGATGAAAACTGCAAATACTTTTAATATTAGTGAATTTCTATTACATATATTTACATCAAGAAATATTTGTGTGCATCAGAAATACATTTGTGAACCTTTTTTTTTACATTTACATATGATATGAATTATATAAATTACAAAATACCTTTGTGAATCCTCCTGTGTGCATTTATTAATACTGAGAGTGATCTGATTCCATACTTAATTTAAAATGAGAAATCTTATGTCACACCACCATCCCTACCCACAGCTAGATGTCTTAGGCCAAATGATTTGGGCTACGTCCATCCAAGAATTTCACCAAAATGTGATTTGGCAGCAATTAACATTTAATTTTGACCCAGACAACTGATGAGCTAAGCATCTAATCTGCTTCTCTAAACTGCAGTTGATGACCTAAGAATGCCTGCATATTTATATTTTGTATATAGTTTTCTGTTGGTTGTGTTCAGCATTTTACTTAAATGAGTGTTCTGTGTTTATATTGTTTGCCAGGCCTCTGCAGCTGAGGAGGCAGAGAGGGACATCACAATGACAGTCATGGGGATTTACACAATCCGAAGAGATGGAGATGGGGAGCCAGAGGATGTGGGAATTGTGATCGAAGGCATTAAAGTCCTGAACAATGTAGACAGTGTAATCATGGGGTTCACCATGCTGTTTGGGCTCATTTATGCCCTTGATCTAAGCTTTCCAGAAAACCTCGAGTACACCTTTGAGTTTTTCCAGAAGATCATAATGAATATGGATGGCCAAAAGCTGAATGCAAAGATACAGCAGCTGAAAATCAAGTTGTTTTCATAAGAGGTGAACAAGTGACAGTCAAGTCATTTATCTTCCACCCAGTGAATGACAGTCATCGACATCATAGATGATTTCCTTGTTCTGACATTTTGTGGACTAAGCTGCAAGCCAAGGACTGTACTTTACTGAACTTTTACATAAGACTGCAAAGTTCTGTTTGAATATAATAATTCTACCCTTCTAAAGCTGCCATTCATCTCCGCTGTCAACCGGAGCATCAGTTTTTCTCCTACCTCTCGGCTGTTTTCAACTCGGGTTGAAATGAACATAAACAGTCCAATACACTGTGTAATTTCCTGTAATTGTGAATTGCCAGAACTCGTCATGCTGCGAGTCAGTTTTTTAGATGAAGTTACATTTAAATGACTATGGGTCATTGACTATCTTGGTCTGGGAAAATTTGTTTCTATTTTTTTTTTCCTGTGACCTAAAAGTAGTCTACCACTCTCTGTTAGCACCTATGATAACACACCAAAGGTTATTCTTCAGTGTAAATTAATATTTCCATAACCATTTTCTTGTTTGAACAGAACATCTCTGCTACAGGGAAAGAAAGAAAGAGGTACAAAGCTGTACCGCACTTGACAAACCAAAGTAGGGGTTTTTGCTTTGTTGTTGATTTGTTGTATGCCAACTTGCAGGGGTTTCTTTCCTGCTTTCTTCTTGTCATAGGTTAAAGGCAAATGGCTACCCTACACTTATGCAAATACCAAATATAGGTTTGTGCATTGCGTCTTTAAGATTTCTGTGTAGACTATGGATTTAAGGCTGAACTGCAATTTAATTTGGGACTCATAGTAAAAGACTTTTGCTTTTTGTTTTTGTTTTGCATTTTTGTTTCAGGTTCAGTTAAATACTGTATTTCAGTTATACTTGTATCTGTTTGGTGTTACCACAAACTGTAATACGTAGTGCCTACAAGGTTTTTTTGTTTGGTCCATCAGATTTCATAACTTCTCTTAGTTTTACTGCCTCGAGCAGTTATCTAAGCCTTTTAGATTTGGAATTGCTTGTGTGTAAAAAAGGCATTAATTCCTGAAAATGTTGCCTACAGGCGGCACGGTGGTGTAGTGGTTAGCACTGTCGCCTCACAGCAAGAAGGTCCTGGGTTCGAGCCCCGTGGCCGGCAAGGGCCTTTCTGTGCGGAGTTTGCATGTTCTCCCCGTGTCCGCGTGGGTTTCCTCCGGGTGCTCCGGTTTCCCCCACAGTCCAAAGACATGCAGGTTAGGTTAACTGGTGACTCTAAATTGACCGTAGGTGTGAATGTGAGTGTGAATGGTTGTCTGTGTCTATGTGTCAGCCCTGTGATGACCTGGCGACTTGTCCAGGGTGTACCCTGCCTCTCGCCCGTAGTCAGCTGGGATAGGCTCCAGCTTGCCTGCGACCCTGTAGAACAGGATAAAGCGGCTAGAGATAATGAGCTGAGATGTTTCCTACATCTTTATTGTTCATCTGTATATTGCATATACAGAGTTATTCAGAGAAAAGTGTATCTTGAGTATTTTATAATTGATGCTTATATTGTACTGAAGTTAGAATTCAGATTTCCTAGAAATGGTTTATTTTGCATCAGTAAGGGTGGTTTTGATATCCCCATCGTTGCCTCCACCTTCATAGTGTCTTTTTTTTTGTTTTTCACTCTTAGGGGGTTTGGAATGGCTGGGCATTAATTTTTCACTAGTTAAGGAGCTTTTATGGGAATACTATTTTCAGGGCACTTGACGAGGGATACCACCTCTTAAATGGTTCTTTTAAAAACCTTTTATCTCCTTTTACCTTGCTCTGTGTATTCAAGTATTGAGGGGTTCTAACATTTAAAAACAGTTCAATGTATCGATCCTGTTTGAGTTTTTATTGCTTTTTAATATAAATGCGTCAACCAGGATTTGTCTTGTGTGTCTTAATTGCAGGTCAAAAGAATTTTGCCTAATTATTTAATTTCCAATTAATTATATTAATTTGAGTTGGACAAATGTTAATCAATTTAACTTACGTACTTAAAGTAATGATTTTATTTTGGCTGCATTTGATAAAAATGAGTTAGACTAACTCAGTTATATCATGTTGCATGGATGTATACAGTTTGAGTTGGACCTACATATTCCATCTATTGGATGGAAATCCTGCCCACAAATAAATTGAGCTCATCCAATGAGTTATTCTTTTGAGTGTTGTTGTAGTCCATTTAAAAATGGTCAGCAGGCTTACACTAAGATACAGATTAAAATATATATTAAAAAGTATTCCACCTGGCAAAAAAAAAAAAAAAAGAAGTCACACACTAACATTTTGTTCAGCCGCCTTTAGCTTTGATTATGCCGTGCATTCATGCATTCACCATGGTATTGTTTTGACAACTTTATGCAACATCACAACATTTATTTCCATCTATAGTTGCATTCATTTTTTGCCAAGCTCTTGTCTTGATGACTGGAGACTTGAACCACCATCTAAAATCTTCTCCAGCATCCCAAAGACTTTCAGTGCGGTTCAGTTCAGGGCTCTGTGGTGGCCAGTTCATGTGTGAAAATGACTCCTCATGCTCCCTAAACCCCTCTTTCACTATTTGAGCTGTACTTTTATGTCCACGCCATCAAGGAAGAAAACAATCCATTGATGTGACCCTGATCATTCAGTACATTCAAGTAATCAGCTGATTTTATTTTATGGCCCCAGAACATTGCTGAGCCTCGATCTGACCATCTGTGGCAACCCCAGATCATAACATAACTGCCTCCATAGGTTTGTACAGTTGCCACTATGCATGATGGATGCATTGCTTCATGTGCTTCCCTTCTTACCTTGACACACCCATCATTCAGGAATAGGGTAAATCTGGACTCATCAGACCACATGACCTTTTTCCATTGCTCCAGAGTCCAATTTTTATGCTCCCTAGCAAATTGAAGCCTTTTTATTCATCTGATTAGTCTCACTAACATGTGGTCTACTACTACAAATTTGAATCTATCATGGGCACAGACTCTCCCAAACCTCAGATAGCCTCAGATTCTTGTTCTTGGCTGACAGGTGTGGAACCTGATGAGGTCTTATGCTGTTGTAGTTCATCTACCTCAAGGAGTGATGTTTTGTGTGTTCTGAGATGCTTTTCTGCTCACCATGGTTGTAAAGAGTATTATATGAGTTACTATAGACGTACTGTCAGCTCAAACAACTCTGGTCATTCTCCTCTGATCTCTCTCATCAAAATGATGCTTCAGCCTGTTGATCCTCCACTCACAAAACCTTTTTTGCTTTTTGTGCCATTCTGTGTTAACTCTAGAGCCTCTTGTGTATGAAAATCCCTATAGATCAACAATTTCTTAAATACTCAAACCAGTCCATCTCGCACCAACACCCATGCCACAGTGAAAGTCACAGAGATCACAATTTTTCTTCATTCTGATGTTTGATGTGAATATTAACTGAAGCTCTTGACCTGTATCTTCATGATTTTATGTGAGTTTATATCTGCAATACGAGGATATTATATGTGGAACCTGGCAACCCTCCTCACTGAACTTAAAACAGAGTAATTTGCTATGTGGACAGAGCTGAATATCTCTGCGGGGCGATCGATCAAATAATCATTTAATTTAATGTGATTGTAAAATTACATAGCACTCACAGCAGCACTATAAACATGCTCCAGTTTTATCGTAGAGTCTGATATGAAGTTTTCTGACCTTTCTGGAATGTAACAAACCCAAAAACCAAAGTAAATCTGATAAAATATTATTAGATGGTCATTGTTGTCAGTTGTAACCTAAATAACAGTTTCAGATGGTCTTTTAAAACATAGCTTGTGTATGCTGTATGGTCACATTAGCTTTCCAGAAAGTTCCACAGAACATCTAATAATCATTGTTAATTCATCATGATGAACTATTTATACCTGGTTGAAATGATTAAATGAGTGTTGTATGTTGTAATAAGCAGTGGCGGAACTAGACTTTTTTCCTTGGGGGGGCACGGGGGTGGCCAGGACTATTTCAAGGGGGTCAATGGTTCCTACTACTACACACACAAATATGCACGAGCACTCACGATTAATGTTAGCGATTGTGTGCTGTATATCTGTTTTTTATCTTATGTATGTGTTTAAATTATGCATTATTGTTGTTATTATTATTATTATTTATTCTTACATGGTGTTGCACCTGTTCTTGTCTTGTGTTCTTGGCCATGTCATGACTTCTAATTATTTTTGTCTTTTTGTTATACAACCCCGATTCCAAAAAAGTTGGGACAAAGTACAAATTGTAAATAAAAACGGAATGCAATGATGTGGAAGTTTCAAAATTCCATATTTTATTCAGAATAGAACATAGATGACATATCAAATGTTTAAACTGAGAAAATGTATCATTTAAAGAGAAAAATTAGGTGATTTTAAATTTCATGACAACAACACATCTCAAAAAAGTTGGGACAAGGCCATGTTTACCACTGTGAGACATCCCCTTTTCTCTTTACAACAGTCTGTAAACGTCTGGGGACTGAGGAGACAAGTTGCTCAAGTTTAGGTTAACCCATTCTTGTCTAATGTAGGATTCTAGTTGCTCAACTGTCTTAGGTCTTTTTTGTCGTATCTTCCGTTTTATGATGCGCCAAATGTTTTCTGTGGGTGAAAGATCTGGACTGCAGGCTGGCCAGTTCAGTACCCAGACCCTTCTTCTACGCAGCCATGATGCTGTAATTGATGCAGTATGTGGTTTGGCATTGTCATGTTGGAAAATGCAAGGTCTTCCCTGAAAGAGACGTCGCCTGGATGGGAGCATATGTTGCTCTAGAACCTGGATATGCCTTTCAGCATTGATGGTGTCTTTCCAGATGTGTAAGCTGCCCATGCCACACGCACTAATGCAACCCCATATCATCAGAGATGCAGGCTTCTGAACCGAGTGCTGATAACAACTCGGGTCGTCCTTCTCCTCTTTAGTCCGAATGACACGGCGTCCCTGATTTCCATAAAGAACTTCAAATTTTGATTCGTCTGACCACAGAACAGTTTTCCACTTTGCCACAGTCCATTTTAAATGAGCCTTGTCCCAGAGAAGACGTCTGCGCTTCTGGATCGTGTTTAGATACGGCTTCTTCTTTGAACTACAGAGTTTTAGCTGGCAACGGCGGATGGCACGGTGAATTGTGTTCACAGATAATGTTCTCTGGAAATATTCCTGAGCCCATTTTGTGATTTCCAATACAGAAGCATGCCTGTATGTGATGCAATGCCGTCTAAGGGCCCGAAGATCACGGGCACCCAGTATGGTTTTCCGGCCTTGACCCTTACGCACAGAGATTCTTCTAGATTCTCTGAATCTTTTGATGATATTATGCACTGTAGATGATGATATGTTCAAACTCTTTGCAATTTTACACTGTCGAACTCCTTTCTGATATTGCTCCACTATTTGTCGGCGCAGAATTAGGGGGATTGGTGATCCTCTTCCCATCTTTACTTCTGAGAGCCGCTGCCACTCCAAGATGCTCTTTTTATACCCAGTCATGTTAATGACCTATTGCCAATTGACCTAATGAGTTGCAATTTGGTCCTCCAGCTGTTCCTTTTTTGTACCTTTAACTTTTCCAGCCTCTTATTGCCCCTGTCCCAACTTTTTTGGGATGTGTTGCTGTCATGAAATTTCAAATGAGCCAATATTTGGCATGAAATTTCAAAATGTCTCACTTTCGACATTTAATATGTTGTCTATGTTCTATTGTGAATACAATATCAGTTTTTGAGATTTGTAAATTATTGCATTCCATTTTTATTTACAATTTGTACTTTGTCCCAACTTTTTTGGAATCGGGGTTGTATATGCATACACACCTTTCTTTCTTTCAACATTAAAATTCCAGGGACTACAGATGAAAGAAAACTAGTCAGTGATTATTTCTAGTGCATTTACATGTTAATTAATACACATTGATCCTTCTTAAATAAATAAACTTATAAACAATACTTTCAATTTACAATCATGTTTAAGTAGCTACGTATTAAACACACAGAAGATGTCATTTTGAGTGTAATTTGTAGTTTATTAATGTACAAAATGAATACGGTGCATTTACCAACACCCTGACACCACTGACTGGAACTAAAATGCACATAGTAACTCAAGTCACAAAGTTACTCAGTTACTGACACAGTGAGTCAGTTACACAGTCACACAGTTACTCACACACACAGGTACATATAGTCAGTTGTTCACACAGCCAGTAGTCCATCAAACCATCAACTTTCCACAAAAAAAAAATAAATAAATTGCCAATTTGACATGACATATGAAGACCACCAAGATTTAACTAAGTAGAACATACTACACAGGTAAGCAGAACACAGTGCAGAGCTTGGTCATAACCAAAGACTAACAATACCCATCTTAGCTTCAAAAAAGCATAATTCTTCTATTGTGATGAGAAGTGGCAAAATAACTGACAAAGTCATCCATGTTAAGGGCATGTGCCCTCCTGGACTCAACACTTAGAATACCCAGATGATTTAACCGGTCATCGACCATTGTTGTCCTGAGATGTGTTTTTATTAGCTTTAAGGCAGAGAAGCTGTAATCCGCAGCTAGCCTCTACAAATGACGCAAAAGATGCCACTGTTTATTAAGAACGTGCAGAAGGCATCTAGCTTCATCTAACTTATTTTGGGATAAACTGCGGTCGTGTACTCACCTAGGTCAGTCTTAAAATCCTTCTGGCTGAGGAGCACCTGCCTTTTCTGTTCAATGGTTCCTTCTTCTTCTTTTTCTTCTTTCCCATGTCTTCTATTGTAAATTGGATCACAACGCCTTGTGGTAGCTTGCATTGCGCCATCTACTGTACAGGAGGAGCCTAACAGTCACAGACTTCAATGTGACTGGCTTTTCTCGTGCGGTGCCGTAACATGTCAGTCATCTGGGGGGGCACCTGGGGTAGCCAGTCAGATTCCAGGGGAGGCTAGTGCCCCCCCAGCCACCCCTGTAGCTCCGCCAATGGTAATAAGTGTCATATTTAATGTAAAGCCCACCCACTGCTGCTTCCGTGTCTTCACAGAAGGCAGATATGTCCACCTGTGCACAAACTTCTCATGTCTCGTGTTATTTGTTTGTTGGTTTGTTTGTTTTTACTTCACAAAGAATCTCTGATTCATGTTCTGGCATTATTCTGCCAATCTGACCAAAAACTTTGATCCGACAGAAGTGTCTATTAAATCCTGACCAGACAGACCAGAGCATGAAACATGAAAGTAGAGGCAGTGGGAGTACGAATCCAGCTCCATGCCTGAGTCTCTGGAACATCTTCAAATAAAACACGCTGTTAGATGACACCTTAAGGAAGGCTGTTATAGAAATTTATGAGATGATGGGGATTTTTAAAAGCACAACGCTATATAACGTGCTCTGGATGATGCTGTGTTTCAGGATGATTGCATTTCTGAGAAGAAAAGTTATTCGCCCTTATTCATTAAACATCCTTAGATTCGGAGGAACAGAAATAATAAACTGCCTGATTTGTAAGAATGTGTGTGGAATGGAAATGAGAAGGGATTTGAGCTTTACTGGTTAATAAGATTTGGTCATTTGGAAACAAGAGTCTGCAGGAGAATTTGACGATATAGGATATCACAGATAGCAGGATATCTTTATAATAATAATAATAATAATAATAATAATAATAATAATATTATTATTATTATTATTATTATTATTGCCCTGTGATGACCTGGCGATTTGTCCAGGGTGTACCCCACCTTTCGCCCGTAGTCAGCTGGGATAGGCTCCAGCTTGCCTGCGACCCTGTAGAACAGGATAAAGCAGCTAGAGATAATGAGATGAGATTATTATTATTATTATTATTATTATTATTAACAACTCCATTTACAGAAAAGTTGGGATTTTTCCAATATGCAATAAAAACAAAAAATCTGTGATTTGTTAATTCATATGAACCTTTATTTAACTGACAAAAGTACAAAGAAAATATTTTAAATAGTTTTACTGACCAACTTAATTGTATTTTATAAATATAAAAGAAGTTAGAATTTGATGCCTGCAACACACTCAAACAAACAAAAAATAAACAAAAAAAAACAAAAAAAAAGTTGGGACAGAGGGATTATTACCATTGTATGACATCACCTTTCCTTCATGATGACATCACAGCACACTTTTTAATCATATGGGAACTGAGGATACTAATTGTTGCAGCTTTGCAATTGGATTTTTGTCCATTCTTGCTTGATACAAGACTTCAGTTGCTCAACAGTCCGTAGTTGCTGTTGTCCGATTCTCCATTTCATGATGAGCCAAACATTCTCAATAGGAAACAGATCTAGACTGGCAGCAGACCAGTCAAGCACACACACAAACTCTGTGTTTATGAAACCATGCTGTTGTAGCCCATGCAGAATGAGGCCTGGCATTGTCCTGCTGAAACAACCATGGGCTTCCCAGGAAGAGATGTTGCCTTGATAAATATGTCTCTGTAAAATCCCAATATATGTCCCAATATATCAATGTTATCTTCACATATGTGCAACTCACCCATGCCATGGGCACTGATGGACCCACATACCATCACAGATGCTGGTTTTTGCAGTTTTGTCTTATAACAAACTAGATGGTCATGTTCACCTTTGGCACTGAGAACTAGATGTCCAGTTTTCCTGAAAACAAGCTGAAATGTGGACTCATCTGACCACAGCACACATTTCCACTGTCTTTTGGTCCATCTGACATGAGTTCAGGCCCAGATAAATCAGCAGTGTGGAATTGATGAATGGCTTCCTCATTGCACAATACAGTTTCAGGTTGCATTTCTGGATGCAGCAGCGGACTCTGTTAAGTGACAACGGTTTTCTGAAGTACTCCTGAGCCCATGTGGCTATATTTGTCACATTAGCATGATGGTTTCTCAGGCAGTACCACCTGAGGGCTTGAAGGTCATGCACATTCAACAGTGGTTTCTGACCTTGCCCTTTGCACACTGAGATGTCTCTGAATTCCCTGAATCTTTTCACAATATTACATACTGTAGATTTTGAAAGGCCTAAAATCTTGTATTGAGAAATGTTTGAATTGACTAACAGTTCTCTCATGAATTTTGGTGCAAAGGAGTGAGCCACGACCCATCTTTGCTTGCAAAGTCTGAGCATTTGGTGCTTCTCCTTTTACCCCAATCATGTTACCAATTAACTTGCTTATTGTGGAACCTTCCAAAATGGTGTTACTTGAATATCTTATAAACTTTTCAGTCTTAGGCGGCACGGTGGTGTAGTGGTTAGCGCTGTTGCCTCACAGCAAGAAGGTCCGGGTTCGAGCCCCGTGGCCGGTGAGGGCCTTTCTGTGTGGAGTTTGCATGTTCTCCCCGTGTCCGCGTGGGTTTCCTCCGGGTGCTCCGGTTTCCCCCACAGTCCAAAGACATGCAGGTTAGGTTAACTGGTAACTCTAAATTGACTGTAGGTGTGAATGTGAGTGTGAATGGTTGTCTGTGTCTATGTGTCAGCCCTGTGATGACCTGGCGACTTGTCCAGGGTGTACCCCGCCTTTCACCCGTAGTCAGCTGGGATAGGCTCCAGCTTGCCTGCGACCCTGTAGAAGGATAAAGCGGCTAGAGATAATGAGATGAGACTTTTCAGTCTTATTTTGCCTCTGTCCCAACTTTTTTTTTGAGTGTGTTGCAGGCATCAAATTCTAACTTTATTTATATTTACAAAATTCAATTAGGTTGGTCAGTAAAACTATTGAAAATATTTTCTTTGTACTTTTGTCAGTTAAATAAAGGTTTGTGTGAATTAACAAATCACAGATTTTTGTTTTTATTGCATTTTGGAAAATATCCCAACTTTTCTAGAAATGGGGTTGGATTATAAACTTATTAGAAACAGATCATTTGATGTTAAAACTGCGTACTGAATATTTCAAATTAGATTACCCAGTCACAGAATTTTAATTTTCCTGCTTCTCAGGGTTAAATAATAGATTGATTCATTTTGTAAACATAAAATGAAAATATCATTGAACATAGATTTTATCAGTTGTTGTGCAACACTGAAGTTTTTTTTCTTTTTTCTTTTTTTTTTTCCTGGACGGTTGTTAGCAAGGTAAATTGGAGTGTTACGGCAGCAAATTCACAGAAATCACAAAACTCACATACACAAAACAGACAATCTATACAAACTACTTATAGTACTAGATAAGAAATAGACTAAAACAGTAGAAAATAAAATAATAATAGGATAAAAACTGTGCAATTACAAATTAGAATGTGCAAAAAAAAATTAAATGTACAGTACAATGTGCATTGACATTCAGAGAATAAGTCTCCTCTCTCTTGGCACAGAGGGGAGTCATTATACATTATTATTGAAGTGGGCAGGAAAAATGTCCTGTAGCGGTCCTTGTTACAGCAGAGTTGAAAGAGCCTCTGACTGAAAACACTTTGTTGTCTGACCAGTAGGTCATGCAGGGGATATGAAATGTTATTCTTGATGTTGAGCAGTTTGTGCAACATCCTTCTCTCAACAACCAACTCCAAAATATTCCCCAGCACAGAGCCAATCTTCTTTATCAACCTATTCAACAACACACTGGTAAAAGATGTGCAACATCTTGCTGCACATATTAAAAGACAGTAGCTTCCACAAGAAGAATAGTCTGCTCTGTCCCTTCCTGTAGACAGTCTCAGTGTTGCATTTCCAATTCCATCTGTTGTCAAGGTGAACACCCAGGTATCTGTATCCCTCCACCATCTCGGCCTTTTCTCCCAGAATGGAGATTGTGTTCATCCTGGTCTTGGTCCTCCTAAAATCCCCAACCATCTCCTTTGTTTTGCCCACATTTAAGAAGAGGTGGTTGTTCCCACACCACACCACAAAGTGGTCCATCAGTTCTCTGTACTCAGTCTCCTGTCCACCACCGATACATCCTACAACTGCAGAATTGTCTGAGAATTTCTTCTAATGATAGGACTCTGGGTGGCACAGTGGTGTAGTGGTTAGCACTGTCACCTCACAGCAAGAAGGTTCTGGGTTCGAACCTCATGGTTGATAGGGACCTTTCTGTGTGGAGTTTGCATGTTCTCCCCGTGTCTTTCCTTTGGGTGCTTTGGTTTCCCCCACAGTTCAAAGATATGCGGTTAGGTTAACTGGCTACTCTAAATTGTCCATTAATCAAGCTTGGAGAGGGATGGGCTCCACCAAGTTTAAATGCCCTAGACACACCAATGATGGACTGTTAAAGTGTACAGTGGTCCTCCTATGACCCTTGCTGGCTACGGGACAAAGAAGATAGGACTCTGAGTTTTGACAAATGGACCAACTATGAAGTCCAGGGTTTATTAAGCCAATATGCAATGGAGGAAATGCAACGCAATCTTAATGCATCTAAGCAAAATCTAAAAAACTTAATTAAACTAAATGTGCTTATCCATGGGTGCGTTCCACCATAAATTTGTTCTTTATAATGTAAAATAAAGAATTTACTATCAGCGCATAACACTTCCTGGTCTCCCCATTCTACACAGCAGTTGAATGAGCCATTTCCATGGAAACATATGGCCAAAATATATGACATATAAAAGGGCAAGTTAAAATCATAATGGTTCTAGTCTGCTGTTTTCACAGCAACACAAGAACATTGGTGGACAGGACGATCATTCATATGAAAACAAGCAACAAACTAGTGACATCACTTCTGGGCAAGTGTTGGCCGGCTTACATCACTGCAGCATTCCTACTGGCGGTGCGAATGCAAACAGAAATAAAAGCTCTTGAAGGTATGTTGTCTTTATGGGAGCTCCCTAGTGGGTAGTCAAATAAATAAATAAATGAATGACTGAATGAATGAATGAATGAATGAACGAACGAACGAACGAACGAACGAACGAATGGCACAGCATGTCATGGCCACCCATTTAAATATCTAAAATAAAAGACAAATGAAATGACAACAGTCATCAAGTTTTCTGTACAAGACAGTCTTCCATTCAAATTGTACCTATAAATGGACAATAAGCATAATGTATAATTGTTTAAGAAATTAAATATTCTAATAGATCACAGTGTACTGTGGTATAAAAGAAATAGAGGAATAAAACTCTCATCATGCCCTGACTTTGATTATTTTCATTTAAAAGGACAGCCTTCGGGTCCCTCCCCAAACATATCCTGTATCAATCTATCTGGAAACCGTGATGTCCTTGTGCAGTATTTCAGTGTCTTGCCTTCAGCAGTTCTGATTTCCCATTTGTCAGCTCATAACAGACTTAAAGGTCTAAGAGCAGCCACTTCCCGGAGCCATTTTGTCAGCTCCTTTTCGACAAATACGATTTGTTGTTCTATAGACAGTTTGATCAGATTTGGCAATTTATACATACTGTAAAAAAGCCATCAAAGGTTCTGTGGCATTTGATGGGAATTTAATAGTTTGTCAACAAAAAACACGAATAAAATGTTAACATATTGCAAGCATTAGCTACTGATCTATAATGTGGAGAGAAACATAATCATATAACCCTGTCTCATGCTAAACACTGCGGTAAATAATAAGACTAATTTTATGCATCTACACTCACTGGCCACTGTAAAAGGAACTTGTTCTTGATTCTAAGATTCTTGTTCTTGGCTGCAGAAGTGGAACCCAATGTGGTCTTCTGCTGTTGCAGGTTGAGCTGCTTTTCTGCTCACCACTGTTGTAAAGAGTGATTATATGAGTTACTATATCCTTCCTGGCAGCTCGAACCAATCTGTCCATTTTCCTTTGACCTCTCTTATCAATAAGGCATTTGTTTCCACCCACAGAACTGTTGTTCACTCAATGCTTTTTTTTCACACCATTCTGTGTAAACTCTAGAGAATGTTGTATGTGAATACCCCAGGAGATCAGCAGTTTCTGAAATACTCAAACCAGTCCATCTGACACCAATACCCATGCCACAGTGAAAATCACACTTTGAGATCACAATTTTCCCCATTCTGATGTATGAAGTGAACAATACCTGAAGCTCTTGATTTGTATCTGTATGATTTGATGCACTGTGCTACTGTCAAGGGATTAGATAACTACATAAAACAGCAGGTGGATGGGTGTTCCTAATAAAGTGGCCGATGAGTGTATTTCTGGAAAGAAGCAAAATTATTTGCCAGAAAGAAGTTTAAAGTTTGAAATGAATAAAAAATTTTGAGAAACAGGTTTAATAAGCTTATAATTTGTTTACTGTAATCTTTTAATAAGAAATACTTGAATCAATTTCATTATATTCAAGGTATTTTCACTTCATATCGTATATATACAGCACTGTCCAAAAGTCTTAAGTGCCATATTTTCGAGCACAAACTTTGTTTTACATTTTTATTTTATGTCAAGTCAGTACAAAAACATTTCCGATTTCCAAACATTAGATTTCCAGAACAAAATTAAATGCTACAGAAAATGTTTGTATGTCAATAAAGAAAGCAGTAGATTATGTATGTAAGAGACAACTGTTCAGACAAAAAAAAAAAAAGCATAATGAAGCTTGCTGGGTTTTGGTGCAAAGATAAGGAAGATCTGTCTCTGTCTCTGAAAAATGCTCAGGAAAAACTACATCTCATTTCATTGTAAAACTGCACTAATGTACCACTGTATCTGAGACAAATATAGATAGATAGATAGATAGATAAATAGATAGATAGATAGATAGATAGATAGATAGATAGATAGATAGATAGATAGATAGATAGATACCGTAGATAGATATTTTTTTAAATCAAAGCAAAGGGTCGTCTCACACTAAATATTGACTTTTTCATTTATTGCTGTTTACTGCTTTTTATAAGTTTTTTTTCATGTAGAAACATTTAATTTCATTATTTTTGAAGACATATTTGATCTACACCATTTCTTTGCA
This sequence comes from Neoarius graeffei, assembly GCF_027579695.1. Classification (NCBI taxonomy): domain Eukaryota; kingdom Metazoa; phylum Chordata; class Actinopteri; order Siluriformes; family Ariidae; genus Neoarius; species Neoarius graeffei. The sequence continues at coordinate 28,761,075 of NC_083579.1, forward strand.
TATGCTGTTTATATATATACAGAAAAGCAGACAACATGTTTGAATTTTCTATCTCATCTTGTACTTATGACCTGAAGTGCTACTTGAACCTTTCCATCTCGACTCAAGCTTTCATAATAATTCCAAGATGACATTACAGTAATTCAATGCTTAGCATATGTCTTCCTCTTTGTATTTCTCAGGTGAGATTTTCTCACATTCATTCATACCACTTTGAGTACATGATAGTTTGGGTTCACTTTGGCTTCACAATACACTGTGAGGAGGAATATCTGAAGACAAATGAGAGAAGGTTAATAAATGTTGGAGAACATCAGAATGAGAAAAAAGAAAGAAAGAAATGACAATCTGTGCTGTGATGCTTCTAATCTAAATTTCTTCCTGATTGACCTGTTTACTGCTGATGTTCAAGATGTACGGTGAGCTGGGAAATTTTTGGAGACTTTCATTTCCGCAGTGCTTCTGAGGAAGGTGCAGGCAGTGCTGAGAAATGGCAGGAAAAAAAAAAAGATTCTCTGCTTCTTTGATTTGGCTTTCCAAATGTAGAACTCTTTCTGAAGGCTCTGAAAGCTGTCAAAAATGTCAATCTTTCTTCTTTAGAAAAAAATAGACACTCATTAGCTGAATGCAAATATAGGCCACAGCTATAGATACATGTAACTTTATGATATGCAAATATAAATAAATATGAAGTGTAGGTTCATGGATTATTTTTGCACATGAAGAAAAGAAGAAAAAAATGCATGTCAGCTATAAAAAGGGTCCTTGTGTTTACATTCATTTCACTTGCATTAACCACAAGCCACCTGCTAAAAGCTGTTTTAAAGCAAGTAGTTTATGTTGAATTGAGATTTCACAAAGCATAATTACTATACAGCTCCTAAAGACATTGCATATTTCCTTGGCGTCGTGGTTTTGAACGTGTCATGTCATGGCCACTGAGAGCAGCAAGTATGCATGCTGAATAAACAATGAGCTGAAAGTCTGCACTTCCTGCTCAAGCTCCTGCTATGAGATAGAACAAGATGGTCTTAAAACAAGCCGGCAATGTCTCTCCTACTCTACCATCTCCTTAAACATTGGTATTTTGAGTGCTGTATGCCAACAGGAGTAAATAAACTAATACTGAAAGTGTGTACAATGGACTGAGACACAGGGGATAAGACCATTGTAATTGAATCTGTGGAGAGTGATTATATATATATATATATATATATATATATATAGTGTGTATGTATATATATATATATATATATAGTGTATATATATATATATATATATATATATATATATATATATATATATATATCCTGAGCTGCTGTAATTCACATTCATAGCTGCCAGGGACTCATCATCATAATCATGATTATCATCATTTGTTCCAGATTAGCATTCAAAGGAATTGGGAATTAAATGGAAAATAACAGACAAGGTAACAGATAATAACCAGCAGCTTTGGCATTTGGAGCCCTAAAAATACACACACCACATGCGACAAAGTGTGCAAGCTTTGTTTTCTAATCTCTATTGTAACGAATAACTAAAATTTTAATTTATCATGATGCTATTGGCTCTTTGATGTGTCCTGACTACCATAATGCAGGATCAAAATAGAGTGAGCTAAATGGCCACCATTAGTTTGCTAACTGAAAGACAAGACAAATAGGTCTTATAATTGGGAAATGTGACAGTCACAGTCAGGGTGTCTTTATTTTTGTAATACTGAAAGGAGAAAATGATGACACACTGCAGCAAATTATATGCAATGCAGTATATTTGGGGCATGTCCCAAACCGCATACTAAATAGTATGTACCTTCCAGATTAGTATGAAAACTCTTTGTTGCTTAATAGTTCCATCCATCCATTATCTGTAGCCACTTATCCTGTTCTACAGGGTCGCAGGCAAGCTGGAGCCTATCGCAGCTGACTATGGGCGAGAGGCAGGGTACACCCTGGACAAGTCGCCAGGTTATCGTAGGGCTGACACAGAGACAAACAACCATTCACACTCACACCTACGGTCAATTTAAGGCCAATTTATGCTGACAATGCAGTCCTTGCAGATGGCGTCTGCGTAGCCCCCCCACCTTCGCAGACGCTCTGCGCGCACCTCCCAAAAATTGTGACCACCGCAGAAGCCTCGCAGACAGCGTTGCAGACAAGAGGGCTCTGATTGGTCCACTCTACATCCGCTGTACACGCACTTCCGCTTCCCTACTTTCCTGGTTTGGTTTGTTTTCACGACCGCCATTTTTAAAAACACGAGCGAAAATGGAGCAGCACGAAGAGCGGTTGATCGAGGAAGTGAGGAAGTACGTACATCTATACGACTCCAGTTCGAGTCATTATAAGTAGCCGGAGGATAAACACTCCACTAACCACACCCACCAACTACTCCTAGCGATTTCGCGACTTCGCGCCCCCTTGCGTTGTGGCGGTGAATAACATCGCGCACGCCTATTACTCCCCGCTCAAAGATAAATTACAGTTGTCTGCGAAAAGCTATCTGCGAAAGCCTTGTCGCAAGAGCATGCAGAGGCCCTTAGAGTCACTGATTAGCCTAACCTGCATGTCTTTGGACTGTGGGGGAAACCGGAGCACCCAGAGGAAACCCACGCAGACACAGGGAGAACATGCAAACTCCACACAGAAAGGCCCTCACAGGCCGCTGGGCTCGAACACAGGACCTTCTTGTTGTGAGGCGACAGTGCTAACCACTACATCACCGTGTCACCCTGCTAAATGGTTAATTTTTTTTTTCAGCAAATATGTAAGGCAAAAACACTTGGTGGGGTGTTGTTATAAAACAAATCAAGCACAGTGTAGCATTTTTGCAGACAGACATGATGCAAACTTGATTATTTTCCTCAAACACCACATGAATTTAACAAGTGTTTTATTTCTCATCTTCCACAGCATCCACAGCAACATTCCAACATGAACATTTTCCAAAGAAGGAAAAAAAAAAAAATATATATATATATATATATATATATATATATATATACTGTATATCACACACACCTTTTTATCCATTTATATCTTTTTTGATAGTGAATAACACAAGTAAATGCAGGAAACGTCCTGTCCTGATGGCTTTCCCACATGTGAACACCAAAAATGTACAGCTGTAAAAATGTAATCTGCTGGTTACAAGGTGCTAACACTGGAGACTCCTTCCATAAATGTTCTTATGATAACATATTGAAGAAGAAACCTTTATTTGTCACATGTACACTCAAACACAGATAAATTATTTCTCTGGATTTCACCCATCTGAAGCAGTGAACACACACATGAGCAATGAGCACACGCATGCACACATACACACACACAGAGCAGTGGGAAGCTACTATGCTACAGCACCCAGGGAACAATTGGGGGTTAGGTGCCTTGCTCAAGGGCACTTCCATGATACAGCGGGAGTGGAAAGTATTGTTCATGCACTCAACTCCCCTCACATTTGTCTTGCTGGTCCTAGGAATCGAACCAGCTACCCTTTGGGCCCAAGGCTGCTCTTCTAACCTTCAGGCCATGGCTAAGTGCATTCAAATAAACCTATGTTTTGAAGTACAGCTGGAACTACAGTCAGAGCTGCTGTTGTAGAAAATGAATCAATAACTTCTAACCAAACAGATTCATGAATTGAACATTAGTGTGACATAAAATCCAACATTTTGTTCATACTTCCAAGAATACAGGCCATGCAACTTGTCTGGAATAGTATTTTCCATTATTTGTGACCAAGTTGATTTTTTCAGAAACAAGATAGACAGTAAAATTGGAAGTGTGAGCCTGCTGTTCTGTTAAACTGAAATTCAGTCATGCAGGAAGATGGTTTCTGAGATGGTGATTGATTGGGGAGTCTGGCAGAAAGTATAGGAAGTAACAAGAGTCATTAGCTATAAGAAAGTGTTGTATAATATAGAGCAAATGGCCTGACAATACATTGTTTTTGAGTATGCATAAGCATATGGTTTATAAGTTTCGTACAGCAACTTGAACTTGTTTTCAAAGATCCAAAGACCATAACGTTTGCTTTGTTGAATAATAAATTGCTTGTTGGAGTGATTTTGGAATATACAGTACCAGTCAAAAGTTTGGACACACCTTCTAATTCAATGGTTTTTCTTTATTTTTATTAATTAAAAGTCACTTCATGGCTTAAAGTAATGATGACATTTGTCTTTGCTTTGTCAAGCAGTTCTTGACATAATAAAGATTACTACAGTTGTGGAATAGGGCTGTTTACTGTTTGTTTATTATTTACTATTTGATCTCAAATGTATTAAGAAGGCAAAAAACTCATCCACTAATTAACTTTTGACAAGGCACACCTGTTAACTGAAAAGCATTCCAGGTGACTACCTCATGAAGCTGGTAAAGATAATGCCAATAGTGTGCAAAGTCTCATCAAGGTAAATCTAAAATCCATCCATTATGCGTAACTGCTTTTCCTGTGCAGGGTCACAGGCAAGCTGGAGCCTATCCCAGGTGACTATGGGCAAGAGGCGGGGTACACCCTGAACAAGCCGCCAAATTATCATGGAGCTTAGACATAGAGACAAACAACAATTCACACTCACATCTATGGTCAATTTAGAGCCACCAATTAACCTAACCTGCATGTCTTTGGACTGTGGGAGAAACTGGAGCACCTGGAAGAAACCCATGCAGACACAGGAAAAACATGCAAACTCCACACAGAAAGGTCCCCGTTGGCCACTGGGCTCAAACCCAGAGCCTTCTTGCTGTGCGGAACCAGTGCTAACCACTACACCACTGTGTGACCCCTTGTATAACAACAACAAAATAGCAAAAGAGGAAGGCCAAGAAGGAAAACCACCTATATTGACAACCTTCTGAACAACACTGGGTTGGAAAATATGCAGGACTTAAAAACCCTCATGGAAGATTGTGCTCAATGGATAAGATGTGTGGACATCATATTAGAGCATCAAGGAAGATGACCAAGGTGAGGTGAGGAAAATAGCAAAATTATTACATAAATTATTAGATATAATGACTGACATTCTGTTGTCAACATTAAAATAATTATTTCCTTCAGCTAACATAAGAACATTCTGGAGACAGCCAACTCACAATGATCCTGGCTGATGTGTGTAGTGTGGCAGGATTCAGAAATTAATAGCAAGCTCTACCTGTACATGAACCCAGAAGCTTCTTACTGTGAGGCAAGAGGGCTACCCACTACACCACCATGCTGCTAGAATCTAAAATACAAAACATAATTTTTTCACACTTTTTAAACCTTTTGACTTTTGATGAAGTCACTTCATCTCACCCTGAATGAATGAATAAATAAATAAATAAATAAAGAGAAAAATCTAACCCTTAATTGAAAAAAAATCTCTGAAATTTATTCAGAGAAAAACAAATCCCTTATCAAGAAGTAATCTTCAGCAAAAACAAGTGCACATAAATTATGGAATTGTTATAAAAAATAGCTACTTGCCTGAAAATGTCAATTTCTCCTGTTAGGGCAATAATAAAAAAAAGTGGACACCAGTTGGAACTGTTACAAACTCTCCTGGAAGAGGACGCATGTTTATTTTACCCCACGTACAATAAGGAGGAGGGTATGAGAGGCAAAAAAAAAATATATATATATATATATATATATATATATATATATATATATATATATATATATATCCCCAAGGCTCACTGTTGGTGAATTACAAGAAAAAGTAAAATCTTGATGTTTCCAAGTCTCCAAAACCACCATCAGATGCCACCTCCATGCCAACAGATTATTTGGAAGGTCTGCCAGAAAAAAAGCCTTTTCTGTCAGTTAACCACAAACATAAGCACCTGAAGTTTGCAAAAATCTACAGCAACATTGACTGGAACAGTTTTCTCTGGTCTGATGGAACAAAAATGGAGCTTTCGGGGAATAAACACTCAAGGTGGGTTTAATGGCTATAATGAAAAGAACCTGATTCCAACTGTAAAATATGGTGGAGGTTCTGTCATGTTTTGGGACTGTTTTTCCAGCAAAGGCCCTGGAAACTTTGTTAGGGTACATGGCATCATAGACTCCATGAAATAACAGGAAATTTTAAATCAAAACCTAGTTGACTCTGCCAGGAAACTAAAACTGGGTCATCATTAGATCTTCCAGCAGAACAATGAGCTGAAGCATATGTCCAAATCAACACACACACACACACCACACACACACACACAAATGGTTTGCTGCCCACAGAGTCCAGCTTTTCAGTCCCCTGACCTGAACCCCATTGAAAACCTGTGGGGTGAGCTGAAGAGGAGAGGGCACAAGAGAGGGCCAAGGACCCTGGATGATCTGGGGAGATTGTGTAAAGAGGAATGGTCTCAGATGCCCTGCTCTGTATCTCCAATCTTATAAAATGTTACAGGAGAAGGCTCAGTGCTGTTTTACTGGCAAAGGGAGGTTGTACAAAAGTATTAAATGAAGGGGGGGCCAATAATAGTGGATATACATTTTTGTTGAAAATAATAATTTTTTGATGAAGGATTTGTTTTTCTCTGAATGCATTTATTTCAATTAAAGGTGGGATTTTTCTCTTTTTTTTTCCAGTGTGAGATGAAGCGACTTCACCAAAAGGTGGATATTTTTTTCTCAACCTTTTTACTCATCTTTACAAGGGTTGCCAATAATTGTGTAAGACACTGTCGACATGACTTATAATACTGGGCTTTCTTTGAACTGCTCTTTGTTTGTGGTAGAATGATTAATGATTATACTACATACATATTTAAGGCATGAGTTTTAATTTATTTTGGGTTTTCTGAACTCAACCCTGTCAGAAGTGTACGTACACCCACTTAGATTATTAATTCAGTGGCCTTGAAAGTTACACAATGTCTTTTAACTTGCCAATGCCTCTTAACTTCCTGTCACTGATCATGATTGATGACAGCTTTTTGACAGGTTGATGACAGCTTTGCACCAACATAAAAAGAGTTTGGTTGACAGTACTCATTGGCTTGACCAACACACAGTACAGTACACATATATGTATTTTTTCCAATTAGTCACTGGAAATAAGCTTTCACTTTTACCCTCATGAATATGTAAACTGGAAACATCCCCATTCATATATGTTCTACTTGTTTCTCTGAAATAATGTAAATATTATAATGTAAGGAAAACAAACAAACAAGCAAAAAAAATTTTGCTTTAATCAGAGTGATTTTAATAAAATGTTCACAAAACATCATCCAGAAGTAGGCCTAATTGCATGAATATACTGTTAATAAAAACCCACCTTGAACTCAGCATTCCCATGATTGATTTGGGATCCACCATGAGCCTCAGTGAATGAATGATATGGCACATGAAGGAGGGTTTCCTGCTCAGAAAATTATTCTACTAGAACCATTATCTACCCAAAGAATTGCTGTGGAATCCTATAATAATAATAATAATAATAATAATAATCCATCTGTAGCCACTTATCCTGTACAGGGTCGCAGGCAAGCTGGAGCCTATCCCAGCTGACTATGGGCAAGAGGTGGGGTCCACCCTGGACAAGTCGCCAGGTCATCATAGGGCTGACACATAGAGACAAACAACCATTCACATTCACACCTACAGTCAATTTAGGTGGGGTTTACATTAAACCGTATCAGCGGATCATCAGATTAACATTTTAAAAAATGATTAGCGTGCACACAGCAACGCCAATACACGATTCGCGTGCACACAGCAACGCCAATACACAGATACGCTAATCACATGACTAATTAGACGGCACGTAAGTTGAAATGTGTAAATGTGTAATGTGTAAATTTCTCCTCAGCGGCTCGGCTCTGCAGGCATCCTGCGCTCCAAATCACTCCGGCCTGAACAGCGAGTGCCCTCTGGAGGGTGCGCACTCTGGCCCTGCGCAGCTCACAGAGCGCGCGAGTGAAGCGCACGAGCAGTGATTCGGGACTGAGCCGCTGTGTGTGTGATCCCAGTGCATATCGGGCATGCGCAAGTCACTCACCACTTGCAAGTGGAAGGATGGCAAGCCTAAAGACAATCATAACTACACAATGGGCAGTATTTGCATCAGTATTTGCAGTATTTTCATACTTTTATACTCTTTAATGAAAGGTGATACAAGGCGGAAGTCCGCGCCGTTTTTCAGCAGTCGCGTCACATGACCAATGCCAGCGAATCAGGAAGGTGGATGTCACAGTGACGTTGTCCAATGACGATGTCAGCTAGAGCTCAGCACAGCGTATCCGCGTATCCTCAATGTTTACACAGCACTGGACCAGACACGAACTGGGTTGAATACGTGGGCTCTGGTGGATTCCCGTTTTCCGGCGTTTTAATGTGAACAGACAGTGCATCCGCGAAGAAAAAGAGACAGATACGGTCTAATGTAAACTTGGCCTTAGAGTCACCAATTAGCCTAACCTGCATGTCTTTGGACTGTGGGGGAAACCGGAACATCCGGAGGAAACCCACGCAGACACGGGGAGAATATACAAACTCCACACAGAAAGGCCCTCGACAGCCGCTGGGCTCAAACCCAGGACCTTCTCGCTGTGAGGAGACAGTGCTAACCACTATGCCACCCTAATAATAATAACTTAGAAAATTAAAACATTAAATATATGAATATTTATCCTCAAAAATATACTATTATTAATACTTTTTAAAGACATTTGTACCAATTTTTTAATTTTAAATCAGGTTATTTTGTTGCCAAATAATTCTACTTTTTATTTATATTTATTTAGAACTTAATTTCAAACTTTCAACATTGTAAAAATGTCAGGAAATAGTGCCCCATTCAGATCCTAAAGTTCAAATTTGGTCACAGCAAAACCAAAAATGTAAAATTCCTTGGTTTTACCTGTGATAAACTTTACACACTGACTGAAATGGATTCTCCATGGAAAGTGAAGAGATCTTCTGCCTTCACAAGATAACCCTCGCCTCTGAGCTAGAAACACTTCAGCAGGATTTGAAGAAATCTTCTCTATACCACAGAATGGCATAGCATAATCAAGATGGCAGTGCATGTGTCTGTGTTTTGGTGTATTAACTGATAATACTGGAGGCTTTCTCTTGGTGTGTTTGCTCAGGCACACTTGGGGCATCTCAAGGTTTCTCCTGGCAGCTACTAGACAGATGCTGTAGCTAATGCCCCCGCAAAGGCCAAGGCTCTTGTGAAAAGCATCTCTGCATCTCCTGTACCACTGACTCCAAGCCTGGCATCATGGAAAAAAAATATATTTTTTCCTCCAGTGTTGTAACAAAGCGTCACTGCCCCTCTGAGAGCAGACTTTCAGCCATTGATCTCTCCATCCTCCCCTGTGCACAGAGCTGCGGCTCGATGGCTCATGTGAACAACTTTCTGGCAGGCTTTGTGTTTCCTGAGGCAGCCATGCTGTGAAGCCTACAGTTCCAGGCTGCTGGCAAGACACACATACACCACTGGATATTATTAACATCTGCCAATGGAACCTAACCTCACTTATGTGCTATCTCGCAGAGAGGCCTTGAAGGCCAGAGCAAGCTCCTTCTGGTTCCAGGTAAACACATTACTTTATTCAAGGCTTTATGCAGTGCTGAATTTTACAGCATTCGTTCCCAATTCCTCTGAACACTCTATAGACATTCTCTGGCTTTTTAAACCAAATTCTTGTAAAAAAAAAAAAAAGGTCTTGCAAAGCACACATTTACATAGTACTTGTATTTCAGTCTTCTGAGGGTTTTCTGCATCAGTGTGTGGTGTCCAAGGAAAAGCCTTCACATAGTCAAATAATGGACATTTTATTCTTTAAGAAGTTATGAAAACTTCTTGAACTGAAATGTGTGTATTTTGTTGCAAATGATCTCACATTACACATTGCAAATGATCTCAAGCACAGGTTCTGGCATTTTATAGTGGAGCGCCATACTTAAGACAATATGGTACCGTAACTCATCGAGTTGATTTCTCATGGACACACAGGGATCCCAGCCGTGTATGTCCGTCCGTCTGTGCCCCTCGCGATTCTGATTGGCTGTTTGATTTTGGCGGGAACTAGAAGTGCAAGCGTGCCGAAATAACTTATTTTTGTCTACAGATAATTTCATATTTATCGGGGTTTTTCACCAAGAACAATTCAAACAGCGCAACAAAATAATCATCGTTTTTATAAACTTTAATACAAAGTTTAAAAAGATGTCAGAACAAGTTAACCAAGGAGAGAAAGATGAAGTCAAAACTGGGAAGAGAAAGAGAGTTTTGACAGAGGAAGGAAAGGAAAGAAGATGTGAAAGAGCAAGAGAAAGGCGAAGAAATATTTCACAAGCGACAAGCTAAAAGAGAAAGAAAACATGTAAAAATGAATTACCGTATTTTCCGGACTATACGTCGCTCCGGAGTTTAAGTCGCATCAGCCAAAAAATGCATTATGAAGACGAAAAAAACATATATACGTCGCACCGGACTATAAGTCGCACTTTTTTGAAGGGTTATTCTATCCATAGAATCTGTGATTCTATCTGATAAGCGGCGCGTGGTTACTGCGCGACTGCATTGTTTATTTAATAAACGAACAGCTGAGCAGTGATAACGCGCCCTTTGCCCTGTAAGTAGCCTAGTCTGATTATTTTAAATATCTACTACTATCTTTAATACTATCACTATCGTTATTACTAATAGCCTATATTATTATTATAACTAATATTAGTAGCCTATTACTGATGCATTAATCAGTTTGCTTTTAGAATATTTTTACCGGTAGGGCTTATTATCGCCCCATGGCTCTTTCATCTGTGTTATTAAAGCTGTAGTCATCATCGAGGAGTGTCATTATTCATTTTTGTCGAATTTTATTTCATCAAATCAGAGGTCAAGTAGGCTATAGGTATATCATCTCCAAAGACAGGTACGGTAGTAAAAACAACCATCTTGTGAAAAAAAAACAACAACAACAACCGCTTTTAAATCCCCTACCTAAATCCTTAAAATGAGTCACTTAACTCATGTCTTGTGTGATCTGATCTCCAATGGTGAAATAAACCGGTTGTGATGAGTACAGTCTGTTATTTTAGAAGATAAATGTAATATATAATTTAATATATAGACTAATAAAAATTAATATTTTATAATATAATATCACGACATATTACTGTCTGTAACTGTTTACTAAAGCGTTTTCTAAGATCATAATGTCTGATATTATTATTATTATTATTATTATTATTATTATTATTATTTTACACACACAATAAGCGCATGTGCGTAAAGTTATAGTAAACCATCCCCCGCCTTTTTTTTTTTTTTTGAGTCGCCGGACCCACCCTCCTCCTGCGTTCTGGGACCTCCCACTTCACAAATTAAGCACTGCCTAAAATCACTACATAACTTATTTAAATAACTATAGGCCTATCATTAATAATAAAACACAGGCCAATCAAGTTTATCAAGCTGATGATTTCACTCCAAATCAGCAAATCCATTGAATTCCTCATCCTCAGTGTCGCTTCTGAACAACTCTGCCTCCAGCGGCAGATGAAGCGCCGTTTCCTCTTCTGCGTGGCTGTCGTCAGACTCAGCATCAGCTCCAGTTATTCCGCGGTGAAAAAAAAAAAAACATATATACGTCGCACCGGAGTATAAGTCGCATGGCCAGCCGAACCATGAAAAAAAGTGCGACTTATAGTCCGAAAAATACGGTAATAGAAATGATAAGTTGTAGGAATTTAATTCTAAATAGTGATGTTGATTTTGAAATCACTGTGAAATCCTTCAGGATCTGACAAGTTGACCTGAATCCAGTCAGTGTTTTCATGAATCGCGTATCTTTTGTTTTCAAAACATTTTGCTATAAATCCCTAAAGCACACTGTAATTTATAATAATAAAAAGAATAATATACATGCGAGTTTGGAGAAATTCATCTTCTCGTGATAAAATTGAAATTGAAACACATCAAAGTACATCATCTGTTGCATGTTTGTTTTCATTTGAATGGAAGCTCTGCTATTAGGTAGTACCTAATGTTATATTAGCAATTATAACAGTTTTATAGCAAAAAGTCCACCACATCTTCTCCCATAAATAAATAAATAAATAAATAAATGTCCTGTCCTCTTTCTCTGAAATGATAAACATTTAATTTGATAGAACTTGGTCCAGAAGTCTATCTGATTGCATGATTACACTGTTTGAAACAAAGGGTAGAATGGAACACTTCCCATCCAGGGCGTATTCCCAACTCATGTCCAAGCGTTCCAGGGATTGATTCCGGATCCACTGACCAGGATAAAGCAATTAGTGAAGATGAATGCATGAATTCTATTTCCACTAAAAGACATCAACATTCTGATTTCCTAAAAGCTACTACTACTCCTGTATGTACTGATTTAATTCACTTTTGAATTGAAGAAGGAATAAATAAACTTAGAATTAACAGTTATTCCGCGAAATTGAGTCGTAGATGAGCTGATAGCCGATGAGGCATGTAGTGCTGAGTTGTCTATAAGCCATGTATGACGAGATTGAGTGGAATAACTGTTTTATGATATCCACATTCACTGGATTATGAGAAATGGAGCATTTTTATTTTTATTTTGTGCAAATTTGACAAATAAAAACTTCATACAAAGTGTCCAACAAGATCATTTCCACTTAGAATGTAAACAAACCAGCGAAATGATAGTAGCAATTTGTGAAAAATGCTATAATAATAATTCTTGAAAAATTAAAAATAGAAAGATATGTTCTTACCATCAAATAATTTTATTCCATATTTTGTTGCTTTTTGTATTTCTTCAGGTTTTGTTTTTGAATAGAGTTTTTAATTTCATCCTCAGCTGGTTCAGCAACATGCTCTGCCATTTTGTTTTTCTCTACTCACAGTATATGAGTTGATAGCCTAGTAGTAGAGTAGCCAATCAGAGCATGTGATTGCTCATATCCAGTGAATGTGGATAGAATAATTAAAAATATAAAAAGCATGACCATTTACAATGGAAAATGAGCATCATCCTTGTCAGCCTCTCTATTCTGCATTTTTCCTCAATTATCATTAAAAAATAAATAAATAAATAAATAAAAATGTCCACCTGTGCCAGTTGTACATCATGGATAATTTAAGAGATGGTATTTATACTATACCTGAGTACCTATACCTGAATCTATTTATTAAATTTATTTAACTGAATCAGCTTTGATATTCCACAACATCTTGATTAAAGGATAACATTCTCTGTTTGCTTTTTTAAAGCACACTAATTGAGCAAGTTAGCAATGAACTGTGATTTTCAGTCAGATATTGTATGCAAAGTTAGAAGTAACTAAAACATTCTACAGTCATTGTGGTGAAGTACTATACATTAATGTTTTCTTAAAATAGAGGTGTCAAGACATATTCCATTTTGGTCAAAACCTGATTTTTGGCTGTTTTGCGGAATTGTGAGTTCAAGTTCCAAACATTCATGGTGTTCTTTCAGTTTAAAATTAGGTAACAGTTATGCTGTTGTTTTCAATAGTTGATATTAAATCTTAAATAATAATAAGCAAAGGGCCAAGCTGTTGAACTTTCAAATAACATCTCCCAACTGATCACCCACAGAAAGAATATTACACTGAATCACAGTGCAGTGAAAAAAAAAATGGGGATATTCAGCTTCAAACCATTGACTGTGTACACAACATTTCTGATGCATTGGTATGTTTAATAAAGTTCTAAAAAAAAAAGAGCACTGTTTCCTCCTACAGCCTGCATTTGCTATGCCTGTTTATTTTCAGACAAGTAAGACAAGTGCTTGTGTTTAAAAGTAATGGTCGAAAAGCCCATATCAGACACTGCAACTCAAGAAAATTCAGGCAACCATTGAAGCCTGAACTACACACTGTTAATCTGCATAATCTAAATGGCAAGTCCAGAACACTGACTTAAATGCATGTGTAGCCTGACTCTGAATATGAGGAACTTTGTCTGTAGATAGATAGATAGATAGATAGATAGATAGATAGATAGATAGATAGATAGATAGATAGATAGATAGATAGATAGATAGAGTATACAGTACCAATCAAAATTTGGACACACCTTCAATGTTTTTCCTTATTTTTATTAATTAAAAGACACTTCATATCTTCAGCTAATGATGGATGTCATTTATCTTTACTTAATTGAGTGGGTCTTGACATAATATGGATTGCTACAGTTGTGAAATAGGGCTATTTACTATATTTTTATTATTTACTATTTACTGTTACATTACATTATATGGCATTTAGCAGACGCTCTTATCCAGAGCAACATACAACAAGTGCAAAATTCAGGTACACAAAGTGCTGAACTTCTAGACAAGAAAGTTCTAGTGCCAACTGAACAAGTGACAGCAATACCTAGTGTAAAGTTATCTGTGTGGTTGTGCAGATTCCCCAACTTGGGGGGGAAAAAAAAAAGATTTGAAATGTCTACTTGGAGATTAAAACTGTATTTCACTCATTGACCAAAACAGTTGTTTCCTTTTTCCTTTTTTTTATATCAGCAGATCAGCTCCATTAAGCATTGCATTCGTGGCAGAACAGTTAGCTTCAGTTAACAGGCTGCAATAGCTAATGGTCATTAACTGATATCGGTTGGTCAGTTAGGTAACTAATAGGTCAAATAGGTAAAAAGCCAGCCGCCTCTCCAGTCTTTGTAGATGTTCAAAGTTCTGCACAATAGTCCATGGATCACTGCACTGATAAGAACTTTTTTAGCAGCTTCTTACCAACAACAATACCCGAACAGCATCTATCATCTATTCTAGCATGGTTCTTGATTGCACACCTGTAACTTCCAGGTCTGCATTGCATGTGTGACGTCATGTGTCAGTTTGAGTACACCGGACAGTAATTAAGCTGGTTGCTCCTTCTGTTTTGTTCTCAGGATGCTGATGTTTGCTTAGTGAACTGTCATCACCTCCTTATTGTTTTTTTTTTTTTCTGTGCATTTTATATATCTTAAAAGCCCCACATTTTCTTAAAACTGTAGTTTGACTTAACACCTCCTACTCGATCTTTCCTGTGGACACACTTTGGGGATCGCCACCTCAAAGTCAAACTCAGTCATCATCTTCTCCGCCAAATGTACCTCTAACTTGATTGGACCATTTGTCCGTCAACAGGCAGCAGGAAAACCAATCACTGGACATCCCTGTGAAGGATGTTGGCTTGGACCTTCTCCTTTTGTACATCCTGATTTGAAGATCTTGGTTTCACCTTCAATGCTTTGGTCACAGGGACACAATAACTTGGGAACGTTCTGACATCCACATCTCTCACAATACCCTTGGTGTCTGGATTGGTACTGATGACAATACCAAGCTTAAACTGCCCCCTCAATGCATTTTGGTCACATAACCACACCATGTCCCCAACAGTGACGTTTCTCTCTACAGTATACCACTTACTTCTTACAAACAGGTTGGGACCAGTGAGTCGACTCCAGCACCTCCAAACTTGGTCACCTCCGACTGCATTGCTCTGAGTCTTTTATAAGGGTAGCTAATAAAGTCAAAGGTCTTCACTCTGGGATGCTTGTTCAAGCAGGAGAGAATTGGGTGTGACATATTGAATGCAGTCCTCCCAACTCTGTATCCTAACATCAATTGTACGCTCATTTGCAAGGTTAGCTGCTATGCAAAGAGTCTTCTGGAACTCACTGTAGCTCAATGCAGATGCCTTCCCAAGACTCTGGAGCACCATCTTTACAATACGCACAGCAGCTTCTGCAGCACCATTTCTATGTGGAGAATCAGCTGGGTGAATCTTCCACATCCATTTAGTCCCTTTTTTTTTTGGTGCAATCTCCTCCAGGGCTGCTTTATTCTGGCCATCCAAGAATCTGTCGTGCTCCTCCAAGACTGGCTTTGCCCCCATGAAATTAGTACCTGGATCTGACCAGATCTTTCTAGGATGCCCGTGGATTGCTGTAAACCTTTGCTAGGCCATCAAAAAGCCTTCAGTTGACACCAAATGTACTAGCTCCACATGTATGGCTTTGCTGGCCATGCAGCAAAAGATGACACCCCAGACCTTTAATGTCACTCTTTTCTTGACATCATCTCTCACTTGGTAGGGTCCGAAGAGGTCTACTGCAGTAAACTCAAATGGTGAGGCAGTTTCAGTTCTCTCTGGTGGTAAATCACCCATGACTTGTTGGCACCTTATTGCTTTTGCTTTCCTGCAGATCATGCAACCATCCACCACCTTTTGAGCTATTCTCCTTCCTCTTATAACCCATGCCTTCCTTCTCATCTTGAGCAAGGTTCCAGCCACTCCATCATGTCCTTCAACGTGAGCCTCCTGAGCTAACAGCAGTGACACCCATGAGTCATAAGGCAAGACAGGAACAACAGCATGATCTTACTTGAAGCTCTGCACTGAGGGCGCATGCGCACGCTGCGACCGGCAGGAAAAGTTTGGCTGATAGCGTCTCAATGTTTGTGTAGCGTTTTATTGTTTTATGTACGTTTGTCTGTGTTGGGATAATAACAAGTGACTCTATGTGCTTGGTGCTCCAGACTGAAGCATTATGGATCTCTTATGCGTCATATCGCTTACTTTGTTATCCCTCCTGTTTTTCCTGGACACTATTCTTACCTGCCCAGTCAGGAGGCAATACAGCAGAAGTGAGCTGTTGCAACTTAACTTTGTGAGACCAGCTGGCGTGTCAGACATCACGCTACAGATCCCGGATCTCATACGAAGAAATTCTAAAGTTCACGAAGAACCAGGTAGAAAAGGGAGAAGAAAAAGGGGGAAGCGTGGGGGCGTTCGGCTGCGTCTGAGGAAAGTGCGGTTCAACCGACTCCCGCTGCCCTCAATGATCCTGGGGAACGTCCAATCCATAAGGAATAAATTGGACGAACTCCAGGGAAATGCTCGCTTCCTTAAGGATTACAAAGACTGCTGCGTAATGGCGTTCACCGAGACGTGGCTAACTGAACGTGATCAGGACGCGGACCTGATGATTTCCAGCTTTGGAGCACCGCACCGCTTGGATCGGGACAGTGAGGTGACAAACAAATCTCAGGGTGGAGAGGTATGTCTCTATATCAACCAAAGGTACTGTTCTGCTGTAACAGTGAGAGAACGCATTTGTACCCCCGATGTGGAACTTCTGTCAGTGTCATTGCGCCCTTTTTATTTGCTCCGTGAATTCCCCCAGATCTTCATTTCAGTTTTATATATCCATCCTGGAGCACACGCCCCCTCTGCCTGTAAAACTGTGTATGAGGTAGTTCAAAAGCTGCAATCTATATCCGCTGAATCCCCATCCTTCATACTGGGTGACTTCAATCATGTCTCTCTTAAGAAGACAATCCCTACCTTTTACCTGCCCCACTAGACAGGACAAGACACTTGACCAATGCTATGGATCAGTAAAGGAGGCATACAAGTCTGTCCCACTCTCCCCCCTGGGCCGGGGAGATCACAAGCTTGTGTACCTGTACAGTGTAACTGTACTCATGCCCACATATAGAACTGTACTGAAGAGGGAAAAGGTCCACAAAAAAAACATCAAAGACTGGAACGAAGAGTCTGTGCAGGGTCTAAAGGCCTGCTTTGACTGTACTGACTGGGACATGTTCACAGAGGCCTGTGGTGAGGACTTGGATCAATTAGTTGATGCAGTATGTTCTTATGTGACATTTTGTAGAGACATGATGCAAAAGGGTCAAAATATATTCAAATAACAAGCCATGGGTCACAAAATCAGTGAAAGCCTGCATAAAGGCTAAGAAACATGCTTTCAAATATGAGACTGCCTCTGAACTGTATACAGCCACTAAAAACTTGAAAGTTGAAATCCTTAGAGCTAAAAGGGACTACAAAACAGTTTTGGAAAATAAAATGGTTGCAAACAATTTGGGTTCAGCCTGGTCAAGTATGAAATCTATTGCAGGTATCAGTAATACAAAGAATGTAAGCACTGTTACTTTAGAGAATTTTGATTCAGATTCTGATCTTGCTAATGCACTTAATACATTTTTCTCCCAATTTGATACTTATGATTTCAGTACTGAAATCAGGGAACTCAGTCATAATTTAGTAGATCACAATCACTTTGAAATAGATGAGGACACGGTTGAAAGGGCACTATTTTCCACCAATGCAAACAAAAGCTGTGGTCCTGATAATATCTGTGGTAAACTGCTAAAGCTATGTTCTAAGGAATTATATACAATTTTTCACTATATTTTTAATAAGTCATTATTAACCCAGCATGTCCCAAAACATTGGAAAGATGCAGTTGTTGTCCCAGTGCCCAAGATAAGGTGCCCCAAAGTCCCTAATGATTTCAGGCCTATTGCTCTGACATCTCATCATGAAAACCTTTGAGAAATTAGTAAGAAACGAAATTTTAAATAAGACACAGTCAGGGCGGCACGGTGGTGTAGTGGTTAGCGCTGTCGCCTCACAACAAGACGGTCCTGGGTTCGAGCCCCGTGGCCGGCAAGGGCCTTTCTGTGTGGAGTTTGCATGTTGTCCGCGTGGGTTTCCTCTGGGTGCTCCGGTTTCCCCCACAGTCCAAAGACATGCAGGTTAGGTTAACTGGTGACTCTAAATTGACCGTAGGTGTGAGTGTGAATGGTTGTCTATGTGTCAGCCCTGTGATGACCTGGTGACTTGTCCAGGGTGTACCCCGCCTTTCACCCGTAGTCAGCTGGGATAGGCTCCAGCTTGCCTGCAACCCTGTAGAACAGGATAAAGCGGCTAGAGATGATGAGATGAAGACACAGTCAGACTTTGACCAATTCCAGTTTGCCTATAGGCCACATAGAGGTGTTGAGGATGCAACTGTATCCTTGATGAACATGCTTTTTAAACATCTGGAAGGTAAGGGAACACATGCCCAACTCTTATTTATTGATTTCTCCTCTGCTTTTAATACTATCCAACCTCATATTTTAATTGAAAGACTTTTAGAGCGGCGGCACGGTGGTGTAGTGGTTAGCGCTGTCGCCTCACAGCAAGAAGGTCCTGGGTTTGAGCCCCGGGGCCGGCGAGGGCCTTTCTGTGTGGAGTTTGCATGTTCTCCCCGTGTCCGCGTGGGTTTCCTCCGGGTGCTCCGGTTTCCCCCACAGTCCAAAGACATGCAGGTTAGGTTAACTGGTGACTCTAAATTGACCATAGGTGTGAATGTGAGTGTGAATGGTTGTCTGTGTCTATGTGTCAGCCCTGTGATGACCTGGCGACTTGTCCAGGGTGTACCCCGCCTTTCGCCCGTAGTCAGCTGGGATAGGCTCCAGCTTGCCTGCGACCCTGTAGAAGGATAAAGCAGCTAGAGATAATGTGATGTGATGTGAGGACACAACGAGTGCGTGTCAATGGAGTACTGTCTGACCAGATTTGTGCCTCCACTGGCTCCCCTCAGGGCTGTGTACTGTCCCCTCTTTTATTTATTCTTTACACTAATATGTGTCGTAGTAGCAGGGAGAACAGATTCATTCTCAAGTATGCAGATGACTCTGTCATTGTCAGTCTGCTAAAAGACAATGAGACAGGCCATGGTCCAATTGTTCAGGAGTTTGTAGATTGGTGCGAGCAATCTTTTCTACAAATGAACATCTTGAAAACAAAAAATATGTATGTGGACTTCAGGAAACATTCCAGTGTTAAGGAAATGATCAGTATAAAAGGTCAGACTGTGGAATGTGTAGACAACTACAAATATCTTGGCACTGTTATCGACAGTAAACTTACCTTTGTGGCAAACTGTGAGTCTGTGTACAAAAAGGCGAATCAGCGCCTACACTGTCTAAGGAAGCTGTCATTCTTTCACATCGACAGAAAGCTATTAACTATGTTTTATAGATGTTTTATTGAGTCTGTGATCTCTTTTAGCCTAGTGTCCTGGTTCAGTAACCTATCTCTAAAAAATAAAAACTCACTTAATCAGATTGTGAGGTGGGCCAGTAAGTTAATTGGACAGCCTCAGCTGAACCTGGAGCCCCTCTACAATGGGCAGCTGCTGAGACTAGCGGGGTCCATCCTAAATGACCCATCCCACCCACTGTACAGTGAGTTCCAGCCTCTCCCCTCAGGCCGTAGGTTTAAGATGCCTGTATGTAAAATAAAGTGATAGAGAAACAGTTTTGTCCCAGCAGCTATTAAGGCCCTGAACCACACCTAGGCACAGCCCTCTTTTCTCTATTTATTTATTTATTTATTCTGTCTGGAGCATTTGACTGTCTGTATGTCAGTTTGTTGTCCTTCTCTTGTTATTGTCTTCTGTCATTAGTATTGTGTTGTGTGTATGCTTTTAGTATTGTGTTGTGTGTGTATGCTTTTACCTGCAACTAAATCTACCCTCGGGTATAAATAAAGTTACCTTACCTTACCTTCTTCCACCACAAACCAACAGCTCATAGTCCTGATCTTTGTAGACCACCAGCCTGTCTGCTGTAGTACTCGGGAAGGTGGCATCCTTCTGTGCAGCAAGAAAAACGTCTCTCAAGGCATCGTCTCATTCACTTACTGAAATAATTCCAGCTGAAGAGACTGCCTCCCACTTTACTCTGTCCATGGCTTGATTTTGTCTGCTGAACTTTTCTGCTGCCCTCCAGATCCAAGCAACAGTTTTGACAAGTCGTGTTAGGTCACTAAACCACTTAACATCCACAAGGCTCTGGATGGCTGTCCCTGCAGGTGATCTCCTCTGCCAGGTCTGGACTCTGTTCTGTTCTTGTGCTGGCTCTTGTTTCAGTGCCTTAGCCCTCATCAGTGCAGCAACAAATGCCTTTTTTGCAACTTACTGATGTTTTCTCTACCAGCACTTGCTATTTCTGTAGCAGATTTAATAGGCCACTCCTCTACTGGCAGACTCAAGCACTTTGGCCCTTTTTGCCACTCTGAATCTTCATCCAGATCTTGAGGGATAGCTCCTCTGGTGATTACATCAGCAATGTTTTGTGGGCCGGGAACCCACCACCAGTCTTGAATCTGTGTGCTGCTTTGAATTTCTCCAATCTTATTTGGAAAGAAAGTTTGATAGCCATAGCTTTTTCACTGTATTGCACCAAGGACAGTTTGGCTGTCAACAAAATGGTACCACCTCTCAACTTGGATTCGGCTGTACATCTCAAAGTACCTTTTCAGGCATGATGCAAATACTGCCCCACACATCTCTGCTTTCACAGGATCACCTTTGTGGTCCAAAGGACTTGGCTTGGCTTTCAACTCAACCAGCCTGATAACAGGACCCTGGGGTCTGTGCTCCATCTCAGGTACATCACTGCTCCATAGGCATGCTTGCTTCCATTGGAGAATGTAACCGTCCACGGCTCACTTGCACAGGACAAAGGAGTTACAGCTCTGGTGAACTTGACATTGCCAAGTTAGACATACTCTTCGAAGGGCTCAATTGCATCTTCTTTGAGGCCATCTGACGTGATGAGTCCCATGTTTCTCTGATCAGACAGTTCCCACCTTTTGCCCCTTGAAATGCCCTTCGTACCAAAATAACTCCTTTTTGCTTAGCAGGAGTTACCAGGCCACCTGGGTCATACAGCCCTGCTACCTGGCTGAGCAGTTCTCTTCATGTCAGGGGGTTTGGTTTCTGGGCTCTGACTTGATCTTGAAGAAGGTCTTGGCCAAACTGCATCTTTTTCTTTCTCTTTGAGAAATTGATCACTGTCATAACATGGAGCTTGTCCTCTTCAACTATGTAGCCCAGGCCAAGTGCTTTGTTGTCCTCATTACCCATTTGGTTTGGCAAGACCATGGTCTCTGTCTTGACTATCTCCTTTTCATCCAGCTTATCATGTCACTTCTCCCTCCCACTTTGCCCAGAGAAGATCCACAACTAGAGCTCAAAGCCCCCAGCTTTCAGGATGTGCTCCACATTTGCAGTGATGGTTTTCAGGTGGTCAAGGTCATTGTGAGGTAAAAATGTTATCAACATAACTATCTTGCTGGAGTACCTGATGCTCCTCCTCAAGATGCATGGAAGGGGGGAGATTGGTGGTCTCATGCATCACTAACTGTGTGATGCACCCTGCTGGCTTGTCTCCAATGTTCATCCTGGTGATTGCATATTCTCCCAGCTCCTCAACATCAGAGTCTCGCCACAGGAGTCTGTGCAAGTGCACTTCTCGGTCTTCAAGCCAGACAGAGTTGTACATCTTTTTTATATTACCCAAAACAGCAAACACCCCACACCAAAATCTAAGGAGGACAACATGAATCTGGTTAAGGACATCTGGACCCTTCATCAGCAAGTCATTCAGGCTCACACCTCTGAATTTCTGGCTGCTGTTCCAAACAAGTCTCACAGGTGTAGTCACAGAATGCGGGTTTGGAGTGATGAGGTGGCTGACATACCATACTGGCCCATCCCAGTTGGTGATGGTGTCTTCAGACAATTTAACTGCAGCCCCTTGAGCAACCATATCGTGCACCTGAGCAACATAGGCAGCTTTCCATTTGGGTTCTTTGGAGGGTTGCTTTTCTGTTCTAAAGAATGTAGCCTCAACTGCTCTCTTGTTGTTTGGAAGAGAAGCTGGGTCCTCTAACTAGGGATACTAGGCATGCCAATGTGGTTCCTTGCTGTGATGATCACCTGTGAATGTGAGCCCCTCTCTCACTACTTGAAGCTCCCACTCCTCAGCAAATATCATTTATTTACCCCCTGGCTGACAGGTTCCACAGTGGTAGCCCCCGCATCTTGGCTCACATGCAGCACCAATACTATCCCATCTCCACCATTCTAGGAAATCTCGGTTGGTGGTTAAGATGTTTGATTCTTGGAGATTGAGACCACAGAGTACACACCCTGCATGGTCATCCCCTGACTTAGTAACCTTGGTTCTGGCATGTATTTGCTCAGGTCTTGTTTCTCTTCGGCTTGGCTCTTCATCCCTCAGTTGCTCAAGCTGCTCATATATGCTCTCTTGCTCTTTGAGGAATGTCAACAGACTGTCAAACCTGTTGTGTGGAGCTACAGCATTTCACCCATCAGCTGCATAGACAAGCCACTCTTTTTTAAGAGACTCTGGAAGCTTACTCTCAATTGATTTCATTACAAATGGGTTTTTAATGGCTCCAGTGGCTCCAAAGTCACTCAAGTCTTGAAGTGCCTTCTCAACAGCTTGAATAAGCACCACAATTTTCTGTGCCTGATGACTTCTCACAGCTTCTGTGCCTGATGACTTCTCACATTTTCTGTAATTCCTCCACTATTTTGATGGCAATGGAGGCTTGGTTTTCATAGCAGTTGTCTAGGACATGGAAGACGTCTTCTGCAGCGTTATAGGCAGTGAGTCGGAGGTCTCTGGTGATCTTCTCATCCAAGCTGTCTAGCAACTGAATTTTCCTCACCTCTTTTGAGCCTGTCAGCTCACCTTGCCTCTGCAGCACCTCCCAATCTTTCATCCATCTATGAAAGTCACGTTTAATGCCAGTGAACTTGGGCATGACTGTTGGTTTCAATTTAATGGTTGGCACAGGATAATCTGGGGCAGTCACCATTGGTGCTGGTCTTACAGCCTCTTCCTTCAGCTTTGCCTCTATGAAGTTGGCCTTTGGGAATGCCAGCATGGGAATGGTGAGTTCAAGCTCCCTTAGGCAATTCTGGATATTCTTCTGCTCATCTGGTGGGACCCAACTTTTCTACCAACTGTGCACATTCTTTACTGACTTTACCAATTGCTGCAGATAATCAAGCATAAAGTCATATGCCTCCAGGTTCCCATTGGGTCGAACAGCAGTAACACATTGGCACTCAGTATCTACCGCTTGTAGCACTGTGGACAATTTAACAGCTCTGAAGTTAAACTAGAGTGTCTCTTGAATTAGGTCTTTTGCCTCCTTCAGTCTCAACTTGCACTCACTTGCAGTCTTGCTCAGGTCAGCTTTTTGCTGTTCAGTTAACACAGTTACTTTGCCTGCATCCAGCTCTGCCTCTTGATCTGCAATGAGCCTGGCTTCTAAGTCATCATTAATTTCAATGACTCTCTCAGCTGCCTTTGTGAGCTTACTGAAACTCTTTCTGAGGTCTTCTTCAGACATGTCTTTGTAACTCCTAACAATGCTATTCGCTAGATGAGAAAATACTCTTTTTGTGACTGTTCTCTCCCTTATGAGGTGCTCAGTTGATTTCAAGACAGCTTGCTCAGTCATTTTTTTCTTTTTCACCCTGCAGCTTGTAAGGTAATTGCTACTTTAGGGCAATACCTTTTTTTTTTTCTTATCTGATTTCTTTCCAAGATTTTTAAGTTAACTTCTCAGGTTCAACGTTGCTAGATGGTTCTCTGGTTTCCTAATACCAGTTTCCACCATCTCCAGTTCCTGGACTCTGTTTTTTTACTGTCAAGTTATCTGTGTAGTTGTGCAGGTTCCCCAACTTGGGGAAAAAAAAATTGAAATGTCCACTTGGAGATTAAAACTGGATTTCACTCAATGACCAAAAGAGTTGTTTCCTTTTTCTATTTTGATTTCAGCAGATCAGCTCCATTAAGAATTGCATTGATGGCAGAACAATTAACTTCAGTTAGCAGGTTGCAATAGCTAATGGTCATTAGCTAATGGTCATTAGCTGGTAGCAGTTGGTTAGTTATGTAACTAATAGGTCAAATAGGTTTAAAAAAAACAGCTGCCTCTCCAGTCTTTGTAGATATTCAAAGTTTTGCACAATAGTCCATGGATCACTGCACCGATAAGAACTTTTTAACAACAATGGCATCTGAACAGCATCTATTCTAGCATGGTTCTTGATTGCATACCTGTAAGTGGCACCTGTAAGTGTGTCTCATGTGTGACATCATGTGTCAGTTTGAGTACACCGGACAGTAATTAAGCTGGGTTGCTTCTTCTGTTTTGTTCTCAGGATGCTGATGTTTGCCTAGTAAACTGTCATGACCTTCTTATTGATTTTTTTTCCCTGTGTATTTTATATATCCTAAAATCCCCACATTTTCTTAAAACTATAGTTTGACTTAACACCTAGTTTAATATACTGTTGAAATCCCCATACTCAAACAACCAAGGAAACAAACCAACTATATAAAGTATAACTAAAGAACTCAAAACAACTAACCCCAGACTAGACCATACACAGCCTGGGTTGGCCAAGACCAAAACACAGTTACACAGTGGGCAGGGAAGGAGGGGAGACATACAGCCTGAAGAGGTGAGTCTCAGTCTGCAATTGAAGGTGGTCAGGGAGTCAACAGTTCTAATCTCAATGGGAAGGTCATTCTATTAATGGGGAACCAGGACAGACAGTAGTCTTGAGTGGGCTGGGCAGGAGTGGAGATGAGCAGGGGCCAGGTGACCAATAGTAATGGAGTGTAGGGATCTGGCTAGTGTGTTGGGGTGGAACAGACTCTGAAGGTATACTGGCCCTAACCCCTTGAGAGCCTGGTAAGCTAGTACCAATGTCTTAAATTTGATGCAAGCTGCAATAGGTAGCCAGTGCAGGTCAGCAAGCAGAGAAGTGACATATGAAGAATAAGGGAAGTTGTAGATCAGACAAGCTGCAGCGTTTTGGATGAGCTGCAGGGGTCCGATGGCAGAAGCTGGAAGGCCAGCAAGGAGTAGTCCAAGTGGGAGAGGATCAGTGCTTGGACCAGGAGCTGAGTAGAGTAGGTGCTAAGAACAGGGCAGATCCTTTGGATGTTGCAGAGGAGGAATCTACATATCTGGGCCACTGCAGTGATGTTCGCTGAGGAGGAGAGTTTGTCATCGAATATGATCCCTAGGGTCTTCGCACTGGATGAAGGTGACCTAGAGATGTCCCCCACAGAGATGAATATGTCCAGGGGTGGAGAGGATGGAGCAGGAATGTAGATTACCTTTGTCTTGCCTGGATTGAGCTTGAGGTGATGGTTGTCCCTCCAGCTCTGGATATCATGCAAGCAAGCAGAGATGCAAGCAGAGATGTGTGTCAGAAGGAGGAAAAGAGAGAAACAGTTGGGTCTCATCAGCATAGCAGTGGTAGGATAGACCATGAGCAGCACGGGCGCAGATAGAGGGGGGGACGGGGGGGATTCGTCCCACCCAGATTTAAATTCACCTCGTTCGGTCCCCCCCACTTATAGGGAGGAAAAAACGTCTATGCTGTCTTTCTTTGCATAAGGCAAACCTCACGGAAAAATCAAAAGACTAATTACCATTCGGTTTATCGAGGTGCACAGCAGTACGTACATAGTTGCAACAACTCACATAAAACAAAACAAAGACTGATATTCGGTTGGTTGAGCTGCGCAGACTGCACAGGTTGCGAGCTCGAGCTTGGTTGCTATGGTTACCCACAACAAGTTTGACAGGCATATCAGGGACAGCTCCTCCTAGTTCAGGACCCCAACATGGCATGATGAAGGGTGCCAAAAGGCAGAAAACGATTGCATCGTTTTTTCAAAAAAAAAAAAAACTGTAAGTAAACTGTGCCTTACTTCAAATCACCTTGCAATTTTTTAATAGTCTGTTCAAAGTAATGTCGTAGTGAAAGTAAAATCGTACGGAGTGATGCCTTTCTGGTACCCTCTTTCTTTCGGTGGTAGCCTGTAGATACAGTGCTCAGAAGGCAGTTTTAATGTTTAATCTGTCGTTCCCTGCCATAATTTCAGCGAGTATATTGTTTCATAAGGAAACTTTGCGAAAAGTTGTTGACTGACTGCCGCTCACGCAACACACAGGCATAGTTAGAAAGTCAGGATGCACTGGTTTACACTTTACACACACACGTAGCCCAGCCTCTCGCTATGTTTAACAGTTGGAACTTAGCGGTTTTAAAACTAGTTTTGTAATTTCTGTGCGTGATGATAATGTGTAAATTTTGGATTTCCATAGGCTATGTTAAAATGTTATCATTGTCCTGGCCTGCAGGTAGTTCCTGGTGATGGCAGTGAGGGAGGTGAAATAGCATGTATACACACTACCATTCAAAAGTTTGGGGTCACCCAGACAATTTTGTGTTTTCCATGAAAAGTCATACTTTTATTTACCACCATAAGTTGTAAAATGAATAGAAAATATAGTCAAGACTTTTTTCTGGCCATTTTGAGCATTTAATCAACCCCACAAATGTGATGCTCCAGAAACTCAATCTGCTCAAAGGAAGGTCAGTTTCATAGCTTCTCTAAAGAGCTAAACTGTTTTCAGCTGTGCTACCATGATTGTACAAGGGTTTTCTAATCATCCATTAGCCTTCTGAGGCAATGAGCAAACACATTGTACCATTAGAACACTGGAGTGATAGTTGCTGGAAATGGGCCTCTATACACCTATGTAGATATTGCACCAAAAACCAGACATTTGCAGCTAGAATAGTCATTTACCACATTAGCAATGTATAGAGTGTATTTCTGATTAGTTTAAAGTGATCTTCATTGAAAAGAACAGTGCTTTTCTTTTAAAGATATTTTTTTGGGCTTTTTGCACCTTTATTGGATAGGACAGTGTAGAGACAGGAAATGAGTGGGAGAGAGAGACGGGGAGGGATCGGGAAATGACCTCGGGCCGGAATCGAACCCGGGTCGCCCGCATTCATGGTATGGCGCCTTAACCACCTGAGCCACGACGCCCCCAGAACAGTGCTTTTCTTTCAAAAATAAGGACATTTCAAAGTGACCCCAAACTTTTGAACGGTAGTGTGTATATATATATATATATATATATATATATATACACACACACACACAAAATAGAATCATTTGCTGACAGCTCAGTCCTCCCCAGTTCAAAAATCCTATCTGCGCTCCTGATGAGCAGAGATAACTGGGGCAAGAGACTGGGTGTAGAGGGAGAAGAGAAGCAGACTGAACCTTAAAGGACGCCAGTGGTAAGTGGGCATGGTGCTGATACAGTACCAGACTAGGTAACCTGGAAGGAGCGACCAGAGAGGTAGGACTTGAACCAGTCTAGGGCTGTCTCACAGATCCCTAGAAGTGATAAGGATGACAGAAGGATGGAATGATAAACAGTGTCAAATGCAGCAGAGAGCTCAAGAAGGATCAGGACCAAGGAGAGGGAGGCAGCACATTCTGCATGAAGTGCCTCACTGACTCAGAGAAGTGCAGTCTCGGTTGGGTATCCAGCTCGGAACCTAGACTGATGAGGATCCAGGATGTTGTTCTGTGAGAGAAAAGAGGAGAGTTGGTTAGCAACAGCATGTTCAAGAGTCTTTGAGAGGAAGGGGAGAAGAAAAATGGGGCAGTAGTTCTGGATGACAGATGGGTCTAAAGTGTTTTTTTTTTCAGCAGAGGGGTGATGTGGGCCCATTTGAAGCTGGAGAGAAAGTATCCAGAGGACAAGGAGGAGTTGATGAGGGAGAATGTCAGGAGTGATGGTCTGGAGGAGACATAAGGGGATAGCATCTAGGGCACAGGTGGTCGGATGGTGAGAGAGCAGGAGCTGGGAGACATCAGAAGTGGAAAGAGGGGAAAAATCAAAGAGCAAGGGGGAAGATACAGGGAGGGGTGGGAGGGTGAGGCAGGCATTGTGTAGGAGCTGTGGATGGCTATGATCTCAAAAAAGACTGAAGTCCTCTGCAGTGATGGAGGACTGAGGTGCAGGTGGTGGAGAGTTGAGGAGAGAAGAGAAAACAATCAATAAAGGGTGGAGATGGAGATATGAATTTGGGAGTGATAAAACTTCACCTTGGCTGATCTGAGTGAGGCTGAGAACTCAGCAAAGAGGGACTGGTAGCAGGAAAGGTCAGCAGGGGCCCTGGATTTTCTCCACTTCCTCTTGGATGCATGGAAACTAATTCTGTAGGAGTAAAGTTTTTTGGACATCCAGGGACTAGGAGGGGAAGAGCTTGCTGGCCTGGAGACAAGAGGAGATAATGTGTTCAGTGATGAGGAGAGCAGGGAGGATGCAGAAGATTCAGTGGGGAGACTGGCAAAGGATTCGGGGGAGGCAGTGACCAAGGAGGGAGAGAGGGTGCAGAGGTTTTGACGGACTGTAACGATAGAGGTAGAGGAGGGGATGATGGGTGGAGAGGAAGAGGGAGGGAGAATGAAATGAAGTGGTGGTCAGACAGATGGAGAGGGGTAACTATGGGATCTGAGGCAGGGGGGGCCATAACAGAAGCGCCTCTTGTGGGTGAGAGAACAAATAGGAATGGAGTCGAGACACATGATGAGCAGGTTATGGGAGACATAGGAGAGGGGGAGAGATTTTGGGAAGGAAACCAGGAAACCATGCTAAAAGCCCAGCTAATTACTCATGCAAATCAAAACTGATGGGTGAATCCCATCTAGTAGCAAACCAGATGTAAACACAAAGTAAACAAAGAGTAGCATGCACCTAACAAGCAGCAGATAAGCACAGTATTTGACAGATACAAACAGCAGAAAAACACAGTATTTCAATCACAAAAAACAATTGGCAAAACACAGAAAACTTAGCTTGCTCTATGTCTGTGAAGATTCTCAGTCATCCAGGTCATAGTAAACTGTGGGTGGTAAAAGAGAGCAACTGGACTTGCTTGAAGATTCTTGAAGGCGTTTCACCTCTCATCCAAAAGGCTTCTTCAGTTCTGTCTGACTAATAGGGAGTATCAGGTATTTATCCTCTCATGGATGAAAAGCAATCCTAAGGTGTCGTTGAGCCAACCTGTTGGTGTGAGTCACTGGGGGCTGGGTGTGAACGGCCTCGAGAGTCGTTAGGGTGATCAATGGATTGCTGGTTCTCTCTGTCCTCCTGTGAGTCTGTCACTACGTTTACATGCACATAGAGAGAATCGAATTTCTGCCGTTGCTCGACTGAAATCGAAGTTCAAAATGCCATGTATACACCTTAATTCGGCTGAAATTGAACCGAACTTGATTTCTCGGAATCGAGCTACACGACCTAGTTTATGCGATTTCTGCCGAGCTACTTTGTGCATGTATACCCTATCGAGCTAGATGTCGAGCTACTTCCGGAAGTGATGAGTGATGAGACCACAAGCGGGAAACACAACAGCCTCGGTCGGCATGACAACGAATCATGACAACGGCATGAATCTTTTCTTTTTGTGGCATTGTTTGCACTGTTAAAATTTAGCTCACTTACTGTATCACCAAATACATCTGTACAGCTGTTGCATAGCTGTGAATTGTGTACATAAACAAGTCATTGTATTTGTGTGTGTGTGTATATATATATGTCCAACATCTGAAGAATGTCAATAAAAACAAAACAATTGAACTTTTTGTGTGTTTATTAAGACATAAGTTAAATTGTAAGCAAAAAAAATTTTTTTTTGTAAGCAAAAAATGGACTTTAGAAAAATATTATTGTGCAAAATAAGTTGTCTTACAAAACAGTGGTCTGCGCCGGACAGTTTGTAGCCATAGTCTGTTAAAGCAAGCCTAACAGCTTGAACACGGAACTGCTAGTGTTGCCAGATTGGGGGTTTTAAGTGCATTTTAGCGGATTTGAACATGTTTTGGGCTGGAAAACGTCAGCAGTATCTGGCAACACTATAAGCTCTTCTTCATGACGACAACCGGAAGTGTACCAACACGATGGGGCGTGTAGCGCCACGTGTGGCTCGGGTGCACAATAGCCCGATTTCACTTGTGCATGTAGGATTGGATTTCTCTGGCACCCCTGCTGGGACCCTTTGCTCGATTACCAACAGCAGCTCGATTTGGACGTGCATGTAAACGTAGTCACTGAAAACAGCTGGGTTTTGGTGTGCATTCAGTTGTCTGGGAAGTGTACCAAGAACTGCATTGTAGGTGGCTGATAAATGATGTCTTAGACCCCCACCTCTGTTCAATGATGGCCATTCCAGGTTGGCAAAAATGTCTTCTTTAACTCCTTGCTCATACCAACGGTACTCTGGCTAAAATGAGTACGTTGCAATCCTGAAATGAGTGTCCTTTGTTGTTAAGATGAAGATAGACAGCAGAGTCCTGGCCTGAGGAACTGGCTCTCCTATGTTGAGCCATGTGCCTGTGAACAGGATGGCTCAATTACACCTTAGGATTGCTTTTCATCCATGAGAGGATAAATACCTGATACTCCCTATTAGTCAGACAGAACTGAAGAAGCCTTTCGGATGAGAAGTGAAATGTCTTCAAGAATCTTCAAGCAAGTCCAGTTGCTCTCTTTTACCACCCACAGTTAGCTTGCTCTAGAAATTATCCGAAGCTCCCGTAGCCATCAACGAATGCACTGTTTGATCTCAAACACATTAAGAAGGCAAGAAACCCATCCATTAATTAACTTTTGATGAGACACACCTGTTAACTGAAAAGCATTCCAGGTGCTTCATGAAGCTAGTTAAAGGAATCCTCATGAAGCTAGTTAAAGGAAAGCTCCAGCGGATTTACTCTTAAACTTATGTTACATAAAAGTATTTGTAGATTTCAACAGTAAAATATGAATTGTTGGAGACCAAATAGTGATCTAGAAAAATTATTTTTTATTAAAATACCAGATGGGCCTCCTGCGGAAGTGACATATGTGATGACATGGTTTTGGGGAGGGCGGCATGGTGGTGTAGTGGTTAGAACTGTTGCCTCATAGCAAGAAGGTCCTGGGTTTGAGCCCAGTAGCTGACGGGGGCCTTTCTGTGTGGAGTTTGCATGTTGTCTCCGTGGGTTTCCTCTGGGTGCTCCGGTTTCCCCCACAGTCCAAAGACATGCAGGTTAGGTTAATTGGTGGCTCTAAATTGACCATAGATGTGAATCGTTGTTTTTCTCTGTGTCAGCCCTGTGGTGATCTGGCGACTTGTCCAGGGTGTACCCCGCCTCTCGCCCATAGTCAGCTGGGATAGGCTCCAGCTTGCTTGCGACCCTGTACAGGATAAACGGCTACAAATAATGGATGGTTTAGTGGAAGCTTGGAGCAACTTGGCTGTTTATATCCACTGCTTACGTTGTGATTTTGCACAGAGTTTGAATGAATCATCTAATGAGATACTTTCATCTCCCAACAAAGAACACTGGATAATTTTGTCTTCGAAGACAACTGTCTCTGTCTGGATTTCAACACTGACTGGTTTATCTGTTTGCACAGCAATATCCATCTTTCCGGTCAATTTATGTTCCTAGCACATAAATAAAACTGAAACTACCATGAAAGAAAACTTTGGAAATTTCAAATGAATGAGTGGGCGGCACGGTGGTGTAGTGGTTAGCGCTGTTGCCTCACAGCAAGAAGGTCCTGGGTTCGAGCCCTGTGGCCGGCGAGGGCCTTTCTGTGTGGAGTTTGCATGTTCTCCCCGTGTCCGCGTGGGTTTCCTCCGGGTGCTCCGGTTTCCCCCACAGTCCAAAGACATGCAGGTTAGGTTAACTGGTGACTCTAAATTGACCGTAGGTGTGAGTGTGAATGGTTGTCTGTGTCTATGTGTCAGCCCTGTGATGACCTGGCGACTTGTCCAGGGTGTACCCCGCCTTTCGCCCGTAGTCAGCTGGGATAGGCTCCAGCTTGCCTGCGACCCTGTAGAAGGATAAAGCGGCTAGAGATAATGAGATGAGATGAGTTTTATGCAAAACGTTCTGAATAATTCTCTTATCTGGAGTATATTAGACCTACCTGAAGCTCAATCGAATGCTCCATCTCTGGATACATCTGTGATTGTTTTTTAATGTCGGTCTTTTCTTTGTTATCTGTATTTTCTTCCAGTATATGCTAAAGAGCCTACAATGCTTCAGAATGCCGATTACAATTCACAAGGTAAGACACTGATAATAGAAGATCCCTGATAATATACCAGGGATGGATCCAGACCAGACTGATGCGCATGCAGAAATATATATGCACCACTTGGCATCGGTCATGGGGTGCTTGTCTACTTTACCACTAGCCAGCTACATAGGCTCTAGCCATGCCCAACCAACAGCCCAGGCCGAGCCACGGTCATAACGGGCCATGGCTGCCCTCTTTGGAAAGGGCTCAGTGTGCTCTACACCCCTGTGAAAATCCATAGCGATCTGGCAAATGTAGTGAAAATATTTCTGCAAATGTGCATCTGTCAGATTCTTTGGCTGGATCCGTCCCTGTATACTACAAAGAACCATGGTAGAACAAAGTCGAAACTTACCTCCCGGCGTTGTCTCTGTTGCCACTCAACACTGCATCAGCAGACTTTTGCAGCTGAATGATGGGCAAATATTGTTGGCACGGCATCGTCTTTTCTTTTTTATTCTGGAAGCCCCCATTAATCTTGCTTTTAATTCCATCGATTCATCAAAACATGGTGATTCAAAATGTTCATAGCATAAATAGGGCACTGCAAGCAGATTGTTGTGAGGTCTTCTGATGGCATGAATCCATTTCTTGCAAATAGTCGGATGATTCTGGCCAGGTAAACAGTGAAAAGATATCTTCTCATCCTTCTTTTTAGCATCATTTTGGCACTTATATGCTGCACAATGAGGCATACTTTACTTATTTAAAAACCTATAAACACGGTAAAAATATTTGTAAAACTAACAAAACCATGATGTAAGCAGAGGATATAACCAGCTGAGTTGCTCCAAGCTTCCACTAAGACACGTCTTTGCGTACGTCATTTCCATGGGAGGCCCATCTGGTATTTTAATAAAAAATTATTTTTACAGAACACTATTTGGTCTCTGAAAATTACTGTTTGGCTGTTGAAATCAAAGAATACTTTTACTTAACATAAGTTTAAGAGTAAATATGCTGGAGGATCCCTTTAAGATAATGCTAGTAGTGTGCAAAGCGTCATCGAGGTAAATGCTGGCTACTTTGAAGAATCTAAAATATGAAACATTTTATTGTTTTAACATTTTCATTTTTGTTCACCACATAATTCCATATATGTCCCAGATGTTATTTCATAGTTTTGTTGTCTTCAATTATTGTTCTACAATGTAGAAAATATACAAAATAGAGAAAAACCTATGAATGAGTCCCTACTTTGTGTCCAAACTTTTGACTGGTACTGTAGTTCTGAGAAGGGCAGGCTTTCCTGAACTATATCTCAACTAATAGTTTTTAACATGTCAGTGATAAAAATGATATTCCAAAGATTTCCTTCACAGAGATTTGGACATCTGGTCTCTAATTATAATCTGACTTGATTTGTCCATTAATCAAATCGTGACATTTACTATGTGAGAAAAGCACACATAGTGCACAAGGTTTTAGACATACTAGTATTTAGGCTCCACTATGTTTGTTAAACATCTTCACTGGAAAATAACCAAGACTAGGCTGAAATAGGCAAAATAAAAACACTTCCAATGTTGTTTTTTGTGAAATATATGGTATTTGAGGTTTCTTAACATTGAGGTGGCAACGATTTTTGGCGAAAATCAGGCAAAAACCTGATTTTTCATCTCAGAATTCAGCCACAGCAACACTGACTGCCTCACATATGAAATATTTCATAAGGCAGCACTAAAAATGGCCCAGTCTTAATGAAAGCATTAATATGAACCTAATGAGGTTTACAAATCCAGTGTTCTATGAAAGGCGGAAATATCACCTCAAACCATTTCCATATTTATTCCATATTTATTTTTTAATCGCAGAGTAGAAGGTCTGTGCACAATCATAAGCATGATTCCTGCCAGGAAAAGCTTGTATTTCTGTGAATATTCAGTGATATTTTATTTGCTTTCCAGCTTCTCCAGAACTCCAAAACCCCCTAATGAGTTAAAAGGACAAATGTCCTGACATATGACAATGAATGCTTGAAAGGACCCAAGACCAATGGAAACCAATCTTCATTTGACACAACACCTGGGGTTAAAGCGATAGTCAGAGATTAAAGTTTACATGAGTCAGGAATATGTTGGGTTGATTCAGCCATGTCCAGATGTCAGAGATATGTGAACATGGCAAGTGAAAATTCACTAGGAGTACTAGATGTAGAAGCGCAAAAGGCATCTGACAGCACATGATGATCGTTATGGACTCAGAAGATCCGGTTGTCACGAAGAATGGGAAAAAGACTATTGATTAAAAACTCATATAAGGGTTCAGGAGAGGTGACAGGAGGCTACTAATCATCTTAGCAGGAAGTCCAGGCATACAGTGGTTCAGGAAATATGAGTTCGTGTAGAGCTTGACAAAACGATAAAGGAGTTTTTAGATTTATTTGGAGCACCCGAGACTTCCTGAGACTTCAGCTTCCCACCAATTCTTTATCAATAAAGCTGGCAGGATGAACAGCTTGGCATCTTGAATCACTGCAATGCTCACTGTCTGGGAAAATATAAAATAAATCCTTACTGGTGAGTTTTCAAGATCATTTACACTGAGAATTAATTTGCATCCATGGAAACTGCATTTGAATTCCGGGTGTGGTTCAGAAAAAATAATTTTTCATATGCATGAGGAAAAAACAAAAAACATCTTTATGTCTGGGGTTGAAACTGCATCATGTGTAAAAGCAATCCACTCCCAGTGCCAAGCATCAGATAATGTGATTGGTTGAACCTGTCATGCTACATCCTGTTTTGAGTTTCTTAATGGCTTGTGGTTTGGAGGAGAAGGAATCACAGGGCTTGATATATGGAGTGATGAAGGCATTAAAATGCAACTGACTATAAATCAGTGAAAAATTCTGAATTTTTTTTTAAATATTTAAGCAAGCACTTTTTATTGAAATACATCAATTGAACTACTTATGCACATCAAGCAAATGAAAAGAAACTAATAATGAATACAAACTGATATCAGTAATAAGGGAATTTTTAATACTTATTGAACATACAGGAAAAGTGATGTGTCAAATCCCACAATCAATCTGCAGTTAGAAAAGGAATGCATCTGGGTGAAAGTCAACAAATAAATGAATGAATGAATGAATGAATGAATGAATGACTTTTGTGTCATATTTTTGTCAGTTTGAATTCAAAATCGATACCTCAAGATTTATGTAGGTTTTTAGTTGTCATGAAGGTCTTATGTAGATGTCATGGTCATAGTGCTACCACTACCATGGTTCCCTGTAGGTATTGTCTTTTCAAGGTTATGAGTAGTGTTTGGTTCTGCTCCAAAACAGTGCTTTGTGCTAGGGCTACAAAGTTCAGTTTCGGGCTCATTTGTTCCAGAAAACCTTTTACCACATGTATTTTGCTATTGTGTAAGCTCTCACAAGGGGGTGCTGGAAATAGATTCGGGAGGCAGAGGTGTGGTGCAGAAAAAAAAAAAAAAACACTTTAAAAAAGTGAGGTTGCAGTGAGTATGTGTGTGGGTTGCTTTTGGTGCTGGAGCAGTGTCCTAGGAAGTGAAGTGCAGGCTGGGTGGCTGGTTTTTGCTTGCTGGAGCATCTCTGAGGTGTCTGAAGGAGCTACTGGCCATGGCATGTTGGATGCTCTCATCCCCACTGTCTAGAGGAACAGAATGTAGGCATAAGGATAATTTACATGGCAAGAGTGAGCTTACTTGTCTGTGATCTGTAGCATTGCCTTTTTTCCATCACATCCATACCACCGGTGGTGCTGACAGGCCACAGCAGAGCATTGTGAGGTGAATGGCACTGTCCATACAGCAACACCAGAACAGCAGAGCAAGGAATGCTTGCTTGTTTGAAAGCGCATGCCACCAGTACATCACCACAGTACCTACCCACCCCCCAGCTCCAAGCCTGCAACATTGGGAGATGGGGCAGGAACACAAACTTCCTGGAGAGGCTGCCTGCATTGCTGTGCTGGATCCCTGCATGATGTTTGACCTGAAATGAAAAGTCTTGTTGAGAAAGAAACCACCTAGTTACCCAGTTGTTGGAATCTTTGGACTGGGACATCCACTGGAGCAGCACATGGTCTGTTACCAGTGTGATGTGGTGTCCTACCAATTAGTAGCACAGTTCCTCCACTGCCCATTTGCCAAGGCTTCTTGCTCCACAGCAACATAATGCTGCTCAGCTGGAGTTAGCTTATGGCTGGCAAACACAATGGAATGGTCCTCTCTGTTGAAGACTTGAGAAAGAACACTGCCCAGGCCCATCTCCGAGGCATCCATGCAGACCAGGAAAGGGAAGCTGAAGTCCAGGTTTATTAGCACTGGGGAACTGGTTAGTGCTGCTATGAGGCACCAGAAGGCCTGTTCAGTCTCCTCATTCCACTGCACTCACACTGGCTCACCTTTCCTGGTGAGATCTGAAAGGGGTGAGGCTAAAGAGGAGAAATTAGGGACAAATCATCTGTAGTACCCCGCCAACCCCATGAAGGCACATACCTGGTGTTTGGTGGTGGGACAGAAAACTTCTGATGGCTTTCACCTTCAACTCCTGTGGTTTCAGAAGGTCTCAGCTGATGCAATAGCCAAGGAACTGTGCTTCCATGAGCCCCAGATGATGGGGGTTGGTGGTCAGCCCAGCTCTATAGAGTTCGGAGAGCAGCTTCCTGAGATGGTGTAGATGGTTCTGCCAGGTGCTGAAGTGAATGACCACATCATCTATGTAAGCCACCACATACTGGTGGTGGGGTTGCAAAACAACATCCATGAGCGTCTGGAAAGTCGTTGGGGCCTCATGGAGTACAAAAGGGAGAATCCTATACTGCTAATAGTCACTGGCAGTGCTAAAGGCAGTGTTTGGCCTGATGTTGGGTGTGAGGGACACTTGCCAGTAGCCCTTTGTCAGGTCCACTGTGGAGATGAACCAGGAGATGAGCCCCAACCTTTAGATGAGGTCATCCACTGGACAGAGGGACAGAGGCTGCTGTGAGAGCAGGATGGGGCTCAACCCAACATTTCAACAAGCTTATGTCATATAGTTGTGTTGGTGCATGCTTAGTCATGGCTGCTGCAGGCAGTAGTTGACTGGGCCTACTCTTTCCACCCCAGTGTAGGGCCTTGCCAACATGCCAGGACCTTGCAGTTAACACTGGGGTGGAGCAGGAGCACACGGTCACTGGGATTAAATTCCCTAGGCTAGGCAGGATGGTGGTAGTTATGGCATTTCTCAGCCTTGGTTGCTTGTAGGTACTCCTTCACAATTGGTGTGACCTTATCAATGCAGGTGTGCATGTCTTGAAAAACACTTACTGACCTATATGGTTGCGCCTCCCAGGTTTCTCTGGCAATGTCAAGCAGGCCCCTGGGCCTCCTGTCCAACAGGAGTTCAAAGTGAGTGAACTTGGTGGATGCCTGAGGAGAATCCCATATGGCAAAGAAGACATAGGGCAAGAGTAGGTCCCAGCCTCACCCTTCTTCATCTACTACCCAGTGAAGCATCTTCTTCAGAGTCATTCCACCAGACTGTCTGTTTGTAGGTGGTAGGCCAGTGTCCATACATGTTTAATCTGCAGCAGCTGGCACAGATCAGCCATCAGTTTAGAAATGAAGGGTGTACCCTGGTCAGTGAGGATGTCTTTTGTGATTCCCACCTGGCTGAATAGGAGGACCACTTCTTTTGTGATGTACCTTGAGGTAGCTTTATGGAGGTGGACAGCCTTGGGATACCTATTCACATAGTCCGCCAATACCAGTATGTATTCATGGCCCTGGGTGGACTTAGGTAGTGGCCCAAGCAGGCCCATGCCCACTCACACAAATGGAACATTGATGATGGGCAATGGGATGAGGGGGGCAGGTGCTGGTTTGTATGGGGATGTCCATTGACACTGGGGGCACTGCTGGACAAAGTTCATCACTTTGGCTACCATGCCAGGCCAGTGAAAAATGGTCCTGCAGCTTCTCTAGGGTGTTGCAAGCTCTCAGGTGGCCCCCAAGCAGATGCGTGTGAGCCAGGTACATGACAGTGTCGACCATAGCTTGGAAGATGACCAGGAGGTCAAAGGTTTCACTGTGTCACTGGCAGCAATAATATAGCAATCCTTTCTTTACCAGAAAATAGGCCACTGGAGCTCACCTTCTAGGTACTGCCTCAGTCCTTCAACCTCTAGCACCTGGCCCTAGCAGTGCTTGAGGCAGTCATCTGCCTTCTGCTTCTTACTGAAGTTCCATTCCCGCTGTCCTCTTCTTGAGCTAGGAAGGTGGGCCAGTTGGATGGCTGTGGCCATTGGCTGCATCATCAGCCCAATCTTAAGCATCCCTTCTCTATGCTATGAGGGTGGTTCACAGAAGCCCGGCCACTCTCTTCCCACCAGCAGAGGCACCAGCAGTTCAGGAACTGATCCATGGTGACTCTTTCCATGATCTGCATGTAAGTGTCCAAGACTTCCATCTGATCCCGGGGCTCTTGAGATTGGGTGTTGAGCTGCATCACCCCAAGTGATTAAGACCAAATACCATTTCATGACTCGCCACTATTCCACAATGTCAAGATTAAAAAAAACAAAAACACAAAAAACAGACAAAAAAAAGAGATATTTGAGAAGGTATTTTCAGTAAACATTTTCTTATTTCATGTTTAACATTATGTTGTTCTATCTTCATTTTGATTTTTTTTCAAGAAATGAACCCTTAAAAATAAGCAAAATTAAAATAAGCAAGCTTGAAATGAGTAAAAAAAATGGTAGAAAGAGGCTTAATATTCTTATATTTGTTTGAATGTTATCTAAAACAGAGAACTATTAGTAGAATTTGTCTTTAGTTGAGATATTTTACTTGCTGAGATATCCTTTTTTGCCATGAACAGCTTCCCCCATCTGAACTGTAGATATCTGCACCTCCCTTGACTTCATGGTTGCTTCTCTGACTGATGCCCTCTTTACTCAGTTACTGACTTTGAGTCATGTTTGGGTCTTTCCATTAGTCTTTCCATTTTTAATAACTGGTTTAATGATGTTTAATGGGATGTTCAAAGGTTGGAATGAATATATATATATATATATATATATATATATATATATATATATATATATATATATATATATATATTTTTTTTTTTTTTTAAATATATTTTTTTAAAACCCAACCCCGAATTGATACTTTTCCAGAACTTTGCACACAGGTTAACTCTGTTCAACAAATTATTATTGCACCAGAATTAATCTAGGGTTCACAAAAATTGAGGCAATCACAAATTTTATGGAAAAATTTGTGTAAATGATCTCATTTAAGTCAATTCCATTTCCAGGATTAGGTGAATACTCAAGGGGGTGAATACTTAGGCAAGTCACTGTGAATTAAATAAGCTAAAAGTGATTAAATTAATTATGCAGGTATTAAAACATAAAGCAAGATAACAGATTTTACTTGAGAAGGTCTTGTTTAACATAAGAAACAGCTTTATGTTGTATTTGACTTAATCTGAAAAAGAATGTGCATGTATGGATTTTTGAAATATAGGCCGTAAGGTATAAATAAATAAATGCCCAGAAAATGCATTTTGTTCCACCCCTGTGGGCCTGCTTTTGGAATGCATATATGGTTTTTCATATGTATTTCAATCATTGTACCAGGAGTTCTTCAAAAAATATCTAGTCAAATTTACAAGTTAGTCAAAATGTTAATTCTGTGCGATTTGATGCCCTGCTTCATTTTACATCATATGATAACCAATCCTCCAAGCCCTTCAAAATTTATTGAACTTGTACCTAACAGAGGAAAATGACAAAATAACCATCAAAATCCTTATACTAGAGTTACTGAATAGCTCGCTTTGGAAAATAATATTTTATTTTCTCCAAATTTAAACCGAATTTCTGCATATGCCAGTTTTCAACAATGATGTGCAACATCAATATCTGAACAGGTGTCTCTTTTTAAAGCCATGTTCAAAGTAAGGCATTGTGAATTGAGACTTATTGACCAATGACATTCATGCCTTTTTTGTATCCAACACTAAAATTGAGTGGTTTCCCAATATTCTTAATGGTTTAAGGAAAACAACAACAACAAACTAGTTTTGTAGTAACTGAAAACATTTGCATTTTTGGAAATAAACTCCCTTTAAAACCCATTGAAATTATTATATTGTTCACTCACTTAAAGTGACTGTACAAAATGAACTGCCTTTCCTGAACAAATCTTTTCTTACAAGAACAAGGTAACACTGAGCAAGCTTTCGATCCAGTTATGTCCTCTAGGCATACAGGTATGTGTGCAGTATCTGCTCTACATTGTTTCATCACCATCAGACAGGTCTTCTGGATAATCATCTTCATCAACACCACTGATCATTTCATCTTCATTCGCCTGGGAATTCTCACAGTTCATCCATTTGCATATGTCTGTACAAGGCAAACTAGCATTTAAGCAAAAGCTTTTACCTTGTGCACATTTTCCCACCCTGCAGTTGCAGCTCACAGATTGCACAAGAGTTTCTGGAGCCAACGGTTGGGTAGTCATAGGGAAGCCATGGCCTACACTGCAAAAAATTGAAAACTGAATTTGAGGAGAAAATTACTTAATACTAGTGAAATTATCTTGCTGCACTGGCAGATATTTTTACTTGATAAGACATCTTAGAATAAGTTGGTTGCAATCTAGAACTAAGTTTAATAATCTCAGAATTGGTGTCTTGTATTCTTGTAATAGGAAATGTTAGATTGTTTCAACTATTTTCAAGATATTTTCACTTGCTAAGATATCATTTTTTGCAGTGTACTGGTGAGACAAGCAGCTTTGGGGCCAAAAGGTTGCTGGTTCGCATCCCTGGACCAGCAGGAATGGCTGAAGTGCCCTTGAGCAAGGCACCTAACCTGCAATGGCTCCCCAGGCTGTTCTGGGTATGCTGTATGCCACTCTGGATAAGAGTGTCTGCTAAATGACTGCAATGTAATGTAGTCCATACAATGTCTGTCCCTTGTCCAGTTCCCAACCATATCCAGTGGGTGATAGCACAAGTCACTGGTGCTGTAAAGCCCTCTTGTGCACTGCAGCCTGGTAACTGCACTGCTTGCAATGTTGGGTCAGTGAATCTTTACAGGGGGCAAGCTTTGTTCCCTTGCTGAAAAAGAGCAAAAAAAATATTGTATCAGACATAATTTATTTTGTGGGCTTTATGACTACACAAGAGGCAAACAAACTCTTCCAGTGAATTCAGGATGTTGTCTTCAATGCAGAACTAATTTCCCAGATTTGTGAATACATTCTGGTATTGGGGGTTATCTTGAAGAACTTGCAGTGCTCTGTGCTGTCCCTTCCCATGCAAGGCACTTGTTGAATTATATCCTGTGAAGACATACAGTCCAGCAAGACATCTACAAAAGACTCCACCCAACTTGCTTTGCATCCATGTGAGGTCTCTGCTTCTACTTGTACTTTCTTTCCAGTCATGAAGAAGACATGGTCACTGAAGCTTTCGAGAATGTTAAGGTAACATACAGATGGTAACATCTGTATCTGGGCTCCAGATTATGATTCTGGAATGTGATGTACTAGCATGCTTTGCAAGTAGAAGAAATCTGGTATCTGCCTCTTCGTGATCACAGAAAAGATCTTTGCACCCAGCTGCCTCACAAATGTCTTGTTTCCAAGTTAAACAACGTAGTGTGGAACCCAAAATCAGGCTGCCTTTCCTGTATGTCTGCATACAACCTTTGGCTTACCAACCTTTCTACTATGTCTTTGTCTTTTCCATGAAGAGTGATCCACTTTTTTGAACAATCTACAATCTTTGCCCATTGCTTATCTGTAACAATTTGTGCTTTCTTGGCCATAACACAATTCAAGTGCACAAAACATTTTGGATTTATTGGAGAATCTCTGGTCTGCGGCGTCATTTTGTCAGCTGATTGACCTATGACGTACCAGTAGAATATGATTGGATAAATTGCATCACATAGTGCCTGCGCCCAGATATATTCGTCCATTCAACAGCTTACAACAGTAAACAGTGTTCACTTGTGTGTAATATTTAGACCTGATTTCAACTGAAAATTACACAAATTTGACATTCGGTTGTGTGGAGAACTTTTCAGAATTTCAATCTTCATCAAACAGCGCCTTCCAAACCAAAGAGTTCTCTTAGACCCAAGTGGATTGGAGCAAGTTTACAAGCTACAGTTCACACAATATGGCCTAGTAACTTTCAATTATACATTGCAAAACTTTTTGTGGCTGTCTATGTATTTATGTACATTTTTGTTAATACAGTAACAATATTTTATAAATGGAGGGGGGGGAACATCTGTTTTTGGAAATTCTGCCTGTATCAGTCAAGACTGCAAATTCCTTCACAGCCACACATGATGCAACTGCGAAGCCATAGATTTCTGAAAAGAATTCGTGCAGGAATATTATAGAAATCTTGGAGAAAATGACATTGATATATGAATAAAGATGAATAAAAATAGCAGAGAAAATGGATATATAGATAGTTTTCACTGATGTCACGGCATTCCGGGGAACGCCCCCCAGCCGCCATCTTGGGGGGCAAACAAAACGGACCATCGCCACTACCGGCTACGTTATCTCAGACGAATTTATGAAGTTATATAGTCAGTTTTCTAAAATAAAGATCAATGCCGGCAAAATCAAGCAAACAGAAGTATATAGATACATTAGACGACATCTCACGACAACGGTATGCAGCCAAACTGGCCTTGATTGGGGGAACTGACCCCTACGAAGTGGACAAAGATGCATTTTCAAGTGACTATGCAGGGCTGCCAAAGCCTGAAAATGACTTAATCAAACTTTAAAGGCTGTCTGATATATACAACTTTATATATTCACAGCGCGCCTTTTGGCGGATGCCGCCTGAATCGCACAGATCCGATTTTTTTTTTAGGGGGGGCGTTGGAGTGTCTGATTATAATTTCAAAGTAAATTCTGTATTAAAATTACTAAATAAGCAAATCCGTTACAGTCCATGAAACAGGAAGTATAAGGATGAGAAAAAAAACAGTTTAAATCGGAAAGCTGCGCACATATGCGCAGTCCTGCACAACGCTCGGGCTGCGCAAATGTGTGCAGCTTTCCAATTTAAACTGTTTTTTTCTCATCCTTATACTTCCTGTTTCATGGACTGTAACGGATTTGCTTATTTAGTAATTTTAATACAGAATTTACTTTGAAATTATAATCAGACACTCCAACGCCCCCCCTAAAAAAAAAATCGGACCTGCGCGATTCAGGTGGCATCCGCCAAAAGGCGCGCTGTTTGCATCCCAAACACAAATCAAATCATACAGAATAGACCTAAAATGTTTTTCAAAAATGACCCTTGCGTGAGTGAAGTGACAAGTTTCAAATAGAAACGTGACAAACGAGCGATATTAAGTGTACATTACAATGTAAACGTACACTCAGCGGTTCCAGTTAGGCATTCTCCAGAGATTGTTTACATGATGTTTTGGTTTCCAAAAACAAATTTAAACACAATTGATTGTTTATTTAAACAACTTTCCACTTATAAAATGATCGGAGCAGACTTTGCTGTGTTTGGAAGGCTGATAATCCTTGTGGTTGATTCTCGCAAGCCATAGATTTCTCCTTTGTATGCTGAGTTTGTTTGCTCGCCTTCGTGCTCCCGTACAGTGGGAATTCCATAAAAGCTCCGCTTGACTTCATCATTTGACCTATTACGACAGCCATGAATACAACAGGTGTGCACCATTGCTAGCTTTAAATAGCCTGCTTGGGTTCTTTTGAAGACTTTGTACTCGCGCGTTACAATGTGTGCTCAGTCACCCATACGGTAAGCTGGACCCCCAAGATGGCCGCCACTAGGGAATCCCCGACTCTGTGACGTCATGTGAAAACTATCTAGAGGCTGGAGCAGTTCTGTTTAGAAAAGACATATAAAAGAATGAATATCCAGTTGAATACATCATTGCTATGCCTCCACCATGGCTATTCAT
The DNA here is from genome assembly GCF_027579695.1 of Neoarius graeffei. Taxonomy (NCBI): domain Eukaryota; kingdom Metazoa; phylum Chordata; class Actinopteri; order Siluriformes; family Ariidae; genus Neoarius; species Neoarius graeffei. The sequence continues at coordinate 28,805,657 of NC_083579.1, forward strand.
ATGAGATGCTTTGTACATAAAGGAAACCTGGAGCAGGTTTAAGTATGTACTCCACAGGTCTTATCTGTACTGAGAGCTGAGAAAGAATCTGAGTTCTATATACTTGAATTGTATATGTCACATTAAATAACAATTCCTTCTGTGGTGCATTTCATATGTACACTGACCAGCTCAAAAAAAAAGTTGAAGTTTAGATTTAAATAAGCAAATACTTAAAAGCCTTTCATTGGATAATTACTGCAGTAATTAATAAATTTCAATTGGCAAGAATTCTTTTAACCCTAACTGATGCAGTGAGTAGCTTCTCATTTCTTCTCATTGTGTCCCATGATCATGAAAAAGAGGTTACTGTGTTTCAGAAGGGTCAAATTATTGTATTGCATCAAGAAAAGAAAACAACTAAGGAGATTGCTGAAATGACTGGAATTGGGTTAAGAACTGTCCAACGTATTATTAAAACCTGAAAGGATAATGGTGAACCATCAACTTCACAGAAGAAATGTGGTTGGAACAAAATCTTGACTGACTGTGATCGGCAATCACTTAAGCGCTTGGTGAAATCAAATTGTAAAAAAAAAAAAATCAGCATGGCTATGTTTAGTAGTGAAAGAGAATTTACACACACACACACACACACACACACACACACACACACACACACACACACACACACACACACACACAGTGATGAGAACTCACAGGATTGGCACTAAACAGCTGTGTCCATTAGACAACCACTTGTTAATGAGGCTAATCAGAATAAAATACTTCAGTTTGTTAGGGAGCATAAAGATTGGACTCTGGAGCAAAGAAAAAAGGTCATGTGGTCTGATGAGTCCAGATTTACCCTGAGTGATGGGAGTGTCAAGATAAGAAGGAAAGCACATGAAGCAATGAACCCATCATGCATAGTGGCCACTGTACAAGCCTCTGAAAGCAGTGTTATGATCTGGGGTTGCTCAGTTGGTCAGGTTGAGGCTCAGCAATGTTATGGGGCAATACAATGAAGTCCGCTGATGAACTTAATGCACTGAATGACCAGGTTATCACATTAATGGATTTTTCTCTTCCATGATGATACAGCCATGTTCCGAGACGACAATACCATGATTCCTCAAGCTCGATTTCTGAAAGAGGGGTTCAGGGAGCACAAGGAATCATTTTTATATGTAAATTAGCAGAGTCATGTCTTTGGGATGTGCTGGAGAAGACTTTACAGAGTGGTTCGACTCCAAATTAATGCAACTCTGGATGGAAATTTTGGAGAGTTGTGACATTGCATAAGTTTGTCAGTTGAGGTATTTCACCTGACGTCACAGGGTCACGTGACGCCCCGGTGTCCGCCATTTTGAACGTCAAGCTACATACTAACGCTGCAGACAGAGAGGGAGAACCAGCTTGAAAAAAAAAACGTGTTGCAGACACCTATAATAGATTAATTTGTCAGTAAGCACTTTATAAATAACCATGGTGTTTGCTTGTTGTGCTGTGGGCTGCCACAACAGACAGGGACAGCGTGCAGGACGCTCCTTTTACCGGTTTCTAGTGATGGGAATTTCGGCTCTTTTTCGGGAGCCAGCTCTTTTGGCTCTTCTTACTATAAGGAGCCGGCTCTTTCGGCTCCCAAACGGCTCCTGAGATTTTATTTTTGATTTAATTGCTGCAATTAACTAGTTAATTAATTACATTATTATTTATATTTTATCAATAGGATGTTTTCCATTTTATTTTTTAGTTTTTGTAGCCATTGTAAAGCTTTGTAAAGTATAGCAGTGTAACAATGTTCTAGCTATAGAAATAAAACTTACTTACCAATTAATAAATTATTTTCTCACAAACATAATGAAAAACTGTGTTATATTACCAATATAAAATACACAGCTGATTTTCCCCTCCTCAGGTGCCTCACAGACTCCTCTCCCCTGCGCTCCACAGCTTTAAGCATTACACCAATTTTCGTATTTTCGCAGCTGTGAATGACATCAACCCCCCCCAACCAAAAAAAGTAGGTGTACACCATGCTACTTTTTTTCCTTTGAATGGTAATAGACAACACAAAGACGCAATCGGACAGCAACTTTTTTTGTGAAAGTCTCTCTCTCTGAGGCACCTAAGGACAAAAAACTAATTCGGCTCCCCAACTCGGCTCCCACCGAAGAGCCGGCTCCCGTCGTTCACTTCAAAGAGCCAGCTCTTTGAACCGGATTGTTCGCGACCGACACATCACTACCAGTTTCCTACTGACCCAGACAAGAGGGCCAAATGGATTGCAGTTGTGAAGAGACAGGATTGGGAGCCAACAGAGTACTCCAGACTTTGCAGTGATCATTTCATTTCAGGTTAGTTTATCAGTTAACGCAATTTTGATAAAATATATAGCAAAAAATAAATGGGTCAGTGTTTGTTAACCCATCTGAGCAGTGAAACAAGGCGGTGTTAATTTGTCTAGGGTTGCATGTAGCAGACATCAGACATAAAACGCAATAACAGAGGCTAGAAAGAAACGGGACACAGAAATAAATAAACGGCTCCATACCAAGGCTGGGTACAGTGTTTGTGATAAAAGACAGATCCAATTTAACACGAATCACAGCTTACTTTCTTGTTAAAATGTGCAAAGGTCTCCACCATCTCATACCGCCTTGCACTGAAGGACTTAAGCGTGCCGTCCAAAATGGCTGCGTCATGTGACTTGGTCACGTGGGTGAAATACCTCAATACAATGCCATGGAGAATGTCTGCCATAATCTAAGGTAAAGGCAGTCCAACAAAATATTAGAGTCCACGACTTATAGACCCCTTTCACATGACGTCACCGCGCCGCGACATTTTGTTAGGCGCCATATTGGAAGACCAAGTACATGCACTCACAATATAAAACAAAGTACGAGCGAGAGTAAAGTGACACGATGGATGATAATTCGGGTTATGTGAGTACATTACCAGTTGCAGAAAGGGCACGGTATGTGGAGAAACTCGCTGTGATTGATGGGTTTGACCCATATGATAAGACTCAGAAAAAATTATGTGAATCCAAGCACACAGTTTAACGCAAAAGTTCGTTTATATCCCGACCTTGTCAGCTGTCAGATTTATGTTAATGGACCCGGTAAGCTGGTAAATAATTTTTTTTTTTTCTTTACCAAATTCTAACAGAAAACGAGAGCGCCTGAAAGGGAAAACCGAGCCGAGCCGCCTCACGGCTGTAATGCAAATTGCTTTCCTCCTCGGTATACAAGTGCGCTTCCATGGCAGGGAAAAAGAAACTACATTCTGCCGCCTATGTAGTCCCCTATTTAAACAAATAGGAGTCATTCAGGATTCAGCCATGTTTTTGCTTCCTGTTTTTACTCGACCAAAGTTATACAGTATTATGAGCTTTAAATTGCATAAATATAACCATTTGGTGAAACTTTGAAGAAGAGATTGTACTGGTTTAAAGTTTTTACCGAACGTTTTCATGTCGACTCCAATTAATACACTAGTAGAATCGATGACTAGTTTAGTAGGCCAAAACTTTTTTCAATTTTTGACTGTACCAGCCTGAAAAAACTTGCGACAGTCAAATGGAAAAAAAGCAAGCTGGTCATGTTGTACTGGACTAATCTATGACTGATGAGTATAGTAAGTGATACTAGTACTGATACAATAAAACAGACGACTGTAATCTGGTAGGCAGCACGATTGATATTATTTCTCCGTGTCAGATACATAAGGAGGACCGGACACCAATTCTGCCATCTGTTTGCTACCCAGACATTGTAAACTATTTGTTGTTTACACCCAGTGCATACACTGCTGATGACTTGAAAGCCTACAAAGGGCTACAGGCTTACAATTATGTTGTTAGCGGCTTGGTTTGTGATATTACAGCTGTTATTAAGAATAACCTACACATAGTTATGGCCAAGGTAATCTTGTTGATATTTATCTTTTAATAATATATCTTTTCAGTTGAAAAATTAATACTTTTTGTTACTATTAAGGTATCCATAATTTAGGTTAATTTATCCAAATTATACATATGTATTTATGATATATGCCTACACAACAACTATGTTTTATTTATATAATAGGAGGGAGAGCAAGCCCCAAACCATCCTAAATTATTATTATTATTATTATTATTATTAAGGGCGACACGGTGGTGTAGTGGTTAGCGCTGTCGCCTCACAGGACCTTCTGGTCCTGGGTTCGAGCCCCGGGGCCGGCGAGGGCCTTTCTGTGTGGAGTTTGCATGTTCTCCCCGTGTCCGCGTGGGTTTCCTCCGGGTGCTCCGGTTTCCCCCACAGTCCAAAGACATGCAGGTTAGGTTAACTGGTGACTCTAAATTGACCGTAGGTGTGAGTGTGAATGGTTGTCTGTGTCTATGTGTCAGCCCTGTGATGACCTGGCGACTTGTCCAGGGTGTACCCCGCCTTTCGCCCGTAGTCAGCTGGGATAGGCTCCAGCTTGCCTGCGACCCTGTAGAAGGATAAAGCGGCTAGAGATAATGAGATGAGATGAGATTATTATTAAATTGTAGAAGTCTGGGAGGCTTGCTCCTCATACAGTTATCAACCTGAGGCCAATTTACCATCAGGGATGTGATTTGGGGCTGGTGAAATTATCTGAAAATTTTAGCCGGGGGTCTGGGGGCCACAGGCCCCCAGCTGGTCCAGGGCAGCGGCCTGGTGGGGTGACAAGGGGGGAAGCCCCCCGAAGCTCCTGGGTTCTGGGGTTTTCTGACTTAAAAATTGTACTAAAATGGCAAGCAAACACACAAGAAAAAACTTGTCATGATTAACAAATTCAAGCCAATTTAATGGTCAACATGCAACTCTGACACACACACTCTCGCTCACTCTCACACACACACACACTCTCGCTCACTCTCACACGCACACACTCTCACTCTCGCTCACACACACACACTCACACTCTCTCTCACACACACACACACTCACACTCTCTCTCACACACACACTCTCTCTCACACACACACTCTCTCTCACACACACACTCTCTCTCACACTCACACTCTCTCTCACACACACACTCTCTCTCACACACACACTCTCTCTCACACACACACTCTCTCTCACACACACTCTCCCACACACACACCCCTCACACACACACCTCTCCCACACACACTCCCACTCACACCACACTCCTCCACACACACACCTCTCCACACACACACCCCCCACACCACACTCTCTCACACACAACACCTCCCACACACACACTCCCTCACACACACACCTCTCCACACACACACTCCTCCACACACACACCCTCCACACAACACCCACCACACACACACCCCCACACACACACCCTCTCACACCACACCCTCCACACACACACTCCCCACACACACACCCCCACACACACACACCCCCCACACCACACTCCCTCACACACACACCCCCACACACACCCACACTCCCCACACACACCCCACACACACACTCCCCACACACACACCCCTCTCACACACACCCTCCACACACCACTCCCCCCACACACACCTCTCTCTCACACACACTCCTCCCACACACACCCCCTCACACACACACACTCCTCACACACCACACTCTCACTCACACACCACACTCCTCCCACACACACACCTCCCACACACACCACTCTCTCACACACTCACTCTCACACCACACCCTCCACACACACACTCCCCCACACACACACCCCTCACCCACACAACCCCCACACACACACACTCACCCACACACACACACCCTCCCACACACACACCACCCCCACACACACACCCCTCACACCCACACACAACACCTCCCCACACACACACACCTCCCACAACACACACACACCCTCACACACACACACACACCCCACACACACACACCCACCTCACACACACACTCTCCCACACACACTCCCTCACACACACACACCTCACGCACACAACACACACTACTCCCACACACACACTCTCTCTCACACACACACTCTCTCTCTCACACACACTCTCTCTCTCACACACACACTCTCTCTCACACACACACTCTCTCTCACACACACACTCTCTCTCACACACACACTCTCTCTCACACACACACTCTCTCTCACACACACACTCTCACACACACACTCTCTCTCACACACACTCTCTCTCTCACACACACTCTCTCTCACACACACACTCTCTCTCACACACACACTCTCTCTCACACTCACACTCTCTCTCACACACTCACACTCTCTCTCACACACACACTCTCTCTCACACACACACTCTCTCTCACACACACACTCTCTCTCACACACACACTCTCTCTCACACACACACTCTCTCTCACACTCACACTCTCTCTCACACTCACACTCTCTCTCACACACACACTCTCACACACACACTCTCTCTCACACACACACACTCTCTCTCACACACACACTCTCTCTCACACACACACTCTCTCTCACACACACACTCTCTCTCACACACACACACACTCTCTCTCACACACACACACACTCTCTCTCTCTCACACACACACTCTCTCTCACACACACACACACTCTCTCTCACACACTCTCTCTCACACACACACTCTCTCTCACACTCACACTCTCTCTCACACACACACTCTCTCTCACACACACACTCTCTCTCACACACACACTCTCTCTCACACACACACTCTCTCTCACACACACACTCTCTCTCACACACACACTCTCTCTCACACACACACACTCTCTCTCACACACACACTCTCTCTCACACACACACTCTCTCTCACACACACACTCTCTCTCACACACACACTCTCTCTCACACACACACACTCTCTCTCACACACACACTCTCTCTCACACACACACTCTCTCTCACACACACACTCTCTCTCACACACACACTCGCACTCTCTCTCACACACACACTCGCACTCTCTCTCACACACACACTCGCACTCTCTCTCACACACACACTCGCACTCTCTCTCACACACACACTCGCACTCTCTCTCACACACACTCGCACTCTCTCTCACACACACACTCGCACTCTCTCTCACACACACACTCGCACTCTCTCTCACACACACACTCGCACTCTCTCTCACACACACACTCGCACTCTCTCTCACACACACACTCGCACTCTCTCTCACACACACACTCGCACTCTCTCACACACACACTCGCACTCTCACACACACACTCGCACTCTCTCTCACACACACACTCACACTCTCTCTCACACACACACTCACACTCTCTCTCACACACACACTCACACTCTCTCTCACACACACACTCACACTCTCTCTCACACACACACACTCTCTCTCACACACACACACTCTCTCTCTCTCTCTCTCTCTCTCACACACACACACACACACACACTCTCTCTCACCCCCCCCCTCCCAAAGAACCAGCGCGAGCAGGGCCCGCTAGCCCCGCGCCTTGTGACGTAATTCGCCCCGAGGCGAGCCGCGGTTTTTCTCCAACCATTCCCAGCGGAACTTTTTTTTCACTATTCTGTCGATTTCTTTAACTCGATTTGCATCTTTACGCTCGATCACGGAGGCTGCCATCTTTCAACTCTTTGTTTGAAGCGAGCTTACGTACAGCTATCTAACAAGCGCGTTCATTGGTTGTTACAGAGCGATGAGCCAATCACGTACCTCGTTTCATCTCAATGACGTAATTACGTCACGCAATTACGTCATTGAGATGAAACGAGGTACGTGATTGGCTCATCACTCTGTAACAACCAATGAACGCGCTTGTTAGATAGCTGTACGTAAGCTCGCTTCAAACAAAGAGTTGAAAGATGGCAGCCTCCTTGATCGAGGCGTAAAGATGCAAATCCGAGGCTGCCATCTTTAAAACAAAGTCGGAACGAATTGGATACGAATGTGGATGAGGGAAAAATCGGAAAAAAAATTTCTTCAAGTTTTGAGGTGAAAAAAGCGGAATTCCGCAAATTCGCGTAAAAATCACATCCCTGTAGCATGTTTTAAATCTGAATTTATTGCGTTTGCTTACCTCAAAGTGTCCGCAGATCATGCACAGACTTATCCATTATATCCACAGTTTTTTGCCAAGTCTCACACAGGTTTCTTTCAAGTCTACTGTTGGGCCAATAAATCATAAATAAAACAGCTCAGATTTGTTTGTTTAAGTCGTTTGCCACTCCACTTTATTCTCGTGGGTTCACATACCGCTGCTGTTATCACGAGTTTGTTGGTCTTCCAAAATGGCGCAGGGTCTGTTTACTTCCGGTTTCGGGTGACGTCAGTGAAAGGGGTCTATAGGCAGTGTACATTTCTCTTTGTACTTGTTAAGGGCAAGATTTGACTTTACATCCCATTCTATTTATTTTTTTTTAATCTGAATGCTTAATAGGAATGAAGCTATTTCAGTAAAACATAACTTTATATTTACATGGAGTTAAATGAAATGGAATCAAAATTGAAGATATGATCAGTAACTATTTTTATTACATTCTATTGGAGTAGAAAAATTCCTATTTAGCCAGTGAACATTTGCCAGAAAGCTAACCTTAGCATAGTCCAGCTAGCTACAAGTTACACCAGATGATGAGTGTGTCATGCTCTGCCCCGGACATCCACTCCAGAGATTTATTATCTCCCAGCTCAGTGCTAATCCGGATCTGGGACGGGACTTCCATCTGGCCTGTATTCACTTCCTGGTTTTCTATGTTGTGTATTTAAACGCCATTCTCAGGAGGGGACTTTGCCAGAACTACTTGTTGGTTTTTCACATCGTCTCTGCACCCTTATTGCTTCTTGAATTTTTGCTCTCTGTTTTGCCTGTTCATTGTCACAGTTTTTTGCACTCACATCTTACCTTTTTTCATGTTTTTTTGTGCTACATTTTTTGTCTCCAGTTTTTTGTCAGGACTCTTTTTCATGCTAGCATTTTTGTCCTTGCCTGCCTCATTTTTTGTCTGGATTATTTTGCTATTTTTGTTCATTTACTCTTTGACTAAAATTAAATCATTGTTTATTTATTGGATTTTCTGGTCTGTGTTCTGCTTTTGGATCCAAACTCACCACATCTCGCCACCTAACAGTACGTTCTGGCCAACATGGATCCAGCAGAACTGAACCATCTGAGAATGGCTATGCAGCAGCAAGGAGCCCTCCTCGGGACCCACCAACAGGAACTCAAGCAGATCACCGAGAACCTGGCCACCCTGTCCGATTCACTCAACCTCCTAGCCACCCAACTTCAGCACTCCCAAGCCGTGCCTACCCCTGCCCAGCTGTCTCTTTCCTTACCTCCTGCCACCACCGCTCTCCACAAACCCAGACTCCCTTTGCCTCAGCCCTACAGTGGAGAACCAGGTACCTGCAGATCTTTTTTTGTCAGTGTTCACTGATCTTGGAGCTTCAACCTCTGGCTTTCCCCACAGAATGCTCCTGGGTAGCCTATACCATCATGTTCCTCACCAGCAAGGCCAGGGAATGGGGAACAGCAGTCTGGGACACCGACACGCCCTGTTGTTCCAGCTTCAAGGAATTCTCTGAGGAAATTGAGGTGGACATTTGACTGCTCTCTGTCCGGCTGGGAGGCGGCAAGAGAGCTCATGGAGCTGCGGCAGGGGTCCTGATCTACCTCAGATTATGCCATTGAGTTCCGAACGTTGGCAGTGTCATGCAGTTGGAACGAGAGTGCCCTGGTCAACACGTTCTTACATGGTCTGTCCGATGCTGTTAAGGACAAACTTGTCTCTCAGGAACTGCTGTCAGACCTCTCCAGCCTGATGGACCTTGCCAATCATATTGATGCTCAGGTTCAACAACGGAGGTGAGAGAGGAACTGCCTCAACTTCAACCCTTCTCCACCTCCTGCCTCGTCCATCGAACCCATGCAGGTAGATCGGGTATGGGTGTCAGCGGAGGAATGACTGCGCCGATGGAGCACAGGGGGTTGCTTCAACTGTGGTCAGCAGGGACATATCTGCTGAGCCTGCTCGCTAAAAGGACGAGCCCACCAGTGAATCGAGGGGCCCTGGTGGGCAATGCTCAGAACCAGTCCTATGCTGACCGATCATTGCTCCCCGTTATCATCACTCTCCACAACTGGCATCATCTTCAGGTGCTCGTCGACTTGGGGGCGGACAAGAACCTTATCTGCTCTGCCACCGCCAAGGATCTCGGAATCCCATTACTCACCCTCGAGGTCCCTCTCACCATCCTGACACTCAATGGCACTGGCTTGACCACCATCACTCACCTCACCACCCTGATTACCCTAAGGATTTCAGGCAATCACTCCGAAATGATACAACTTCTTCATGTCATGAACAACCCTCACGTTCCCATTGTTCTTGGACTACCCTGGTTGATGCAGCACAACCCCCACTTAAACTGGACTGACCACACCATCTTAGGCTGGAATCCTTCCTTTTTTTTTTTTAAAAGAGATTTTTTTGGGGCTTTTTCACCTTTATTGGATAGGACAGTGTAGAGACAGGAAATGAGTGGGAGAGAGAGACGGGGAGGGATCGGGAAATGACCTCGGGTCGGAATCGAACCCGGGTCCCCGGATTTATGGTATGGCGCCTTATCCACCTGAGCCACGACGCCCCCAGGCTGGAATCCTTCCTGCCTGGCCTCCTGGCTGAATTCCACTCTGCCTCCTGCCAAACCACCACAGTTTCCTGACCCCTCTCATGTGCCTCTGGAATATCTGGACCTCAAGCCTGTCTTTAGTAAGACCGAGCAGTGTCCCTTCCCCCTCATAGGCCCTATGACTGCGGTATCGACCTCCTGCCTGGAATGGCACCACCCAAGCGATGTCTCTACTCTCTTCCCCTGCTGAGAGACAAGCCATGGAGAAATATATCACTGAGTCTCTGGCAGCTGGGATCATCCACCCTTCCTTCTCCCCAGCAGGGGTGGGATTCTTCTTCATGGAGAAGGACAAGTCGCTCCGCCCCTGCATTGACTATCGAGGTCTCAACACCATCATGGTCAAGAACCGCTAACCAATACTGCTCATGACCACAGCCTTCGAACTACTCCAGGGAGCTAAGGTGTTCACTAAACTGGACTTACGCAATGCCTATCACCTAGTTAGGATCAGGGAAGGAGAGGAGTGGAAGACAGCCTTCAACACCACCACAGGCCACTATGAGTACCTCGTAGTCCCTTTCGGCCTAACTAACGCGCCCGTGGTATTCCAGGTGTTAGTTAACGACATCTTGAGAGACTTTCTTAATACCTTTGTCTTTGTTTACCTGGATGACATCTTGATTTTCTCTCACTCCCTGGAGGAACATCGGGGTCACGTCCAGCAGGTTCTTCAACACCTGTTAGAGAATAAGCTGTTCGTTAAGGCGGAGAAGAGCAAGTTTCACCAAGGCTCTGTCTCATTCCTGGGGTTCATCATCTCTCCAGCAAAGATCCAGATGGACCCTCTCAAGCTGGAGGCAGTCGCTGACTGGTCCACCCCATCTTCGAGATGAGAGCTCCAGCATTTCCTGGGGTTCGCCAACTTCTACAGGGGCTTAATCCGCGACTTCAGCATGGTGGCCGGACCTCTCTCAGCCCTGACCTTGACCAAAGCCAAGTTCAAGTCAGGGGAGGAAGCAGATAAAGCCTTTTCCAGTCTCAAGCGCAGATTTACCACAGCACCCATTCTCATCATACCCGATTCAACCAAGCAGTTTATCGTTGAGGTCGACGCCTCCGAGTCAGGGGTCGGAGCCATCCTATCCCAGAGGGCCAATGACAACAAGGTCCACCCATGCTACTTCTCCCACCGGTTATCCCCAGCCGAACGGAACTACGACATTGGCAACTGAGAACTACTGGCTATGAAACTAGCCTTGGACAAGTGGAGGCATTGGATTGAGGGGTCTGATCTCCCCTTCCTAGTCTGGACCGACCATAAAAACCTGGAGTACTTCAAGTCTGCCAAATGTCTCAATTCCCATCAAGCCCATTGGTCTCTCTTCTTCTCCCGATTCAACTTCATGCTCTCCTACCACCCAGGCTCCAAGAACGGCAAGCCCGATTCCCTGTCCAGGATGTTCTCTTCCCACCAAGAGGAGTCCAAGCCACCCGAGACCATCGCTGCCTGGTGGGAGCCACCATTCTAGAGGTTGAGATGCTCATGCAGAAGGCCCTGGAGCAGGACCCCGGTGAAGGTAACTCCAACAACATTCCTCATAACCATCTGTTTGTTCCCGATCCTGTGTGAACCCAGGTGCTGCAGTGGGGTCATGGCTCCAAGCTGGCCTGTCATCCGGGAGCCACCTGAACCCTGGCTCTCATCCAGCAGTGCTTTTGGTGGTCATCTATCAAGGAGGACGTCCAGGAGTTCATGGAAGCCTGCGACACATGCTCCCGGAACAAGACAGCCAATCCACCCCCTGCCAGCTTACTAAGACCCCTTCCAACTCTGCATTGACCTTGGTCTCACATCGCCCTGGACTTCATCACAGGACTCCCCAACTCAGGTGGCAACACAAACATCCTCACTGTTATTGACTGTTTTTCTAAGACCGTCCATTTCATTCCTCTGCCCAAGCTCCCCTCAGCCAAAGAGACTGCAGAACTACTCGTCCACCATGTTTTCCACCTACGTGGTCTGCCTACCAACATTGTTTCTGACCGGGGTCCTCAGTTCACTGCACAGTTCTGGAGAGCCTTCTGCAAACTCATCAGGGCCACCTGTAGTCTCTCTTCAGGCTTCCACCCATAGACCAATGGCCAGGCAGAATGGGCGAACCAAGCTTTGGAGGTTGCACTCAGGTGCATGGCATCCAGGGATGCCAGTTCTTGGAGCAAGTACCTACCCTGGATTGAATATGCCCATAACACTATCCCTTTCTCTGCCACAGGTCTCTCTCCATTCCAGTGCTCACTAGGTTACCAACCACCACTGTTCCCCAGCCAAGAGGAGGAGGTTGCTGTACCCTCAGCCCTGCTTTTTATATGCCACTGCAGGAGGACGTGGGCATTGGCCCGATGAAGACTCATTCGCTCTGCACTCACATCCAAGAGGCAGGCCGACAAACGTCGCTCCAAGGCACCCACCTACCAAGCAGGTTAACGAGTTATGCTCTCCATGCACCACCTGCCATTTAGGACCATCTCTCGCAAGCTATCACCCAGGTTCCTTGGACCCTTCCTCATCAAGAAGGTAATCAACCCATGTTCGGTTAGACTGGCATTACCACTCACCATGTGATGTGTTCACCCTACCTTTCATGTATCTCAGCTTAAACCTCTGGTCTGTAGTCCTTTGATCCCACCCTTCAAACCCCTTCCTCCTCCTCCCAGGCTCACTGATTGCAGTGAGGCCTACACTATCAAGAAACTGCTGAAGTTGCAGCGGTGAGGTAAGAACTCCAATACCTGGTGGACTGATTGGGTTATGGTCCCGAGGAGAGAAGTTGGGTCCCTGCCAGGTTCAAACTGGACCCTGGCACTCTTCCTAAAGCACCTGGAGGCGCTCATTGTGTGTGTGTGTGTGTGTGTGGGGGGGGGGGGTATTGTCATGCTCCGCCCCAGACATCCACTTCAGAGATTTATCATCTCCCAGTTCAGCGTTAATCCGGATCCGGGACGGGACTTCCACCTGGCCTGTATTCACTTCCTGGTTTCCTATGCTGTGTATTTAAATGCTGTTCTCAGAAGGGGACTTTGCCAGAATGCCTCGTTGGTTTTTCACATCGTCTCTGCTCCCTTGTTGCTTCTTGGATTTTTGCTCTCTGTTTTGCCTGTTCATTGCCACAGTTTTTTGCACTCACGTCTTACCTTTTCTTTTTTTTGTGCTACGTTTTTTGTCTCCAGTTTTTTGTCAGGACTATTTTTCATGCTAGCATTTTTGTCCTTGCCTCCCTTGTTTTTTGTCTGGATTATTTTGCTATTTTTGTTCGTTTACTCTTTGACTAAAATTAAATCATTTTTTATTTATTGGATTTTCTGGTCTGTGTTCTGCTTTTGGATCCAAACTCACTACATCTCGCCACCCCTAACAGAGTGTTTAACATAACCTGTAAAAACTAGCTAGATACTCCAGTGTTTCTCAACAAAATTTGATGCACATAACCTGATTGCCAAAAGACCTGAGCATCTGAGACTACTTGGTTAGAAGGTGACCAAAGATTGACATAAGTGAAAATGTTTTTCACTTATCATTATGCGTTAGCACTAAAAGACATTTGAAGCAAACTTCCAAATAGTGTAAATCAGGCATGTTAGCTAACTAGCAAACTAAGCCTGTTAAATTCTTAGCTAGCATGGTAACTTCCCTGATATGATAGTTACTGTAGTTACTTACAGTGCTTTCCATGATTATTGGCACTCCTTGACCTTGTGTCACCTGTTATTTGTACCCTAGTTAATCAGGAAGTCATGGATTATAGCTTGAAAGTTCCTACATGCTTCAATCAACTAAAAATGTAAAATTTAAATGGAAAACCTGCTTTAGGTGCATTGTGTTCACTATAATTTCCAGGGGTGCCAATAATAGTGGCACATGTGCTTTGGTTGAAAATAATTATTCCTTGATGAGGGATTTGTTTTTCTCTGAATAAATTTATTTCAATTCAAGGTTGGATTTTTTTTCTCATTTTTTTCAGTGTGAGATGAAGCGACATCACCAAAAGGTAGATTTTTTTTTCTAACCCTTTTAGTAATCTTTATAAGAGGTACCAATAATCATGGAGGGCACTGTATGTGATGTGTCGCATTACCAAAGTGAAGCGGCATGCAACATTCAATGAAGTTGTGTGTTAGCTTTTGTTCATACATGTCATGATGAAAGTACTCCAAGGTATGAGAAGCCCATTACTCTGAGAGTGAGTGCATTAGGCATGATATGATGGTGGTGAAATGGTGCTAAATGACATCTAGTGTAGAATCTGCCAGGATGATTGACAGACACAGTGGAGGACATTGCATATTATTGGCAGACAGCTAAGAAGGTGATGTTAAACCAATTCACACCAGTCTAATAATTTAACTCTTTTGTGGGTAACTGAATCAACAGCTTTTTCTGTCAGAAAGAGGAATCATTTATACAGAGGAATTCTGCTTGCATTTCTAGACCAACTATATTATTATTCCATTATATGTGATTATACCATTATTTCTGTCTTGCATCATCTTGTACAACCCCAAATCAGAAAAAAAGTTGTTTTTTTTTTTAATTTTCTTTTTTCTTTTATTTTCCCCCAAAATAAACACATTTCGGGCGGCACGGTGGTGTAGTGGTTAGCGCTGTCGCCTCACAGCAAGAAGGTCCTGGGTTCAAGCCCCGGGGCCGGCGAGGGCCTTTCTGTGTGGAGTTTGCATGTTCTCCCCGTGTCTGCGTGGGTTTCCTCTGGGTGCTCCGGTTTCCCCCACAGTCCAAAGACATGCAGGTTAGGTTAACTGGTGACTCTAAATTGACCGTAGGTGTGAGTGTGAATGGTTGTCTGTGTCTGTGTCAGCCCTGTGATGACCTGGCGACTTGTCCAGGGTGTACCCCGCCTTTCGCCCATAGTCAGCTGGGATAGGCTCCAGCTTGCCTGCGACCCTGTAGAAGGATAGAGCGGCTAGAGATAATGAGATGAGATAAACACATTTCGATTTTGATTCTTGCAACACATTTAAAAAAAAAAAAAGTTGGAATGGCAAAGCGTTTACCACTTTATTGTCAGTAACGCCATTGAAAACACAAGCTTGGAACAGCCTCCAAACATGGCTGCTCCGGACTACAGCACCCAAGAGTTACAGTGCCCTCTGTCACTTGATTACTAATTGCACCTGTCTCTCATTCCTCAGCAATCACCTCGCCTACTTAAGCCCAGCTCTCACACACTCATATCACGAAGTATCGTTTAGTGTTTCTGTGCCTAACTTTACTGAGCTGTTTACTTTCTGTCTGACTTCCTGTGTTTAGACTGTCATCTATGTTCAGTCCCTGACCTCGCTATATTGTTTTCTCTGCGTTATCCTGTTTGCTGATCGACCGACCCCTGCCTGCGACTCTGACTATGATTCCTGTTCTTTGTTTTAGCTCAGTCTGCAGTTTGCTTCTCCCCACTCTCCTGTGCTGCGCCTGCATCTTTAAGTGTCTGAACCCTGACATTTATAATGCTGCCATTCCTTCTCACAACACTTAAAGGATATTTCAGGACTGAAGACACCAATTGATGAAATGTTTCAGGTGTTATTTTTGTCACATTCTTCCTGCAAACAGGTCTTAAGGTGTGCAACAGTATGGGGTTGTCATTGTCGTATTTTTCTTTTCAAAATTCTCCACACATTCTCTATTGGGGACAGACTGGACAGGCACCCTCTTCTTCCACAACCATGCCTTTGTAATACGTGCAGAATGTGGTTGTGATAATTCCCTGATGTGGGTGGAGTACAGAAGTACGGCAGGCAGGGGGCTAGTGTTCAACAATCATTTTATTGTTATAGCTTTTCAGCTTACTTGATCAACCAGGCCATGAACATGCTCAATCACTGCAAAAACCACAAGCATATATGTTAATTGACACCAGGTGTAATGACTTGGCCATTTACCTTCCCTGACCCTGCCCTCCATTCACAAACTGATGCTTGGCCATGCCCCCGCTGCCACATACCCCCGCCACCTGACTCAGGCCAGGAGGGAGCCGTCCAGCCTGCAGCAGACCCCCTCCCCCACCCCGATGGAACAGGAAGTCCACCACCACCATCTGCATGCTCAGCCTGTGGAGCACCTCGAATTTGAATGGCTAGATGGTGAGATACCAATGGGTGATCTGCACGTTGACATCCTTTATGTGGTGGAGCCACGAGAGGGGTGCATGGTCCACACAGAGGGTGAAATGGTGTCCCAGCAGGTAGTATCGGAGGGCAAGGACTGCCCACTTGATGGCTAGACACTTCTTCTCAATGGTGCTATATTTGGCTTCACGCATTGAAAGCTTGTAGCGGATGTACAGCACGGGTCTTTCCTCGCCCTCCACCTTCTTGGACAGGATGGCCCCCAGCCCCCTGTCCAATGCGTCCATCTGTAAAATAAAGGGGAGAGAAAAGTCAGGGGAGTTTAAAAGTGGACCCCCACACAGTGCAGCTTTTACTTTAGAGAAAGCCTGTTGGCATTACTCTGTCCACTGGACCGGATCTGGTGCTCCCTTTTTAGCGAGATCAGTCAGCGAGCTGGTGATGTCCGAATAATTAGGTATGAACCTACGATAGTAGCCAGCCAGTCCCAGGAACTGTCTCACCCCCTTTTTGGTCTTGGGCCTCGGACAGGCCGCAATCATTGCAGTCTCGTTAATTTCGGGACACACTTGCCCATGACCCAAGTGGAAACCCAGATACCATACTTCCACCTGCCCAATTGCACACTTTTTCAGGTTAGCAGTAGGACCCGCACGTCTTCGTGACTTTAAGACGGCCCTAAGGTGTTCAAGATGCCGCGACCAATCATGGCTATAGATAAGAATGTCATCAAGGTATGCTGCTGTGTAGGCGGTGTGAGGGTGGAGAATCCTGTCCATGAGCTACTGGAACATCGCAGGAGCTCCAAATAACCCAAAAGGAAGTGTGATGAATTGGTGTAACCCAAATGGTGTGGAAAATGCTTTTTTTTTTTTTCCTCAGGATAGAGAAGTCAAGGGGATCTGCCAATATCCCTTCGTTAGATCCAGTGTCAAATAAAAGCAAGCAGCGCCTAACCAAGCGAGCAACTCGTCAATGCAAAGCATTGGATATGCGTCAAATTTAGACACCGCATTGACCTTTCTATAGTCCACACAGAACTGAACCAACCCATCAGACTTGGGAACCAGGACCACCGGGCTGCTCCAGTCATTGTGGTACTCCTCAATTATGCCCATTTCGAGCATGGCCTCGGGTTCGTCCCAGACCACCTGTTTTTTTGTGTTTGGGCAAGCAGTAAGGGTGGCTCTGCACCACCACCCCGGGGGCATCTCAATGTGGTGTTCTATGAGGTGGGTGCAGCCGGGCAGGGATGAGAACACATTGGAGAACTCCCTCTGCAACTTTGCCACCTCTGTGAGTTGGGCCCATGAGAGGTGGTCTCCACAAGGGACCAGGGTGGCTTGAGATGTTTATATATAATAATTTTGTACCAATGGCCCCAGTGCCGCCTTCTCTGGGACTACTGACACCAACGCCACAGGGACCTCCTCATTCCAACGTTTTAACAGGTTGAGGTGGTAAACTTGCAATGCCCCACCCTTGTCCATACGCCTCACCTCATAGTCGACATCCCCGACTCACTGTGTGACCTCGAAGGACCCTTGCCACTTGATGATTAATTTGGAGCTCAATGTCGGCAATAATATGAGCACTTTGTCTCCCAGTATAAATTCTCTAAGGTGCATGCCCCTCTCATACAGTTGGTACTTGACATTCTTGTGCCTGCCGCAAATTCTCCTGGGTTAAGTGAGTGTGTGGTGTTTTGTGCACAGGTCAAGAACATATATTGAATTTCGTCCTTGCTAGGCGAAGGTCCCTCCTCCCAGTTTTCATGCAGCACATCCAAAATGCTGCGCAGCTTATGCCCATATAGTAATTAGAATGGTGAAAACCCCGTGGAGGCTTGCAGGACCTCTCAAACTGCAAATAATAGGGGCTTGAGCCACTTATCCCAATTACGTGCATCCTTGCTTACAACTTTCTGAATTAAGTTCTTGAGTGTCTGATTAAACCGTTCTACTAAGCCATCTATTTGTGGGTGACAGACACTGATGCGGATAGGCTGAATTCCCAATAACCCATACAGTTTGTGCAGTGTGCATGACATAAATGCAGTGCCTTGGTCTATCAGGATTTCTTTCGGAATCCTGACCTGGGAGATAATACGGAAGAGTGCTTCTGCAGTACTGCATGTTGAGATACTGCAGAGGGGCACCGCTTCCGGATATCGCATTGCATAGTCCACCAGGACTAAAATAAAGCAATATCCCCGTGCTGACCGATCTAATGGCCCAATGAGATCCATCCCAATTCTCTCAAAAGGGGTCTCGATTAGAGGGAGAGGGTGCAAGGGTGCTTTTGGAGTGGCCATGGGATTGACTAATTGGCATTCGCGGAATGCCGCACACCACCAACAGACATCCTCGTGAATCCCTGGCCAATAGAACCGGGCCATTATTCGAGCTAGTGTTTTATCCTGTCCTAAGTGTCCAGCCATAGGATTAAAGTGAGCTGCATGGAATACAAGTTCCCTATGGCTCTTTGGGATTAATAACTGAGTTATTTGTTTGCCAGCTTGAGTGTCCTGTGTCACTCGGTACAACCTATCCTTAATAAGAGCAAAATAGGGGAAGGCCAGTGTCGTGCTCAGCTGGACAATTTGACCACTGATTACTCTCACTTGGTCAAATGCATGATGTAGAGCAGGGGTGTCAAACCTGATCCATAAAGGGCCGTGTGGCTGCAGATTTTCATTCCAGCCATGCAGCAGCACCCTGATTTGGCTTATTCAATCAACTGACACACCCACCCTTTAATCAAGGGTGGGTGTGGCTGCAAGTATTTGACTGTGTGAAGACAGTTCAGTTGATTGAATGAGCCAAGTCAGGTGTGCTGCTGCATGGCTGGAATGAAAACCTGCAGCCACAAGGCCCTTTATGGATCAGGTTTGACACCCCTGATGTAGAGTCTCATCTCATGAGTGATCTAAAGTGAAATCCTCAAGGGAATCTCTGAGAGAGGGAGGAGGGCAGGCTGCTCCTCACTCCTCGTGTCCCCTTGACGCAGAGCTGATGTAGATGGCTCTGTGACAGCTTCTCCAGCCAATGCCAGACCGGGATCTTCCCATGGCGTATTAATGCAGGACCCACTGCTTATTATGTGTTCCATTAGTTCTTTAAACCCAGGCCAATAAATCCCCAAAATCAGCAAGTGGGTGAGACGAGGATTAACTGCCGCCTTTACTCTATGCTTTTCTCCTCGAAATAGAATGTGGATGGACACTAAAGGGTAGTTGTGAACATCCTCATGCACACACAATACCTTCAACACTTGTGCTTTCTCCAATGCCTCACCTTGCACCAGGCTTTGGTGGATTGAGGTCTGGTTACAGCCAGAATCCACCAAGGTGTGATATGTATCCACTTGTACACTTACTGGTATGCAATACGCTCCGGACTGATCGACAGTGGTTTCTGGTGTGTCGGGGATCCGGACCACTGCTCCCACCTCCATCACGGAGCACTGACTTTGAAGATGCCCTGGTTCCCCCAGCGCCAGCATACTGGCCCAGACTCTCCCTCTGCACTGGTGGTATGGACATCACTCACCTGAGGGGGAGAAGACACTGACATGGAGGGGGGGGGGAATGGGAGGACACCATGGGTGCATCAGGCTGGCTGGGGTGGAGCTGGCCCCTGCCTCAGCGGTGGGGGAACAGGGCGAGGACAGGAAGCAGGGGGAGAGAGAGAAAAGAGAAGAGGAAACACGTCTTCCTGCTGTCGAAACCGCCACCATGTGGTCCTCTGCCAGCTCGATGTCTTGTTCCAGCGACGCCGGGCAATGACACTGGACCCACTCCACTGTTCCTTCTGGAAGTTGCATGATGAACTGCTCCAGTGTCACCAGGTCAATAATTCCCTTGGCGTCGTGGTCATCCGCCCTCAGCCACCGCCGGCAGGCGTCCCGAAGCTGTTGGCCAAACGCGAAGGGCCGGCTGACCTCCTCCAATTTCAGCACCCAGAAGCACTGATGCTGTTGTTCTGGGGAGTGGCCAACACTTTGTAGAATGGCTCGCTTCAAGTTGGCGTAGATGAGTCTGCTGTCATGGGGAGCTGCAGCGTGGCAAGCTGCACCTCACCAGTCAGCAGCAGAAGTAGGTGCGCTGCTCGACCAGCCACCCCCACGCTTCAGCTGCTTGGTCGATGAGCACGAGGAAGGCTTCTGGATCATTGTGCGGACCCATCTTCATTAGGGTGAGGTAGGGAGGGTCCACTGCATTCATGGTTGAGGACCCCGCCAACACGTGCAGGTGTCGAAACACCTGGTGGTCTTCTTGCTGGGCCAGCATCAAGGCCTCAAAGAGTTCTTGTTCCTTCCAGAGGGCAATCAAGCGCTTGATGCTGGTTCTGTTGGGCTGTGGTGAGGGCATGAATGAGGTCCTTGAATGGTGAGGACTCCATAGATGGGCTCCTTTCTATACTCCTGGGTTTTGGCACCACTGTGATAATTCCCTGATGTGGGTGAAGTACAGAAGTACGGCAGGTGGGGGGCTAGTGTTCAACAATCATTTATTGTTATAGCTTTTCAGTTTTCTTGATCAA
Organism: Neoarius graeffei; assembly: GCF_027579695.1. NCBI lineage: Eukaryota > Metazoa > Chordata > Actinopteri > Siluriformes > Ariidae > Neoarius > Neoarius graeffei. Next base: position 28,826,922 of record NC_083579.1, read on the forward strand.
CCAGGACATGAACGAACGAACGAACGAACGAACACACACACACACACAAGCATACACCATCATGTTCTGGTCCCAACCAGCCCTCCTATGCTTTCCTACTCCTCTTATGCTCCATCACTGCAAGAAAAACACACACATTAATTGACACCAGGTGTAATGAATTGGCCACTTACTTTCCCCGACCCCACCCTCCATTCACAAACTGATGCTTGGCCATGCCCCTGCTGCCACAGTGGTTTTGAACTATCTTGTTGCATTATCCCTGGAAAAGATGTCTTCTTAAAGGCAGCATACATTGCTCCAAAATCTCCATGTACTTTTCTGCATTAATGCTCCATCACAGAAGTGTAAGTTACATTTGCCAAGGGCACTGATACAACCCCCATATCATGACACACCGTGGCTATTGGACTTGTTGCTGGTAACAGTCTGGATGATCCTTTTGGTGTTTTGGTCTGGAGCACACAGGATCCATTTCTTACAAAAAAGACCTGGAATACTGATTCGTCTGACCACAAAAAAGTCTCCAATGAGCCCAGAGAAGTTGAGGGCGCTTCTGGACACAGTTAACATTAGGCTGCCATTTTGCACAGTAAAGTTTTAACTGGTATTTGTGGCTGTGAGTCTGTATTGTAGCTTGACAAAGGTTTGCCAAAGTAATCCCAAGCCCATGTGGTTATATCAGCTATAGATGAATGATTTATTCATGATGCAGTGCTGTCTGAGGGATCAGAGATCACAGGTGTTCAGATTAGGCTTGTACCCTTGCCCTTGATGCACTTAAATTCTTCCAGAGTCCTTAAATTGTCATATTATGTACCACTGAGGGTAAAGTATCCAAATCTCTTCCTATCTTTCTTTGAGGAACACTGTTTTTAAACATTTTCACTTGTTTTCTCATGCATTTGTTGACAAACTGGAGATCCTTGCCTATGACTTTTTTTTTTTTTTTAGCCTGAGAAGTTAGGTGTCTGGCCAGATTAGAGCTTTCCTTTGTCCTGTACTTAGCTAAATCTTGTATGCACACGTGTTCATGTGTATAAGTGTCTCTCTTAGGAGAGAAAATGATGTAATGATAAAATAGTATAATGAAATTGTGAAGAAAAGAGTACACAGAAATTCAGGTCATTTGGTGAGAATTTGTATGTTGAAATGCTGACACTAAAAAAATAAATAAAAAAAGCTTCCTTTCAGATTGTGATTTAAGTATTATGGTAATACTTTAATATCCACAAATTGTCAAATAGAAAAAAAAAGATTCTAGTAATCATGTATGAATAGCCTGAGAGGTCTACATGTCCCTGCACTAATCCAATTCAAGTCACTAATATTAATTAATATGAATAAACCATGTGCAATGCACTATAAGTAACGCTGTGTACAACTTAACATGGAACGTAGAAGTAAGAACTAATGTCACTTTAAAGAGAAAAAAGTTCTGCTTATGTAACCCATACGATGAGGGAGGGGCCTGTGCTTGTGCAGGAACAGTCTAATGGGCCTTTTCCACTACCCTTTTTCAGCTCACTTCAGCTCACTTAAGCCCAACACGGCTCGCGTTTCGACTACCTCAGAGCAGCACGACTGAGCTCACTTCAGCCTTACTCAGCACCCAAAACTCACATGGTTTTGGAGTGGGGCTGAACTGAGCCCAACCAAGCCGAGTGGAGCTAGGGGCATGAGGAGACACTCCCCTGTGCACTGATTGGTGAGGAGGAGTGTCCTCACATGCCCACACACGCCCCGCGAGCATGCTGGGATCTGTAAACACCGTAAACCTGGAAGAAGAAGAATTACGACAAAGAAGAAGATGATCAGAAAACTGCACCAAGACCAGCAACATTAATGACTTCATGTCCTCCATGTTTATTGTTTACTATCCGGGTCATGAGATTACCACTTAAAAGGTCACTGATGTCACTGTTTGCGCCGCCTAACAACATCATGTGACGTCCACCCACTTTCGCTAACTCCACCCAATGTGTCCACCCACTTCCAGCCAGCACGGTTCAGCGCGGTTGTAGTCGAAATGCAACCCCAACAGCCCCACTCAGCTCGACTCAGCCCAACTCAGCACCGCACGGCTCAGCCCAACTCAGCCGCGTTGGTAGTGGAGAAGCCTAATTCTAAGTTCTAGGTTCTAGAGGAGACTGGTTTAGGTTAGGCTAGACCACAATCAATTACTCACCCCAACAACACACAACAGTCACTGGTATAAGGATAAAAAATACAAGAAATATTTATTTAGACAATAAGTGAAAGAGAATAAAAGTCATTTACTTTGTGCAAATTATCAATCATGTAAACAGTATTCTAAGTGCAGTTAGTAAAGGTGTCAATATGAAGAATAAATAATATCAATACTAAGAATTTATTTGTGTTTTAAACTGGGTTAGTAAAGGTCTCAATATGAAGAATAAATAGCCACTAAATCTATTTAACTCAGTTAAATTAAGTTGTGAATGGTAAGCTACTTTTGTTTCCTAGGGTTTCCTATGTGATACAAGTGTACCCAAAACACTGTTAAATTGTAACTAGATGTAAAAAAATAATAATAATAATAATAAAATAACTTGGTGCCGGCAATATGGTTCTAAATAACAAATAAAAGAAATGAATGAAACAAACAAAATATTAAATAAAACCCAATTGAGATTTCAGAAACAAAAAATAACTAAATAAAAATAAGCCCAAAGAAAACTGAGTGCACCCAAAAAATGAAAATAAAATAAGAATGGAGTGGGCATGTTAAATGTGTGGCTCAGTCCAATTTCCAATCCAAGTTTGTGTATTGTGTTCAAATTTGATCCTACCACAGTCACAGGGCAAGGGATGGTGGCAAGTAGCTCAGGGAGATCAGCCACAGGAAATGTGAGGAGGCATGCAAGGGGGAATGGTGACATGAGAGATGGGGACCACAGGTGGGGGACTCCAAGGTATCCACAGACAAAGACGACGGTGACACAGGGTTTCCAAGTGTACAAAAAAACAGTCTGCACACAATTGCACAGATTACTATTTAATTCAATAAATCTTTATCCTTATAATTCTATTTACAATATGACAATTCAATATACTATTGCAGTTAAACTGTAACTAAACTGTCCATACAATAACGAGTATGGACCTACAGTAAAACTAGCTCCTATGAGCAAGAATAAACAGCAGCATATTGCTGTTGACTACTCCAGTGATACCCTTATTGCAACTGCTTAAAACAGCAGTATACAAAACAGTCTATTAAATTTAAAAAATGTAAAAACGTTTAAATCTTCATTAATTCAGTTACGCTTGGAGATCGCTAGATTGCTGTGAGTTCGTTTGGTTGCTGGGAGACCAAGCTAGCTGGAAGCTAGGTGGCTAATAATGTAACTTTCCTTGACCCACAGTAATAAAGCATTTAGTAACATTTAAAGTCTTAAAATGTTCATAACCCTACCAAGTCATAAAATCGAAGTCTCTACAGGTTATCCTGATGGGTTTTAACCCTTTGATGCAAAACATATGCACACCCCTTCTAATGCACAATATGGGTCAAAAATGACCCGCATTCATTTTCCAGGTTATTTCATGCTGACTGAGTTTTTCTTTGCTCTATCTTTTGAAATCAATTTATTTTATGATTGAATATTCCAAGTATTCTTTAAATATCTTGTTTTTAATTACCACAAATCATTAATTTAATTTTTTCTTTCCTACTTTATGAACAAAAATACTTTTTATATTACTACACATGGGTCATCCAAGTGTGATTTAAAATTAAATGTCTTAATACTATAATAATAATTTGTTTCAAGTAATTAATTTAGCAGTGAATAGGGCCAGTTATTTATTTATTTATTAACTATGTAGTTAGCTAAGCCAACTACAATAAAATTAGCTAACTAAAGTAGAATATGTCAACAGCTCGGTAGCTAATAGTAATTACTTGTAACTTTCTGGCAAGTAATCTACTCACTTCCAAGGTAACCTAAACGTAATCAATTTTTTTCTAAGGTAATGTTAGAACAATTGAAAAACATTACTTACATGTATTAGATGGGCAAAGGGCGCTGTGCTGAGCTGTGAAATGTCTGACGCAAGCACAATTCACAGTTCCCACCAAACGCTGTAGTAAATGCATGCGGGTCGTTTCTGACCCATGTGTGTAAACTTGATGTAGAATTACAAAAGCTGTGCTTGTACATAACTGAAGAAAGGAAAAATAAAAATGATTTTATGCTAAACAAAAACAAGATATTTACTGCATATTTGGAAAAGTAAATGACAAAATGAATTTATTTCAAAAGTATATCATAGAAACACTCAGCCATACATGAAATAACCTGGAAAATGAATGCAGGTCGTTTTTGACCCATGTTGTGCATTAGAAGGGTAGTGATACAAAAAGGGTTTTTATTCAAAAAGTAAGAAAGGAAAAAAATAAAATAAGGATGTATGATGATCAAAAACAAGTTAATTGAGGAATACCTTGAATACTGAATGATGGAATTAATTTATTGCAAAGATATAGAAGATAAAAACTCAGCAGGGTCACTTTTGACCCATGTTTTGCATCAAAGGGTTAAATGGATGTCAGGTCAAAGAAGCATGTCAGGATCTAATAAAGACATCTAAAACCTATTTGAGATGACTTTGCTTAGCTTAGCATATACATATAAAGTTGACAGATGTTAAAACATTAGCTCACCAGGATATCTGCTCTTAATCAAGATCTCCGACGATCTCGGGGTCTTGATTGTAGATAAGGATCTAGACGAAGGGCTAAAGGGAATACGGAGTTGATAGAAGAAAAGTGTTCATTATCTAGTTGATTAGAAGTATAGATGACATTCAAAAAGTATTATTATTATTTACATATTAGATGTCAGTTTCTCTCTCTCTCTCTCTCTTGGTATCGAAGGTAATCATGTCTATCCAGTTTCTCGATTTCAAGTCTGGTTTTAAAGCTGCTTTTTATTATTTGAGTGAACATTCTGGCGCATGCTCTAGGGGCTATCAGCGAACTCTCAATGCATCAGAATGGGTTAGGGGGTGTCTAAAAATCATATGGGTAACACTTAGCTTAATGTTGATCTTAGCAGACGTGGATTTTCACTTCAGATTGAGGAGATATTGTTGTTTTTCTAAGTCAGAAGTCCAAGTTTTCATTGTTTGTTTGTTTTTTCCTAGTCAGAGGTTGGCAGATCATTAGCACCTGCATTATTGTTCACACCTTCACAGAGTAAAGTCAACCTTACTTCGAGCAACATGAACATTTTAATAGACACATTTTTGGCTGCTCAGCGGTAAACTCCAGAATCTTGGCTCAAAAGCTTTAATGTAAGTTTTAATATTTACACATTGAGACCAGGGTTCATGAAGTTACTAATTCTTGATAACATGTTGGCATTTCATTTTTTGCTAATGAACATGGAGTTATTTTTATGTGTAGATTGAATAAACATCAGTGAATGTTGGCATACATTTTAACAAACAATTAATAAACATTTTTAACAGACATCAGGGGTGGCACGGTGGTGTAGTGGTTAGGGCTGTCGCCTCACAGCAAGAAGGTCCTGGGTTCAAGCCCAGTGGCTGATGAGGGCATTTCTGTGTGGAGTTTGCATGTTCTCCCCGTGTCCACGTGGGTTTCCTCCAGGTGCTCCGGTTTCCCCCACAGTCCAAAGACATGCAGGTTAGGCTAATTGGTAACTCTAAATTGACCGTAAGTGTGAATGGTTGCTTGTGTCTGTGTCAGCCCTGCGATAACCTGGCGACTTGTCGAGGGTGTACCCTGCCTCTCGCCCATAGTCAGCTGAGATAGACTCCAGCTTGCCCGCGACCCTGTAGAACAGGATAAGCGGCTACAGATAATGGCTGAATGGATGGAACAGACATCAGTTAACATATGTTACCTTACATTGGTAATTAAACATTACTTGTGGTTTATTTGTGCTGAGGTTCATGGCTTGTTAAATGTTAATGATGTTAGTTAAATTAACCTTATTCTTGGAGTTGCCCAAACCTGTTAATAATAGTAAAAAATAAATTATGTGAGCCCCAATAAAAGTTTTACTACCCAACAAATAAATCAACAATGCTTGGGACCAAATCAATTAAAAAGTACATTCTAGCAGTTGCCCAAACCCAATTTATTAATAATGTTTAAAAAAAAAAAAGAAAAGAAAAGTGACCAAGATTTAGCCCCAAGAAGTCCATTCATATTTCATTCTAGTTGCCCGGCCTTTTTTTCCCTCCCCCAGTAAAGATGTATTTCTTAAACATGCATACATACAAAACCTACTTGGGACCAAGAGTACACCCTTTAAAAAAATAACAATAGTAATAATAATTAAAAAGGGGGCGGCACGGTGGTGTAGTGGTTAGTGCTGTCGCCTCACAGCAAGAAGGTCCGGGTTTGAGCCCTGGGGCCAGCGAGGGCCTTTCTGTGTGGAGTTTGCATGTTCTCCCCGTGTCCGCGTGGGTTTCCTCCGGGTGCTCCGGTTTCCCCCACAGTCCAAAGACATGCAGGTTAGGTTAACTGGTGACTCTAAATTGACTGTAGGTGTGAATGTGAGTGTGAATGGTTGTCTGTGTCTATGTGTCAGCCCTGTGATGACCTGGCGACTTGTCCAGGGTGTACCCCGCCTTTCACCCGTAGTCAGCTGGGATAGGCTCCAGCTTGCCTGCGACCCTGTAGAAGGATAAAGCGGCTAGAGATAATGAGATGAGATGAATAATTAAAAAGTATATTCTAGCAATTCCCCAAACTTGTTTTCTTGATAATATTCTTTCTTTCTTTCTTTCTTTCTTTCTTTCTTTCTTTCTTTCTTTCTTTCTTTGACTTTACAATCACAAAAAAAGGGTATGTGGGTGTTTGCATAAAAATAATTTATTTATTTTACGAAACAGTCAAATTATATTCTAGCCATTGCCCCAACATGAGATTTTTTTTTTGTTAAAAAAACAACCTCTCTTTCTCACTCACTCACTCACTCACACACTCTCTCTCTCTCTCTCTCTCTCTCTCTCTCACACACACACACACACGCACGCACACACACACACACTGTGTGCGTGACCAAATCTGGAGCGTTCACTTTTGACAAGGAATGCTGGTTTACCCATTAAAGTCCTCAAGCTTGACTTCGGATCAAATATTGTGAAGAAGTAATTTAAATACCAACGGATTAGAGGTTGTATTTGGTCCACTGAAATGATTCATGGTAAAGCATATTTATCAGTAACTGCTATGTAGTATTTGGTAATTACAACAAAACTACTAAGATGTATACATGAGATTGAGGAATATAAATCTGAGAGTTTAAATGTTTTCTTGTTCTTTGTGCTGTTTTTCAGATCAATTCCTTTTCAAATCATTATATATATATATTTTTTCTTTTTCTGTGTCTTCTGCTTGTGGGTAACGAACTGAGCGGATAAAGTCTCTCAGCAGCAAACTTCCAAATCATACTTGTTATCTAAATCGGTATTATGTTTTCTGCTTGTTGTTCAGCAGAGCATTTTGTCATGGAAAGTAGCATATTTTTCTGCAACACAAATGAATAATTTATCAAGTAGACACTCCTGCTGACTCGAAACTTCAAAGATCTTGACGAAAGAGTTCAAGTGCTTAGCTAATTAATTAGGTATAAGCAAATTTCTTTCCCGAAGGTGGCATGCAGGTCAGAAAAAGTGGTGATCTCAGTGGAATCAATAATTGCCCGAGTATCGATTAACTGTGGGGGAAAATACTATGAGGAAGTGATTATTGTACAGAATGCCTGTTGAATCAGTTGTGTTTGTTGAGACTTTAGAATATACTGTGTTACATTACTTTATTTAGACATTTGCTTGTAATGTATTGCATCTCAGATGAACATTGTTAAAACCACATGCATTTACACAGCTGTGACTACAGTTAAGAAATGTCTGATTACCCTTGCTTTCAGTCAGTAATGATTTAAAGGAGGATCTGTGTGAACATGTGATATTTCCATGAAGAAAAAAGATGAGGAAAGATCTCCAATTTCTTTGGACTATTGAATCAGAAACCTACACTTGCATCTAATATAGATATTTAGGCACTGCTTAAAAGCAGAGCTCCTGATGATTGTATGAGCAAAATGTTTGCAAGGGCACAAAATCAACCTGAATAGAATAATTATATAACCCCGATTCCAAAAAAGTTGGGACAAAGTACAAATTGTAAATAAAAATGGAATGCAATAATTTACACATCTCAAAAACTGATATTGTATTCATAATAGAACATAGACAACATATCAAATGTTGAAAGTGAGACATTTTTGAAATTTCATGCCAAATATTGGCTCATTTGAAATTTCATGACAGCACCACATCTGAAACAAGTTGGGACAGGGGCAATAAGAGGCTGGAAAAGTTAAAGGTACAAAAAAGGAACAGCTGGAGGACCAAATTGCAACTCATTAGGTCAGTTGGCAATAGGTCATTAACATGACTGGGTATAAAAAGAGCATCTTGGAGTGGCAGCGGCTCTCAGAAGTAAAGATGGGAAGAGGATCACCAATCCCCCTAATTCTGCGCCGACAAATAGTGGAGCAATATCAGAAAGGAGTTCAACAGTGTAAATTGCAAAAAGTTTGAACATATCATCATCTACAGTGCATAATATCATCAAAAGATTCAGAGAATCTGGAAGAATCTCTGTATGTAAGGGTCAAGGCCGGAAAACTATACTGGGTGCCCATGATCTTCGGGCTGTTAGACGGCACTGCATCACATTAGAGGCATGCTTCTGTATTGGAAATCACAAAATGGGCTCAGGAATATTTCCAGACAACATTATCTGTGAACACAATTCACCGTGCCATCCGCCGTTGCCAGCTAAAACTCTATAGTTCAAAGAAGAAGCCGTATCTAAACATGATCCAGAAGCACATACGTCATCTTTGGGCCAAAGCTCATTTAAAATGGACTGTGGAAAACTGTTCTGTGGTCAGACGAATCAAAATTTGAAGTTCTTTATGGAAATCAGGGATGCCGTGTCATTCGGACTAAAGAGGAGAAGGACGACCCAAGTTGTCATCAGCGCTCAGTTCAGAAGCCTGCATCTCTGATGGTATGGGGTTGCATTAGTGCATGTGGCATGGGCAGCTCACGCATCTGGAAAGATACCATCAATGCTGAAAGGTATATCCAGGTTCTAGAGCAACATATGCTCCCATCCAGACAACGTCTCTTTCAGGGAAGAGCTTTCATTTTCCAACATGACAATGCCAAACCACATACTGCATCAATTACAGCATCATGGCTGCGTAGAAGAAGGGTCCGGGTACTGAACTGGCCAGCCTGCAGTCCAGATCTTTCACCCATAGAAAACATTTGGCACATCATAAAACGGAAGATATGACAAAAAAGACCTAAGACAGTTGAGCAACTAGAATCCTACATTAAACAAGAATGGGTTAACATTCCTATCCCTAAACTTGAGCAACTTGTCTCCTCGGTCCCCAGACGTTTACAGACTGTTGTAAAGAGAAAAGGGGATGTCTCACAGTGGTAAACATGGCCTTGTCCCAACTTTTTTGAGATGTGTTGTTGTCATGAAATTTAAAATCACCTAATTTTTCTCTTTAAATTATACATTTTCTCAGTTTAAACATTTGATATGTCATCTATGTTCTGTTCTGAATAAAATATGGAATTTTGAAACTTCCACATCATTGCATTCCATTTTTATTTACAATTTGTACTTTGTCCCAACTTTTTTGGAATCGGGGTTGTATCATAGTATATGAACCATCAAATTGTGTAGTTTGGTGTATTTCACATCAATAAACTGCTGCATTGTCTTGTAACAGTGATACCAATAATGAGATACACATCAGTTATGAACACATATTTATTCCTTTCTTTGACACCATATGTGCAATGCCATTAGGACTAATTAGCATGCACCTGTTCCTGATTAGAGCACAATCACAGCACATACATATAAGGACTCTCAGTTACACACAGACTTGTATTTTGCATCACTTTTGTGTTTTTGGACTGTGAGTATTGTATTACCCCTGATTTCCTGTCTGTGCCTAGCTTGATCACTGCCTGTTATTCAACTCTACCTTTGTCTAAGTTCTGGATCTGTTTGCCAGGGTGTTTTCAACAAAACTCCTGAACTTGCATCCATCTATCCCCCTTACATGACACAAACTGTCAATTGTCCAACAAGCTAGTGGACTAATAAAACTGTTTTAACTAGTTTTATGTCAGACTGTAAAAAAAATTCCATAAAATGTTAGTAAATAACCCAAAGTTATTTTTCATAAAAGCAAATTAAAAAGAAATTAAAAACCCATCTAGCTTATGGAAATAAAGATACAGATTTCGTTGTCCGGTGGTCAAGTGTTTATGAGATCCATTGCCTTGCACTTATGATCGGGTTCCCTGTGATGGTACACATTCATTGTTTGTACATACAGATGTCATATGGTCACAAAAGCCGTCAAAAATCAGGTCAATGTATTACCATATTCTCTTAGGTATGGAGCTCTGCTGAAACAATATAGAGCTTGTATAACAACAACAAAATAGCAAAATTATTATGCAACTTATTAGATATAATGACACATTCTGTTGTCAACATGAAAAATATTTCCTTAAGCTAACATAAGAACATACTAAAACGTTCTAGAGACAGCCAGTTTGCAATGATCTTGGCTGATGTGTGTAGTGCAGCAGGTGGATGAATTTAGAAATGAATAGCAAGCTCTACATCGGTGTTGTATCACCATGAAGCATATTATATTTAAACATACACAACAAATGAAAAGTGAAATGTTTTGTGTTTTAGTTAAAGTCATTCAGTACATTTGCATGCTCCCTAATATTCCACTATTATTCCAGATATGACAATATTCAGAATTTGATACAGATCATGTAAACAGCATAGTCTGTTTGGGTATTCCGAATTTAGCCTTTTTGGATTCAGACATGCTGAATATGCTCTCATATCAGAATATGCTGATATTATTTGGGTTTGAGGAGCATTCTTTGGAGATATATACAGCACATTTGGAATATGCATCTCAGGGGTTTTTACGGCAGATTGTGACACACCCGCTTGCCTGTTTACGGTTAACTCTGTGCATTGTAAACAAACCAATTAGGTAATTGGAATATGCACAACTGCATGTAAACAAGAATATTAGAATGGGATATTCATTTTCATTAACCATGTAAACAGCTTAATAGTAATATTGTATTTTGATAAGGAATAAGGGCAAAAACCAGAATATTTTGTGCATGGAAAAGTAGTGAGAAAGTTTTCCTGTTTTGTTTGTCCATCAAACAACTACAAATTAAACTAACAGCCCGGACACACTTGCTACTGATTTGTCCACCCCTGATTAGGATAGAAATGTACTTATCTGATTAAAATGTTGTGCAACATGGTTATTACCAGAAGCAAATACATTTGTGATGATGAAATATTCTGCATGGAAACACACATGCAGATTAGATCAGCACTGGGCTCGGCTAAGCAGCTAGGCAGATATACTGATACTGCCTGAAGGGACTGTGTGTGTGTGTGTGTGTGTGTGTGTGTGTGAGAGACTGAGAGTGTGCAGTATACCTTTATTCATATTTCACTAAGGAAAAAAATGCATGCATTATGTGTAAGCAAAAATGCTGCACCAACATAATTACTCGTTTGCGAGGTCAACGAATACAAGCAAGGTATTTCTGCTGTGACAGTGAGGCTCCTGTAAATGCTGTGCTGAGGTATCTACCCATGTAGTATATGACAAACAAAAACCAGCAAATTGCAAGAGAGAGATAAAGAGAAATGTACAGCAGCAGATAATGTATGTGTGTCAATGTTATAAATAAATTCAAGTCCAGAAGTTGCTCTGGTAAGCAATATATAAGGAAATACTGTACCAAACACTATATATTTTTCATGATGGGTAATCATGCATGAGACATGTAAAAGTGCATTTCAGCATGTTTCTGTCACGTTTGCACCTGCTCCAAGTTTGCAGCGACCTTCAAACATGGCCCCCATGGACTACAACCATCCTGCACCACACCGCTCTCAGGCTCCAGAATTCTAATCATTCACACCTATTCTTGATCATAGCCTCATTACTGCTGTGTATTGAAAGACTCTCGGTTCTCTAAGACGTTGATATCTTGGTTGTGTCTCGCCTGACCTTTGCCTGTTTAACCACTCTGCCTTTGATTACCGATCTGCCAGCTTTGCTGCAATAAGCTATCTACTGCTGTTATATCTGTCTGTCGACTGCATACCTGACAGGTAGGTCTTGAAATTGCAGAAATGCACTCAAGTAAACATGTAAAAAGAATGAGTCGTCTGAACAATGAAAGTAAAAATGAAGGAATCATGTATAAAAATTGCATGGATATAAGTGATTCATTTGGGGGGGGAAAATCAAATGTGAAAATAAATTAATCCTGTATCAAAACGGCACATGGAAATGCATGAATTGTGTATGGTGATGAAACAATAAATGTGGAAAAAAACGAATGTGAAAATAAATGAACTGCATGAAAAAATTGCATGTTGATGTAAATGAATCGTGTAAAAATGACGTAAAAATAAATGATATATGTTTAAAAAATCACTTGTGAAACATTGTATGAAACATGTAGGATAGCCCAGGAGTAATAGGGTTATACCCGGAACAAATTAGTAACAAGCTGAAAATTTCAGAATATGTTCAGAATACCTTTAGGAATAACATACTAAAAGTCCCCGGAAATCCCCCTTGTGCTCTCTGAGAAATTCAAGATGGCGTCCAAAATGGCCACCAAATGGAGATCTGCCCATATCTCAGGCCCAAAACAAAATATTAATGCAATTAAAAGGTCAGAATACATGTTTTGTAGGGTAGGAGAGTAAATTCCAACATGTGTGTATTAATTACATTGTGTATTAACATTATATAATAACAATGTACACATTATTATAACAGTATATTTGTGTATAATGTGTTCGCTTGCCATATCTGGTTAGATTGTCATATTTTTGGCACTGGGAGTTTCACTAAAACCAAAAACATCATGAACTCCAAAACATTACCTTCAATCCATTATAACAATTTATTTACATATATTGTTCATTATAACAAGAAGCTAATCCAACACAATAAATCATGGCGACTGAGTGTTCCTCAAATAATGAACCTATTTACAAGAAGACAACTGGTCATTGTTCTATGACTTTCAACTTCAACAATCAATAAATCAAACACATCAGTCAACCAGACAATCATATTTAATTGGTAGATTCATATACCAATACATCTATCATAAATCAATCCATAAATCAATCAATCAATGCAGTCATCATCCTCATCAGATTCGGCAGAAACCGGTTCTTCAGTTTCTCCCTCATGATCTAACAAAGATGGCATTGGTGCTGCATTCATGCATGTTTGACCACTGCACTTTGTACACAGGGCAGAGCAGTGTACCCCCATCTTCCTGCAGCCACATGACACTCCACAGCCATCTGCTCTGCAACCACAAGAGACCATGTTGAGCAGAGTGTCTGGAGCAACGGGGCGGTCAGTTTCAACTGGTGTCAAAATATCCTCCAGTTTCCATCCCCAATCTGTAGGCTGCAGGGGCCTACCCATCCATTCTTGAACAGTGAGATAAGTTCTGAATGAATGTTGTTTAGCTGGGAGTCGCCAGAATGTTGAAGAAGCATACTGAAACAGCTTGCCATTGTAGTTTTAGAAGATAGAGTTCTCAAATTTAATTTCCCTTTAATATTTTATCAAAGCTTAAAGATGCACTAAATATTAAGGAAATTGATGTCTAATTGTTGTCTTACATTATGTTCATGTATGTAGGTAGCCTACTAAGCTAATCTGTCAATCATGTCAACCATCAAATTCCATGTAATTTCCACATTAATGACCTTGTAATCTTGGTTAATTTTAATTTTAACAGTGTGACAATGGTGAATTTGCATTGCTTGTATGAGAGAACATATAATTTAACATTTTAATTGCATTTATATTATGTTTTATCCCTGAGATATTGAAAAATCTCCAATCGGCGGCCATTTTGGACGCCATCTTGAATTTCTCAGAGAGCACAAGGTGGATTCCCGGGGACTTTTAGTATGTTATTCCTAAGGGTATTCTGAACATATTCTGAAAAATTCAGCTTGTTACTAATTTGTTCCGGGTTGGACTCAATTTTGAGCTAATGCTCTTGGGCTAGGAAACTAAACATGAAATAAAAGGAATTACGGTATGTAGAAATCACAGATGGGGGAAAATGATTTTATCTGTCAAAAATCAAATGTAAATATAAATGAATAATTTATAACATGAGATTTGAAAATTAATTGTGTGTAAAAATCACATCTAAAAGTAAATGAATCATTCATGGGAAAATCAATGATTAATTTGTGTAAACGATGTGAAAATAAAAGACTAGTGTAAAAACATGACATGAAATAAATGATTCATGTTTAAAAAAAACAAATGAGGAAAATAAATGAATTAGTTGTTAAAATTAAATGTCAAAATGAATCGTGTCAAAACCACACATCTTATACTTTCACATTACTCATACCATATGACTGTTCACATGTAAAGCTCATGTGAGTTTTCTATAAGGGATTGTACCCTCATTATTTTGGATCTGGGTAAATCTAAGAGCCCAAAAATGAGAGCATGAATATGTTGGGTCCTGAACATCCATTTGACTGCAATATACTTGGCTTCGTAGCATGAACAACTGATTCTGAGTGTCACTCATGAAGCGCTTCACAATTGTTTTCCATCGCACAGCAAATTAAAGCTCTCATAGGGCTGCAAATGGAGGTAATGCAAATGGATGTGTTTGTTAAAAGCCCCTCCTCTCAGGGGGATGAATGAAGAGCTGCCCGGAGTTAATGCAGATGTTTTCTCTCCGTGATCCAGACTGAGTGATATTGCACCATGTATGTTAGCGCTAACACTATTATTAGCATTATTGCAGAGCTAACAGCAAACTGCAGGCTCATTAAAATAAGACATATTGCAAAATTAGTCAAACCATGATTCGTTTGTTAAACAGCATGCTAATTACTTTTCTTTAGAGAAAAAAACACCTGGTGTTTATTGCTTTTGTAGATCCTGCTTTGGAATTAGCAGCCATGCTCAAAGGTTCTCTTTGCGCTTCTGCATAAATGAGTCAGAAAGAAAGAAGGAAAAAAAACCACCACTTTCAGTGAGTCACCTTTTCCAAGCTGGGTTTTACTGAATGTGAAAGACAAGATGGCGTGAATGTTTTACGGAAAAAAGGATCACTATTCATAAAGTCTGGACATTCAAATCCAAGATTTAATAGACGTGCAACATTAAAAGGAATATGACCTTGGGTGCATGAATATATCTCTAAACAGACATGGCTGAACTGTGTACTTGGTTACTGCAAAGAAAATGAAATGAGGGCATCGATTTATTACCTATAATTATTTATCGTTCGTCTCTTCTGGAAATGAGGTTTTAATTTTTTTTCTATTTTGAACTTCTTATCTGGCATACAACCAAGTTCAGTGTCACCTCTGGACTTTAAGAGCTGAAGCCCTGTTAAAAATTTATAGAGTCGTCTCTTCAAACATGTATTTCTCAGCACACTATGTCATTTTGAATTTGAAAGACTGTTGAAGTGCAGGGACAAAAATTTATTTATATATATATATATATATATATATATATATATATATATATATATATATATATATATATATCAGACCCTTCCAATTCTTCATGGTGTGGACTCGCTATATCATTATACCACCAAACCAGCTTCGACTGTTGACACAAGGCAGGCTGGGTCCATGGATTCATGCTGTTGATGCCAAGACCTTACCAATCATGGTTCTCCTGCCAAGATGACAGTTTTAATGAGACTGTGTCCAATATAACATCCCATTCCTTGATTTATATTTCTTGACTGGCCGAAGTGAAACTTGACATGGTCTTCTGTTACCGTAGTCCAGCAGCCTCACGGTTTCACATGTTGTATGCATCTGATATGCTCCTCTGCTCACCATGGCTGTAAAGAGTGGTTATTAGCTCATCTGGCTGACAGGTGATGAACTTGTGCTATCATGTGTTGTCTGTCCGTCGTCAGTCCAACATTGTCCACATTTCACAAAAATCGCTTCTTCTCTCTCAATTTTTCACCGATTTTTATTATTTTTGGCAGGAAGGTAGGTCTGCCTGGGGTGCATATAGCTTCTACCAAATTTGTATAATTGCAAATAATAATGAAGATCTGTAGTAATTAAACCCTATGAGCAGTTTCCACAGAAATCGCTTCTTCTCCCTCAATTCTTCACCGATATTGATTCTTTCTGGCATGAAGGTAGGGGTACCTAAGGTGCATAGAATGTCTACCCAGATGTGCTTAATTAGAAGGCTAATTAAGCCTTAATGAGAAGGTCAAGAAAAATCGCTTCTTCTCTGTCAATTTCTTGCCATTTTGGATTCTTTCTGGCAAATAGGTAGGTACTGCTAGGGTGTATATAGCTTCTATATAGTGTATAGCTTGCAACATTTATTGAGCAAGGTAGCCCACTTTAGATCATTCCTTCTGAACTAGACGGGGCTGGAGTGAGCTATACTGTCTTTGATGGTCTCGTTTTGAAGTTACCATACTCTTCCTGTCAGGTTAAACCAGTCTGCCCCCTGTTTTTTTTTTTTTTCTCTTCTGCCCAATTTGAAAATATTTTGGAAATAGTTTGTATTTATTAATAGATTGGTCAAGATAAAGCATATCTTGATTTTTATATATATATATATATATATATATATATATATATATATATATATATATATATATATAATTACACACAGTGCCTTGCAAAAGTATTCATCCCTCTTGGTGTTTGTCCTGCTTTGTTGCATTACAAGCTGGAATGGATGTTTGGGGCGTTAGCAACATTTGATTTACACAGCATGCCTACAAGTTTAAAGGTGCACATTTTATTTATTTATTTATTGTGACACAAGCAATAATTAAGATGAAAAAAAAGAAATCTGGAGTGTGCATAAGTATTCACCCCCCAGTCAATACTTTATAGAACCACCTTTTGCAACAATTACAGCTGCAAGTCTCTTGGGGTATATCTCTACTACCTGAGCACATCAGCCACTGGGATTTTTCCCCATTCCTCAAGGCAAAACTGCTCCAACTCCTTCAAGTTAGATGGGTTGCACTGGTGTACAGCAATCTTCAAGTTATGCCGCAGATTCTCAATTGGATTGAGGTCTGGGCTTTGACTAGGCCATTCCAAGACATTTAAATGTCTCCCTTTAACCTACTCCAGTGTAGCTTTAGCAGTATGTTTAGGGTCATTGTCCTGCTAGGCCGTGAACCTTCATCCCAGTCTCAAACCTCTGGCTGACTCAAACAGGTTTGCCTCCAGAATTGCCCAGTATTTAGTGCCATCCAGCTTTCCTTCAGTCCTGACTAGCTTTCCTGTCCCTGCAGATGAAAAATATCCCCACAACATGATGCTGCCACCACCATGCTTCATTGTATGGATGGTATTCTCAGGATGTTGGGTTTGCACCACACATGGCATTTCCCATGATGGCCAAAAAGTTCAATTTTTGTCTCATTTGACCAGAGAATCTTCTTCCATGTGTTTGGGGAGTCTGCCACATGCTGTTGGGCAAGCTCCAAACATGATTTTTTTTGAAGCAATGACACTTTTTTTGGCGGCACGGTGGTGTAGTGGTTAGCGCTGTCGCCTCACAGCAAGAAGGTTCAGGTTCGAGCCCTGTGGCCGGCGAGGGCCTTTCTGTGTGGAGTTTGCATGTTCTCCCTGTGTCTGCATGGGTTTCCTCTGGGTGCTCCGGTTTCCCCCACAGTCCAAAGACATGCAGGTTAGGTTAACTGGTGACTCTAAATTGACCATAGGTGTGAATGTGAGTGTGAATGGTTGTCTGTGTCTATGTGTCAGCCCTGTGATGACCTGGTGACTTGTCCAGGGTGTACCCCGCCTTTCGCCTGTAGTCAGCTGGGATGGGCTCCAGCTTGCCTGCGACCCTGTAGAACAGGAAAAAGTGGTTAGAGATGAATGAGACTTTTTTTCTGGCCACTCTTCCATAAAGCCCCACTCTGTGGAATGTATGGCTTAAAGTGGTCCTATGCACAGATACTCCCATCTGTACTGTGGATCTTTGCAGCTCCCTCAGCATTATTGTTGGTGTCTTTGTTGCATCTCTGATTAATGCCCTCCTTGCCCAGTCTCTGAGTTTTGGTGGGCGGCCTTCTTGTTGGGTTTGTAGTGGTGCCATATTATTTCCATTTTGCTATCATGGATTTAATGGTGCTCCCTGGGACATTCAAAGTTCGTGATGTTTTTTTATGACCCAACACTGATATATATATTCTTCACAACTTTGTCTCTGACCTGTTTGGAGTGCTCCTTGGTTTTTATGTTGCTTGCTTTGTAGTGGAGCAGAGTCAGGGTCCTTACAGAACAGGTTGAATTATACAGACATCATGTGACAGATCATGTGACACTTTGATTGCACACAGGTGGATCTTAATCAACTAATTATGTGACTTATGAAGTGAATTGGTTGGATGAGCTCTTATTGAGGGTTTTCATATGAAGGGGGCGAATACTTATGCACATTCCAGATTTCTGTTTTTTCATCTTAATTATTGTTTGTGTCACAATAAAAAAAGTCCACCTTTAAAGTGGGAGGCATGTTATGTAAATCAAATGGTGCCAAACCCCCCAAAATCCATTTTAATTCCAGCTTGTAATGCAGGAAAACAGGACAAACACCAAGGGGGATGAATATTTTGCAAGGCACTGTATACAGTGGTACTTAAAAGTTTGTGAACCCTTTAGAATTTTTGAAATTTTTGCATAAATATGAACTAAAACATCATCAGATTTTCACACAAGTCCTAAAAGTAGACAAAGAGAACCCAGTTAAACAAATGAGACAAAATTATTATACTTGGTCATTTATTCACTAAGGATAAATGATCCAATATTACATATCTGTGAGTGGCAAAAGTATGTGAACCTTTGCTTTCAGTATCTGGTGTGACCCCCTTGTGCAGAGTTAACTGCAACTAAATATTTTTGGTAACTGTTGATCAGTCCTTCACACTGGCTTGGAGGAATTCTAGCCTATTCCTCAATACAGAACAGCTTCAACTCTGGGATATTGGTGGGTTTCCTCACATGAATTGCTCACTTCAGGTCCTTCCACAACATTTCGTTTGGATTAAGGTCAGGACTTTGACTTGGCCATTCCAAAGCATTAACTTTATTCTTCTTTAACCATTCTTTGATAGAACGACTTCTGCACTTAGAGTCATTGTCTTGCTGCATGACCCACCTTCTCTTGAGATACAGTTCATGGACAGATGTTCTGACATTTTCCTTTAGAATTCGCTGGTATAATTCAGAATTCATTGTTCAATCAGTGATGGCAAGCCATCCTGGCCCAGATACAGCAAAACAGGCCCAAACCATGATACTACCACCACCATGTTTCACAGATGGGATAAGGTTCTTATGCTGGAATGCAGCGTTTTCCTTTCTCCAAACATAATGCTTCTCATTTAAACCAAAAAGTTCTATTTTTCTCTTTTAAGTTCTCATCTGTCCACAAAACATTTTTCCAATAGCCTTCTGGCTTGTCCACATGAACTTTAGCAAACTGCAGACAAGCAGCAATGTTCTTTTTAGAGATCAGTGGCTTTCTCCTTGCAACCCTGCCATGTACACCATTGTTGTTCAGTGTTCAGTGTTCTCCATACAACTATTCTCCAGAAGGCTTTTTTTCTTTGTCTGTGTGGTCAGCTTCAAACTTTAGTTCATCTTGAAGGTGTTAATTTTGGAGCAGGGGGATATTTCTTGGATAACAGCCTCAGTCCATGGTGATCTGAATTGGAGACAGTGATCCATCAGCTTCCAGTTCATGGTAGAACTGTGCAATGGTGGTTCCCAGGTTGTTCCTGGCCATCCAAACCAATTTCCTTTCAGATGAGGGTGACAGTTTGGATTTTCTTGAAGCAAAGTGGCTTGGCAAAGTGACTACACCTCACAATAACTTGGATACAACTGTTTGAACTGATCTTGGAATCTGCAGTTGTTTAGAAATGGCTCCAAGAGACATTCCGGAGTTGTGTACATCTGGAATCCTCTTTCTCAGATCTGCACTGAGCTCCTTGGACTTTCCCATTTTACTGTGTGTTGGTCAGTCCAATGAGTGCTGTAAGCAAACCCTTTTTATGAAGGCACAGAGAAGCTACCAGCTGTAGTCAATCATGATCACGAACAGGAAGTTAAGGGACCTCAGCCTTGGCAAGATACAGTGGGGAAAAAATATTTGATACACTGCCAATTTTGCAAGTTTTCCCACTTACAAAGAATGGAGAGGTCTGTAATTTTTATATCGTAGGTACACTTCAACTGTGAGAGACAGAATCTAAAAAAAAATCCAGAAAATCACATTGTATGATTTTTTAAAAAATAATTAATTTACATTTTATTGCATGAAATAAGTATTTGATACAATAGAAAAACAGAACTTAATATTTGGTCCAGAAACCTTTGTTACAGAGGTCAGATGTTTCCTGGAGTTCTTGACCAGGTTTGCACACACTGCAGCAGGGATTTTGGCCCACTCCTCCATACAGATCTTCTCCAGATCTTTCAGGTTTCAGGGCTGTCGCTGGGCAACACGGAGTTTCAGCTCCCTCCAAAAATTTTTCTATTGGGTTCAGGTCTGGAGATTGGCTAGGCCACTCCAGGACCTTGAAATACTTCTCACGGAGCCACTCCTTAGTTGCCCTGGCTGTGTGTTTCGGGTCATTGTCATGCTGGAAGACCCAGTCATGACCCATCTTCAATCCTCTTACTGAGGGAAGGAGGATGTTGCCTAAAATCTCACATGGCCCCATCCATCCTCCCCTCAATACGGTGCAGTCGTCCTGTCCCTTTTGCAGAAAAGCACCCCCAAAGTATGATGTTTCCACCCCCATTGTTTTGGTCTCATCTGACCACATGACCTTCTCCCATGCCTCCTCTGGATCATCCAGATGGTCATTGGCAAACTTCAGACGGGCCTGGACATGTGCTGGCTTGAGCAGGGGGACCTTGAGCGTGCTGCAGGATGTTAATCCATGACGGCGTAGTGTGTTACTAATGGTAATCTTTGAGACTGTGGTCCCAGCTCTCTTCAGGTCATTGACCAGGTCCTCCCATGTAGTTCTGGGCTGATCCCTCACCTTTCTCATGATCACTGATAGCCCACGAGGTGAGATCTTGCGTGGAGCCCCAAAACAAGGGAGATTGACAGTCATCTTGAGTTTCTTCCATTTTCTAATAATTGCGCCAACAGTCGTTGCCTTCTCGCCAAGCTGCTTGCCTATTGTCCTGTAGCCCATCCCAGCCTTGTGCAGGTCTACAATTTTGTCCCTGGTGTCCTTTGGTCTTGCCCATGGTGGAGAGGTTGGAATCTGATTGAGTGTGTGGACAGGTGTCTTTTATACAGGTAACGAGTTCAAACAGGTGCAATTAATACAAGTAATGAGTGGAGAATAGGATGGCTTCTTAAAGAAAAACTAACAGGTCTCTGAGAGCCAGAATTCTTGCTGGTTGGTAGGTGATCAAATACTTATTTCATGCAATAAAATGCAAATTAATTATTTAAAAATCATACAATGTGATTTTCTGGATTTTTTTTTTTAGATTCTCTCACAGTTGAAGTGTACCTACGATAAAAATTACAGACCTCTCCATTCTTTGTAAGTGGGAAAACTTGCAAAATTGGCAGAGTATCAAATACTTATTTTCCCCACTGTAAGCAACATTTTGGAAGTTTCAGCACCTCTGAATTAATAATCTAAGTGAGTGTATGTAGTATGTTAATTTTTGACCCTGTATGTGTAATTTTTACCCTGTGTTGATTTCAGAAAACCCAAAGAAAATTAAAACTTGTGCACCAAATTCTAGTGTTTTTTTTGTTTGTTTGTTTATTAAAGACATATGCTGTACAATCATTCTGCCACAGAAAAAGAACAGTTCAAAGAAATTACTGAAAGCACAAAATTGCCATGACATTCATATCCAAGATGACATGTCACTGTATGTAAACTTCCGACCGCAACTTATATATATATATATATATATATATATATATATATATATATATATATATATACAACCCCGATTCCAAAAAAGTTGGGACAAAGTACAAATTGTAAATAAAAACGGAATGCAATCATTTACAAATCTCAAAAACTGATATTGTATTCACAATAGAACATAGACAACATATCAAATGTCGAAAGTGAGACATTTTGAAATTTCATGCCAAATATTGGCTCATTTGAAATTTCATGACAGCAACACATCTCAAAAAAGTTGGGACAAGGGCAATAAGAGGCTGGAAAAGTTAAAGGAACAGCTCGAGGACCAAATTGCAACTCATTAGGTCAGTTGGTAATAGGTCATTAACATGACTGGGTATAAAAAGAGCATCTTGGAGTGGCAGCGGCTCTCAGAAGTAAAGATGGGAAGAGGATCACCAATCCCCCTAATTCTGCGCCGACAAATAGTGGAGCAATATCAGAAAGGAGTTCGACAGTGTAAAATTGCAAAGAGTTTGAACATATCATCATCTACAGTGCATAATATCATCAAAAGATTCAGAGAATCTGGAAGAATCTCTGTGCGTAAGGGTCAAGGCCGGAAAACCATACTGGGTGCCTGTGATCTTCGGGCCCTGAGACGGCACTGCATCACATACAGGCATGCTTCTGTATTGGAAATCACAAAATGGGCTCAGGAATATTTCCAGAGAACATTATCTGTGAACACAATTCACCGTGTCATCCGCCGTTGCCAGCTAAAACTCTATAGTTCAAAGAAGAAGCCGTATCTAAACATGATCCAGAAGTGCAGACGTCTTCTCTGGGCCAAGGCTCATTTAAAATGGACTGTGGCAAAGTGGAAAACTGTTCTGTGGTCAGATGAATCAAAATTTGAATTTCTTTATGGAAATCAGGGACGCCGTGTCATTCGGACTAAAGAGGAGAAGGACAACCCAAGTTGTTATCAGCGCTCAGTTCAGAAGCCTGCATCTCTGATGGTATGGGGTTGCATTAGTGCGTGTGGCATGGGCAGCTTACACATCTGGAAAGACACCATCAATGCTGAAAGGTATATCCAGGTTCTAGAGTAACATATGCTCCCATCCAGACGACGTCTCTTTCAGGGAGGACCTTGCATTTTCCAACATGACAATGCCAAACCACATACTGCATCAATTAGAGCATCATGGCTGCATAGAAGAAGGGTCCGGGTACTGAACTGGCCAGCCTGCAGTCCAGATCTTTCACCCATAGAAAACATTTGGCGCATCATAAAACGGAAGATACGACAAAAAAGACCTAAGACAGTTGAGCAACTAGAATCCTACATTAGACAAGAATGGGTTAACATTCCTATCCCTATACTTGAGCAACTTGTCTCCTCAGTCCCCAGACATTTACAGACTGTTGTAAAGAGAAAAGGGGATGTCTCACAGTGGTAAACATGGCCTTGTCCCAACTTTTTTGAGATGTGTTGTTGTCATGAAATTTAAAATCACCTAATTTTTCTCTTTAAATGATACATTTTCTCAGTTTAAACATGTGATATGTCATCTATGTTCTATTCTGAATAAAATATGGAATTTTGAAACTTCCACATCATTGCATTCCGTTTTTATTTCCAATTTTTTCTTTGTCCCAACTTTTTTGGAATCGGGGTTGTACACACACACACACACACACACACACACACACACACACACACACACACTCAGCTCTGTGGTGATGTTTTGCTATGATGGCATAGGACTGCAGGTGCCATGAACAGTTGATAATTTAATAGACTTTGTGTTGAAACTGTTATCACCCAGCTGGGGATGGGTTCCCTTTTGAGTGTGGTTCCTCTCTAGATTTCTCCCTCATCTCATCTCATCTCATCTCATCTCATTATCTCTAGCCGCTTTATCCTTCTACAGGGTTGCAGGCAAGCTGGAGCCCATCCCAGCTGACTACGGGCGAAAGGCGGGGTACACCCTGGACAAGTTGCCAGGTCATCACAGGGCGGTTTCTCCCTCATAAATTTATAAATTCATTTGTATAAAATTTATACAACCCCAATTCCAAAAAAGTTGGGACAAACTACAAATTGTAAATAAAAACGGAATGCAATGATGTGGAAGTTTCAAAATTCCATATTTTATTCAGAATAGAACATAGATGACATATCAAATGTTTAAACTGAGAAAATGTATCATTTAAAGAGAAAAATCAGGTGATTTTAAATTTCATGACAACAACACATCTCAAAAAAGTTGGGACAAGGCCATGTTTACCACTGTGAGACATCCCCTTTTCTCTTTACAGCAGTCTGTAAACGTCTGGGGCCTGAGGAGACAAGTTGCTCAAGTTTAGGGCTAGGAATGTTAACCCATTCTTGTCTAATGTAGGATTTTAGTTGCTCAACTGTCTTTGGGTCTTTTTTGTCCTATCTTCCATTTTATGATGCGCCAAATGTTTTCTATGGGTGAAAGATCTGGACTGTAGGCCGGCCAGTTCAGTACCCGGACCCTTCTTCTACGCAGCCATGATGCTGTAATTGATGCAGTATGTGGTTTGGCATTGTCATGTTGGAAAATACAAGGTCTTCCCTGAAAGAGACGTCATCTGGATGGGAGCATATGTTGCTCTAGAACCTGGATATACCTTTCAGCATTGATGGTGTCTTTCCAGATGTGTAAGCTGCCCATGCCACACGCATTAATGCAACCCCATACCATCAGAGATGCAGGCTTCTGAACTGAGCACTGATAACAATTTGGGTCGTCCTTCTCCTCTTTAGTCCGAATGACACGGCGTCCCTGATTTCCATAAAGAACTTCAAATTTTGATTCGTCTGACCACAGAACAGTTTTCCACTTTGCCACAGTCCATTTTAAATGAGCCTTGGCCCAGAGAAGACGTCTGTGCTTCTGGATCATGTTTAGATACGGCTTCTTCTTTGAACTATAGAGTTTTAGCTGGCAACGGCGGATGGCACGGTGAATTGTGTTCACAGATAATGTTCTCTGGAAATATTCCTGAGCCCATTTTGTGATTTCCAATACAGAAGCATGCCTGTATGTGATGTAGTGCCATCTAAGGGCCCGAAGATCACGGGCACCCAGTATGGTTTTCCGGCCTTGACCCTTACGCACAGAGATTCTTCCAGATTCTCTGAATCTTTTGATGATATTATGCACTGTAGATGATGATATGTTCAAACTCTTTGCAATTTTACACTGTTGGACTCCTTTCTGATATTGCTCCACTATTTGTCGGCGCAGAATTAGGGGGATTGGTGATCCTCTTCCCACCTTTACTTCTGAGAGCCGCTGCCACTCCAAGATGCTCTTTTTATACCCAGTCATGTTAATGACCTATTGCCAATTGACCTAATGAGTTGCAATTTGGTCCTCCTGCTGTTCCTTTTTTGTACCTTTAACTTTTCCAGCCTCTTATTGCCCCTATCCCAACTTTTTTGAGATGTGTTGCTGTCATGAAATTTCAAATGAGCCAATATTTGGCATGAAATTTCAAAATGTCTCACTTTCGACATTTGATATGTTGTCTATGTTCTATTGTGAATACAATATCAGTTTTTGAGATTTGTAAATTATTGCATTCCGTTTTTATTTACAATTTGTACTTTGTCCCAACTTTTTTGGAATCGGGGTTGTATTGGGAATTTATACATTTCTGTAAAGCTGCTTTGCAACAGTGTCTATTGTTAAAAGTGCTATACAAATAAAATTGACTTGACTTGTTCAAGATTATCGAAGACAGTGCAATCACGGGCCACTTTAGGAATTTGTTCATGATTCTAAGATTCCTGTTTTGGGCTGCATGAGTGGAACCCAATGTGGTCTTCTGCTTTTGCAGACTGAGATGCTTTTCTGCTCACCACAGTTGTAAAGAGTGATTATATGAATTACAATATCCTTCCTGGCAGCTCGAACCAATCTGGCCATTTTCCTCTGACCTCTCTTATCAACAAGGTGTTTGCTTCCACCCACAGAACTGTCCCTCACTCTGTTTTTTTTTCCCCACACCATTCTGTTTAAACTCCTGAGAATGTTGTGTGTGAAAACCCCAGGAGATCAGCAGTTTCTGAAATACTCAAACCAGTCCACCTGGCACCAGCACCCATGCCACAGTGAAAGTAACACTTTTGAGATCACAATTTTTCCCATTCTGATGGTTGAAGTGAACATTAACTGAAGCTCTTGATTTGTATCTGCAAGATTTGATGTGTTGTGCTGCTGTCAAGGGATTGGCTGATTAGACAACTGCATAAAACAGTAAGTGGATGGGTGTTCCTAATAAAGTGGGCAGTGACTGTATATTAAATTGTGTCTTAAACCACATCAGCACATCACATCTGTATGGCATCACTGAAGAATGTGGTTTACGATAAAAAAATTACAGGAACTATTTCAAGTCAGAAAGACTTGCTGTATTTCTTACCTGAGACTTATGTTTTCACTACACTCATGAATAAAGAAGCATATCTCAGACCACAAACATGTCTTCACTGTAAAGTTTGCCACTGTTCCTTCAAGTGCCTGGATATTTAAAGGGGTACCAAATATAATATATACAGTTGCTGATGTGACAAAGTAACGTATTCTTAAGCATTCTATCAAATTTATATACTAGAAAACAACGAAATATCTTGGTAATTGTAAATATAATACTTTATACGCTAAACCGCACAAGAGTCGCCATTTTTAAAAGACCGTGACGTCAGCGCTACCCACTGCACTAGCGGAACTCTCCGAAATAGAGGAGATAAGTGTGTAATCATGGCGTCGGGTGCATCAAGTGAAAGCGACAGCTCTGTCGAATCATACGAAGAGATCCCGCAAGACACACTGCAAGCAGGCTATGGCTTAGAAGGGTACCAGTTTGAACCTAGGAGAGGTACTCTCGACTCCGGTGATGAAATAAGAGAAGAAAGCTCGGATGATGGCGAGGATGAGACTGATGCTGACCATGGGCATGGCGAGCGTGGGGCAGAGCGTCTGCGTGCAGGTGACACGGCGTGGTGCTCGTGCGGAAAATGTAACGTGGAGTTGCTCACGAGTCCAGCAGAATTTATTTGCTGCAATGAGATAGGCGCCACCCGTGGACTTGCGAAATCGTCGCAAGAGGCAGAAACAGGTATTTCACACGTGCTATTCCCAACCTCAATGAGCCAACACAACTGGGCACATACATACATCATGAGTGTTACGCAGAGAAAATGAACGTGCATTCTGATTGGATGAAATTAATATCATGGCGGGCTGTTCAAACTGCGGAAATAGTTTGCTCGAGCTACTTTCAAAACACTATAACTTTCCAACCTGAGAACAAAAAACTTTTGTAAGTCTTGAATAAGGTTCGTTAATGTGTGTTTTATTGTTATATTTACTCTATATATTGCCCTCTGTTCCCCTTTAAATTAAGCATTTAAATACCCAGGAGTCTCAGAGAGTGAGACCTGTAACCCTGAACTACTCAGCTGTATGATTTGAGAGGATTTTACCTTCTTTTTTACTTGCAAGTCTTCAGGAAAAACTTTAATTATCTCATGAAAAATTACACTGATTCCCTGATTTGCTCTTTTCGTTAACAGGGTGTGAATGATCGTATAGGAGTTAGTGTATTAAGTAAGTTTAGTACTGATATGTGAATGTCGATGTCAGTGTTTGATAAAATGATATGACTTAATGTATGTTTAAAAAAGATAATAGATTGTGTTTATACAGTGGGGCAAAAAAGTATTTAGTCAGCCACCAATTGTGCAAGTTCTCCCACTTAAAAAGATGAGAGAGGCCTGTAATTTTCATCATAGGTACACTTCAACTATGAGAGACAGAATGGGGGGAAAGAATCCAGGAAATCACATTGTAGGATTTTTTATGAATTAATTGGTAAATTCCTCGGTAAAATAAGTATTTGGTCACCTACAAACAAGCAAGATTTCTGGCTCTCACAGACCTGTAACAACTTCTTTAAGTGGCTCCTCTGTCCTCCACTTGTTACCTGTATTAATGGCACCTGTTTGAACTCGTTATCAGTATAAAAGACACCTGTCCACAACCTCAAACAGTCACACTCCAAACTCCACTATGGCCAAGACTAAAGAGCTGTCAAAGGACACTAGAAACAAAATTGTAGACCTGCACCAGGCTGGGAAGACTGAATCTGCAATAGGTAAGCAGCTTGGTGTGAAGAAATCAACTGTGGGAGCAATTATTAGAAAATGGAAGACATACAAGACCACTGATAATCTCCCTCGATCTGGGGCTCCACACAAGATCTCACCCCGTGGGGTCAAAATGATCACAAGAACGGTGAGCAAAAATCCCAGAACCACACGGGGGGACCTAGTGAATGACCTGCAGAGAGCTGGAACCAAAGTAACAAAGGCTACCATCAGTAACACACTACGCCGCCAGGGACTCAAATCCTGCAGTGCCAGACGTGTCCCCTGCTTAAGCCAGTACATGTCCAGGCCCGTCTGAAGTTTGCTAGAGAGCATTTGGATGATCCAGAAGAGGATTGGGAGAATGTCATATGGTCAGATGAAACCAAAATAGAACTTTTTGGTAAAAACTCAACTTGTCATGTTCGTAGGAGAAAGAATGCTGAGTTGCATCCAAAGAACACCATACCTACTGTGAAGCATGGGGGTGGAAACATCATGCTTTGGGGCTGTTTTTCTGCAAAGGGACCAGGACAACTGATCCGTGTCAAGGAAAGAATAAATGGGGCCATGTATCGTGAGATTTTGAGTGAAAACCTCCTTCCATCAGCAAGGGCATTGAAGATGATAAGTGGCTGGGTCTTTCAGCATGACAATGATCCCAAACACACCGCCCGGGCAATGGAGGAGTGGCTTCGTAAGAAGCATTTCAAGGTCCTGGAGTGGCCTAGCCAGTCTCCAGATCTCAAACCCATAGAAAATCTTTGGAGGGAGTTGAAAGTCCGTGTTGCCCAGTGACAGCCCCAAAACATCACTGCTCTAGAGGAGATCTGCATGGAAGAATGGGCCAAAATACCAGCAACAGTGTGTGAAAACCTTGTGAAGACTTACAGAAAAAGTTTGACCTCTGTCATTGCCAACAAAGGGTATATAACAAAGTATTGAGATGAACTTTTGTTATTGACCAAATACTTATTTTCCACCATAATTTACAAATAAATTCTTTAAAAATCAGACAGTGTGATTTTCTGGATTTTTTTTCTCATTTTGTCTCTCATAGTTGAGGTATACCTATGATGAAAATTACAGGCCTCTCTCATCTTTTTAAGTGGGAGAACTTACACAATTGGTGACTGACATAAGCCTCGGTCACAACCGGCTGTACGTGCGCCTATGGCCGGTCTACGTGCAAAAAACGCAAGAAACGCACGGAGGGCGCGCATGTGACGTGCTGATTTTCGAGCCGTAGACTGGCCGCAGACCGGCCGCAGAGGTTCTTTGTCATGTCAAACAAACTCTACGGGAGCTTACGTTTTTTTTTCAGGTTGCAAGACAAACTTACGGCTTCGTGTGTCTTCCGTACGGCCGACGTGCGTCTTTCGTACGATTTGCTGGTGTCAGGTTTGGGCAAAATCTCAATTTTTTTCATACGTCGCACTTGCGGACTCCATATGTGTGTCATGCTCCCCACATACGTAATTAGTGCGGCCAACGCATGTTCAGATATTTCGTACGTCATCCATGCGTGTTGAGTAAGTCGGCCGTGCATTGGCCGTACGGTGAGAGGGCGTCAATCGCACGAAAACTTGGGTATATAAAGCTGCAGGGGTGCCTACGGCCATTTGTACACGTCGGCTTTAATTGAGAGAAAATCCAATTTCATTTCATTGCATTGCTTCAATATGCCGAAGGCAAAAGGGAAGAGGAGGATAGAAAAGGTGTCTGAATCGGAGGAGAGAGAGGGGGTGACAGAGAGGGAGGAGAGAGAGATGGCGGCAGAGAGGGAGGAGAGAGAGAGGACAAGGAGCAGTGAGGAGGAGGATGAAGACCACGACAGTGGCCAGCAGGCCAGGAGTTTGTCGTACTCTTTCGGCGTAGCAGACGAGGAGAGGTTGATAGATTTTTTCTGTGCCAACCCTTGTTTCTACGACAAGACTTTGGACATGTCTGTGAAGATTCTCAATCATCCAGGTCATAGTAAACTGTGGGTGGTAGAAATAGGCAACTGGACTTGCTTGAAGATTCTTGAAGACGTTTCACCTCTCATCCAAAAGGCTTCCTCAGTTCTGTCTGACTAATAGGGAGTATCAGATATTTATCCTCTGACAGTTTATCCTCAGTTCTGTCTGACTAATTTATCCTCTATTAGTCAGACAGAACTGAGGAAGCCTTTCGGACAAGAGGTTAAACGTTTTCAAGAATCTTCAAGCAAGTCCAGTTGCCCATTTCTACCACCCACAAGACTTTGGACCTGTACAGCAACGCCATCCACAAACGGAAATTGACACAGGGCATTGCTACTGAACTACACACAACTGGTGAGTATTGACCTGTTAAATACTAATTATGGTGCTGTTTTGGCATTTTCTTAGTAAAAATCCAACATCGTTGGTACACACAACGTACAGATCGTGCGCAGTTCTTGCAACCTTCATACGAAGCCTGCATGGAACGCACGGTCAGTACGATTAGTGCACGTTTGAAGGACGTTGGTCTTACAACTACATGCGTTGGCTGTACGAATGAAGTGACAGCCGTACGTCTGAGCAGCCTCAGATTTCGTGCGTGGTACGCACGTTCGACATCCAGGTTGTACGTTGGGTGCGCGGTGATCTTACTCCCTCATGGTCACCACAACTACGTTCTCTACGAACAAAAAAAAAAATCACAGCGATTTGGGAAACGCCAAAAATCGCACGGCCAAAAAATCGTACGTCCGGTTGTGACCGAGGCTTAAACACTTTTGTGCCCCACTGTGTGTGTGTGTGTATATATATATATATATATATATATATATATATATATATATATATATATATATATGGGCGGCACAGTGGTGTAGTGGTTAGCACTGTCACCTCACAGCAAGAAGGTCCGGGTTCAAGCCCCATGGCGGCGAGGGCCTTTCTGTGCGGAGTTTGCATGTTCTCCCCGTGTCCGTGTGGGTTTCCTCCAGGTGCTCTGGTTTCCCCCACAGTCCAAAGACATGCAGGTTAGGTTAACTGGTGACTCTAAATTGACCGTAGGTGTGAGTGTGAATGGTTGTCTGTGTCTATGTGTCGGCCCTGTGATGACCTGGCGACTTGTCCAGGGTGTACCCCGCCTTTCGCCCGTAGTCAGCTGGGATAGGCTCCAGCTTGCCTGCGACCCTGTAGAAGGATAAAGCGGCTAGAGATTATATATATTTATTTATTTATTTGGCAGACGATTTTATAGAAAATGACTTACAAGTGTAGCACAATCTAATCGAACTGACTTAAATTTAATTAACAGCGAGGCAGAATGAGATATCCACCAACTGATTAAAAGGAAGAACAAGATAGAAAACTGAGTGAGCAGCAACACATCAGCTGGATTAAATCATATTAAGATATAAATGACACTTTCTATTATTTTATATAACCAGCCTTTTAGTCAGCTAAAACTATATCAAAATAGCAAAATAAAACAACATTTACTTGATTTGTTTTTATTTACTACTAGGTATATTTTTATGAAGCAATATACAGTAGTCTATGTGTGTGTGTGTGTGTATATATATATATATATATATATATATATATATATATATATATATATATATATACACACACACACAGGCTCCAGCTTGCCTACGACCCTGTAGAACAGGATAAAGCAGCGAGAGATAATATATAATACACACACACACACACACACATAAGGTGTTTAAAAAAAAATTATATTATTTAAGATGTAAATATCCCAGAATATAGTTTAGGCAAATGAAACTGAATAGGCTTAATGTTGGGCAATATCAAATTTATTCCTCAAAATTTGAATAAGAAATTCAAAGGTATGTGGATTCCATGAACAATTTCACAAATTTTCATTATGTGTGCTGCCTGAGACACAGACACACATACACACATGGACAGCCTTCCTCTTTGAACTTTTTGTGCCATGACCAAATTTGCATTGCAGTTGGTGCATTTTTAGAGAATTCTCTCATAAATGCATGCTGCACATTCTTGTTTGACTGTGTTTGAGCGTACTCTTACAGTATGCACAAAACACCTTTTTGAATAGCATTTCTATACCTAGAAAGATAAAAACAACAAAAATTAAACATTAAATTTTACCTGTTTCCACACGTGCTGTTAAAATTTGAGGTCAATTTAACGAGAATTGGCAAAGTTATTAGAGTGTGAAATGATATCAAATTTTTTGAAACACCCTGTATTTAGGCCCTGCCTAAAAGTGGAGCTCCCAATGAGGATATGAGCAAAATATTTCCAAGGGCATGAAAACAACCTGAATGGAATAATATTATAGCATCTGAACCATCAAATTGTGTAGTGTGGTGTATTTCACATCAATAAATTGCCGCATTTTCTTGTGACAGTGAAACCAATAAGGAAATGCACATCACAGTTACGAATACATATTTATTCCTTTCTTTGACACCATATGGCATGAGCCAGAAACAACACCATGACATTTATTATGGTATGACTCTGCTGGGTGTCTGGTGGACAGCAGTGAACCAACGCTTTCACTTTACATAATTACTGTATCATTACCATCCAATATCAAACTTGAGATGTCAAACAGTTGTCTGGTTACAACTGTCACTTTCATGCACGTTGGCGCACACACAGCACCATTAGGACTAATTACCATGCACCTGCTCCTGACTAAAGCACAATCACAGCGCATACATATAAGGACTCTCAGTAACACGCAGACTTTGTGAAGTATATGCTCTGTACCCTGTGTCTGACATTACCAAGGCTTGTATTTTGTATTATTTTTCTTGTTTTGACCCTGTTTGTGTTTTTGGACTGTGAGTATTGTATTACCTCTGATATCCTGTCTGGATTTCACTCGACCACTGCCTGTTATTTTACTCTGCTTTTGTCTCCATTTTGGCTCTGTTTGCTGGCGTGCTTTCGTTAAAACTCTTCCTGCACTTACATCCGTCTATTGTCCTTAAATGACAGAAACTGTCAACTGCCCAACAAGTTAGTGAACTAATAAAACTGTTTTAACAAGTTTTATATCAAACTATGGTGAATATTTTCCATAAAAAGTGTTGGTAAATAATCCCATGTTATTTTAAAAAAAAGCAAATCAACAATAAATGCTGGATAAAAACCCATCTATCTTATATAAATAAAGATACAAATTTCATTGTCTGGTGGTCAAGTGTTTATGAGATACATTGCCTGGCAACTTATGATTGAATATCCTGTGGTGGTACACAGATGTACGGACGTCATACAGTCAAACCATTAAAAACCAGGTCGATGCATTCTCTTAAATATGGGGCTTTGCTCCATGCACCTTGCATGCGGGGAACTCTGCTATTAACAATATGATTTTCTTCTTCATTTTCTATCCTTGATTTTAAAAAAAAACCAACAACATATTTCTGATGTTTGTACTGAAGAAAAGTCTGGAAACATTTGAGGTGTGAAGTACATGCAGGTCATTTTAGTAATCCGAATGGTGCACCAAGAAATCAATTTAGGCATGTGCACAACCCTAATCAGAATATGTGTAAGTTTTCTTGTGTAAATATTTAATACCAGATTTTATCCAAAACAACATGAAACATGAAGCCAAATCCATTTGTGTGGGAGGTTTGTAATATTGTAATTCACAACAAGATTAAAATATACATTGTTCAGTTTTGACGAGAAAGAAATGGTTTGTTTTTTGATTAAAGACTCTGAATGTGGATTTCTGTTAACCTGTTAAAAATGGTGTACAAATAAATTTGCCGTTAATTGACTTGACATTAAGGCAGAATAAAATATTCGCCAGCTGATGAAAAGCAAGAAGAACATGATAGTGAGCAGCAAGTGAGCAACATTTGCAGAAATGTCTTTCATATTGTGCCTAAATACAAATTACATAGCTCAGAATTGGCTAAACACCTCTCTATTATACTTCAATGAGGATTTTTTTTTTTTGCTAATTGTTATGCTAATTCGACAAAATGAATCTCAGGGATGGATGTGTGGCAGCATGAAACAGGAGGAGGGTTTTTAATTCTCCCAGTCAATTAATGATGCTGAAGCAAGCGCCACAGTGTACCGGTGAAGCTGTAAATCAAGGTGTGGGTTATTATTGTTATTATTATTATTATTATTATTATTATTAGAGGTGCCATCTGTTCAAATGTTGTGTATAAAAGCAATAAGTGAGCACGTCTAATGCTGAGAAATGCGAGGAGAACAGTCATCAATATTTCAGATGTGTGTCTCAATTTGTGAAATTTATGGTGCCCTGTTTGAACTTTGGACACTTTTGATTTACAAGCCATGTCAGGATACTGTTTAAAAAGAGGAAATGTCGACTGACAGAATCAAGAGAGCAGAGTGTTTGGTTTAGGCTCCCTCCTACGCTTATTCACAGACGGGCGGATTATTGGAAGAGACCTGCTGGGCGTTCTTTTCTTGGCTCATATTTATCAATCACATTTTCTTGCGTATATGTTTTTCCACTCAGGAGGAAATGGACTCATACTGACCTACAGAATAATCTGAAAGTAATCTGAGATACACATTTAAACCCAGGACTCTCAAAACCCCTTTTCGACCAACAGGGAATGGGTTCTTGAATTGGGTCCATTCAGGATTCTTTGAATCTTAGTGCCTGCTGGAAAACCAGCCCATATTTTCACCAATTTCGAACAGAAACCATTGTAATCAAGGATGCGTCATGAACAGAGGGCATTGCACTATTCACAACAGGAGTATATAGTAGTATCAAAATGGTGGATTGTACTGATTACCTGTGAGATTTTGTTCTGTATTGTAGATATTTGGTTTTGGTCCATTTTTTCTGAAGATGTATCCTTTCCCATTGAGTTCTCCATTGCTGCGCTCTGCTTCCTCCCCAAATGAATGACATGCCCACTGATGTCATGGTTCATACTGGAAAAACCAGCTATATTTTGCTTCCAGCTAGGAAACAACTTTTCATATTCCAAACCAAGTTATTTTTGGTCAAAATTCTCTGAATGGTTCAAAATGTGTTGTGTGAATCAGAACAAGACTCATACCCTGTTGGTCAAAAGGGGTATCAGTGACCTTAAGTGAAAGATTTTATACTTAATTTTACATTATTAATAAATTTACTACACTACAGCACTGGTGTATTCTTGACTATATTCTGTTTGGTCAGAATTTGTATTTGAATTTGAAAGGTTATTTTCAGTGATTAGATTCTGTTTTTATTAATGTGCTTGTTCTTTTGGTAACAAACTAACATAAGGTCTTGTACAGCAGACGCTACACATGATCTAAGACTAATAATAAACCATTTTAAAATGGTGTGGTTATTTTACCAATAAAAATGTCTAATCATTGATGCTTTCTGTTAGACTTTGTTTTAATGTATTTATTGAACATTTCTAGAAAGAATCTCAAGTTTCAGTGTTGTCACAGTCAGTAACTTCAGCTCCTTTTGGTCAGAGGAAGTTGCGTGTTTTGGTTTTTCAGTAATAATTTGGTTTTAATTCATTCAGATTACAATCTAAATCTAAAGATATAAAAAGTGTTATATGAGGAGATTATGTACTGTATATTTAGCATTTATGGAAAAGTCTTCAGTATCAGTGTTCTCATAAGGGAAAGTT
This sequence comes from Neoarius graeffei, assembly GCF_027579695.1. Taxonomy (NCBI): domain Eukaryota; kingdom Metazoa; phylum Chordata; class Actinopteri; order Siluriformes; family Ariidae; genus Neoarius; species Neoarius graeffei. The sequence goes on from NC_083579.1 coordinate 28,862,828, forward strand.
TCTTGATCAGATGACAAGTTGCAGGGTTTTATTTATTTATTTTGCCTTATTAATTTCTAGAGAGGGCGGCACGGTGGTGGTTAGCACCGTCACATCACAGCAAAAAGGTTCTGGGTTTGAGCCCAGTGGCCGACAGGGGCCTTTCTGTGTGGAGTTTGCATGTTCTCCCTCTGTCTGCGTGAGCTTCCTCCAGGTGCTCCGGTTTCCCCCACAGTCCAAAGACATGCAGGTTAGGCTAATTAATGGCTCTAATTGACCATAGGTGTGAGTGTGAATGGTTGTTTGTCTCTATGTGTCAGCCCTGCGATGACCTGGTGACTTGTCCAGGGTGTACCCCGCCTCTCGCCCATAGTCAGCTGGAATAGGCTCCAGCTTGCCGGCAACCCTGCACAGGATAAGTGCTTATGGATAATGGATGGAATTTCTAGAGAGTGAAGAAAAACAAAACTGATGGTGAAGGAACAACTGTTTATAACTGCTAGAACATACAGTAAGTGATTACAGGAACTAGCTTGTTTCATGGACATTATCTTGCATGTATGAGAAGCCATGGCCTAATGGCTAGAGAAGCAGCTTTGGGATCAAAAGGTCATCAGTTTGATTCCCTGGACCAGCAGGTATGGCTGAATGCCCTTGAGCAAGGCTGCTCTGGGTATGTCGCTTTGGATAAGAGCATCTGCTAAATGCCTATTATGCATGCTGTGACATTTATGAATGCATAAAAAAGTAACTGTTGGCAAATCACTGTCGAGGAATAACTTCTTATTATGGAGAAAATGCAGTACAAGTCATTGATTATTTTACTATCACAGATCACGCGCAATTGTTCTATGCTGTATCATTATCATTGCTATTATTGTTGCTGTTTATTATTATTATTATTATTATTATTATTATTATTATTATTATTATTATTATTATTAATCCCAACCCTAATAAAGTTAGCTTTTCTCTCTTTCTGTCTTCTTTACAATTTATACGAAATACTTCTTTCTGCTGTACTACAGTTACTGAAATCATTCTTTTGTTTTTTCCTCTCTGTTCACACCAAAGACACCAAAGCCAAAAGAATAAGAAATTAGCTATAGTCTACACCAAGGCAATATTTGGGGACTGAAATAAAACATGAGAATAAGTCATAAACATGTATGCTGAAGGGTTGTGGAACAAGCTGTGCACTTGCAACAATCCACAAATGAATGCACAGTAAGACAGATGATCATAACACGACACAACATCTGGGTTGATTCATGTTCTGCTGATAAGCACACTATGCATAAATCTATCGTTAGCATTAATAAAAGCCCTTGCTAATGATGACTGCGATCTAAATTCTGCGACCGCTGACACCAAGTGATGTATGTACTTTAGAAACCGTTTTATTTTGTCACTCGGCGTCCCAGTAACGACTATTCTGAATTGAAACACCACAGCCTCCTCACAGCCCAATCTCTCTGAGGTTAATATGTAATAACTATGCTGTCCAGAATTGTCCTAATTTCCTGCCCATGGGGTTTAATTAAAATGTGCCGAAAGGTGCTTCTGAAGCTGCTCACACCTCATAGTCAAGCTCTTGGGCCTCTGTCTAACTTTAAATATAAGTAAATATCCACACCATTAAGTGTAGCCCAGGATGTGTCCTTTCGCTTGATGTAAATTAAATCCAACTGCATCAGGAATGGTGAAGAGGTCTACAAACACGTATTCAAGCCCCTAAATATTGCAAAAAGTCGAGGAAAGGCCAAGGGAAAGCTCATGTTCTATCATGGCGATATGGAGAAGGAAATTATGCATTTATCTCAAATCGATGTAAAAATGGATTTCTCTTCCTAGATGTGCGTTTCCTAAGGTGAGACTATTAAGAGCAGATTTGTGGTGGACCTTTGTTTTGTTTTGGTTTTTTTAAACCTTTCAAAAAACAGCTACAGGTGTTCCTAAACTAAAATATGCTTCTTATCTGCAGATGTAAAATCATAGCACTTTAAAATTCTCCCAAAGTAAAGAGTGTGAAAGCAAAGATTTAATAATGAAATTAGTTTTGATGTCTTGTGGCGGCACAGTGGAGTAGTGGTTAACACTGTCGCCTCACAGAAAGAAGGTTCTGGGTTGGAGCCCAGTGGCCAACGGGGGGCGTTTCTGCGTGGAGTTTGCATGGTCTCCCTGTGTCTGTATGGGTTTTCTCTGGGTGCTCCAGTTTCTCCTACCATTCAAAGACATGCGATTAGGTTAATATGGGGCAGCCTTAGGCAGAGGTGCCCTTGAGTGAGGCACCTAACCCCCAACTGCTCCTCGGGTGCTGTTAGCACGGCTGCCCACTGCTCTGAGTATGTGCGTGTGCTCTTTGCTCATGTGTGTGTTCACTGCTTCAGATGGATTAATGCAGAAAGAAATTTCACAGGTGCATGTGTGATGAATAAAGTTGCTCTTCTTCTTGTGTCTGAACCTGAATGGTGCATGCTGAAAATCAACTTATGCATGTGCTTAACCCATTTCTGAATGCACATAACTTTCCCTGTATAAATATTGATGTAGATTGTGGACTCAAGTCAGTGACTCTCTGATTACATTCTCTTATATAATCTGTACTAAACTGGCTCTTGATTGAACATGACACCAAGGTAAGATCAGAAAGTAACCTAAATAAAACCATTTCTATGTCCCTTTAGTAAAATATATTGTTTTCTTAAAAAAAAAAAAGAGAGAGAGATTTTTATTGACCCAACAACTCATTTTTGATTCAAACCAAACTTTTTTTTTTTTTGGTTTGTTTGTTTTTTCCCTCCCATAATTTTTGGCTGTTTTCCAGAATTTAGCCATTGCAACATTTTCCCAGGCTGCCACAAATATCATAATTATTTCATAACACAGACAAGTTCAGAGAGTTTTAATTAATTAATTAATTAATTAATTAATTAATTAATTAATCCTATTACAGCAGCAGTGGCTTATGTAAGATTGTTGGTTTTGGTTCATGTGGCAATACAGCTTTTGCAAGTGAATAACAGATCACACAAAGTGTAAAATATCCATGAGTCTCTGCAATCACAAACCAATCACGCCCTTGTAATTATGAGAAAGAGGCAAAGGCTGAACACAACACATTTCATCAGTGTGAAAGGATATTTCTGCTTTGTGTGTACTCTTCCTGTTTTCGAAGAAAGTTTAATTCCTTAGCACGGCGTCTTGATGAAGCTGATCTCCTTGTGACTCTTTAAACGGCCTTGTTTAGAGGGGTCGCATACTAATTTCAGGATACTCATCTGTACTCCAGGTTTGCCTCTTGACATTTGAGGCTGATTAAAAATTTGCCCCAGCCTTAACCTTTGCGTCGCTCGAACCTCCATGTCATTGCATTAGCACTTCCATTATCATTCAGTCAGATCTAATAATGGCAGTTTAACTATGGCCTGGTGCTGGAATATTAAACTGCTTAATACATGTATAGTGTAATCTGCGGAAAGCTCGTGCAAGTCCCTGAGTGGGATGAGGCATTTAGCTGGGTCTGAACTGAATCACTGTCATAGTTTATAAGATCTAAATGAATTTAATATACCTCTGTCATAAACATGGGGGAAGGAAACTTATGAAACATACAATTGATTCATATATGAGTGTGTATATATACACTAATCAGCCATAAAATTATGACCACTGACAGGTGAAGTGAATAACATTTATTATCTCATAACAATGGCACCTGTCAAGCTGTGAGATTCAAAGCCTGGCCCATATGGTCCAATCACACATAAGAGCTACTGTAGCACAAACTGATGAAAAAGTTCATGCTGACACCTTTATGTTTTAGCCAGCATTAACATTTTCAGCAGTTTGTGCTACAGTAGCTCTTCTCTGGGATTGGACCATATAGAATAGAATAGAATAGAATAGAATAGAATAGAATAGAATAGAACAGAATGCCTTTATTGTCACTATACACATGTACAATGAAATTAAAGCATCTCCAATAACAGTGCAAACAGTGTGTAGAGAGGGAGAGAGAGAGGAAGGGGGGAACGGAAAAGAGAGAGAAAAAAGGGGGGGGTAAAGTGCACAGTCTGAGGTGTATGTGTTGTGTTACACATTATGGAGTGAGGTATTGCACATATAAAGTATTGCACAGTGACAGTCACATTGTAAATTATTGCACGAGAGAGTCACATTATAAGATAAAATATTACACATTATGAATTATTGCAAGGTAAGGTAAGGTGCACAGACTTGAGGTATATGTGCTGTGTGTAAGGTGCACAGTCCTGAGGTGCATGTGTTGTGTGTAAGGTGCACAGTCCTGAGATGTATGTGTTGTGTGCAAGGTGCACAGTCCTGAGGTGCATGTGTTGCGTTTCACATTTTGGAGTGTGGTATTGCACATTATAAAAGTATTGCATAGAGAGTTACCTTATAAAGTACTGCACATTTATAAATTAGTAAAATAGTAAAATAAAATAGACTATAAAGTCAGAGCATATCCGAGTTCAGGGCAGTTATGGCTTTTGGAAAGAAGCTGTTTTTTAATATATTTGTCTTTGCCCTGATGCACCTGTAGCGCCTCCCTGAGGGCAACAGGTCGAACAGATCAAAGCCAGGGTGGGAGCTGTCCTTGATAATACTCTTAGCTCTGCTAAGGCAGAGGGAGGTGTAAATGTCCATCAGGGAGGGGAGAGGGCAGCCAATGATCCTCTGTGCTGCCTTTACTACCCTCTGGAGCCTCTCCCTGTCTACAGCAGTGCAGCTGCCGTACCATACTGTAATACAGTACTTCAGTATGCTCTCGATGGATGAGCGGTAGAAGGTCAGCAGCAGGTTGGAGCTTAAGTTGTACTTCCTGAGGACTCTCAGGAAGTGTAGCCGCTGCTGAGCCTTCTTAATGACTGCTGTGATGTTCTCTGACCAGGAGATGTCGGCGGAGATGAGGACACCGAGAAACTGGAAGGTGTGGACCCTCTCCACATACTCATTGTTAATGTAGAGGGGGGCTAGGTCAGTGCTGTTGTGGGTGCAATCAGTTAATTATTGAAATTAAGTGATCAATCTCATTAAATCAGTCTCATTAAATTTGAAGGTTAATAATTAAAATGAATCAATCCCATTGAATCGTTTACTTTGACTCATTTGAATTGAATCATACCATAGAATCAGTCTCATTTGAAGTGAATCATTCAGTGAATCGTTCATTGAATCATTTAGTGAATCGTTCAATGAATCATTTAGTGAATCGTTCAATGAATCATTTAGTGAATCGATCAATGAATCATTTAGTGAATCATACCATTAATCCTGGTGCTTAATAAATTACCAAACAGCTAAATTATGGTATATTTCCAAATTATTACGATCACTTACCATATTACATAACTCATATGCACCTTTTTGAATTCTTTGAGGAGATTGGGGACTTCAGATATTGTTCACCAACAAGATGAATACACACAGCTTTGATAATAAATGGATTTATTCTAACAAAGACAAAAATGGATAATCAATATATACAAATATGAGGTGTGTATACATGTGTGTGTTTATGTGTGGTGTGTGTATGGCCTAGCTTGTTGCTAGCTAAAACAAAGGAATGTTATCTAAATAGAACAAAGGATTAGCTCTGTGGCTAATGTGTGCTTGTGTGTGGGGGGGGGGAAGGACTGGACCATGTGTTTAGCCTCGTGTAGCTAACTACACATGGTGGAGGCCTAGATTAGCCTTGTGTTGCTAGTGTGTTTGTGAAAGGCCCTATGGCCTAGCTAAAGTGTGTGTTTGTTAGGCCTGGTGAGGCCTACTGAGCATGTGTTGCTAAAGACAAAGGGAAGCTATCGAAAGTGTATCAGGCCTGGTCAGGCCTGTTGAGCACGTGTTTCTCAGTAACAACACTCACACTCATTCCACACTCATAACATTACCGAACTCACTGAAACCTTGATAAGGTCAAAATGTATGATAAGGAAATTAGTGTTAGTCAGAGAGGAGCATGCACAACCTATTAAACAATTGAGAGAACATAGAACCAAAATAAATCAACACGCTGCGTGTCTAACAGTGTAACAGATAAACCTGGGTTTAAATTCACACTATTTCAAATAAAAGCAATTTCCTAAGACTATCCTAATTATGCCCAAATGCCAAAATCTTACTTAATCCTGCCTTTAGCAAGATATGAAGAACTATTTGCCGGTGTAGTTTCGGGCCTCGCCGTGGGAGCACGTGAGCCGCTCGTGATGGAGGCGTAGAAAACTTTCGGATCCAGTGGAGCACTTGGGTGGTTCCCGTGGAAAGCAGAGGATTCTTGGTCCGAACCTCAGCGTTCGTGAGGAAAAGTCTCTGATCAGAATAAGATGCACAGCGCTTTTGAGTTAAAAAGGATTCAATCGCTTCTTAACTTTTAACTGCCTGGGCTGCAGTCGTGACGTCACTTCTAATACAAGTAAACCGGTTGTAACTCAGGTTGAGTTTAAAGATCGCGCTATTCTGGACTTTTACCTTGGCCAGTGGTTAGGCACAGAACGCGCTGGATGGTGAATCTTGCAAGAAAGAAGTGTTCGAGAAGTTTGAGAGCATCTCTTTTGTGCATCTAGCTTCCTTGAAAACCGGACGCGAGAGACAAAATGGCAGAGCTTCCGCCTGGACTTATACGCGCATGGCGGACTGACGTAGATGATCCCGCCCACGTGTGACGTAGGTCACACGGAAGTTGCCTGGGAATTGTAGTTCTGACACAAGATGGCGGCATGATACCTACAGTCCCCCTTTTGGTCTCAGGGGTATGACGGAGTTGTAGCACTGAGAGCACCGTATCGTATCATCGCCGTGTCCATAGTCCTTGAGGTAGCCTTGCTCTGCACAGTCCATGGTGTCCTGTGAAGACTGTGTAAACTTGTGAGTTCCATTAAGACAGTTGGAGACAGAGGCATTTTGGGCATACAATCACTATGGGCATTTTGGGCATATAATCACTAACTAACTAGATCAAAATCGCATAAAAATAAACATTAAACATTGAACATGAAACATGTAGTGTTTAATTTCTCATGCATAAAAAAACAAGAAAAGAGAAGAAATGAAGGAAGAAAAGAAGTATTAGTGTTTAGGTTGGCAAACCTAATCTTCTAGAAATCTTCTGTGTTTGGTAATAGTAGTGGGTGGTCTGGTCAGAGAGCGTGCACTACTGCGGCTAAAGCTGTCAGGGACACAGACCATCTTATCTAGCTTGGCAATGTATTATGTATGGGTTGCCTGGGCAGACCCAGTGGATGTCTTTAGTGGAGTTGCATATCTCTAAGTCTTGTGGATTCACAAAAATGAGGATAGCACTGCCAAGACTATATGCCAGGTGTATTTGCGACGAATACACACTAGTAATAATAGTGGATTTTAGTATTTTATCTACCATGTTATACTGAAGGGTTATTACTTCATTGGGTTGGTGAAGTCTGACCGGGAATGTTAGTGTACGCTTATGGTTGAGTTATGCGTAAAAGCTAGGTGGACATGATGGGCCTAGCTGTCGTCCACCCCCTTTTGGAGTGAGGACTGTTCAAAAGGTTTGATTCGATTATCATGGAAATTGATATGAAAGCGTTTGATTAGGCCTAGATATCCTAATGTGATACGCGACGGGGAACGGTTTTCCCACGATCGAAAGGTCTCGACCAGGGTGGTAGGAACTTCTCTGAGATTCGGGCATAGTAGGCTTTGTGTCCTTCTACTCTCGAATCGAGATTCTTTTGGGCACCTGTAGAGACAAAATGGCAGAGCTTCCGCCTGGACTTATATGCGCATGGCGGACTGACGTAGATGATCCCGCCCACGTGTGACGTAGGTCACACGGAAGATGCCTGGTAGTAGTTCTGACACAAGATGGTGGCATGATACCTACACTGTGCTTCCTGAAGTTGACAATGAGCTCTTTGGTTTTCTTGGTGTTCAGAGCGAGGTTATTTTCTGAACACCAGGCTGCCAACTTCAGGACCTCCTCTCTGTAGGCTGCCTCGTCTCCCTTTGAGATGAGTCTGACCACTGTGGTGTCATCAGCAAACTTGATGATAAGGTTGTTGTTGTTGTGGGTCGGACTACAGTCATAGGTGTAGAGGCAGTACAGGAGGGGGCTCAGCACACAGCCCTGTGGAGAGCCAGTGCTCAATGTGCAGGTGGAGGAGAAGTGGGGGCCAAGTCTCACAGTCTGGGGCCGGTTAGTAATGAAGTCCTTTAACCAGGCACATGTGAGAGGGGGGTAGGCCGAGAGTGTCCAGTTTACTAATAAGGATGTCCGGGATTATTGTATTAAAAGCTGAACTGTAATCCACAAAGAGTATGCGGATGTAGCTCTGCTGCTGCTCCAGGTGATTTAGCGCAGAGTGGAGAGCTACGGCAATGGCGTCCTCTGTGGATCTGTTTGTGGGATATGCGAACTGGTAGGGGTCGAAGTCTGGGGGGAGGTGGTCCTTGATGTGTTGAAGAACTAGTCTCTCGAAGCACTTCATGATTACCGGGGTGAGGGCCACAGGATGGTAATCATTCAGGCTGGTGACGGGAGACTTCTTCGGCACTGGGATTATTGTTGCAGATTTTAGGCAGGGCGGGATGACTGCCTGAGCCAGACAGAGGTTAAAGATCCTGGTGAAGGTAGGGGCGAGCTGGTGGGCGCACGCTCTGAGCACCTTACCAGGTACACCATCTGGGCCGGCAGCGTTCTTGGGGTTCACTGCCAGGAGCACCCTTCTGACATCGTGCTCCTGTACAGTGAAAGGAGTGGTGTAGGAACTGTGTGGTGGTGGGGGCAGGGCAGGAGCAGATGAGTGCTGCTGAGATGTTTCGAAGCGAGCAAAGAAGTGATTTAGCTCCTCTGCTAGCAGCGCACTCCAGTCTCCTGTTGGCGCATCACAGTCTCTGAAGTTTGTGATGTCCTGAATGCCCCGCCACACCTCCCGTGTGTTGTTGCTGGACAGGTGGGACTCTATGCGCAGCCTGTGGTCCACCTTGGCTTTATTTATTCCTCTTTTCAGGTCAGCTCGAGCGGCTCTGTACAGAGCTCCATCACCTGACCTGAAGGCAGCATCGCGACCCCTGAGGAGTGAGCAGACCTGGCTGGTCATCCAGGGTTTCTGGTTTGGGAAGACCCGGATGTTTTTATCCACTATCACATTCCCGATGCAGAACTTGATATAGTCCAGCACCGTTCCTGTGAATGTCTCCAGCTCCTGATGTTCAAATAAGTCCCAGTCTGTCTGTTTAAAGCAGTCCTGTAGTTTGGAGAGTGCATTGTCAGGCCAGGTTGTGATAGTCCTTGTGGTGGGCCTGGCTCTGTGTCTGAGGGGGGTGTAGGCTGGGGAGAGCAGGAGGGAAAGATGGTCTGACTGGCTGAGGTGGGGGAGGGGTATGGCTCTGTATGCATCCTTGATGTTAGAATAAACATGATCCAGAGTGTTCTCCCCTCTAGTAGAACACTTAACATGTTGGTAAAACTTTGGCAGTACAGTCTTCAAGTTGGCCTTATTAAAGTCTCCTGCGATTATGTGAACACCGTCAGGGTGGGCCTGCTGCTGTTTGTTTACGGTGTTCAGCAGGAGAGAGAGCGCTGTGTTTACACTGGCATCGGGTGGAATATACCCCAGATAGCAAAAGGGCGTTGATTCGACGGGGAATCATCGGCATGTTCTTCGACCATACGCCGTCGAATCATCGTGGATCACCAGCGTTGATTCAACACCGCTTTGCTCATACGAGTTTGCGTTGAAACGACGTTGAAAAGTGGATGGTGGCCGACAGAGAATAGACCCCCTTTCACCCTTTATTCAACTACGGATTTCGGTCGATTTATAGTTTAATTTTCGGCGATGATTCATCCAACTTTACTTCCTGTTTTATGTACAACAGGAAGGCTACAAATTAAGCAAAACAGGCTAAATTAAACTAGCTAACAATAAAGCATCGGGGCTCTTGCCTAGGATGAACACACACATGCATACTTCAACCATGAAAGTGAAACTTAATTTATATCAATGTGCGTAGGCTACGTCCTGTTTTATGTACAACAGGATATAAAAATGCATGCAACAATGCACCTCTCCTAATGTTTGTCAAGCTATCTAATGAGGCATAACTTTTAACATTTATAAGGAACAGAACACACTTGAACAAGTTCTTAGAAACATTTTATGATTTATTTATAATTTATAATTGTGGCCTATTCCTCCTGCGGCGCAGACCTGTACATGGAAACAGAAAAACATAACCAAAATTAATTTGATGCAGCATTGATAAAGAAAGTCAGCAGTAGGCTATGGGTTTCTAAATGCCTATTCTAAATGATAATCTTTAAAGTTCATGGCCGCGAGGCGCGACCCATGGCTACACAAAAGAACAGGTCAGCTCAAAACGACATGCGACCTAGGCCTACATGCTCGATTTAAACGCTAAGTTTTCACTCCAACGCTAAGTTTTCACTCCAACAAGACAAGTACTTCGACTCATTTTTCGATTGAATAATGCATCTGCATTGTTGTTGTTTCAAATGGATACTAGTTGAAGGAAATTTCTCCAACGTGTGATATGACTGAAGTTCATCATAACTTCTTAAACTGCTTGAAATTGTATTCGAAATTCCCTTTATTAATAGTGACTGAATAATGGTATGTACCAGATGTCCAGGGATGAATGAAAATGTAGCGTGGTCCAGTGTTTTTCTCAATGTTGTTTCAATGGTCCAAGCGTAACAGCAGGCCGATCCACAAGAGAGTCGCGATCCAACCGAGTGGTGTGGGAGTTTCACGTGCACCCAGGTATATAACGAAAATGACGTGCATCCAGTAAACAGCAGTGGTAATCGCACTGCATTATGGGACAGCATGGGACATCCCCTACCAATATTGAAAACTGGCCGGCAAAAGTGACGATGGTTCAACATCGTATATTCGACCTTCTCTGACGGTTGACAGATCAACCTTTACCCACGGTGATTCAACAGTGATAAATCGACCTTCTCCGACGGCGGAGAAATCGACATTTCATGGCGCCGTTTCAGCGTTGATTTTCTGACTTACGACGGAAACCGACCATTCTGACCAAGAATCGGCGCCGTTTCAACGTCCCTCTGCTATCTGGGACACAGCTGTGATAATCACCACAGTTAGCTCTCTCGGTAGAAAAAAAGGCCGGCATCTTATAGACATGTACTCGAGGTCCGGGGAACAGTGTTTATCCATAATTGTTCTGTTGTTACACCAATTGTCATGCACGTAAATACAGAGCCCTCCCCCTCTGCTCTTAACAGAATTCTCAGTTCTATCCCAGCGGAGCAGAGTGCGGCCTGCTAGCTGCAAGCTAGCATCGGGTATTTCCGGATGAAGCCAGGTTTCTGTGATAATTAAAACACAGCAGTCCCGAACATAGCGATTTCCAGCGAGTTGTAATTCCAGATCATCCGTTTTATGCACCAGGGATCTAGCATTAGAGAGATACAGGCTCGGTAGAGGTGGCTTGTGTGGTTGTTTTCTTAGCCTTAGCATAGCACCGGACCTGCAGCCCCGCTTCTGCTTCCTCTCCCTCCTCCATCTGCGCCGCCTCCTAGACCCTACAACAATCCATGGAGAGCCCTGCGGTCTTGCTATGTCATCTGGGATGTTATGCATGAAGAGAAAGTCACTTGAAACAGATACCTGATGTTGGTTACCATGGCTAAAAGTGTCTGGCGGGTGTACTGTATATTTGCAGAACCGATGTTGCACAAACAAGCAAGAAATAAATACAAAAACAAACAAAAAAAAGAGCACTGAAAAGGAGAGCCGTAAGCCGCTGCAACCACGTGCGCTAGCCTTTATGCTCCATGTGAATTAATGAGCCTTTGACACCCATGACCCTGTCACTAGTTCACCAGTTGTCCTTCCTTGGACCACTTTTGGTAGGTACTAACCACTGCATATCAGGAACACCCTAAAAGATGTGCCATTTTGGAGATGTTCAGAGCCACTGATCTAGCCATCACAATTTGGCCCTTGTCAAAGTCACTCAGATCCTTACTCTTGCCCATTTTTTCTGGTTCCAACACATCAACTTCAAGAACTGACTGTTCTCTTGCTGCCTAATATATCCCACCCATTGAACAAAATTTATTGAATTTAATGCTAATTGAGGAAAAAATGCAGAACAGAGAGGCTGACATGGATGATGCTCATTTTCCATTGTAAATGGTCAGGCTTATTATATTTTAAATTATTCTATCCACATTCACTGGATATGAGCAATCACATTCTCTGATTGGCTACTTTACTACTAGGCTATCAGCTCATCTTTCATGAGTAGAGAAAAACAAAATGGCGGCACATGTTGCTGAACTAACCGAGGATGAAATAAAACTTTACTCGAAAACAAAACCCCCAAATATACAAAAAAGCAACAAAATATGGAATAAAAGTATTTGATGGTAAGAACATATCTTTTTTTTTAATTTTTCAAGAATTATTATTATAGCATTTTTCACAAATTGCTACTGTCATTTCACCAGTTTGTTTACATTCTAATTGGAAATGATTTTGCCAGACATTTTGTATAAAGTTTTTTTTTTTATCAAATTTGAAAGAAAAATGCTCTGTTTCTCAAAATCCAGTGAATGTGGATAGAATAAAACAGTTATTCCACTCAATCTCATTGTACATGGCTTATAGCCAACTCGGTGCTACATGTCTCATTGGCTATCAGCTCATGTACGACTCGATTTCATGGAATAACTGTTAAATATTCAGTTCACCTGTGGTCATAATGTTATGACTGATCGGTGTACAGTATATATTTGTACACAAACACAAAGCTGTTGAATTCTCCATTCTGGTTGGTCAGATGGTTGATGAATTTTCTCTAACAGTACCTCTGACAGTAGTTCCAGCTGTTATTTACATCATGGGTTTATATGAAAACACTTATTACAATATCACCTGGAAATTTGAAAAAAAAAAAAATCATCGACCAAGCAAGGAACAAGCAATGTTAGCGAGCTAAAACAAAAGTGAACACATTATTCAGAAGCTTGTTATTTGGAGACATATTCACCGGATTTCTTCAGTATGTTATTAGCTACAAGTAGCTAATAATATTAAATTTGTAACATTATTATCATGCATAAGCTGCAGCTGAATGTTATGTGAGCTCTGGCTTTTTTGTAGCTTGTTAGATGACAAAAATGCTGCTTTAGGTGTGTTGGTCACTACTCATAGATATGGGGCACTACATTGTCATTTTCTATGGATCTGAATTTTGCCACCCCAGTAAAGTCCATCCATCCATCCATCCATTATCTGTAACCACTTATCCTGTGCAGTGTCGCAGGCAAGCTGGATCCTATCCCAGCTTGACTATGAGCGAGAGGCGGGGTACACCCTGGACAAGTCACCAGCTCATCACAGGGCTGACACATAGAGACAAACAACCATTCACACCTACAGTCAATTTAGAGCCACCAATTAGCCTAACCTGCATGTCTTTGGGGGAAACTGGAGCGCCTGGATGAAGCTCATGCAGACAGAGGGAGAACATGCAAACTCCACACAGAAAGGCCCCTGTTGGCCACTGGGCTTGAACCCAAAACCTTCTTGCTGTGAGGTGATGGTGCTAACCACTACACCACCATGCCGCCCCCCAGTAAAGTCATTGTGTCTAACATGGCCACCTCATTGTACAACCCCGATTCCAAAAATGTTGGGACAAAGTACAAATTGTAAATAAAAATGGAATGCCATAATTTACAAATCTCAAAAACTGATATTGTATTCACAATAGAACATAGACAACATATCAAATGTCGAAAGTGAGACATTTTGAAATTTCATGCCAAATATTGGCTCATTTGAAATTTCATGACAGCAACACATCTCAAAAAAGTTGGGACAGGGACAATAAGAGGCTGGACAAGTTAAAGGTACAAAAAAGGAACAGCTGGAGGACCAAATTGCAACTCATTAGGTCAAATTGCAATAGGTCATTAACATGACTGGGTATAAAAAGAGCATCTTGGAGTGGCAGTGGCTCTCAGAAGTAAAGATGGGAAGAGGATCACCAATCCCCCAATTCTGTGCCGACAAATAGTGGAGCAATATCAGAAAGGAGTTCGACAGTGAAAAATTGCAAAGAGTTTGAACATATCATCTACAGTGAATAATATCATCAAAAGATTCAGAGAATCTGGAAGAATCTCTGTGCGTAAGGGTCAAGGCCGGAAAACCATACTGGGTGCCCATGATCTTCGGGCCCTTAGATGGCACTGCATCACATACAGGCATGCTTCTGTATTGGAAATCACAAAATGGGCTCAAGAATATTTCCAGAGAACATTATCTGTGAACACAATTCACCGTGCCATCCACCGTTGCCACCTAAAACTCTATAGTTCAAAGAAGAAGCCGTATCTAAACATGATCCAGAAGTGCAGACGTCTTCTCTGGGCTAAGGCTCATTTAAAATGGACTGTGGCAAAGTGGAAAACTGTTCTGTGGTCAGACGAATCAAAATTTGAAGTTCTTTATGGAAATCAGGGATGCCGTGTCATTCGGACTAAAGAGGAGAAGGACGACCCAAGTTGTTATCAGCGCTCAGTTCAGAAGCCTGCATCTCTGATGGTATGGGGTTGCATTAGTGCGTGTGGCATGGGCAGCTTACACATCTGGAAAGACACCATCAATGCTGAAAGGTATATCCAGGTTCTAGAGCAACATACCGTATGCTCCCATCCAGACGATGTCTCTTTCAGGGAAGACCTTGCATTTTCTAACATGACAATGCCAAACCACATACTGCATCAATTACAGCATCATGGCTGCATAGAAGAAGGGTCCGGGTACTGAACTGGCCAGCCTGCAGTCCAGATCTTTCACCCATAGAAAACATTTGGCGCATCATAAAACAGAAGATACGACAAAAAAGACCTAAGACAGTTGAGCAACTAGAATCCTACATTAAACAAGAATGGGTTAACATTCCTATCCCTAAACTTGAGCAACTTGTCTCCTCAGTCCCCAGACATTTACAGACTGTTGTAAAGAGAAAAGGGGATGTCTCACAGTGGTAAACATGGCCTTGTCCCAACTTTTTTTGAGATGTGTTGTTGTCATGAAATTTAAAATCATCTAATTTTTCTCTTTAAATGATAAATTTTCTCAGTTTAAACATGTGATATGTCATCTATGTTCTATTCTGAATAAAATATGGGATTTTGAAACTTCCACATCATTGCATTCTGTTTTTATTTACAATTTGTACTTTGTCCCAACTTTTTTGGAATCAGAGTTGTAAAAGGTTCATCAATGCCCTTGGCTGTAATTGGAACTTTTTTCTTTCCAAATATCTTCCACAAGTAACTATGATGTTATTCTTTAAGAAATACAAATGGTAAAATATTGACAAAATTATGTGGTATAAGCAAAATTAAACTCTCAAGGATGTGCAATTATTGGAAAAGAATTAACTCTGGGTTTGTAAGAGCAACTTCAGTTTGTGTCTGGCTGCAAGATTATTTTCCTATAACAGCACACCACCAAGTGTTTTATTCTTTACCGAGCGGATATGTGATCATTTTAAAAGATAGATCAGGTTCTGAGATGTGTTTTACTCCATACCATTTTTCAAATCACTTCAACCGGTATTGTGTGTGATGAAGTACTAATGGCTTTGAGACAAAAGTAGAACGATACGGTAGAGCTGGGGCACACCGAGAGGTCAAACCCGGCCAGAGATGAAACTGTCATCCAAGTTTCCATCTGCTGACTGAAAATAAAACTGTCCTTCACCACCATCAACTGATCTTGACCTTAAGAAATTCAGGGTTCAGTGGCCTCTAAGGGAAACGGTGTGTGTTTATTCACTGAGATTCTCACAGAAACCTCTTTTGTCTGATGTTCGCATTTGTCTGAATTTGTATTTGCTATGAAATCACAGTTCTTTCATTCCATTTTAGATAATTTTATCTTTATATTAAATTGAAATGTTTAAATGTTTTATTAAACCATACAATCATTTTCATGCCAAATGATCCCTAATTTGCCACTGTTTTCATTTTTCTCTCTGTCTCTCTTTCTTGCGAAGCTGAGTCATTTGATGAAGAGATGACCTGACATTCAGAAAAAATGTTCCAGTTATTATTGGCTTAATATTCGCACACATTTTCTCTGTATTGCTTCACTCCAGGGTTTTCAGACAGAATAATAATCTGTGAATATATTACCAAACTAATTCCTCTTGATGGACTTTCCATTCATGTGTGTGACCTGACTCAGGAAATTGACATTTCCCCCAACAATGCCTTTTTTTTCTGTCTTCTTGGTCTTCAATACAGCATAAGGAAAGAACATATACACTGTTTTGTTGTCTATAATTATCAAACAAGTTACTTTCCCAAAAGTGTTGCAGTTTTGAGATTGGTTGAAATTTTCCAGACTTTGCTCCAGCAACACTCACTGTGTCTTTGCGCAAGGTTTGTGTTCATTAGTTTACATTAAATGGACAGCAACAAATTAATCAAAATTTCAGTTCAACAACAACAATCAATTTAAATGCCATCGAGTTAGCAGCCCATTTTTCATCTCAGGTGAAAATCACTATTCAAAAAAAAAAAAACGGGCATTATTATGGTGTTGGTGTTCACAAGAAGATGCCTATATACCACTGACACAAACCTACATAAATATAATATTTATAAAGGCATATTCACACACAGGACATAATGTCAAGCTGGCATAACCCCTCAAATAACACTTCTTTTTTACATAATATCATATTGTGCAACAAATGGTGTTCAGAGATACCATGACACTGAGATAAACCTTTATATCAACTGACAAAAATCTAAAAATATTCCATGTCAAGCTGACATGACCATGCAAATAACTCTTTTTGTTGAAATAAGGTTGTGTGTGGTAGCAGAAAGGATACATGACTCCTATATAAGCCTCTGTGACAATGGACATAAACCTGCATAAATATTTCAAAAGATTTATTCCAACTGAGAACATCATGCCAAGCTGACATAACACCTGAGAAAACATGCCATTGACATCAGGTTGTGCTGTGTATGGTGCTCAAAGGGATACATGACACTGACATAAACCTTCATGACAACTGGCATATACTGCTAGCAATATTTTGCTTTTGGCAGTTTTATGTCAAACTGATGGATCTCAAGTAACACAGATTTTGCTGACATAAGGTTGTATTATGGGCGATGCTGAAAAGGGTAAATAGCCTACATAAATATTTATAAAGATTTATTCCAGTGGACATCAGGCATCATAAATGCTACTTTTGTCAATTTTAATGCCATGGTGATACAACACTTTAAGCACCTTTTCCTAACCAGAAACAGTAGGTTGATAAATCAATCAGCAAGACTCTGAAAGTCAAGTCAAGTCAAGTTTATTTGTATAGTGCTTTTAACAATAAACATTGTCGCAAAGCAGCTTTACACAATTTGAACGACTTAAAACATGAGCTAATTTTGTCCCTAATCTATCCCCAATGAGCAAGCCTGTCAAGGAAAAACTCCCTCAGACGACATGAGGAAGAAACCTCGAGAGGAACCAGACTCAAAGGGGAACCCAGCCTCATTTGGGCAACAACAGACAGCATGACTATAACATTAACAGTTTTAACATGAAGACAGTTTTGTTGATGTTGTAACTATTCATTGATGGAAACTAGAGGTCTGCGTGGGTCGGATTTTTCAGTCCCGCTCCCGCCCGCGCCCACAAAAAAATTATGATTTTCAGTCCCGCTCCCGCCCGTGCCTGCCATATTTTGTCCCGCTCCCACCCGCAAATCCCGCATTATGCAGACGTTCGCGTTATTTCTCAGGAAAGTTCTTGTCTTGACACAGCGTGATGGTGCCCCGCCCCCTACTTTGAGTGGATTTGAGCATAAATATCTACAGCTCACGTTCACGTTTGTTATTATTTACCTTGTTTCTGAATTCAGCATGTAGTGTCTCTAATAATAATAATAATAATTAGTGCTGTCAAGCGATTAAAATATTTAATCGCGAATCGCACATTTTTATCACATGAGAAACCATTGTAATTCTCTGATCAGCATAAAAAAGTGAATGGGCTTGCTTTGTACCAATGGTGTTTTGTTTTTTTATTGCAAAGCAGAGCTAGCAAGAGGAGTGAACTTCACTCTTCTTTCACTTCACTCAGTGAAGTGATTTACTGCTTGAGTTAGTCTACAACTCTAATCAGAGAGACAGGTTACACAGTGACGGTAGGCTTGACATGCTTGATTATAATATAAAGTACACTATTATATTAACTTTAAGTTGTTCGTTGATAAATATTGCATTGAATCTGATCTTTACTGTTTCATCTCACTTAACACATTTCGTACTTTTGCACTTTTTCTGCCTGTTGATGCATCGCGCTGTCCAATCAGAGGCGGCCAAATTTGCATATTACAGGAAGGATTTCTGGGATAGCATTGAGTTTACAGACGCTGTCTTCTTAAAACTGAATAAATATTTAAAAAGAGCCAAATGAGCCAGTCTTTTGAACGGCTCTTTTCAAAGAACGGATCACAAAGATGCAGATCCCATCAAAGAGCCATAAATCCCATCTCTACTAGTTTCAAAAGCTTATGAAAAACCTACATCATGTCACAGAGCGTTAATCTCGCCATAAAAAAAATTATCGCCGTTAAAATTGAGTCAAGTTAACGCGATAATAACTCAACATTTTTTACAGCACTAATAATAATAATAATAATAATAATAATAATAATAATAAAAGACAGGCGAGCACGTGATTCCAAGTGGAAATTTGGTATATTTATTGTTCAGCCATACAAAACATTAGGCTAACCCAGTTTACATTTGTTAAGCATTTCTAACTAGAATATCCTATAGAATACCCTATAAGCATAGCATATATAAATGTTATAACAAAACACAGTCCTAGCCTACAACAACAAAAAATTGACAGTATAGGCTACTGTAGACATTATAGGGCTATGGTTGCACATTTCTAAAACTATTTGGACTTGAGCCTCCGTGCAAGTGTTAAACTCAATATAACATAGCTGACCTTGTTTGAATATGAATAAGAAAAATGAGAAAATCAAATGCAGGTAAACGAAACAACTAAGCCTATTGCTTAGGATATCGGGTTCTTTGAACAGCTATGGAGAAACAGCAAATTGTTCACTGTTGAGGGCTTCAACATACTGCGCCTTTCCTCCAGTATGCGACCACATATGCTGAACGTGCGCTAGGATGGTGTGCTGGAACCTGGAATTCGATTCCGAAGGCTCTTAAATTCTGAAATAATAAAGCACGAATATTGTCTCCAGTTTTTGAGGTTCCTTCATCAAATGGGGCAGAAAATAGCACTCTAGACTGTAAGTTGTAGTCTGAATTGATGTAATGCAGGGTGGCTGAGAGGAAAGAGGTTTTGCGATATGTTTCAGTCCAGACATCCGTTGTCACAGCACACCCATATTTCCCAATCGTCTCGTTTATGTCATCAACAAAAGCTCTTCTAAATTTGAGTGCCCTATCATCTACATGACGTGACACAGTTGTTCGGCAGAAGATCTCGCACATCGAATTTGCCTATTGTGGCTGCCGTGTCAACTAAGTGTTGGGCAAACTGAGCTAATCCCTGACCAGTGATGCTGTCATACGGGCGGAGGTCCGCAGCAACAAAATCAACACATTTCTCCACGGTCTTTGCCTTCAACGCATCTGTCACTTTTGCATTGTTCCCTCTGAACTACAACAATTGTTGTCCTTTTAACACAGTACATACATGGCGATTCAGGCCTGATGTACCTGATTTATGGCCGTTTTATGTCAGAACCTTTTGGCACTAATCACACCAAGCAAAGGGCAGCTGATTTCCATCCGCGTCGTACATGAGTGAGAACGACTTCCAAATGTACGATTTCAGGACTCTTGACTATTTAACCGTAAATGTACCTCTTTTTAAACCAGCACTTACTTTTGAAGCACTGTGAGATTCAGTAAAAGAGCTCTGCTCTTCTGCCATGATCGGAGATCTCAAACACGGAAGAGGAAAAGAATCGAGAAATGAATGAGAGATATTTATCCTCTCCTGGATCAGAATCAGAATTCTGATGACCAGCTCATCTAAGGTGTCATTGAGGCATCATGTTAGTGTGGGTCACTGGAGGCTGGGTGTGAACGGCGAGTCATTAGAGTGATCAAAGGATTTCCCGTTAGGGTGATCAATGGCAAATTTAAGATGCCATTCCTCACTCAATCTGGCAATCTGACTCTCTCTGCAAATTTAGGCATCTTAAAATGTTTTTATTAATGCCAAATAAAATATCCAGCACAAATTATATATGATAGACATAAATTAATAATTTATAAATTTTATTTCAAACACGTTTTTAGTTAGTGGGACTGCAGCTTATCACCGCTCCCGCCCGCGCCGCATATGTGCACTCCCGCTCCTGCCTGCGCACGCATATGTGCACTTCTGGTCCCGCCCGTGCCTGCAATGAGCTTTCAAAACTGTCCCGCGCCGCACTGCTTTGCGGCGGGTCCCTTGAGTCCCGCGGGACTCCCGCGGGAGTGCAGGGCTCTAAAACACACTTCATATCTTAAAGTACGTATATGACTATCTCCACTTCCATCTTGGTTCCTCTAGCCACGATTAGGAGTTCCTCTTGCAGTTTTGGGTGTTCCCAGAAAAGTCAGAACTACTGGGTTCTTTTGTGGAATTCCAAGGATTCTTCTTGATGACACCACCAGGAAAAAAGAAAGAAAAAACATCAACATTGCCACTGACTATTTGTTTACTTCTAGTTTCAACCACTGAGATTTTGAGCTTGTTGGTTTTTGGGTCATAAAACCATAATTCTTTCTGCGAAAGGTGACTAACTAGTCTTTATAATATAATTTTACCTTCTATATTTAAAGTGCTAGTCTTATGAAAATGACATCACCCCTGGAAGTAATACTTTATAAAACTAAAAATGTTAAATAATTTACTGCCTAAATTGTAAATTGTACAAGACCGGGAACATGTTCTATTTAGTTGGTAAAGTTTGGCTCTTTGAATCCACCATGACAGGAATGCATTCCTGGGAAGTTATTGTTAATTCAAAGGAAGTGACATCATATGCATAACACTTGAAAGTTCATGGCATTTCTGGCTTTGGCTGCTTTGAAAAGTGTAGCACATTTCTTATGATTTTTTTTTTAATCCACAACAAAACTAAAACCAAAGCATGGCTCCTAAGAAGTGTGTCATTCAAAGCTGTTCAAGTGTAGCCAATTAAAAAAAAGTGGAATTTCGATCCATATAGCCCAAAGTTGACAGGACACTGACAGAATGAATGGGTTCAATTTGATCAGACAAAGAGAGGTAACTTCAAGCCAACAGGATGGTTTGGTGTCTGCTCCATATGTTTTGAAAAAGATACATTTCTGAGGCAGATTTACATACAGTGGTGCTCAAATGTTTGTGAACCCTTTAGAATTTTCGATATTTCTGCATAAATATGAACTAAAACATCATCAGATTTCCACACAAGTCCTAAAAATAGATAAAGAGAACCCAGTTAAACAAATGAGATGATAGGACAGAGATTTACCCGTCTCTTCCTCTTGCCCCAATCCCGGAGCGATTACCATCTCGCAGATCGGTCCCCCCGTGTCACCCAGAGCCGATCTGGGGTGAATCGTGAAGAAAGACAGGAACCCCATAAGTTCACAATCTTTATTCGCAAGTCCCCAAAGACGAAAGGGTACAGAGGGCTTTTATATGTCTGTGTGTGTGTATGTGGGGGGGGGGGGGGGGGGGTGAGTGAGTGTGACATCACTGCAGCTGTGTGTGTTGATATCTGTGTGTGTGTGTGTGTGTGTGTGTGTGTGTGTGTGTGTGTGTGTGTGTGTTGATATCTGTGACTGGGTCAGTCTGTGAACACTTCATCAGTAGTTCTGCTCAATGTTGACGGAGAAAAGAATGCATGCTTCAGAGAGAGAGACTGTAGTGAAACCTTGGTCTGAGCAGGTCACATCTTAATTACATCAATCATAGTGAAACCTTGGATCAATCATAAGCATAATGTTCTTACACATTTCATATCAGCAGATGTTCTGACAGAATGTTCAAAAAGATATCAATATTACGCACAATCAACAGAGCGATATGTCCTTATGACAGTAATGGAATTTTTAAACAAAAGATACTGTGTCTAGCTGAGACAGAAGGTCACAGAATGAATTAATACCTTCTTGGTCATTTTAAACAAAAATACTGAACAGAGAGTCACAGACTAAATCCTTTATAATTAAGAATAAATCCTTACAATTCCCCTCTTTGATACTAGATTAGACTAGTATCACACCCCAGTATTCTGATCATATATGTGATTACATCGAAAATTAGGATTAGATGTATGCTTGAGTTAATCCTTGCTCTTCTTGATGTGTATTGGTGCTCAGAGGGCGGGCATGCCCTATCAGCCCTCGTCCCACCTCACCAGAGCTTAGAGAAACTCGAAACCTCTTAATTTGTGCTACATGCTACTTCCTTCAGAGTAATTTGTTCTAAAACAGTGAGGGAAAATGAAATTAGAGGGCATATCGACCTGCAGAGTAGCGAGAACAGAGTCCTGTAAGACAATGGCAGGGGTTTCCGTGCTAGATACTGAAGAAGTCTGGTTTAACATTGCTGCCACAGAGGGGTGCGGAGAGTAATTACAGAAGGGGCCCCAAACGGTAAAAATTGGATTGTGATTCTCCGAGAACGCGTAATACAGAGCTTCAGAGCATAGAGGCAAAGGTGGATGTGTAATAATAGTAGAAGATGGCATCAGATGACATACATAACAACTTTTATTCGTGTGCGCTCGTGCAGTCCAGTTAGCGAATTGCCAAAAGATGTTGTCTCGAGGTCCAGCTCGAGCAGGTAACCCTGCTCCGAGCAGCAGTAGAGTGGCCACGAAGCTCGTGATGAGGATTTTCATGGTTGTAGTGAGGCTGATTGGTCCCAGGCGGGGCTCGAGATCTCTTCCCCTCTTTGTTCACGGCTTCTTGCAGGAAGTGATCTGAAGATCCTCAGCTCCTACTCAGCTCCTGTACAGAGTGTAGGTAGAGGAGAAACTAGGGCAGAACACAGAAAAAACGTTAATAGCAAACTTGTCATTGTAACACAGCTTTGTTATGGGGCCTTCTTCAATCGCGTGGCATGGAGCCACTGTGGAAAAAGGTCAGTTAAAACAGCAGTACGAGTAATGGCGACTATTTCTGCAGGCCCACTATATCTAGGTTCTCCCAGTTGTCCAAATCGTTTAAAAAGTCGCACCAGCACCTTGTCTCCCACGTGAAAGGGGTGTGTGGGTGCTGCTGGTGGAAACGATATTGTATTATTGACCTTGGTACAAATTTTATGCAACTTATCTATAAGAGCTGCAGAATACTCATCCATATGTGTTTTCAAATCAGAGGTACCCAGAGATGGAGTTCCCTTTAGAGGTCTGCGCGGGTCGGATTTTTCAGTCCCGCTCCTGCCCGTGCCCGCATTGTGCAGTCACGCTCCCGCCCGCGTCCACAAAAAAATTATGATTTTCAGTCCCGCTCCCGCCCGCAAATCCCACATGATGCAGACGTTCGCGTTATTTCTCAGGAAAGTTCTTGTCTTGACACAGCGTGATGGTGCCCCGCCCCCTACTTTGAGTGGATTTGAGCATAAATATCTACAGCTCACGTTCATGTTTGTTATTATTTACCTTGTTTCTGAATTCAGCATGTAGTGTTTCTAATAATAATAACCATAATAATTAGTGCTGTCAAGCGATTAAAATATTTAATTGCGAATCGCACATTTTTATCACATGAGAAACCATTGTAATTCTCTGATCAGCATAAAAAAGTGAATGGGCTTGCTTTGTACCAATGATGTTTTTTTTTTTATTGCAAAGCAGAGCTAAAAAGAAGAGAGAACTTCACTCTTCTTCCACTTCACTCAGTGAAGTGATTTATTGCTTGAGTTAGTCTACAGCTCTATCAGAGAGACAGGTTACACAGTGACGGTAGGCTTGACATGCTTGATTATAATATAAAGTACACTATTATATTAACTTTAAGTTGTTCATTGATAAATATTGCATTGAATCTGATCTTTACTGTTTCATCTCACTTAACACATTTCGTACTTTTACACTTTTTCTGCCTGTTGATGCGTCGCGCTGTCCAATCAGAGGCGGCCAAATTTGCATATTACAGGAAGGATTTCTGGGATAGCATTGAGTTTACAGACGCTGTCTTCTTAAAACTGAATAAATATTTAAAAAGAGCCAAATGAGCCAGTCTTCTGAACGGCTCTTTTCAAAGAACGGATCACAAGGATGCGGATCCCATCAAAGAGCCATAAATCCCATCTCTACTAGTTTCAAAAGCTTATGAAAAACCTACATCATGTCACAGAGCGTTAATCTCGCGATAAAAAAAAAATATCGCCGTTAAAATTGAGTCAAGTTAACGCGATAATAACGCGACATTTTTTACAGCACTAATAATAATAATAATAATAATAATAATAAAAGACAGGCAAGCACGTAATTCCAAGTGGAAATTTGGTATATTTATTGTTCAGCCATACAAAACATTAGGCTAACCCAGTTTACATTTGTTAAGCATTTCTAACTAGAATATCCTATAGAATACCCTATAAGCATAGCATATATAAATGTTATAACAAAATACAGTCCTAGCCTACAACAACAAAAAATCGACAGTATAGGCTACTGTAGACATTATAGGGCTATGGTTGCACATTTCTAAATCTATTTGGGCTTGAGCCTCCATGCAAGTGTTAAACTCAATATAACATAGCTGACCTTGTTTGAATATGAATAAGAAAAACAAGAAAATCAAACGCAGGTAAACGAAACAACTAAGCCTATTGCTTAGGATATCGGGTTCTTTGAACAGCTATGGAGAAACAGCAAATTGTTCACTGTTGAGGGCTTCAGCATACTGCGCCTTTCCTCCAGTATGAAACCACATATGCTGAACGCGCGCTCGGATGGTGCGCTGGAACCTGGAATGGCCAGTACATGCCGTGCCAGTTTGGCAAGTGTGGGAAAGTCATAGCAGTGCTTTTTCCACCACAGCAGGATATCTTTAGATTGGTGTGATTTGGATCCAATGAGTTTCACTTTCAGATAATCATCAATCTCGGAGTTTACAGACTTCGATTCAGTACCCGTAGCACCGACATCCTCCCATTCCTCAAACTCACGAAAAGTGACCTTTTTAGGTGGAGGTGGCTCCGCACTTTAATCAGTTTGGACATCAAACCCCAACTCCTCGGTCATCTCTTTCACAGCTTCCGTCACGTATTGTCTTTCATTTGCATTGATCATCCTAAGATGACGCAGCTTTGGAGTAAGGAAAGTTGCTACTTTATACAGCATGTCAATTCCATTTGGGACAAGGTGACTTGGTGACAGCAGTGCGTCTAGGCGTTGCGCACACGCAGATGCGATGACACTGACTAGGGGGTCAGCCTTGGCCACTTCACAATGCTCCTCTCAAACACGGAAGAGGAAAAGAATCGAGAAACGAACGAGAGATATTTATCCTCTCCTGAATCAGAATCATAATTCTGATGACCAGCTCATCTAAGGTATCATTGAGGCATCATGTTAGTGTGGGTCATTGGAGGCTGGGTGTGAACTGCGAGTCATTAGAGTGATCAAAGGATTTCCTGTTAGGGTGATCAATGGCAAATTTAAGATGCCATTCCTCACTCAATCTGGCAATCTGACTCTCTCTGCAAATTTAGGCATCTTAAAATGTTTTTATTAATGCCAAATAAAATATCCAGCACAAATTATATATGATAGACATAAATTAATAATTTATAAATTTTATTTCAAACACGTTTTTAGTTAGTGGGACTGCAGCTTATCACGGCTCCCGCCCACACCGCATATGTGCACTCCCGCTCCTGCCGGCGCGCGCATATGTGCACTTCCGGTCCCACCCGCACCCGCAATGAGCTTTCAAAATTTGTCCCGCGCCGCACTGCTTTGCGGCGGGTCCCGCGAGTCCCGCGGGACTCCCGCAGGAGTGCAGGGCTCTATTTCCTTCTTCCAGGGGAGAGGGAAAGGTCTTCAAAAAATCATTTCATAGGGGGAGTATCCCCCTAGGCTAGGTCTTGGTGTCATACGAATTTCAGCCAGAGTGGCTGGCAATAAGTCTACCCAATTATTCGAACCTGTGGCCTGCATGGCCTTAGTTTGTCTTTCAATGTTCAATTAGTACATTCTACGATACCAGAGGATTGAGGGTGATACGGAATGTGAAAACGCCAGTTTAGTGAGAGATACTTGCAAAGGTTTTGTGTGACTTTTGAGGTAAAAGGGGTACCTTTGTCTGAGTCTATGGCGTCTGGAACCCCATAACGAGGTATTATTTCTTTTGCCAGAATATAAGTAACTACCTTCATGTTTTCTCGAGAACAGGGAACGGCTTCTACACATTTAGAGAATTTGTGAGATATTTAAACAGCCCGCAGGGAGGCATGTGTGTGAAGTCGATTTGCCATTCTAGGAACGGAGACGTAGGTATGGGTAAACACTCGTGTTCCACTCCTGCTTTAGAGTGATTATTTTGTGCACAGATGAGGCATCTCTCGAGAATTGAGTCCACTGAGCTGTTTAAATTGGCTATACAAAAAACGTTTGTTCATGTCCCCCTTCACCCTCCTTCGTGCGCGATGTGTCATGCCGTGAAATTCGTGCACGAGGAAGGGAAGGCAATGAGCAAGTGACCTAGGGAGATGACAAGAATCAATGAGATTTTGTACTAAGGTAGAGTGCCTCATGCACAATATCAGGCAGTGAGCACACAGAGTAACCACAGAGGAAAACACCGTCTGAGGGTTTAGAACAAGAACCATCAACAAAAAGTACTTCCCCCATTCCTAGAGGGCTGGAGGAGAGGTCAGACCTGATACTAGTAGTATGTACGATTTCGACAGACAATTATGGTCAATGTCATCTAAAGTGTCATCCTGAGAATTAAGGAGGCGTGCAAGAGCATGACCTACAGTATTGAAAGAGGATGAGGCATGAATTTCGAGCTGTAAATTTTGCAACACCTGTTTAACTTGATGTGATGAGTGCAAAATCAATGGGTGAGACAAAACCAATTTTTCCGCGTCTAAAACCATCAGAGCACATACGGCGACAGCCCTTAGACACGCAGGTAAGCCTTGAGCAACAGTGTCTAACGTTTTAGATAAAAACACACAAGGACGCATCCCCCCCATGCTCCTGGGCCAACACCGCAGAGGCTGTGCCTTGGTGTTCACAGGCATAGAGATGGAAGGGCTTGGAGTAATCAGGTAAACCCAGGGCCAGGGCAGAACAAAGAGCGCTTTTGAGGGAGTGATAAGCGTCCACCATAGCGTCAGTCTAGGTCAAAGGGTGCTGCAGTGGATCGTGATGAGAGATTGCAGAACGGAGAATCTTGTCATATAAAGAGCAGTCAGGGATCCATTGTCTGCAGTAATTGATAAGAAAGTTCAAACCCCAAATACTTAACAGTGTCCATGCAATATTGCAGCTTGGTCCTGGAAACCTTAAAGCCCTTGTGCACCAGATGTTGGAGCAGGAGTAAGGAAGCGTCTTGGCAGATTTCTGGTGACTCAGCAGATACCAGAAGATCGTCTGCGTACTGCAGGACCACAGAGCCCTGGGGGAGGGAGAGGTCACAGAGTGTGTCATGAACTACGGCTGAAAAAACAGCAGGAGAGTCAATGAAACCTTGAGGCAAACGTGTCCAAGTATACTGTCTCCCCCTGTGCGTGAAGGCAAACAAAGGCTGTGTCTGCTCTTCAACAGGAACACTGAAAAAGGCAGAACAGAGATCAATAATGGAAAAACAGCAATGATGAGCAGGAACCTGTGACATTACAGAGGAAACATCAGGTACAATGGGTGCAACAGGGACAATCAGCTCATTAATCTTACATAAATCCTGCATAAAACGCCAGGTACCATCAGGTTTAGGTACTGGATTGACAAGTGTATTGTATGAGCTGGTACACAGTCTCACCACACCTTGCTCGAGAAGAGACTGTAGGATGACATCAATCCCCTGAGCCTTAGCATCAGAGAGAGAGGGTACTGTTTAACATAAACAGGAAGCACATGAATATTGAATCATATTTTGTGTAGTTTCATGTCAATTCCATTTCAGTTCCAAGTTGCAGTGCAACAAAATGCGGAAAGGTTCAAGGACAATGAATACTTATACAAGCCAATGTATCATAATAAATTGTGATTTCATGATAATTTATGATGTTCTTCTTAATGGTTAAATAAAGATAAACCCAAGTCTCTAATTTATAAACACCACTGGTAGGACAATTTTTTTTTTTCCACATCCTTCAAGTAAACTTTTGTTAACTCTGTTTCTTGCTGAAAAAAATTATGGTTAACTAAATACATTAAAGGCCTATCTATTCCATATCCTCCGTGGTTTTTAAAGGCAAAAGTATGGAGGTTTAAAATTCAGCAAACAGTTAATCAGAACATTTCATATCAATAGTTCAAAATTGTTCAAAATTAGGAGGAATATGAATGAACTGAAATGAACAAAACAAATTTTAGATTGAACAGATTACACTTACTTGTCTTCTGCTCAAAACTGACTCTTTTTTTCTTAATGGGAGGAGTGGTGCTGATGCATACTAACTGAACCTGTCAGCCACTTCTCCATCCTTGTTGTTCACTTTCAGTAAATTAAAAAAATCACCACAATCATGAGCTAGTTAGAATTAGCCTATTATATGTTCAGAATTTTCGTTTGCTTGTTTTCAGGTCTGCCTGCCTGTTTGCCTGTGAGGCAGAAATTTGTGAGGTGACTGAGACGAGAGGCGGAATAAGAGCACGTGCACACTACGAGTTTTATCAGATGCAGAATGCTTTTTAAATACCGTATTTTTGAGGCGATAAGGCTTATATGGCGGATTATATGGCGCACTGTGAATTAACGTGTCTATGTTCACACATAAGGCACACTAGATTGTAAGGCGCATTAAGCTGAACAACACAGTCTGGTATTCCACTCAGTTGTAACAACAAATACTGGTACAGAAAAATACACTCACTTATTGATTCATTCCTCTTCCAACCCGCTTGAAACACACTTTGTAAGCATGCCTCTTAACAGGTGCCATTTTGGGGGTCCTATTACGTACACACAAATGTACTGTAATATAATGGTGAAGCACAGTACGTATAGACATTACAGTCAGGCAGTCTTGTAGACTGCTCAGGGGTCCTGTTACAAGGACCGCAATGCTCCGAATATCCATTGAGCGGAGCGACTTCGTTGCTTACCAAAGTCGTACTTACACATTTCGACAAATTTTTGAGCACATTGTACCACATAAAATCGGTCAGTAAGCACAACAAGTAATCATACATAAGGCGTGCTGGATTATAAGGTGTACTGTCAATTTTTGAGAAAATTTAAGGATTTTAAATGCACCTTATAGTCCCAGAAATACAGTAATAATAATGATGAAATTACAAGCCTGTTTGCCGTTAAAAACAAGATTGGATAAATGTAACTTTCTAATAATGTTACAAAGCATACGCTAGCTTATCTTGAAAACGCTGAGAGTTTTTTTTTTTTACCAGCCTTGGGTTTCTCAGGTTTAGCACCTGTCTCAAGAGATGCAGGTGCGCTGGGAGCACTATCAGCAGGGCATGAATGATTACTTAAATCCGGATATAGTTTTTTTTTTTAATTCCGTGAAAATCGTCCCATATTGGTTTCATTCTGTCCCGTTCTAAATAGCCTTTACTCATATAATCATAATCCCATTCTCGTATATTTGTCTATGTGCCGAGGTGAGATATTAAAAGTTCCTGCGCGAGGATAAGTCAAAAACTAAGGCTGGGATTCAATCCAGCCGGCCAAATTGTCTAACCACAGCGATTCATCCAATCCCATGGGTTTTTCTCGGGGTCCAGTCTGAGTACCTTAACACAATTTCCCCCCATGGTGACACGAAAAGACCATCTCGAGATAAATTATTCTGTGGTAACTCACACAGACGTGCACGCACTAATCATCCCGTGGCAACTCTTCATGGAGATACACTAATCATCCCGTGGCAACTCTCCATGGGGATAAATGGGTTTTCGGATACTACCAACCAGGCGGAAGTCCCATAAAATAAAAGAGGTTTCTTACCTGATCAGTAGTATCCCGGATGAGCCCCCAAAACTGATAGGACAGAGATTTACCCATCTGTTCCTCTTGCCCCAATCCCGGAGCGATTACCATCTCGCAGATCGGTCCCCCCGTGTCACCCAGAGCCACTCTGGGGTGAATCGCGAAGAAAGACAGGAACCCCATAAGTTCACAACCTTGATTTGCAAGTTCCCAAAGATGAAAGGGTACAGAGGGCTTTTATGTGTCTGTGTGTGTGTATGTGGGGGGGTGTGAGTGAGTGTGACATCACTGCAGCTGTGTGTGTTGATATCTGTGTCTATGTGTGTGTGTGAGTGAAGGTGTGTGTGTGTGTGTGTGTGTGTGTGTGTGTGTGTGTGTGTGTGTGTGTGTGTGTGTGTTGATATCTGTGACTGGGTCAGTCTGTGAACACTTTATCAGTAGTTCTGCTCAATGTTGATGGAGAAAAGAATGCATGCTTCAGAGAGAGAGACTGTAGTGAAACCTTGGTCTGAGCAGGTCACATCTTAATTACATCAATCATAGTGAAACCTTGGATCAATCATAAGCATAATGTTCTTACACATTTCATATCAGCAGATGTTCTGATAGAATGTTCAAAAAGATATCAATATTACACACAATCCACAGAGCGATATGTCCTTACGACAGTAATGGAATTTTTAAACAAATGATACTGTGTCTAGCTGAGACAGAAGGTCACAGAATGAATTAATACCTTCTTGGTCATTTTAAACAAAAATACTGAACAGAGGGTCACAGACTAAATCCTTTATAATTAAGAATAAATCCTTACTTGAGACAAAAATATTATACTTGGTCATTTATTTATTGAGGAAAATGAGCCAATATTACATATCTGTGAGTGGCAAAAGTATGTGAACCTTTGCTTTCAGTATCTGGTGTGACCCCCTTGTGCAGAAATAATACCGTTTCCGGTAACTGTTGATCAGTCCTGCACACTGGCTTGGAGGAATTTCAGCCCATTCCTCCATACAGAACAGCTTCAACTCCAGGATGTTGGTGGGTTTCCTCACATGAACTGCTCACTTCAGGTCCTTCCACAACATTTTGATTGGATTAAGGATTGTCAGGACTTTGACTTGACTATTCAAAACCACTAACTTTATTCTTCTTTAACCATTCTTTGGTAGAATGACTTGCGTGCTTAGGGTCATTGTTTTGCTGCATGACCCACCTTCTCTTGAGATTCAGTTCATGGACAGCTGTCCTGACATTTTCCTTGAGAATTCGCTGGTATAATTCAGAATTCATTGTTCCATCAATGATGGCAAGCTGTCCTGGCCCAGATGCAGTAAAACAGGCCCAAACCATGATACGACCACCACCATGTTTCACAGATGAGATAAGGTTCTTATGCTGGAATGCAATATTTTCCTTTCTCCAAACATAACACTTTTCATTCAAACCAAAAAATTGTATTTTGGTCTCATCCATCCACAAAACATTTTTTCCAATAGCCTTCTGGCTTGTCCATGTGATCTTTAGCAAACTGCAGATGAGCAGCAATGTTCTTTTTGGAGAGCAGTGGCTTTCTCCTTGCAACCCTGCCATGCACACCATTTTTGTTCAGTGTTCTCCTGATGGTGGACTCATGAACATTAACACTGGCCAATGTGAGAGAGGCCTTCAGTTGCTTAGAGGTTACCCTGGGGTCCTTTGTGACCTCACTGACTATTACACGCCTTGCTCTTGGAGTGATCTTTGTTGGTTGACCACTCCTGAGGAGGGTAACAATGGTCTTGAATTTCCTCCATTTGTACACAATCTGTCTGACTGTGGATTGGTGGAGTCCAAACTCTTTAGAGATGGTTTTGTAACCTTTTCCAGCCTGATGAGCATCATCAACACTTTTTCTGAGGTCCTCAGAAATCTCCTTTGTTCGTGCCATGATACACTTCCACAAACATGTGTTGTGAAGATCAGACTTTGATAGATCCCTGTTCTTTAAATAAAACAGGGTGCCCACTCACACCTGATTGTCATCCCATTGATTGCAAACACCTGACTCTAATTTCACCTTCAAATTAACTGCTAATCCTAGAGGTTCACATACTTTTGCCACTCACAGATATGTAATATTGGATCATTTTCCTCAATAAATAAATGAACAAGTATAATATTTTTGTCTCATTTGTTTAACTGGGTTCTCTTTATCTACTTTTAGGACTTGTGTGAAAATCTGATGATGTTTTAGGTCATATTTATGCAGAAATATAGACAATTCTAAAGGGTTCACAAACTTCCAAGCACCACTGTATGTCATCTGTGTTCTATTCTGAATAAAATATGGAATTTTGAAACTTCCACATAATTGCATTCCATTTTTATTTACAATTTGTACTTTGTCCCAACTTTTTTGGAATCGGGGTTGTAATATATGTAGATTATTATGACATTCTGACATGACATGCAGAAGATATCATAACATGACAGTTATAGTGCGACACTAACTTCAAATTGTATTGTCCTTGCACTTGGAGATGACAAGAAACAGGAAATGCTGAGCTGAGCATGCTTGGTTGGTACAGAAGTCATATAGTCATATTAATGCCAGCAGCCTGAACAAAGGCAAATACTGGGTTTCACAAGCATACCACATAAATGAAGGTTGGATTTTATAAGCCTTTAAGCAAAGTTGGTCTCAACTGTTATCCAAGAACATTTGGTATGACTTTTGTCTGTGACAGAAACCTGCATAAAAGTGTATAAAAGTTTATTCCAACAGACACCAACTACCATAAAGACTGCTTTCTTTAAATTTTCCACAAAGGAAAACACTTCCAATGCTCCCCAATGTCTCTTAAACTCACCACATGGAGGTTATAGGTTGTAACAACATCAAAGTCATCTGTATAACACCCTTTTGCTCCTCTCTATACTGTATTGTGTCTACAGGAGCATCTCATTCTCAGGGATTATAAAATGGACACTCCAGATAAACAAATTCAAAAACTGATATCCCTTTTATGAGAACATTTTTGGAAGGAGTTTCCAGTGTCAGTGCTTTGAAACAGTCTGTTTATCACTGCTATAAAGTACGTCATAACAGGAACTAACTTGTTTCATGGATGCTCCACAACATTAAATGTATCCATACAGTAGGTAGAAATCATAATGTGGCTGCATTGACTTATGTTTGGGACAATGAGAAACTGGAGACAGGCATGACAATTCAAGGCACACTTTTATTTGTACTTTTCAGTGACTACACATACACGTTAGGAAATGCATATCTCTCTCTCTCTCTCTCTCTCTCTCTCTCTCTCATTACTGGCTATCTGCTGATTCAACCTTACTCCTTGCCATTCACAGCTGATGCTTGACCACAACCTTGCTGCCACATACGCCCACCGCTGGACTCAGGCCATGTAGCCATCCAGCCTGGAGCTGACTCCTCCCCTGGCAGGAGAGGTAATCCGCCACCACCATCTGTGCCTCCAGGCTGTGGACCACCTTAAATTTAAAGGGCTGAAGGGCCAGATACCAATGAGTGGTCTGTGCATTGGCATCCTTCATGCAGTGGAGCCACTGGAGTGGGGCATGGTTGGAACAGAGGGTGAACAAGTGTCCTAGCAGGTAGTACCAGAGAGGGAGGCCCACCCACTTGATGGCCAAACACTTCATGGTGCTGTATTTTGACTCTTGCATGGAGAGCTTGTAGCTGATGTACAGCACCAGGTGCTCCTCCCCCTCCACCACCTGGGACAAAGTGATATTTCAGTGCAGTGATATTGCAGTGATATTGCAGAGAGGCATTGTTTCTGGGTATCATGTTGCATAATCCACTATGGCTAACATGAATCGATACCCACGTATAGATTGATCTAATGGTCTGATGAGATCCATGCCAATTCTTTTGAAGGGATCTCAATGAATGGTAATGGGCACAATGGCACTTTTGGCATGGCCGCTGGATTTACCAGCTGTCATTCGCAACAAACGACACACCACCTGCAGACATCAGTGTGAATCCCTGGCCAATAGAAACAAACCATGAAATGATTTAGTGTTTTCTCCTGACCTATATTCCCCAGCCATGGGATTATGATGAGCTGCATGGAATAAAAGTTCCCTCCATCTCTTCAGGACCAACAACTGTGTTGTCTCTTCCTTCGTCTGAGTGTCCTGCATTGTTTGATATAGTTTATCCTTCATACTGGAAAAGTACGGAAAGGAAAGTGCAACATTATGCTGAAGTTTCTGACCAATTACCTTCACTTGGTCAAAAGCATGCCACAGAGACACGTCACACAACTGCTCCAAGATAAGTACTTGGTACTGGCACTGGAGGTCGTTGGCGAGTGTCTGGATGAGCTCTCTGACTGGTTTGGACTCCATGGTGGTGTTTTGTTCCTTGGTCCCAGGTTTCGGCACCACTGTAATGACTTTTCATGTTTGGAACAATGAGGAACTAGAGACAGGTGCAATAATTCAAGGTGCACTTTATTTTTGCTTGCACTTTTCAGCACATGTATACACATACACAATGGGGAATGCAGCGCTGTCTCTCTCTCTCATTACTGGCTATCTGCTGGTTCAGCCCAACTCCTTCCCATTCATAGCCAATGCTCAACCACACCCTCGCTGACACAGTGTCATTCTTTAATTAATACAAATTAGATTATTTGCAAATTGCTGTTTTATAAGATGAATAAAACAAGTGTATTATTATTATTATTATTATTATTATTATTATTATTATTATTATTCCTTACATAACATAATGCAATTTAATACAATACATTTCTTTATTTGTATGAATTTTTATGTAGCCCTTAACTCTTTACCCCTTAATGATGACATATGACGACCCTGTGTATATCTCTAAATGATGACATATTACAACCCCGTGTATATCCCATAATGACGACATATGATGCCTTGTCTAAAACCTTGTCAAAACCTTGTCTTTAGACTTTTTTCTTGTAAATATGTTCTCAGGGTGAACAGTATATACATATACAAGGGTGGCTGTAGCAACTGCCTTAAGGGGTAAAGAGTTAAGGAAAATGAGTTGAATTTTACTATTTATTTGTTTACATTAGCATTATTTTTATTTTTTATATCTGACATGATCATGGTATTATGTCGTCCTGGCAAAGCAGTCTTTATGACAACTGATGCAGGTTATAAATATCAGTTATGTCGTGTATGAAGGGTTTATGTAGGCCATACATAGCCATATGAACACCACCCTGATTATTATTACATTCTAAGCATAGCAAGTTTCATATATTTACATAAATGTTAGGACATATGCACTAAATTATTGATATTTTCTTCTTCATCTTATGTTTTTATTCCACCATTACTGTTTATTGATTTCCACATAGCTCATGCTCACAACTAGCTTTTAATTACTCAATAAAAGTGAATCATTGATGACCTTTATGCTGCTTATTAACTTAAAATGGGGTAGACAATTACGTTTAAGTGTTCTGATCTTGACTAAGACTCTGACTCCTACCATTCAGCTCCTTTGGAATACACTGATATTCTTTTCATCGTAAAGATGACCGGCCTGTTGACCCGGACTCAGTGACAGTCCAAACACCCTGGCTGACTTTCAAGAACTGCCTCCGGAGCCAGGCCTTTGAAAAGAGAGAAAATTAATAATTCAAGGTGATGTTAATCTCAGGCGGGTCATGGGGTTATTTCCTGGCTGACAGAAGCTCAAATGATTTTCCAGGCAGATTAGATTACTTTCTCAGTGAAATCTGTGCAAGGGGCACTGAAAGAAAAGCCCTTTAAACTTCTCTCACTTCTTAACCACTGTCCTTGGGGAATATACAGAGAGATGATCATCTGTGGGGGATGAATTGGTGTCAGATGAATATATCACACCTTATTGAAATGTTTGTATAATGAGTTTCTTTTTCCCTGTGGCAAACGATTTAGCTTTCTCCAAATCAAATGGAGCTTGTTCTTATACAAGAACTGTTCATCAGTTTGCAAATCAAATGTCGTGTTTACTGTTAAAGCAAAAAAAAAATTACAAAAAATTATGATCATTAATCAGATATGGGACATTGGCACGTTATTGGTTTTAATCTCGGCCAAGCAGAAGGGCTGTGTACAGCCTGATGCAATCGATCTCAGCTTCAGCATCTGGCATGTTTTACCTCTGAGCTGCTGCTGGCACCGAAACCAAACCCATTGCTTTATGGAAATGTGCAAATCCTACCAATCTAACTTGGCCAAACCAATTCAAAAATCTTTAGTGTTAGAGTCTGAATTCTTGTCTTTTTAGAGATATTTGTTGCTCAGTGGTCATGATATTGAATGTGAGAGTGAAAAAATACTGCTTTAGCAGTTTCTTTAGCTTGGTGGCAAGCCAACTTCTTGGCTCAAACCACACAAAACTTTTGGTTTATCTCATCTCATCTCATCTCATCTCCTCTAGCCGCTTTATCCTGTTCTACAGGGTCACAGGCAAGCTGGAGCCTATCCCAGCTGACTACGGGCAAAAGGCGGGGTACACCCTGGACAAGTCGCCAGGTCATCACAGGGCTGACACATAGACACAGACAACCATTCACACTCACATTCACACCTACGGTCAATTTAGAGTCACCAGTTAACCTAACCTGCATGTCTTTGGACTGTGGGGGAAACCGGAGCACCCGGAGGAAACCCACGCGGACACGAGGAGAACATGCAAACTCCACACAGAAAGGCCCTCGCCAGCCACAGGGCTCGAACCCGGACCTTCTTGCTGTGAGGCAACAGCGCTAACCACTACACCACCATGCCGCCCCTTTTGGTTTATATTTTGGAAAATGTTTGCTTATGCCTTGGTCTAACATGCCCAGAATCACTTCATGATAGACACCAGTAGATGATTTTAGGCCTTCTGGGGGTCAAGTGGCATGCATTCTGGGCCCTTCCATTGGAATACGTGAGAGCCAGGGAGCTACCGTGACAACTGGAAGGGCATAGCGTCCATCCCTAGAAAGTTTGATCATGTTGAAAAGTGTTGTGGGTCAAGCGTCAGATGAATTCATCCTTCACAACCATGAAGGCATCTGTGAGCATGCTTGAGGCATACATGAGGCTTACATGGGCTACTGGGGGTTACCATAACATCCCGTTGCAACCAGTGAGCTCAAAATGTACATGGAACAACATTCTGCAGAAAGTGAAATGTTTGCCAAGGGGGCATGGCTTATTCTGTCTTACCATGGCTATGCTGTACTGCAGCCATAAAAACTGTACACACTGCCGTCATTGCCATAAGGCCATAGGTTGCTATATGTTGCTGCTGCCATTGTTTTTACTGGTGTCTTCCATCACTACTATTGCGACTACCATGGCTTCATTTGTATATTTTAATCCACCCAAATTTATGTGACAGATTACCTCCAAAATCAGTAGCATGAGCTGTGGTTCTCTTGGATCAACCAGCTATGTGTGACCTTAGCATTAATCTATTTATGTCTAGATTATCCTGTAATTTTTTTTTTCACACTGATCAAAAAATCCATCCCTTTCATCTCGTCTCGTCTCGTCTTCTTCCGCTTTATCCGGGACCGGGTCGCGGAGGCAGCAGTCTAAGCAGGGAAGCCCAAACTTCCCTTTCCCCAGACACCTCGGCCAGCTCCTCGGGAAGAACACCGAGGCGTTCCCAGGCCAGCCGAGAGACATAGTCCCTCCAGCGTGTCCTGGGTCTTCCCCGGGGCCTCCTCCCGGGGGGACATGCCTGGAACACCTCCCCAGGGAGGCGTCCAGGAGGCATCCGAAAAAGATGCCCGAGCCACCTCAGCTGATTCCTCTCGATGTGGAGCAGCAGCGGCTCTACTCCGAGCTCCTCCCGAGTGACTGTGCTTCTCACCCTATCTCTAAGGGAGCGCCCAGCCACCCTGCGAAGGAAACTCATTTCGGCCGCTTGTATCCGCGATCTTGTCCTTTCGGTCATTACCCAAAGCTCATGACCATAGGTGAGAGTCAGACCGTAGATCGACCGGTAAATTGAGAGCTTCGCCTTTTGGCTCAGCTCCTTCTTCACCACAACGGACCGGTAAAGCGACCGCATCACTGCGGAGGCTGCACCGATCCGCCTGTCGATCTCACGCTCCATCCTTCCCTCACTCGTGAACAAGATCCCGAGATACTTAAACTCCTCCACTTGAGGCAGAACTTCTCCACCAACCTGGAGAGGGCAAGCCACCCTTTTCCGGTCGAGAACCATGGCCTCGGACTTGGAGGTGCTGATTCTCATCCCAGCCGCTTCACACTCGACTGCAAACCGCCCCAGTGCATGCTGAAGGTACTGGTTTGAAGAAGCCAACAGGACAACATCATCCGCAAAAAGCAGAGATGAAATCCTGTGGTTCCCAAACAGGATTCCTTCTGGCCCCTGGCTGCGCCTAGAAATTCTGTCCATAAAAATTATGAACAGAACCGGTGACAAAGGGCAGCCCTGCCGGAGTCCAACATGCACTGGGAACAGGTCTGACTTACTGCCGGCAATGCGAACCAGACTCCTGCTCCGTTCGTACAGGGACCGGACAGCCCTTAGCAAAGAGCCCCGAACCCCATACTCCCGAAGCACCCCCCACAGAATACTACGGGGGACATGGTCGAATGCCTTCTCCAGATCCACAAAGCACATGTGGACTGGTTGGGCAAACTCCCATGAACCCTCGAGCACCCTATGAAGGGTATAGAGCTGGTCCAGTGTTCCGCGACCAGGACGAAAACCGCATTGTTCCTCCTGGATCCGAGGTTCGACTATTGGTCGAATTCTCCTCTCCAGTACCCTGGAGTAAACCTTCCCTGGGAGGCTGAGAAGTGTGATTCCCCTATAATTGGGGCACACTCTCCGGTCCCCTTTCTTAAAAAGAGGGACCACCACCCCAGTCTGCCACTCCAGAGGCACTGTCCCTGACCGCCACGCGATGTTGCAGAGGCGTGTCAACCAAGACAGCCCCACAACATCCAGAGACTTGAGATACTCAGGGCGGATCTCATCCACCCCCGGTGCCTTGCCACCGAGGAGCTTGCAAACCACCTCAGTGACTTCGGCTTGGGTAATGGACGAGTCCACCTCTGAGTCATCAGCCTCAGTCTCCTCAGTGGAAGACATGACGGTGGGATTGAGGAGATCCTCAAAGTATTCCTTCCACCGCCCGACAATGTCCCCAGTCGAGGTCAACAGCTCCCCACCCGCACTGTAAACAGTGTTGGCAGAGTACTGCTTCCCCCTCCTGAGGCGCCGGACGGTTTGCCAGAATTTCTTCGAGGCCGACCGATAGTCCTTCTCCATGGCCTCCCCGAACTCCTCCCAGTTCCGAGTTTTTGCCTCCGCAACTGCCCGAGCTGCAGCACGCCTGGCCTGCCGATACCCGTCAGCTGCCTCGGGAGTCCTGGAGGTTAACATGGCCCGATAGGACTCCTTCTTCAGCTTGACGGCATCCCTTACTTCTGGTGCCCACCACCGGGTTCGGGGATTGCCGCCACGACAGGCACCGGAGACCTTGCGGCCACAGCTCTGAACAGCTGCGTCCACAATGGAGGTAGAGAACATGGTCCACTCAGACTCAATGTCCCCCGCCTCCCTCGGAAGCTGGGAAAAGCTCTCCCGGAGGTGGGAGTTAAAGACCTCCCCGACAGAGTGCTCGGCCAGACGTTCCCAGCAGACCCTCACCATACGTTTGGGCCTGCCAGGTCTGTCCAGCTTCCTCCTCCGCCAGCGGATCCAACTCACCACCAGGTGGTGATCAGTTGACAGCTCAGCCCCTCTCTTCACCCGAGTGTCCAAGACATAGGGCCGGAGATCAGATGAAACGACTACAAAGTCTATCATTGACCTCCGACCTAAGGTGTCCTGGTGCCACGTGCACTTATGGACATCCCTATGCTCGAACATGGTGTTCGTTATGGACAAACCGTGACTAGCACAGAAGTCCAATAACAAAACACCACTCGGGTTCAGATTGGGGAGGCCGTTCCTCCCAACCACGCCCCTCCAGGTGTCACTGTCATCTCCCACGTGAGCATTGAAGTCCCCCAGTAACACAATGGAGTCCCCAGTCTGAGCACTCCTCAGTACCTCTCCCAGGGACTCCAAGAAGGCCGGATACTCTATACTGCTATTTGGGCCATAGGCACAAACAACAGCAAGAGCCCTCTCCCCAATCCGAAGGCGCAGCGAGGCGACCCTCTCGTTCACTGGGGTAAACTCCAACACATGGCGGCTGAGCTGAGGAGCTATAAGCAAGCCCACACCAGCCCGCCGCCGCTCACCACGGGCGACTCCAGAGAAGTGGAGAGTCCAGCCCCTCTCGAGGAGCTGGGTTCCAGAGCCCAAGCTGTGCGTGGAGGTGAGCCCGACTATCTCTAGCCGGTACCTCTCAACCTCCCGCACAAGCTCAGGCTCTTTCCCCCCCAGCGAAGTGACATTCCATGTCCCAACAGCCAGCCGCTGTGTCCGGGGATCAGGTCGTCGAGGCCCCTGCCTTCGACTGCCACCCAATCCACATTGCACCAGTCCCCTACTGCTACCTCTGTGGGTGGTGAACCCACAGGAGGTCGGGCCCACGTCACCTCTTCGGGCTGAGCCCGGCCGGGCCCCATGGGCAAAGGCCCGGCCACCAAGCGCTCGCATACGAGCCCCAACCCCGGGCCTGGCTCCAGGGTGGGGCCCCGGCTGCGTCATCCCGGGCGACGTCACGGTCCTCGGATTTTTCTCCATAGGGGTTTTGGTGAACTGCTCTTAGTCTGGCCTGTCACCTAGGACCTGTCTGCCTTGGGAAACCCTGACAGGGGCATAATGCCCCCGACAAGTGTCGGGGGCCATCCTTTTCATATTTACACCAATTCTTGTATTTCATGTGCGCCTTTTCAGTCACTACAGATGATGTGTTCTGGATGTCTCAGTGAAGTGAGCATAAAGAAATGAGCCCCAATGAACATTAAATCTAGATCGAGTTTGACCAAGTGTAATTACTTGAGACAACTCTATAGATTTATAAGTCAAGAGATACAAAATCTATCATTCTCTGGACTGGTCTAGAAAGAAATACACCCCAACTTCATATTTTAAAGTGTTCTGTTTAAAGTCCAAAACACTTTTTGATAAAAGTATTTTGTCTTTGAAAGGGATGGAAGACATTGCTGCTATTGTTATTTATTAGAGATCTTTTTTCCCTCCCATATACCATATATATATATATATATATATATATATATATATATATATATATATATATATATATATATAAACAAGAGGCAGTTATCTTTATATTAGTGCACTTATCTATTGGCATTCAGAGCTCAGCAGGAAGGAAGCCATGACGACATCGTGTTCTCTAATAGTCGAATTCCTAATATGATTCAGATGAAAGAAGCATAAAAATAATCTGCAGACCGAACTGCAGCTCACCATGGTGTCACTGTGACTGAATGCTAATTCACTGAGTAATGAAGCATTCAGAAAGATGAGGTAGGTGCAAGAAATGATCAACACAAACAAATGCTTTGACCTGTGAGCCAATAAAAGTAGGCCTCCTGGTCTGAAATTAGTTTTCAATAAGTCATTTATTTCACATGCTGCTGTATTATGGCATAATGATTATGTTAGGATGCTAAATCCACTACCATATTTCTCATACTGTTTCATTTATTAAGCTCTACAATATCAAGTTGACACAATCGAGTTACAACTGAAACACTTTTCTATGAGCAACAAGCAAATCTGATTTATTTCTGTCGGTTTTTTTTAGATGGAGACCAGTGTAACTGTGGACAAATTCAAGGGTAATGTGGTTTGATTTTGTTCGATTTCTGACGAAATGAAGTTGTAACAAAAATTTATTGTGCAAAACCAGATGTGTTGGTTAAAACCATGGCTAAATTTTCTTGCAAGAGCAACTTTCGTTGTTATTGCAACAGTGTATGGAAAGTAGTAGTTCCAAGATAAAGATTTCACAGTGGATTAGGTTTTACTTTAAAAAGGACATATTTTATCCTTCCCTAACCTGATATCATGCTGGGTTTATTTTTGCCCAAGTTATCATTCTTGTCAATTATCAGAACATGTCTGTCCAGAACTCCACAATTTTAATATAAATGTGGCTGGACTCTAAAAAGAAAATAGACATCGTGGTTATATGATTTAAATTTAAAATCTGACAAAAAAAAAGCATATGCAACTCTACTACTCAAGAAACATCTGGCAACTTTGAACGCATGGCCTACAAGCAGGTTATTTTAATTTGCTGACTTAAGCAGCTGCATAAACCAACTCTGAATACCAGGAATACTTTGTCAAGATCCAAGCACCTGGTGCTAGCATCCTAAAATAACTACTGTTTATTTATGAATAAGCTACTTTATTAACCAAGAATGGAACTCAAACTTTTTCTTTTCTCAGATTTACTTGCTTATTTTTAATTCCGCCTGATTTGTTGGAGGAGGTTATGTTTTCACCTCCATTTTTTTTTTGGTCCCAATGTAACTCAAAAAGTAGTGAACAGATTTTAATAAAATGTTGTGGAAAAGTGTGTCATAGGCCAAGGAACAATTACTTAGATTTTGATGTAAATCTGGATATGTACCGTATGTGGGTCCAGGATGTTTTTTTTTTTGTGGATATTCCAATATGTTGATTGGCAGACCCAGCAAACACAAAAACGTTTATATAACGTTGTATAAACG
The DNA here is from genome assembly GCF_027579695.1 of Neoarius graeffei. Lineage (NCBI taxonomy): Eukaryota > Metazoa > Chordata > Actinopteri > Siluriformes > Ariidae > Neoarius > Neoarius graeffei. The sequence continues at coordinate 28,905,717 of NC_083579.1, forward strand.
TTTGGCTAACGTTTCAGAAACGTTACAGAATAACGTTTATAAAACGAAAATTTGTGGACAATTTTTTCGTTTTATAAACGTTTGAAAAAACGTTATATAAACGTTTGAAAAACATTCTGGAAACCATCATACAACATTCTGGAAACGTTTCAGAAACGTTTTTTAAAACATTGTATAAACGTTTCTTAAAACCATTTAAAAACAATAGTAAAACGTTTCTTTAATGTTTTAGAAACTTTATTAGAAACATGTTAATACCTGTTAAACTTATAACAACACATTTTTGTTATTGCACTTAAGTTTATTTCATTCCTCTTTGCAAGTTCAACAAAACCGATTTGAGAGCAGAGTTTTTTTACATAGACAATATTCACATTTACATATAAAGCCCTCATGAACAGCAAAAATGATAAAGATACTAGTATTAAAAATTTATCTAAATTTATTAAAGAAGCCTTGCTACTAAGAACCAAAACATTAAAGTTAACATAATCATAGCAAATGCGCAAAATCAGTTAAAAGTTGAAATAAAAAAGCAAATTAAATCAAATAAGTTGTTTGGCCAATATGTTAAATGGCTTTAGTCCATAAAGTCTATATCCGTCTAAATTAGTCCATAAGTTGAGGCTTTCCTCATTCATCCCCCTGGTCTTCCTCTGCAGCTGCAGGATTGGTGTCCTTTTTGCCCTAAAAAATGATTGGAGATAATTGTCATTTCGAAAAGAGTTTCCAATAGAAATATTCCACATATCATTCTTCAATTTTTAACAGATTGACAAAAAGCATTGAATTTGGATATTATTACCTATAAAAACATGATTTCAAAGATTAATGCACCTAATCTTTACATGTCAGTTTATAGATATATAAAATATATTTGGTATTTTAAATAACGGTACTACTATACACACTCACTTTGTGTAGCCAACACGGTCTTTTGAATTACCTAATCTATTTAAAAGTAGTGAGGGGGTGGACTGGAAAAATTTAAAACTGAGGCTATTCCCAGTTTAATCACTAGATCTAGTTGTTACTGGCATTAAGCACAAAAATAACAATTACATGAAACGCTATACACATTTATTGAATACATTACCCTTGAAAAGTAAACTGCGAGCCTTCGATGAAGGAGATTTTCTAAGATAACTTCTAAGTGGACCCAGCCTTCTCGATCTTGTCCCAACAGCAACACGCTCAAAATGGCGCTACTTCCGGTCCCTGCGCCTGCGCAAAGACGTAGGTCGCGCAGGCAACCAGCGAACAAAATGCCAGGGCCAAAAGGGCGTGTATTTTCGCAAATATAAAACGACGAATGGTCGTCTATCCAAATTATTCAAACCATACTTGATAATTACGAGACTAGAGCCACACATTTAATGATTTATCTATCTATCTAGATCTACATCTAAAAAATATTTAGCTAGATCGAAGTTTTTTTTTCAACGTTTATTAAACGTTTATACAACCACTTATTTTCCATAAAATTATTCCCATGTTTTTTGATACTTTTTAAAAACGTCATCATGTAGTGTTTATAATCACACAATTAATTGTAGAAATTTTAATATTATCTGTTTTAGCCAGAAGTCTCCGAATATGTATAACGTTTTATAAACGTTTCATAAACGTTGTGAATGAAACGTTTTAAAGAGAACGTTTATAAAACGTCAATAAAACGTTACTCATTTACTGATTATTTTGATAATTGTAATACAATCATTATGACATCTTAATATCTAAAAATACCAAGAGATGATAAAAAATGTGCCACGGGTCAGCAAATATGACTTTATTAAATTTTCACCAACGTTTCATAAACATTTCATAAACGTTTAATAAAACCTAACCTTAATGCAACCCAAATGAAACGTTTTATAAACGTTTTGTGTTTGCTGGGGAGGTATGCACTCTACCAAGTGCCCTTCAAGTTATTATTCTGTTTCAGTAAAATTACAAAATATTATTTAAATAAAATACATTTAAGAGCTTGATTTAAAAAAAAATAATTTCTGTACATTTTTGGTGTTTTTTTTTAATATTTCTTCAAGATTTTTCCCCTGTTTTATTACAATAATAATAATTTAAATAAATTACTTTATTTACAATTTTAATTGCGGTAAATTTTATCAGAAACAGAATCAAGTATGTTGCCAAGTATGTTCTCACATACAAGGAATTTGCTTTGGTGATTGGTGCTTGAAAAGTTAAAATCGCAGAATTTAGCAAAGACAAAAGTAGCTATATACATAGAATAAGAAATAGAAGAATCTGAAATATACAAATTTGAAAAGTGGACATATTTAAGGGGTATGTGCATGAGTTGTTGAAGTCCAAGCTGTACAGTATGGCTGGAATATTAAAATAGGTCACATGATGAAGATGGAGAAGAGACATGATGAGAGTGCATGAGAGGAAGAGAATATGTGTAGTGGGCTAAGTCAATAACCAAGCTGTACAATGTGTGCTGGAATTTGTCCATATTTTTTCTGATTAATCTTTCATTGATGTATCTGTATCCATATCAATTTACCAAAAGTCCAATTTTACAGAGAGTTGATTGTAATATTGTACATCCATCCATCCATTCATCCATCCATCCATCAATTATCTGTAGCCGCTTATCCTGTTCTGCAGGGTCGTGGGCGAGCTGGAGCCTATCCCAGCTGACTATGGGCGAGAGGCAGGGTACACCCTGGACAAGTCGCCAGGTCATCGCAGGGCTGACACATAGACACAAACAACCATTCACACTCACATTCACACCTACGGTTAATTTAGAGCAACCAATTAGCCTAACCTGCATGTCTTTGGACTGTGGGAGAAACCGGAGCACCCATTGGAAACCCACGCAGACACGGGGAGAACATGCAAACTCCACACAGAAAGGCCCTCGTCGGCCACTGGGCTTGAACCCAGGACCTTCTTGCTGTGAGGCGACAGTGCTAACCACTGTGCAACCCGTAATATTGTACAGTTTATCTATATTGGTTATATACACATTAAATTATTGTAAAGCAACGTTTTTCTTCTGGCACTCCTGCTTCCATTATTTTTACAGAATATTTTATATCAGTCACATGCTTTGTTACTTTTTTGCCTCATTAAATATATTCACTTATTGACTTCTATATATGCCATTGGAATATTATTATCTATGACAGACTTGTGCAGTAAAATGAATGGCAAGACCAGTTTGGAGGGGAAAAAAAAACAAAACCTCCTCATCCTCATAGCCTCCACAGAACTGACGAGGATGTTATTGATCTGTTCCCCAATTCAGCTTGGCTCTTTCAACTTCTGCTTTCAGCAATGGGTTTAGCAAGCCTTGATTGCCTCTCTCTGCTTTTCTCACAAGTCCGGCGTCAAAACCCTACAGTAATTCCACCTCCCATTCTACGGAGGAGATGAAAGTGAGGTATGAAATATTAATATGAATCCAGCAAGCCACGTTCTTGACTTCCATAAATCTTGGTGCAACCTTGCGGGCAAAGGCCAAGAATTAGGGTGGTGAAATAGCCATAGGAGATCAATCTCCTAGCATATCAACACATGCAGGAGATGAAAGGGTTAAATTAACAGAATAGCTGGAGCATGAGGTATGAGGTGTGAGGAGGCTGGGTGAATGGTGGGGAAAAAAAACTGAGATTTTGTTTTGGCGTGGCTGGAGCCTGCCTGGCCTTTCACACCTCACTCGGCTCCTATTATGCGTCCTATACCATGCGATCCTTCTCTCCAGCTCTCTGTCTTCACCTCTGCATTTTTCCTTTCTCCCAGAATGAACCGGAGCTTGTGTGCCTGTGATTACGCATAGCACATTTATCAGTTTCCAAGGGTATCATTATCCCCCTGGGAAGTTCTGCATTCTGTGAACAGTGACAGGTGCAGGGCAATTTTGAGATTATTTATAATGACGGCTCCTGCTCTGAGAGGCGCATCATCATCCACAGCTGTCCTGTGGAATAGCTTACACTGGAACACTCGGTCATAACCGAAAACCGCGCATTTTCACAGATAACGCCAACAAATCTAACAACCACTCAAGGTAAAAACAAAACAACAAAGAGAGCTCGGTGATATGAAAATGTCAAGAGGAGAACTAATTTAAATTTACACTCAGTGCAGTCATCTGTGGAGAAAGTGACTCATTGTGCAGGAAGTACATCAAATCTAGAGCAAGGTGTGTCGCAGGATTGCAGCTGAACCAGTAAGATAGAAAAAATATATATATTCAGATTCTGTCTCAAGTCCAAAAGTTACATCAATATTTACATGGTTAAAATTATGCGCATTCAGGCAATCAATATATTGATTGTACAGGAGATGGCATTCAGATTATCCTAATTACGAGGGTACTTCAAAAAGTTCTCGGCCTCACCCAGAAAATGTCACAGGAGAAAGATTGTTCTTGAATTATTTTTCAGCATAGTCTTCAGCATAGTCTCCTTTACCTTCAATGCACTTGGTCCACCAATGTTCAAGCTTTGCTATCCCTTCATGGAAGAAGGTCACATCTTGAGCCTCCAGATCCTCCTCAACAACATGGATGACTTCATCATCACTCTGACAATGGCAACCACATGAGTAGGATTTCAGTTTAGGAAACAGATAGAAGTCAGGCAGTGGCAGGTTGGGTGAATAAGGTGCATGGGGCAACAGTTCAAAGCCACATTTGGCTGCTTCTGTCCCTGCCACCTGTGCTGTGTGCACAGACATGCCAGTTTGAAGTATTCCTCTCCTCTTTTCTTTGATTGCTTCTTTCTTTTTTTTTTTTTTTTTAGCTTTTGTAGACAGTGATATAAAGCTTTATAGTGTACAGTTATGCCCCAAAATGGGAGTTACACCCCTTGCTTTCGGATGAGGCCAAGAACTTTTTGAAGTATCGTCATACCTGTGGGTGAGAGCGTGTTCTTGAATGTAAACATCTGAGATGGAAAGTGTGAGGGGCTAATAGCATCTAAAACACAAGAGCTTACCTATAAGCATTAACAAAGATAGGGATAGAAAATGTGGACTGAAGACTTGCTGATTGATGTAACATGAAAGCAATAGACAAAATACAAATAAAAAAATAAAAAAATCTAACATTAAAAATCAAACAAAATGGCTTACACACCCTATTCAGCAGCTTATAAAATGTCACTTGATTCAGCACATCACATTATTATTATTATTATTATTATTATTATTATTATTATTATTAGTTGTAGTAGTAGTAGTAGGTAGTATTAAATCTTCACACCATTCTTAACTCTGAATACAAAGGAAATTTTTAAAAGATAATTTTCTCAAGGGGAAAATGAGGAACATTTGTGAAAGTTGTGATACTTGAAAATAAAATCTATAAATCAGTAGAGAATGTTTAGAGCTTTCTTGAACAATGGTTCACTATAATATACATGGAACTTCTTTTGCTGCAGTAAATTAAATCTGAAGATTTTTGTTGTTTGGTTTCGAAGGACACATCATGTTTTCCTTGGCTCAAGGTCATGCAAGGGGCAATTATTAAAAATAAAGTGCCCTCAATAATGCTGTTATTCATGGACCAGCTGAGTGTTTGTCTGACAGTAAAAACAGACTTCACCTTTCTGAGCTGTGTCAGAGCCACAGTCAATGAAAAATCAAATATTCAGGTTCCTCAGGGAGAGTAAGGACAAGTTTGTGAGCATCTCATCTGCACACTGTGCCCCTTAAAACAACTCCTCAAGGGTACACCGTGCAATATGAATGCTAAATTATAGTCCAATTTCACTGGCAATTAACATCATTTTTATGTAGCGATCCTTGGTGTGCTATTATAGAGCATGGTGTTCATTTCATCAGCTACGGATGCACCAAAACCCTGCGCAGAAAAATACTTCACTGAAGATGGATGGATTAATGAATTCATTATTGAATGAATGAAGTAAAAAAAAAAAACACAGCCCCTTTTACCTGCCAAATGTGTGCTGCTTGCTAGCTTCTAGTTTATTCTACCTATTTGATTTGTTGCTATGTGGTGAAACATACTTTCATAATCTTGACAAATTAGCAACAGTTTTATTTTTAAATCAAAAGATATGATTTTGGTGATAAAACATTCCCTTGAGGAAAAAAAATGCACATGCTTTGAGTATTTTGTCGCTAGTCCAAATATAGTCGTTGAAGGAGCATATATGATATCACACTCTGTCAAGTTGATTTCCATCTACAGCAGGTTTATATAAATGTGCTTGTTGTTTCCAGACTAACAGCTTACACAGAGACTCTAAAAAGAAAAGTTGTCATGTTTGATATGGTGTAGTTTACTATGGGGAGATTTTTATTTAACATTTTTGAAAGGAGTCTCCAGTGTCAGTGCTTTCTAACAGAACTAAAGCTATTACATTAGCTTTCCTGGCATGGGAAAATCTTCAGGACAGAGGAGTTCATGCTTTGTGGTTTCTCTGTAAAACAAGCTAGTTTTTTATTATATATTTGAAAAGAGAGAAAAAAAGAGAGGCTGGTGAGAGAACGAGTGTTTATAGCTGCTATTGTAATTGATAACAGCGAGAACTGTTACATCAATGCTGGATTCGGCCTTAACTTCACTTCCAAGAACATCATGGAGCCTGAAAACATGGTCACCATGGACTATAAGGTGCAATCAGAAGGTTTAACTGCTCCTGTTGTGAATGAATGGAGCTGAGCTTGGTCATGCACATACAGCAGGACCAAGCGGTAATTTTCATCAGTCAAACTTGAGCAAAAAACAAATATAAAAAAGACAAGAAGCCTTTATTTATCACACATATGCTCAAGCACAGACATAAGCACAGTGAAATTCGTCCTCTGCATTTAACCCATCTGAAGCAGTGAACACACACATGCGCACACAAGTGAGCAATGAGCACACACATACAAACCCAGAGCAGTGGGCAGCTATACTACAATGCCCAGGGAGCAGTTGGGCGTTAGGTGCCTTGCTCAAGGGCACTTCAACCCAACCTTGGCTGCCCCATGTTAACTCAAGCGCATGACTTTGAAGGAAACCGGAGCACCCAGAGGAAACCCATGCAGACACGGGGAGAACATGCAAACTCCACATAGAAAGGAACCTGTCAGCCACTGGGCTCGAACCCAGTGCCTTCTTGCTCTGAGGTGACAGTGCTAACCACTACACCACCATGCCATTCTGTGTCAAACTCTGGAAATCAGCAACAGAGACACTTGAAATGCTTCAGCAATGAAGCAATGAACTGAGAGAGAGAGGTGTTTTGAATGGCATTCACACTTCAAGAGGGCCAGAATGTCACTGGAGGTCGACGAGAAGTCAGGGTGATTCAATGATCCTAGTGAATAATGTGCTCAATTTCTTGGACATTTTCAAGGATTGTGCTTGTGAAGCATTTTCCAATTTCCTGATTTTGACACAGAATTTGATGTTTGCTCTTTGAGCAAGTTTGAGTTCCAAATTAAAATCGCAAATATATACCTGCATGTTGTCATAAAATCAAGTCTAGCTTTATAAATAAAGGTTCCTTACCTTGCACTTGACTGAGAGCTGGCCTAGTGGTCAGTGTGTCTGCCTCTTGATCAGGAGATTGTGTGCAGTCGGGTCATACCAAAGACTATTTTCAAAATGGTACCTACTGTCATCTGGTGAGGCACGCTGCAATACAGATGTGAGTATGGAGTCAAACTCTTGCAGTTACCAGAGGACTAACCCATCACTGTAACCCCAGCTATGTGCAGTAGTGCTTAAAAGTTTGTGAACCCTTTAGAATTTTCTATATTTTCTATATTTCTGCATAAATATGACATAAAACATATTCATCAGATTTTCACACAAGTCCAAAAAGTAGATAAAGAAAACCCAGTTAAACAAATGAGACAAAAATATTATACTTGGTCATTTATTTATTGAGGAAAATGATCCAATATTACATATCTGTGAGTGGCAAAAGTATGTGAACCTCTAGGATTAGCAGTTAATTTGAAGGTGAAATTAGAGTCAGGTGTTTGCAATCAATGGGATGACAATCAGGTGTGAGTGGGCACCCTGTTTTATTTAAAGAACAGGGATCTATCAAAGTCTGCTCTTCACAACACGTTTGTGGAAGTGTATCATGGCACGAACAAAGGAGATTTCTGAGGACCTCAGAAAAAGCATTGTCGATGCTCATCAGGCTGGAAAAGGTTACAAAACCATCTCTAAAGAGTTTGGATTCCACCAGTCCACAGTCAGACAGATTGTGTACAAATAGAGGAAATTCAAGACCATTGTTACCCTCCCCAGGAGTGGTCGACCAACAAAAATCACTCCAAGAGCAAGGCGTATAATAGTTGGCGAGGTCACAAAAGACCCCAGGGTAACTTCTAAGCAACTGAAGGCCTCTCTCACATTGACTAATGTTAATGTTCATGAGTCCACCATCAGGAGAACACTGAACAACAATGGTGTGCATTGCAGGGTTGCAAGGAGAAAGCCACTGCTCTCCAAAAAGAACATTGCTGCTCATCTGCAGTTTGCTAAAGATCATGTGGACAAGCCAGAAGACTATTGGAAAAATGTTTTGTGGATGGATGAGATCAAAATAGAACTTTTTGGTTTAAATGAGAAGTGTTATGTTTGGAGAAAGGAAAACACTGCATTCCGGCATAAGAACGTTATCCCTTCCGTGAAACATGGTGGTGGTAGTATCATGGTTTGGGCCTGTTTTGCTGCATCTGGGCCAGGACAGCTTGCCATCATTGATGGAACAATGAATTCTGAATTTTACCAGCGAATTCTAAAGGAAAATGTCAGGACATCTGTCCATGAACTGTATCTCAAGAGAAGGTGGGTCATGCAGCAAGACAACGATCCAAACACACAAGTTGTTCTACCAAAGAATGGTTAAAGAAGAATAAAGTTAATGTTTTGGAATGGCCAAGTCAAAGTCCTGACCTTAATTCAATCGAAATGTTGTGGAAGGACCTGAAGTGAGCAGTTCATGTGAGGAAACCCACCAACATCCCAGAGTTGAAGCTGTTCTGTACAGAGGAATGGTCTAAAATTCCTCCAAGCTGGTGTGCAGGACTGATCAAAAGTTACCAGAAATGTTTAGTTGCAGTTATTGCTGCACAAGGGGGTCACACCAGATACTGAAAGCAAAGGTTCACATACTTTTGCCACTCACAGATATGTAATATTGGATCATTTACCTCAGTAAATAAATGACCAAGTATAATTTTGTCTCATTTGTATAATTGGGTTCCTTTATCTACTTTTCAGACTTGTGTGAAAATCTGATGATGTTTTAGGTCATACAGTATTTATGCAGAAATACAGAAAATTCAAAAGGGTTCACAAACTTTCAAGCACCACTGTAATAGACAAGAGGCTGAGGGCTACTGAAACAGAGACCAACGCTGCCTTATGCGCTAAGTGCCTGGTTTGTACTGGGACTGGAGACTGCCTGGGAAGATCAGACCCTGGCACAGGAGGGACTTTGACTTTGACCATGCAAATACCGGTATATCCGTTCTTGCAGATAACTTGTTTCATGCATTAAATGTAGCTATAAAAGCATGCATAAGTGTGTTGTCCTTAATTTTGTTTAAATGGTTAACATTGGAAACTTGCGGTGGTATCAGTGAAATAAAACACTTTGGGATGTGTTATTAAAATAATCAACTTTGTGATGGTCCCAAGTGGTTTGTTTTGCCAAGTATGTTACACATAATGGTATAAGGAATTTGTCTGGTTTTATTACAAACTAGAAGACAAAACAAATTACCCAGACAAAGCACACTTCTCTGTCATTGATTATTTTGTGATAAGAGGACACAACATTGTGTTCTGTTCATACATATCTTCCTGATTTTTTTTTTCCAATGACAATGGAAATCAATCCTTCCAAGGCCCTTTGATTGAAGGCTCTGTTTTTCTCATATTAAAGTCCATAATGTGGTTAGCTTTCCCATTCTTGTTATCCCACAAAACTGTTGAGGCAGTTGAGGATGTCAGTAATGATGACCCCATTTTGTGTTCTGTCACTACAATTGACAGATGACTGCACTTTCTTAAGTATATCAGAAAGAAAAACAAGACTCTACCATCTCTTGAACTGTCATGTTAACATAAAATCAATAAACTTGCATGAGAAGGGGAAAAATGAAATGACATATCTGGGTCATCGAAGATCCAGAGTTCTGTCTTATCTTCTGGAGCAGGTACAGTGTTCCAGGAGAATTAAGTGGAGCAAGCCATACTGGGTTGGTTTTGTGCAGCGTGCAAGAGAGAATGCTAATGCTCACACAGAACATGGTGACATTCTCTGGAAAATGATTACAGATTTAAAACTGGAGGAAAAAGAATATTAAAACTTCAAGTGAAAAAGTCGTAATTTCACTGCTTGGTGATATTAGCCATTCACAACCACAACATTATCTAAAACTTCACAACAAAAACTTACAAAGCTTTGCCCACTCATCACAATAGCATCATTTTATTTATATATATGTGTGTGTGTGTGTGTCCTATTATACAGTACAGTATGGATACACCATCTACTATTTCTGTCATTATGATATATGATTACATAATGATATATGACTACATGATATATTATGATATATAACGTAGGTTACGAAGGTAACTATGGATCTGTGAGACCGAGGGATGACCGTCACTACGGTCTAAAAAAGGAATGATCACCTTCGTTCTGCCTATCACCGAGACCATATGTCAACAAAGTCATGTCCATGACCTCCGGAAGCAGAACGACTCGCATTATAAATAGCAGAGATTGCTCCCGGTTCAGTCTCCTACCTTGAGTGCCTCAGGATGGTCCGAGCAACAAGGATAGTGACGGTCATCCTTCAGTCTCACAGATCCATAGTTACCTTCATAACCTACGATCTGTTTCGACCTCGCTCTGACTGTCACTACGGTCTATAAAAGGGATGACACATACCAAAAGAGTTGTGAGGAACCCAGAATTAATCATTAGAACCTCGCTCGGTCACGGACATGAGGGCGGCGTCGCCGACCGGAGCTGGGCGAGTTACGTCCACCCTGTAAAATCTGTTAAAAGTGCATGGCGTAGCCCATGAAGCCGCTGCACAGATATCGCCTGCTGCCACACCCCTAAGGGCAGCCCAGGACATAGCTACACTTCTGGTAGAGTGAGCCCTCGTACCCAAAGGGACCGGTATCCCCTGAGCCCTGCAAGCGTGGGAGATAACCTCCACCAGCCAATGAGACAGCCTCTGTTTGGAAAGCGGCAGCCCGCGCTTCGCCGCCCCATAACAGACAAAAAGTTGAGAGTGCGTTCTCCTCAAGGACTGTATACGGGCCAGATAAGCCCTCAAGGCCCTGACTGGGCACAAAGTGAGCAACTTGTCCTGCTCTGCCTGTGAGGCAGAGGAAGGCTGGAATTGGGACACCTCCAGAACCTGGTTGATGGACTGCTGATTAAGAACCTTTGGCAGAAAAGCTGGATTTGGCCAAAGCGACATGCCAGGGCCTCCTGCCTGCCACCTTAGACAGTCGTTGCTAATGGAAAGAGCACACAGCTCTCCGACCTGCTTTGCTGAACAGAGTGCCAAGAGAAAAGCAGTCTTAAGGGACAAAGATCACAAATCTGCATCTGAAATAGGCTCATATGGACCTTCAGTGAGCGATGTTAAGACTGTGGGCAGATCCCAGCTCGGCGCCCACGAGGTGCGACTTGGACGCAACCAGCGGGCTCCCTTCAAGAACTGGCCAAGCAAAGGATGCCTACCCAGTGGTGTGTTGTCTGCGCCCTGGTGAAAGGCTGAAATGGCTGAAGCATAGACCTTTATTGTGCTGACTGCCTTGCCTTGAGCCAAATGGGACTGCAAGAAGCATAAAACATGTGGCACAGGGCAAGCTGCTGGCTCAAGACCCATGCTGGCACACCAATCTGTAAAGATCCTCCATCTGAGTGCAGAGCAAGCTCTAGTAGATGGAGCCCTGGCATTATTGAGTGTCTCTTGAACAGACTCGTCTAGCCACTCAGTGATGGACTCTGCAGGGGCCAAACCCATAGATGTAGGGCACATGGGTTCAGATACCAGATCCACCCATCCGCCTGTGACAGAAGATCCGCTCTGCATGGTAACTGCCATGGCTGCCCTGTGAGGGAGTACCATTCTGGGCAGTGTGTTGTCTCTGCTGAAGCAAAGAGATCCACTTGTGCAACACCATACCGCATCCAGATCTGCCTGATGACGTCCGTGTTCAGTCTCCATTCTCTCGGGAGTGGCCCTGTCCTGGAAAGAATGTCGGCCGCTCTATTCTCCATACTCGGGATGTGCACTGCCCTCCGTAAAGAGAGTTGTGGCCATGCCCATGTCAGCAACTCCTCTGCCACCTGGAGGCACCACCAGGACCTCATGCCCCCTTGGTGATTCACATGATACACTGCTGAGGTGCTGTCTGTTCTTACAAGAACATGTTAGTATTGCAACACTGGCAGGAATCTTCAAAGAGCGAGATGGATGGCCTTCAGTTCAAGGACGTTTATGTGCTCCAATATCCACGGGGTTTGCTTCCAAGGACGTAGAGCTTGGATGCAAGCCCAAGACACACGCAGCCTCACCTGCCTGTCATCTTTCGGATGGAGATGGAAGGCATTGAACCAGCACTGCAGGGGGCATGCCCTCAGCAGGCCAAGAGGAATTACTGCTGCTGCCGCGGCCATCAAACCCAGCAGCTTCTGGACTCTGTGAGCCATAACAAGACTGCCCAAGTGGAAATACTTCATTTTGATCAAGCTGTCCACTCTCCGTGGAGTGAGAGACGCAGTCATGCTGACTGAGTCGAGGAAGATGCCAAGGAATTCCACCTGTTGGCGGGGTTGCAGATTGCTCTTCTTGTGGTTGACAGTGAAGCACAAGGATTGGATGTGGGCCAGAACTGTGTCTGTGTCATGCACTACCTGCTCTCAGGAGGGGGCGCAGAGGAGCCAATCATCCAGGTAGGGTAGGATTTTCAGACCTCGAGCCTGGAGGGGGGGACAGCGCAGCTGACACCATGTGAGTGGGAATGCTGTTGACAGCAGCAAGTAACTCCATCAGTTCATCAGGCGTGTGGTTTCCATCGGAGTCTCTGTACTCTCTGTAGGCCTGTATGACTGCTCGTGGGTTGGCAATGTTAAAGCGCAGACACAGCAACTCAACCTCAGTCTCTCCATACAATGCATCTGCGTTCTTGGGCCAATACTGTGCATAAAGCACCTTCAACTCATCAATGAACTTGTTATATCCTGTTTTATCTGGCAACCGGCCTCCTTGGGAAAGCATGCGGTCCTCCAAGTTCTTGGCCACAGTTAGGAAAAACTGCTTGGGTTCAAGTGTTCTGTCGCTTGATTTACCGGCATGCAGTGTGACGCCCTGGAAAGTGTTTCCCTCAATAGCCCTTTGGCTCAGTTCAGTGTAGTGCCCTGGCCGATCTGACATTGCCTCAAACACTCTGATTTCCTGACAAATTGACCTGTGTGCTGAAATGATGGTAATATCAAGTTTTTGAAGCTCGACTGAGAGCTCGGATAATTCTTGCAATGCATCGAACATTATGCCTAAATTGTTCACAAATGAAATACGCATTGCAAGCCCGCTGTATTTTTGCTTTGTGATGCTATCACGGGAGGGATCTTCTGATGCAGTTATGAAATGTTTGTAAAGTGCCAGGTAGCTCTTCCACACTGCTTCAATGGGCATCTTGAAACTCTGCCTTCTTTTTTAAAAAAGAAAGTAAACTCGACTGTCTTTTTGACATGTTTGCGAAATACCGTGGTTAAAATTGTTCCCGTCTGCTTGAGTTGTTGCTCCATGGAAGCGGGCAGCAAATTTCTCTTTTTTTCCCTTCTTTTCTTTTTTTCCCTGCAACCAGCAACATGAATCGTTGCCCAGCAACATATAAACAAATCTCAGACTAAATGACGCTTCATCTAAATAAACATCACGAATTTCTTGGGATTTGTTCTGTAAATGATTATATGTACATTATTAATTTATTTAAGACATTTTCAAACCGTTCTGTAATATTATTATTTTATATACATGTAGGCTACGAGAGGTTCCGGATCCGTCCAAATAAGTACCAGAATGCAGGGAGGGCAAAATCAAGAGGTGCCGGATCCTGTTCTGGCAAGATCCGGCACAAATTAAGTTGTGTCGCAGAGGCCATAGCGTCCCCCACGTCTTGTGTCAGCTGGGAGTGGGAAGAAAGAGCTGCATCCACCAGGGCCCTGGCGTCCTGATCGTCTGGGCTCAATGTCTTCCATAGAGCCACCAGGGTGATGGCTAGAGCATTACCCATTCGGGCCGCTCGCGCCGATGCATTAAAAGAGTGAGTGGCCAGGCGGTCCATCTTGGCGCACTCCTTACGAGGGCAATGTGGATTGGGGATACGCGGGTAAGGCCCAGGGACATCAATACAGCCATTGATGGCATCTCCCCCAGTCCAGTCTCAACCGGGTAACCAGCTGTTGCCCACTGGCGGCAGCCTGCATGAAACCGGGGGCGTTGCAACGACTTACCCCATGTTGACTTGAGCATTGCTGCATAATCATCTGCCACAGGTATAGGAGGTGGTGGGGTAGTGCGAGAGGCGCCCTCCCAAACTCCTCCCAAAGGAGCTGGGGCAGGTGCAGGCGCCTGAAGGCCCAGGACCTTAGCAGCGCTCAGCACCCATGACACCAGGGAGCTGACAGGGGCCTCTTCCATCCCCGTGGAGCCATCAGCTGGCTCTGCAGAGCCAGAATGCAGGTCTCCCCCAAGGCCATCCCTACCTGTTGCATTGTCCGTCGCTGTGTGGGGAGCGTAGAAGGATAGCACATCCACATCCCCCTGCCCATCCTCCTCACCATAGCTCTCAGGCCTGGATGAGAGGGTACCCCCCTGGCCCGGGGGCAGGGAAGTAGATGACAAGCCCTGGTGACCTTTCAGCCTGTACATCCTCTGTGACAGAGCCTGGAGAATCGAGAGGATCTGGAGTGACTCCGCATTACCACTCTCCGTCACCGTAGCTGAGGCAGGGCGCTTAGCTGGTCTGGGCGCCTCTCTTTGGGCAGGCCTGTGGGGGGACTCCCACTGCCGGTCATGTGAATGCTTGCGTTTGTGCTTATGCCCCTGCTTACTGGAGAGGGACGGCTGGTCGAGGGAGCGTCGCCTCTCTCTCTGGCTCTTGCGCACATGGCTGCCCACCTGGCTGGCCTGGCACTGTCTCCCCCCCCCCCGAGAGGTCACAGGCCATGCTGCAGGGGTTGTCCATGTCCTCCAGCACGTGAGCAGCTCCAAGGCACATTGGACACTCCCTGTGCCCATCTCTGGAACTCATTGAGGCCCTGCAAATCCTGCAGTAGTGGGAAGCCATCGTAGCCACAGAGAGGCCTAGGCGGTCTGAAGTCTGGAGTCCTCCTTGAGTAGTCCACCAAGGTATTATGGTGGCCCGCACCAGCATGCGAACGCACTTAGCAGGCGTACACTAGCCCCACCGGCTGCGAACAGCGGTATAGGGTATGCCACAGGATCACGCACCAGCTGAGAACAGGGATATAGGGTGTGGCAGAGGAGGGCGTTGCAGAGGAGTACTGTCGCAGTCTGCACCTGAATGCTCCTGATGGAAATAGGAAATGCACAGCACACAGTATTATGATGGCTCGCACCAGCGCACAAATGCACTTAGTGGGCGCACACTAGCCCCACCAGCTGTGAACAGGGGTATAGGGTGTGGCACGGAATGCTGCCGAGGCCTGCACAGTGTGCAAACACACCTAGCAGGCTACACCAGTGAACAACAACAACAAAAAAAGCACAACACAATAGCAGGTGCACACCAAAACACAGTATGAAACTCAAATAACAAATCCACTTACCGTGGCAATATAGGACAATTCAAACAAATATATTGCTAGGTGGCCTGTAACAGCAGTCTGACAGGCTCACACGATTTCCGGCTGCAACAACAGCAGTAAAAAAAAAAATACAAAACATCGGTATTATGGCGGCCCACACCAGCGCGCGAACGCACTTAGTGGGCTCGCACTAAGCCCATGGCTGCGAACAGTGGTATAGGCACACAGTGGTAACAAACTCAGATTACCCGGAAATCTAGCGCATATAACGTAAACAAAAAGGATACCTGAAAAAAACAAGCTTACAGCCTACCGGCAAATTAAGCTAAGCACGTAGCTCAGAAATACACAAACCACAACAATCCTCGGGGACACAAGGCACCCGTACTGCGCAGGTAATGAATTAGTGGAATGTGAAGCAAAGAAATCAGGATTTCTTACCTTACAGGTCTCTTACTTACGATCTCGTACGAGACGATCAAGGTGAGAGACTGAACTGGGAGCAATCTCTGCTATTTATAATGCAAGTTGTTCTGCTTCCGGAGGTCATGGACATATGGTCTTGGTGATAGGCAGAACGAAGGCGATCATCATTCCATTTTTAGACCATAGTGACGGTCAGAGCGAGGTCGAAACAGATCTACAGTGTTTGAACACCCATTTTCTCTAAATAATAATTAAATAATTTCTGAATAATTTATTTTATTTAGAAAAATACATTGTAATAATTTCTAAATTATTTAGTCTATGTTTTTTGTGTCTAACATTTACATAACTGTTGGGGAAACAATTAGACATTAAAAGTGAAATGAATGCTCAGACAGAAGCATGAATTATGAAGAAAACTTTCAGACATAGCTAAAACAATTCACAGCACCACCTATGGAGATGAACTAAGCCATTGTCTGTGTCCAAAGAAAGTTTACAATTTGTGAAATGAAGTTCAAAACCACAGAGAGATTCAGGCCATTGGGTTAATATTGTTGTTTTATAGGTATGTGCTATATAATTTTTGCTACATATGTTAAAAGGGCAAACAAAATACTAGCTGGAATGTGTTGCTTGTAGCCTGCTTGTGAGTAACAAGCTCTTCTAATAAATTACAGGCTTTGCTCAGTTATTTTCGAGCACTTCAAATGCCTCCTCTTATTGTGTGCAGCTTGCATTCTCTGATTAATCGTGTCTAATGATTTGCTGCATTGTCACTTCCTAAAAATACCAAATGAGCTTCTTTTCTACACACCAAAACTGTTAAAGCAATTACGCTGATGAATGCCCACGGATTTTATAAACTGGATCTTATCAAGATTTAGATCTGAGCAGACCTAAATCCACTCCAAATGACAGAACAACCAAGAGATAATCTTTGTTTTTTTTTCTTACTTATCCATCTTACATAGCTTAACCTGGCAATTTTCAATGGTTAAAATAAATGGTGTTATTGTTCAACATGTTTGTATATGATTTGCTTCTGTTTAAAAGTGATTGTTCTTATTGTCAAGCATGTTTTAAAATCTATATCACTGAATACAAGAAATGATGGGTTTTTATCTACAATCTACTGGAAGTAGTTTTACCTCATTGATTAAATCAGTGCATTTCAAAAATGCAGTCTTGACAAAGAGACTGCTGAAAATAATATTAGCATTTAAATATGTTTTGACAAAAAATATTGATATTTGGAATCCCCTTCAGTCAGGGATATGGGAAATTAAGCAACACAATATTTCAACATTATTATTTTTTGTCATTGAATTTTTATTTGCTTTTTGTTTGATGCTCCTGTCAGACAGATACATAGATCAGAAAGATTAGCCTTGAGTTTAATTTAATTTAAAATCTATTCAAGATCTGATCTTTAAACTTAGGTAAAATGCTGACTAAAGTCAGTGAGATGAGACAGGGAAAAAAGGAGAACAGTTTAAAAATACAATATGAATAAATGAATAGACTATAGACATGGGTTTTGATTATAGTAATGAGGTAAATGTGAATAAGTTCCTTGACAAGCTTTAATATCAATGCTGTTAACAACACCAATGCAAGTGTTTGATGAATATCTAATATAAAACCAACCTTTCCCATGGTAATATTAACCCATTGAGCTTAATAAATTGTCTCATTATTTAGACCTAGAGAATGGTATAATTTTGGGTTTAACTGGTGAAAATGAAGGGCGGCATGGTGATGTAGTGGTTAGCACTGCCGCCTCACAGCAAGAAGGTCCTGGGTTTGAGCCCGATGGCTGACAGGGGCCTTTCTGTGTGGAGTTTGCATGCTCTGCGTGGGTTTGCTCTGGTTTCCCCCAGAGTCCAAAGGCATGCAAGTTAGGCTAATTGGTGGCTCTAAATTGACCGTAGGTGTGAATGTGAGTGTGAATGGTTGTCTGTGTCTATGTGTCGGCCCTGTGATGACCTGGTAACTTGTCCAGGGTGTACCCCGCCTCTCACCCATAGTCAGCTGGGACAGGCTCCAGCTTGCCTGTGACCCTGTAGGACAGGATAAGCGGCCACAGATAATGGATGGATGGTGAAAATGAACTGCAAATTTAATAAATGCTGCAGATGTATTAATTTGTGCATGTAAACATCTTCCCTAGTTTGACTTTTAGACTTCATAAATTGCATTACAGTGCAAAATCAATCAAATTGTATTGATACCACCTTGTATTTTGCACCGTAAACATGCCAAATTGTACTTTCATTAAGCAAGATGTACTATTTTGCTTATTTGAAAGTGGCAGTCCTCCATAGACCCTGTTAATCTGTTTGCACCATTTTTTTGTGGCTTTTAGTAAATTTGGATCTCATTAATGTGAAACAAATTTTCCACAAGTCCCCCCTTTTCTTATAATTAGACAACATGCCATTGTGTCCTTGCATAAAGACCAAGCCAGCACTTATCTTGAATGAAATTTCTTCTTCTTTATTTCTTTCTTTATTTATTTATTTATTGAGACATTACACTCCAATGGCTCCCAAGTTATGAAGCAGACAAGTGTTTGCCCCATCATTCAGTGTCCATGAGTTTGAAAACTAGTCATGCTCTCTGGGTGGGAGGAAGGGTGCTATTATCTCCCCTCTGAATCAGATGACATTTGCCAATCTGCAGAAGAGGGAAAATAATTATTTCTTTCAAGGATGTTACACTCCAAGAGTAGCAGAAAAATATGCATTGGCTGGATTCATGTGGGAGGAGGTATGCTACCCTTCATTTTCCCAATTGGTAGGGGAGAGTTAGTGTATGGGAATTTATAAATGACTAAATTAGGTGAAAATAGCCAAATTAGTTAGATGCAGCCATTCCCTCATCATATCACTCCTTCAGTACCACCACCACCATCACCACCAAAATTAAAGCACCCCATTAATTATTTGGGCTGAAATTCAATGCAGACAAAAGTACACTGGCATTCAATTCAGATAATTTTGGAGATGGACATCATGGTGGTG
This sequence comes from Neoarius graeffei, assembly GCF_027579695.1. Lineage (NCBI taxonomy): Eukaryota > Metazoa > Chordata > Actinopteri > Siluriformes > Ariidae > Neoarius > Neoarius graeffei. Next base: position 28,924,993 of record NC_083579.1, read on the forward strand.
TCTGATAGGCTGGACAGGAATAAGCAATACTCCTAAAGGTTATATTCAGTCACATGACTTTTGCTTGCAAGTTTACTTCCGGTGAATAAAGTGGTGGTCAGGCAAACCAATCTGGCTGCCATTATGCAAAGAGCTAGTGAAACTGTCTCTGAATATTTTTGTTGTTTCGAGGCCAATGCACTGTCAAAACAACTTCAGAAAGTTGCTTTTTGTGGGTGGCACAGTGGTGTAGTGGTTAGCGCTGTTGCCTCACAGCAAGAAGGTCTGGGTTCGAGCCCCGTGGCCAGTGAGGTCTTTTCGGTGCTGAGTTTGCACATTCTCCCTCTGTCCGCATGGGTTTCCTCCGGGTACTCTGGTTTCCCCCAAAGACATGCAGGTTAGGTTAACTAGTGATTCTAAATTGACCGTAGGTGTACATATGAGTGTGAATGGTTGTCTGTGTCTATGTGTCAGCCCTGTGATGACCTGACAACTTGTCCAGGGTGTACCCTGCCTTTCGCCCGTAGTCAGCTGGGATAGGCTCCAGCTTGCCTGCGATCCTGTAGAACAGGATAAAGCGGCTAGAGATGATAAGATGAGTTGATCTTTGTGATGGGATAGATCCTTACATGTTATCAAAGAAGGATTTTTCCTATAAGTTGGAAAATTATCCATCCATTGAGTTCCCCGACATCTAAAACTACCCGATGCTGCAGACATCATTCTACACAGACAAATAGATGAAAACCTGGAAGAGCATGGAGACATACAACTTTTTATATGTGGCTGGGTTAAAGATCTGGGGATCAGGACACTACAAGATAAATCCTACATCATTTATGCCCGGGTAAGTAGGAATTTTTGGGCTTTTTGTTCGCCATTTTGTGATGATTGCTACTGTAGGATGCTACAAGTTTTAGTATCAGGTGTAAACTGCTGCTTGATTCCCAATTATCATGGCTCACTGTAACTGCATGGCTGAGGAAGCAGTTTCGTGCTTTTAACTTGTAAGCATTGCTTTTGTGTGCATGTGGATCATCTTGATTATCTTATCTATCTAGTGCAGTATAGGAGCCCCAATCTACATCATCATCCTTGTAAAGATTGCTAGGACATCCTGATGAATGAAGTGAAAACATACATGTTAGTTTACAATACGGCAACCATGACCAAACAGTAAACAAAAACACATCTGAGGACTTAAGCATCTCCTGAACTTCAAAACATCATGAAATACTGGAAAATGCTGAGAAAAGTGATCTGTGAATCCAAACAAAATAAATCAAAGGAGTTTACAAACCTTTCATGAAGTGATCACTGTAAACTTGATCGTTCTTCGACTTGGCTCCCTTCCATCGCACCGAAAGGTTCAAGAGCCACCTTTCTCATTGCCTTTTGGTAAAATACTTTGCTATTTCACCCTTTATCACTTCAAGGAGAACCAGGAAGAAGCTTTAATCAGTTTCATGGTTTGTTTGATTTGAGCAGCCCAAAACAACACAAGTCAGGGGCGTAACTAGGATTTTTCAAAGGGGGGTCACACACTGACTGGCAGCTTGAGTACATTATGTAACAAAAAATAACCATTGCTAGTTTTAGGTAGCTTAGAAGCCGACTCTTCCGCTTGCTGTTTCTTCCACGTTTTCTTGATGTTGTGTTCTAGAAAAGGCACACTAAAACTTAGCTTTGAAGCCACAAAATGCAACTTTGATGGAAAAAAATATATAATAAATTGCTTACCTCTCTTCACATTGAAAGAAGGAGGAAAGTTTTGGTTTTTTTGACATGGCTAATTATTAGCACAAGAGGAAATACTCGTATTTCACAACTAAAAAGACTGCAGCTACACTGGCAGCTTGCTTTCTAGCGCAATCGTGTTGCGCTTGCTCGGAACTGTGTCAGTCCTGCGCGCCTTGGCTCGTGCACCTGAAGGCATGCTTCGGGCTGCGCACGCGCCTAACAAGCTCCGGCATGTGCGCCATTAACAAAGAACACCTGTCTTTAATCAATGAACTACATTTGGGCTATTTAAGGACTATGCCCATGCAAGGACGATGCAAAGTATTACACCACATGTAGTGTGCCTTACTGAGCCTTGTTTCTTGTTGACCTCCTGAGTTTTCAACTCCTGTTTCTAGTCCCTTGATCTTGTATAGTTTTGCCTCTAATATTCTGTCCGTGCCTTGATTGACCTCCTGCCTGTTTCCTGGATTACCACTTTGCCTGCTGTTTCGGACTGTTTGCCTGTTGCGTGCGTTTCACGCAGTTTAAGCTCATATCGCACTATGTATTATTTAACATATCTGCACTTACAGCCGTCTCTCCCACACACACTCTGACAAACTGGGTTTTCGCGCCCAAACCACAGAAAGTCAAGGTTATAGAAACCCTAATGAGGCTGAGGTGACAATCTAGTTTAAAAAAAAAAAGTTAGAAAAATTACAGTGGGCACTTTTCTAATATTCTTATGCAGCTACTGAAAAAATGTATGGTCCGACAAGGGGGGGGGGGGGGGGGGGTCACGGGCACCCCAGGACCCCCCTAGCTATGCCCCTGAAAGTGTAGGGCATTTTAACAACTAGCAAGTTGCCCCAGCAATAGTAACGCTTTGTGAACAGTGAGCTTAGCTGAACACAACTTCGTGTCTTGCATATCAAATGAGGCAGATGTGACATCGGATGCAACCCACCTATTTGGAAATGTTTTTTGGCTGGGAAACTAGCATTTATGTACCTGGGGTCAGAAGTGTGTCTGGGGGTGTATGGGCAAGGGAACATAAAAATGCAATTATTAATTAAACCGATTCCAAGCCATGAAATAGGTTGCAAGGTTGAAGGTGGGTGACCATGATGTAGACTGTAAGGTGGGAAGTGAGTGGCCATGAAGTAGACTTGAAGGTTAAAGGTTGATGGCCATGATGTAGAATGGAAGGGTGAAGGTGGTGCATTGTACATTTTTTTGAGAGGGAAACAGCCAGGTCCTTGAAATCTTTGGAAAATTCTTGAAGCCTGGAATTTCTAACGAATTTCTAACAAAAGTCCCCCAACAATGCCACCTGGCTGAGGTCACCCATTATATGACGGAGTTGCAGGGATGGCAAAGAGAAGTTGTGTGATTTGTGAAGCATCTTTGAAGGGGGATCATAGGTTCAAATTATCCTGAACTCTCTTGTAAACTGGAAAATTCCATACAAGTATGATAGATAGCTGGCTAAGCTGGCTTTACTTGGGGTTATTCATTCATCTATCATCAGTAAGCACTTTATCATTGTCAGGATTGCAGTGGATCTGGAGCCTATTCTGGGAACACTGACCATGAACCAGGAGTACACCCCGGATAGGATGCCAGTCCATTGCAGGGCACTATGTACACACACATTCACACAATAATTCATACCTGGGGCCAATTTATATTTGTCAATTTACTTACTGCTGTGTTTTATAGGGAGAAAACAGAAGAAATTCATGCTGACATGATGGGAACATGTGAAACTCCAGACAGACAGGAACCCTGAGGTGGTGAGACAGCAAGTGGTAGTTCAGTGGTTAAAGCTTTGGGCTACTGAATAGAAGGTCATGAGTTCAATTCCCAGTATAGTCTAGTTGCCAAAGTTTAGTCCTTGATCTTGACCCTTAACTTTCTCAATTGAGAAACCTTTACACCTTGAGCTTCTCAATTGTAAATGTGTCAGCCAAATTAGTGAATCTATCTGCTGTACCCTTGGGCTACCTTTTAGGTGGGTAAATGAAATTATAACTTCCTGGTTTGACTTGAAGATGACTTGATGTGTAAACTCTTATGGACAGAATTTAAACATTATTCATTTACATTATATCATAACAGAACTGGAAGGGAATTAAATATGGTGGTTTTATAATGGGAATATTTTTTTTTGTATTTTTATGCATCTGTCTCCTGTGATGACCTGGCAACTTGTCCAGGGTGTACCCTGCCTTTTGCCCGTAGTCAGCTGGGATAGGCTCCAGCTTGCCTGCAACCCTGTAGAACAGGATAAAGCGGCTAGAGATAATGAGATAAGATGAGATGCATCTGTCTCTGAGTGGTGAAGGCATGATGTTTTTCAGGTTATCTGTCCATCCATCCATCCATCCATCCATCCATCTGTTCACCTGTCCCAGATTCTCCTTAGTGGATTGAAAATGAGTAGTTGAATCAGTAGTCGAAGTATATGGACTGATTGGATTTTGGAATTGATCCAAACAGGGTCAAGGTCACAGCAATATCAAATGTCGGAAATAGATTTTCTTCAAAAGCTTCCTTCCTGTTTGAAGTATGTTTTAAGGAATTTTCTGGCATAAAAAAAGAATAACAAGAAGGACTAGATTTGTAGCAGAGGCATCCATGGTGATGCCACTAGCATTGAGTTCTGCTTGTTTTTTTTTTTGTTGTTGTTGTTTGTTTTTGTTTTTTTAATCTAACTTCTGAAACTGATTGATAGAGTCAGTAGTGATGAAGTGTGTAGTCAGCCCAAGAGGTTCAAAGGAGAGAAATCCGAATCAAGTCAGTGGTTCAGGGTGAAATGTCTGATCCCCCAGCAACAGCATTGACTACAAAGCTTCTTCAGGAAGTAGCATGTGGTCTTGGCTGCACACTAGGAAGATTTACACACTAGGCCACTACAACAGCAGATCAATACAGGTATTGTGCCTGTGAGTAGAATAAATTCTACTATATTCCAGTTTGTATTTAGAGCTCAGAAAAGGGGTATGATGGAAAATGTGGTCATGAAAGCATCTCTGACTGAAAGCATCATCAAAAAATTATATATATTTCTTTGTTTAATAACATAATTTATGTTTTAGATCAGGGCGGCACGGTGGTGTAGTGGTTAGCGCTGTCACCTCACAACAAGAAGGTCCGGGTTCGAGCCCCGTGGCCGGCGAGGGCCTTTCTGTGTGGAGTTTGCATGTTCTCCCCGTGTCCGCGTGGGTTTCCTCCGGGTGCTCCGTTTTCCCCCACAGTCCAAAGACATGCAGGTTAGGTTAACTGGTGACTCTAAATTGACCGTAGGTGTGAGTGTGAATGGTTGTCTGTGTCTATGTGTCAGCCCTGTGATGACCTGGTGACTCGTCCAGGGTGTACCCCGCCTTTTGCCTGTAGTCAGCTGGGATAGGCTCCAGCTTGCCTGCGACCCTGTAGAACAGGATAAAGCGGCTACAGATAATGAGATGAGATGAGATGAGATGTTTTAGATCATTTGGCACATATATCATACAAGATCCTGTGAATACAAAGTTAAAACCTTTTCTTATGTTGAGGGTACAAACATACTTTATATTATTCAATACCAATATATTCTATATATTGGTCAATATAAGGTGTTCAATTGACCTCCATAAATTGCAACAAAGTATTTACAGTTTAAACTAAACACTTTTTTTGATAGATGGTTTATTAAAATATTTTTTAAAGTGCTGAAAAATCAATACAATCAAACAGAGTTTTTGTAGATGAATTTAAGATATTAAAATCAGACATACCCACTCTGAATATGTGACTAAAACTGTAATACTGTATTACACAATCTGTACAAATTCAGAGTTCCACTTTTCTGCCTTTTTTTTTCTTTCTGAAAATACAATTAACCTTGAGACATCTGAATGGTCCACTTGATAAATGCTGTACATCTATTTGAGTCTCACTTTGAAAGAAAGAAAGAAAGAAAGAAAGAAAGAAAGAAAGAAAGAAAGAAAGAAAGAAAGAAAGAAGCCTCATTTTTCCTCAATGGGATTTCAAGACAAAGGGGTATTTGACTTCAGGAACTGATCTTTACCAAACAGAACATCTTCACTGACAGCATTTTAAGGTCACAGATGCGATGAGAAATGGTTAATTATTCTCTCTTCACTCACTGCGTGGGTGGAGTGGTGGGAGTGTCTAGTGCTTTTGAATTATTAAATACAATAAGGAACAACTGCTTTTCCCTTTTCCTCCAAGGCCTGTGAATGCTTTAGAAAAGAAATCACATCCTTCTTTATCTACCAGCAATATTAAACTCTCAGAAGTCTAAAGTGAAGCAATTTAGTGGCAGCCAACAACTGTGAATCATCCAGGAAATGATTCAAAAGGAAAGAGCAGAATTATCTCGACTGTTGCTCAGTAATAAATTGATATAGAAGGAAAATAGTAACACACTACATTTACTCTGTTATATTTACTAAAATAGCTTTCTAAATACATTTTATTTCCTATGAACATGGCTGTATTTTAGTCAGAAGTGTCTGAGGGTCCATTAAATCCAGCAGTGATCTTCCTGCTACATTTGGGGACTTTGATATTTTCAGAATCTGTCAAAAATTAGTTGATATGGATATGAAATTTGTATGTGTATATGATGAATTTTACCACAGAGAAAAAAAAAATCAAACTTGCACTCCAAGATTTATCTCAAAATAGCCAAGGTGAATTGAATACAACAACTGTAAAACAATCATTTAAAAAATGACAGTGGCATGAGTCGTACCTTATTACTATAAAGTATTAACTGAATTGTAACTCTCCTGTGGTTATAGTGTTCAAAAGTACTGCAAAAGATGACAAAATTACATTTTTAAAGGTCACAGCTCTGTTGAATTGTGACAATAATCCTTCATTGTCATAGCTTTATAGTTTTTTTTTTTTTTTTTTTGGGGGGGGGGGGGGGGGTCCCCCAGAATTTCTCAGTCACTTTTCGAAAACAAACCACATTCACACACATTCCCGTACAGCTCATTAAACACACAGAAATTTATTCAATGAATGACTGCTTAATGAGTCGCCTCCTAACCTATCACAAATAATACATGGGCCTTCATGGCAAGTCAGGAATTCATATGATCATAATTCATAGTTTGACATTGTTAGGAAGGTTTAATTGAACAGAAAATAGGATTGTAATTGGACAGATGTGGTTATTTGATGTAAATGGCATCAATGATTTTACAATATATGTGAGAAGGAAAAGCATACAAAGTCCAGACAATGTTTTAAGGACAAGGATATGTGAAGTCTGTTTCCATGGTTTCAGTTGTTATTTTGGTATCTTGCTTGATGTTTTTTTCTTCTAAGATGGACGTGGAACTATTGCTTAATGTTATACTTGGGTTTTATCTCGTAGTGCAGTTTGTTGAGCAGAAGACATACAGATCATATTCTGATGCCTCCACATGAAGATCTCATCTCATTATCTCTAGCCGCTTTATCCTGTTCTACAGGGTCGCAGGCGAGCTGGAGCCTATCCCAGCTGACTACGGGTGAAAGGCGGGGTACACCCTGGACAAGTCGCCAGGTCATCACAGGGCTGACACATAGACACAGACAACCATTCACACTCACATTCACACCTACGGTCAATTTAGAGTCACCAGTTAACCTAACCTGCATGTCTTTGGACTGTGGGGGAAACCGGAGCACCCGGAGGAACCCATGCGGACATGGGGAGAACATGCAAACTCCACACAGAAAGGCCCTCGCCAGCCACGGGGCTCGAACCCAGACCTTCTTGCTGTGAGGCGACAGCGCTAACCACTACACCACCGTGCCACCCCCACATGAAGATGTAACAATAAAACAAAGCACAATGGAAGTGTATATTATATATATATATATATATATATATATATATATATATATATATATATATATATATATATATAAGCAGTTTCTGAAATACTCTGAAATACTCAAACCAGTCCATCTGGCACCAACACCCATACCACAGTGTAAGTCACACTTTGAGATCACAATTTTTCTCATTCTGATGTTTGAAGTGAATATTAACGGAAGCTCTTGATTTGTATTTGTATGATTTTGATTATACTTCTGTCAAGGGATTGGCTGATTAGGGAACTGCATAAAAAAGCAGGTGCATGGGTGTACCTAATAAAGTGACTGGTGTGTATCTCTCTCTCTCTCTCTCTCTCTCTCTCTCTCTCTCTCTATATATATATATATATATATATATATATATATATATACACACACACATCTGTGTGTGTATATAGATAGATAGATAGATAGATAGATAGATAGATAGATAGATAGATAGATATACACACTGTTTATATATGCTGTTTTATGCAGTTCCCAATCAAGTTAAAGTTCCATATATATATATAATGAGAGAGAGAGAGAGAGAGAGAGACACTGAGGTGTTTTATCCTAATTCTTCATTTGCAGTGTGGTTTGTCAGGCAGGAGACAATGCTCAAGATGCCAAGATACTCAGTAAAACCTACAGCTCATTTCCTTATCAAACTGTCCTCGTTGTACCTGAGACTACTTTTTTTTTTAAGCAAAGGGTCGTTTCATACCAAATCATTTATTATGGCTTACTGCTGTTTATACTATTTTTTTTTTTTTTTTAAATGTTGAAACATTTGACTTAATTATTTTTAAGCCATTTTTGGTCTACAGAATTTCTTTACATGAGCCACTTTTGCACAATACTGTGTCTGTATTTTTTTAGAAGGTTATCCCTAAAGGTTCATTTGCAGTGACTGAAAATGGCATAGGGGAAAAAAAAAAATCAAAATGATCCATAAGTATGTGGTCTGTAAGTACACACATCACTCCATCATATTCTGTAAAGATGCTGGGGGTTTTTTATGTCCTCACTGACTTTGATGAGATGCAACAGTGAGGATATCTGAAATATCTGATGTATGAGAGTACAGTACGTTCCCCAAAACACATTCATACATATCTTTCACTGCACAGAATATTTTTCCCTGTTTTCCTTCTCCCTTCTGCCTCTCCCCCACCAAACATTAAAGTGATGATTGATTAGACTCACAGGACTTTGAAAAGTCAGACAGTGTTCCATTTCCATTTCCTGTGTAAAATAGTGCTGTGCTTTGCAGATCTTAAGATTTGCACGTATTTCTCTTGCTAACTCCGTGTGGCCCAAAGTGGAGCATTCACATGATGTAGGTCAGGGGTCAATGATGTCTGAATAAACAATTCTTTCAGCTTTTCCTTTAGATAGGCTTATCAATCCCAGCACCTTGGGAAAGGTGAAGATGTTCAATAGGGAAACTTGACCTGCTCAAACTAGGATTTTTGAGGGTAAGACAAGTTCATTTGTATCCTGTATATATATATATATATATATATATATATATATATATATATATATATATATATATATATATATAAACAGTTATTGCATGAAATTGAGTCGTATATGAGCTGATAGCCAGGAAGAGCTGAACATACATGAGCTGAAAGCCGACACCTTTCATGTCATCATTTAATTATAGTCTCCATTCTCTGACATACACTTTTATAAGACAAACACAAGTGCTACAGTGGTGCTTGAAAGTTTGTGAACCCTTTAGAATTTTCTATATTTCTGCATAAATATGACCTAAAACATCATCAGATTTTCACACAAGTCCTAAAAGTAGATAAAGAAAACCCAGTTAAACAAATGAGACAAAATTATTATACTTGATCATCTATTTATTGAGTAAAATAATCCAATATTACATATCTGTGCATGGCAAAAGAATGTGAACCTCTAGGATTAGCAGTTAATTTAAAGGTGAAATTAGAGTCAGGTGTTTTCAATCAATGGGATGGCAATCAGGTGTGAGTGGGCACCCTGTTTTATTTAAAGAACAGGGATCTATCAAAGTCTGATCTTCACAACACAAGTTTGTGGAAGTGTATCATGGCACAAACAAAGGAGATTTCTAAGGATCTCAGAAAAAGCATTGTTGATGCTCATCAGGCTGGAAAAGGTTACAAAACCATCTCTAAAGAATTTGGACTCCACCAATCTACAGTCAGACAGATTGTGTACAAATGGAGTAAATTCAACACCATTGTTACCCTCCACAGGAGTGGTTGACCAACAAAGATCACTCCAAGAGCAAGGTGTGTAATAGTCGGCGAGGTCACAAAGGACCCCAGGGTAATGTCTAAGCAACTGAAGGCCTCTCTCACACTGGCTAATGTCCATGAGTCCACCATGAGGAGAACACTGAACAATAATGGTGTGCATGGCAGGGTTGCAAGGAGAAAGCAACTGCTCTCCAAAAAGAACATTGCTGCTCATCTGCAGTTTGCTAAAGATCATGTGGACAAGCCAGAAGACTATTGGAAAAATGTTTTGTGGATGGATGAGACCAAAATAGAACTTTTTGTTTTAAATGAGAAGTGTTATGTTTGGAGAAAGGAAAACACTGCATTCCAGCATAAGAACCTTATCCCATCTGTGAAACATGGTGGTGATAGCATCATGGTTTGGGCCTGTTTTCCTGCATCTGGGCCAGGATGGCTTGCCATCATTGATGGAATTCTGAATTACACCAGCAAATTCTAAAGGAATATGTCAGGATACCCATCCATCAACTGAATCTTAAGAGAAGGTGGGTCATGCAGCACGACAACGACCCTAAGCACACAAGTTGGTCTACCAAAGAATGGTTAAAGAAGAATAAAGTTAATGTTTTGGAATGGCCAAGTCAAAGTCCTGACCTTAATCCAATCCAAATGTTGTGGAAGGACCTGAAGCGAGCAGTTCATGTGAGGAAACCCACCAACATCCCCGAGTTGAAGCTGTTCTGTATGGAGGAATGGGCTAAAATTCCTCCAAGCCAGTGTGCAGGACTGATCAACAGTTACTGGAAATATTTAGTTGCAGTTATTGCTGCACAAGGGGGTCACACCAGATACGGAAAGCAAAGGTTCACATACTTTTGCCACGCACAGATATGTAATATTGGCTCATTTTCCTCAATAAATAAATGACCAAGTACAATATTTTTTGTCTCATTTGTTTACATGGGTTCTCTTTATCTACTTTTAGGACTTGTGTGAAAATCTGATGATGTTTTTGGTCATGTTTATGCAGAAATATAGAAAATTCAAAAGAGTTCACAAACTTTCAAGCACCACTGTACTTGTCTTCAATTTCCTGCCATACCTCATCTCATGGTGCTATTTAACAGTTCTTCCATGAAATCGAGTCGTACACGTGCTGATAGCTGATGAGACGCATAGCACCATGTTGGCTATAACCCATGTATGACGAGATTGAGTGGAATAACTGTTTTATTCTTTCCACATTCAGTGGATTTTGAGAAAGAGAGCATTTTTAAATTTTTTTTTTCAAATTTGATCAATAAAAACTTTATACAAAATGTCTGACAAAATAATTTCCACTTAGAATGTAAAAAAAAAAACAGCAAAATGACAGTAGCAATTTGGAAAAATGCCCATAGTCAGCTGGGATAGGCTCCAGCTTGCCTGCGACCCTGTAGAACAAGATAAGCGGCTACAGATAATGGATGGATAGAGGGCTATAATAATAATTCTTGAAAAATAAAAAAAGATATGTGCTTACCATCAAATACTTTTATTCCTTTTTTTGGATTTTTTTGCGGTTTTGTTTTCAAGTAGAGTTTTTATTTCATCCACAGTAGGTTCAGCAACATGCTCCGTCATTTTGTTTTTCTCTACTCACGTTATATGACCTGATAGCCTCGTAGTACAGTAACCAATCAGAGCGCCCAACTGCTCATATCCAGTGAATGTATTGCACATCAGTACCAGTCAAAAGTTTATACACACCTTCTAATTTCTTAAAGTAATGATGGATGTTGCTTCTCTTTACTTAGTTGTTAGGTTCTTTACATAATATGGATTACTATAGTTGTGGAATAAGGCTGATTACTGTATTTTTATTATTTAATATTTCCTGTTTGATCCGAAACAGGGCGGCACGGTGGTGTAGTGGTTAGCGCTGTCGCCTCACGGCAAGAAGGTCCGGGTTTGAGCCCCGTGGCCGGCGAGGGCCTTTCTGTGTGGAGTTTGCATGTTCTCCCCGTGTCTGCGTGGGTTTCCTCCGGGTGCTCCGGTTTCCCCCACAGTCCAAAGACATGCAGGTTAGGTTAACTGGTGACTCTAAATTGACCGTAGGTGTGAATGTGAGTGTGAATGGTTGTCTGTGTCTATGTGTCAGCCCTGTGATGACCTGGCGACTTGTCCAGGGTGTACCCCGCCTTTCACCCGTAGTCAGCTGGGATAGGCTCCAGCTTGCCTGCGACCCTGTAGAACAGGATAAAGCGGCTGGAGATAATGAGATGAGATGATCCGAAACACATTATGAAGGCAAGAAACTCGTCCACTAATTACCTTTTGATGAGGTACACCTGTTAATTAAAAAGCATTCCAGGTGACTACCTCATGAAGCTGGTTAAGATAATGCCAAGAGTGTTCAATGCATCATCAAGGTAAACAGTGGCTACTTTGAAGAATCTAAAATATGAAACATATTTTTTAAACACGCTTTTGTTGACTACACAATTCCAGATATGTTCCATTTCATATGTTATTTCATCATTGTTATATCTTTAGTCCTCTTCTACAATGTATAAAATATTCAAAATACAGACAAACCTAGGAATGAGTAGAGTGGGTATGTCTAAAGTTTTGACTGGTACTGTATATCAATCACAATTACTGTACACTATGTTTATACTGCTGCATGAGCTGTTCATTAGGAGTTCAAAACTCCTTAGATAATTATTGAATTTGCATGGATCATTTGGTCATTTTAACCAGAGGGTGATCTGATCCCAATGTTTAAACAGTTAAGAGGCCGGGTAGTGAGAGGCGGGGTACACCCCGGACAAGTCACCAGATCATCGCAGGGCTGACAAATAGAGACAAACAATGATTCACACTCACATTCACACCTATGGTCAGTTAGAGCCACCAATTAGCTTAACCTGCATGTCTTTGGAATGTGGAAGAAACCTAAAGAGCCACCAATTAGCTTAACCTGCAAGTCTTTGGAATGTGGAAGAAACCGGAGCACCCAGAGGAAACCCATGCAGACACAGGGAGAACATGCAAACTCCACACAGAAAGGCCCCCGTCGGCCACTGGGTTCAAATCCAGAACCTTCTTTCTGTGAGGCAACAGTGCTAAGCAATACAGCACCGTACTGCCCTCCCCTTGAATTTGGTTCTTCTCAGTGTGAGAAGAAAATTGAAAAGGAAATCAAAAAACACATTTTTTTTTAAATCACTGGTTTGTATCTGAACAAAATAACAACAGAATAACAAATAACAACAAAAAATATCTTTCTATACTGTTCAACTGTGAAGTGACGAGTGGCTACATGTCCACATCAGCTCCATTACTTGCACTGAAACTCTCCATAGTGGAACATCCACAGATGAAGACCTTGCCCTTTTATCTCACCAGTGCCACAGTAATGAAAGCCACACGATTTCTGTGCGAAGTGCATTGCAAGGCAACGCGGTCTACTTCCATTTCTGATGTCCGCGAGTACGTGCACACAATGGATAAGTCTCATGGCTCTGTAAAATGCTTTCTGAGGCCGCGAGTTCAGATGAGTTCTTCAAGGATATTTAGTGTCCATGTACTAAAGTGATTCATACAATGTTGACAGAAGCATTACAGTCCCATAAAATGCCTTACAACTTCATCGTACGAGGTTGTTTACAATTAAGTCTCACAACTCTACAAATGTGTCTGTCCAGTAAAGATAAAAGATCTTTGAATCACAGGGAAAATGTCCTTCAGAAAAACCTCAACAGCACATGCGTGAAACATCTTGTTTTCTCAATTAATTGTCCTTTAGAGTTCATAAAAAAATGTTCATTATACAATTGGTTGAGCTGCATTCCAAAAGTGATTAAACACTCACCAGCTACTTTATTAGGAACACCCATCCACCTGCTGTTTTATGCAGTTCTCTAATCAGCCAATTCCTTGACAACAGCACAATGCATAAAATCATGCAGATACAAATCAAGAGCTTCAGTTAATGTTCATTTCAAACATGAGAATGGGAAAAATTGTGATCTCAAAGTGTTACTTTCACTGTGGTATGGGTGTTGGTTTGAGCCAGATGAACTGGTTTGAGTATTTCAGAAACTGCTGATCTCCTGGGGTTTTCACACACAACAGTCTCTAGAGTTTACACAGAATGGTGCAAAAAACAAAACAAAAAAAACATTGAGTGAGTGACAGTTCTATGGGTGGAAACAAACATCTTGTTGATAAGAGAGGTCGGAAGAAAATGGCCAGATTGGTTCAATCTGCCAGGAAGCATATAGTAACTCATATAATCACTCTTTACAATTATAGTGAGCTGAAAAGCATCACAGCATGCAACAGCAGAAGACCACATTGGGTTCCACTCCTGCAGCCAAGAACAGTAATCTTAGAATCAAGAACAAGTTCCTATTAAAGTGGCCAGTATTTAGCTTCATGGCTATAGCTGGGGTGTTTTACTGTTGGAATCACTCCATTTAAAATATAAAAGCTCATCAGATGAAGATTAAAAGAATGAAACCAAGCCAAACGAATTGTACAAATCATTGTAAGCTAGCTAGCCAGCTAGACAACATGCTATCAGAGAGTGTGGCCTCTTCTGGATCTATTTCCACTCATGGACCAAAAATAAATATGTTGTATTGCCATACTGTGTCTGAAAGGTCAGTTATGTGATGTTAATTTCTTATTTCTCAAACTGTTCTCAAAAACAACTGTTCGATTTTAATTAATTCACTTCACCCTGAGCACATTCATGCCAAGAAATATTTTCAAAATTCCATAAGACACATATTCAACAGGAAGTTGCATTATCTGAATATTCTGAAGATCATGGGAAGAAGAAAACATTCTCTCATTCTATATTTTTTATATTGAATGATGACATCACAACCCTGTTACCAAAGTGATAGTTTGAAAGTAAATTATTCATTAAAAAATAACTTACGACTACTACTACTACTACTAATAATAATAATAATAATAATAATAATAATAACTAGAAGGGCACCTACACCATAATTTTCTTGAATATTAGAATATCCAGATGTTTACTATGTTTAAATCTAATGAACTGTTCCTTGGCCCATGGCTCACCTTTCCTCAAATTTTCATCAAAATCCGTTAACTAGATTTTGAGTTACATTGAGGAAAATATAAACAAACACAGGCGAAAATACAGTGGTATGCAAAAGTTTGGGCACCCCTGGTCAAAATTGCTGTTACTGTGAACAGTTAAGCAAGTTGAAGATGAAATTATCTCCAAAAGGCATAAAGTTAAAGATGACTCATTCCCTTTATATTTTAAGCAAAAAAAAAAAATAGTTTCTTCTTTTACATTTTCAAAATGACAAAAAAGGAAAAGGGCCCGAAGCAGAAGTTTGGGCACCCTGCATGGTTAGTACCTAGTAACACCCTCTTTGGCAAGTATCACAGCTTGTAAACACTTTTTGTAGCCAGCTAATAATCTTTCAGTTCGTACCTGGGGGATTTTCACACATTCATCCTTGCAAAAGGCTTCCAGTTCTACAAGTTTCTTGGGCTGTCTTGCATGCACTGCTCTTTTGAGATCTATCCACAGATTTTCAATGATGTTTAGGTCAGGGGACTGTGAGGGCCAGGGCAAAACCTTCAGCTTGTGCCTCTTGAGGTATTCCATTGTAGATTTTGAGGTGTGTTTTGGATCATCGTCTTATTGTAGGACCCATCCTCTTTTTAACTTCAACTTTTTTACAGATGGTGTGATGTTTGCTTCCAAAATTTGCTGATATTTATTCGAATCCATGCTTCCCTCGACCAATGAAATGTGCCCTGTGCCACTGGCTGCAACACAACCCCAAAGCATGATCGATCCACACCCATGCTTCAGAGTTGGAGAGGTGTTCTTTTCCTGGAATTTGGCACCCTTTTTTCTCCAAACATACCTTTGCACATTGTGGCCAAAAAATTCTATTTTCATTTCATCAGTCCACAGGACTTGTTTCCAAAATGCATCAGGCTTATTTAGATGTTCATTTGCAAACTTCAGACACTGAATTGTGTGGCTAGGATGCAGGAAAGGTTTTCTTCTGATGACTCTTCCATGAAGGTCATATTTGTTCAGGTGTCACTGCATAGTAGAACAGTGCACCACCACTCCAGGGTCTGCTAAATCTTTCTCAAGGTCTTTTGCAGTCAAACAGGAGTTTTTATTTGCCTTTCTAGCAATCCAACAAGCAGTTCTTTCAGAAAGTTTTCTTCATGTTCCAGACCTCACCTTGATCTCCACTGTTTCTGTTAACTGCCATTTCTTAATAACATTATAATCTGAGGAAACAGCTACCTGAAAACACTTTGCTACGTTCTTGTAGCCCTTCTCCTGCTTTGTGAGCATCAATTATTTTATTATTCAGAATGTGAGGGAGTTGCTTAGAGGAGCCCATGACTGTTGATTTTAGGGACAAGTTTGAGGAGTCAGAGAATTTATACAGCTTTGAAATCTGCATCATCTGACCTTTCCTAACGAAGAATTTGAACAAGCCACAGCTCAATAAGCTAATTAAGGTCTGGAACCTTGGTAAAAGTTACCTGAGAATTCAAATGTATTGGGGTGCCCAAACTTTCGCATGGTGTTCCATGCTTTTTTCACTCTCCAATTGTACAAAACAAATATAATACACAAATCTTGCAGAAAATGCTGAAAAGAAATGTGTCATCTTTACCTTTATGCCTTTTGGTGATCAGTTCATCTTCTACTCACTTAACTATTCACAGTAACAGACATTTTCAGTAAGGGTGCCCAAACTTTTGCATGCCACTGTATCACCTCGTCCAACATAGTTGGCAGAGGCAAT
This sequence comes from Neoarius graeffei, assembly GCF_027579695.1. Lineage (NCBI taxonomy): Eukaryota > Metazoa > Chordata > Actinopteri > Siluriformes > Ariidae > Neoarius > Neoarius graeffei. The sequence continues at coordinate 28,941,617 of NC_083579.1, forward strand.
AATAATAATAATAATAATAATAATAATAATTTCATAAATCATTAAAATGTCCTTAATGTCCTACTATTATAATGGATTAGTTTTGACTTAAAAACTCAACCCTATTACTCATTTAAGAACAAAATACAGCCATTTTGAGCAAAGAAACATTTAAATATATTTTCTTAGAATTGATATTGAGAAGGGCGGCACGGTGGTGTAGTGGTTAGCGCTGTCGCCTCACAGCAAGAAGGTCCTGGGTTCAAGCCCAGCGGCCGGCGAGGGCCTTTCTGTGCGGAGTTTGCATGTTCTCCCCGTGTCCGCGTGGGTTTCCTCCGGGTGCTCCGGTTTCCCCCACAGTCCAAAGACATGCAGGTTAGGTTAACTGGTGACTCTAAGGCTACGTTTACATTACGTCGAATCAGCGGATCATCAGATTAACGTTCTTAAAATGATTCGCGTTTACACTAAAACCGTTAGCCGTGCACACAGCAACACCAATACGCGGATACGCTCGGCTCCGCAGGCATCCTGCGCTCCAAATCACTCCACCCTGAACAGCGAGTGCCCTCTGGAGGGTGCGCACTCCGGCCCTGCACAGCTCACAGAGTGCGCGAGTGAAGTGAACAAGCCACGATTCGGGACTGAGCCGCTGTGTGTGTGATCCCAGCGCATATCACTTATTACTTGCAAGTGGAAGGATGGCAAGCCTAAAGACAATCATAACTACACAGTGGGCAGTATTTGCATCAGTATTTGCAGTATTTTCATACTTTTATACTCTTTAATGAAAGGTGATACAAGGCGGAAGTCCGCGCCGTTTTTCAGCAGTCGCGTCACATGACCAACGCCAGCGAATCAGGAAGGTGGATGTCACAGTGACGTTGTCCAATGAGACGCCAGCTAGAGCTCAGCACAGCGTATTCGCGTATTCTGAATGTTTACACAGCACCGGAGCTGATACGATCTAGATTGAATACGTGGACGCTGGCGGATTCCCGTTTCCCCGCTTTTCCAGGGGGGTTAATGTAAACGGACAGTGCATCCGCGAAGAAAACGAGACAGATACGGTCTAGTGTAAACGTAGCCTAAATTGACCGTAGGTGTGAATGTGAGTGTGAATGGTTGTCTATGTGTCAGCCCTGTGATGACCTGGCGACTTGTCCAGGGTGTACCCCGCCTTTCGCCCATAGTCAGCTGGGATAGGCTCCAGCTTGCCTGCGACTCTGTACAGTAGAACAGGATAAAGCGGCTAGAGATAATGACATGAGATGATATTGAGAAAGATTTTAATATAATTAATTTTTATTTTATGTAATAATGTTGAAAATACATTATCATTATTGATGATAATAATAATAAGAAGAAGAGGGTATTTTTAATTAAAAAAACAAAACAAAAAACAACTATGTAATAAAATCTTAATTTTTAAACTTACAATGGCTAATCAGCACCACAGTCCACACGAATATTGATACCTTGGGAGGTGTTTCAAGATGTTTTCCTTTCTGAACTGAAATACTGAGGTGTTCATTGAAAAACACTTGTACTGAGTAAAATCCTGATTGCACATGATGCTTAAACACAAGAAAGGGCATGCGGGTTCCTGGGCCCTGAGTTCAACTCCTTAAACTCACTTTTTCATGAACTGCAGTCAAAGTTAGGAAATGGAGCATGCAGAGGATAAGTCAAAAGTCCCAAAGAGTTGCAGTACTCAAACAAGTTGAATTTCATTAAAGAAAATTATGGTTGTGGGTGGCATGGTGGTGTAATGGTTATCATGGTCACCTCACAGCAAGAAGGTTCTGGGTTCAAGCCCAGTGGCTAACAGGGGCCTTTCTGTGTGGAGCTAGCATGTTGTCCCCGTGTCTGTGTGGGTTTCCTCCTGGTGCTCTGGTTTCCCCCACAGTCCAAAGACATTTAGGTTAGGCTAATTGGTGGCTCTAAATTGACCATAGGTGTGAGTGTGACTGGTTATTTGTCTCTATGTGTCAGCCCTGCGATGATTTGGTGACTTATCCAGGGTGTACCCTGCCTCTCACCCATAGTCAGCTGGGATAGGCTCCAGCTTGCCTGCGACCCTGAACATGATAAGTGGTTATGGATAATGGATGGATGGAAATGATGGTTGCATGTCGAATATTTTATAGAATTTTCTGTAAAGTCAGTCTGAGAGGTGATGTGACAGCTACTGGTTTAAAAAGAAATGACAAAGACAGCTCTTAATTTCAGATGAGTAACACTTGGATAGTTTAAAGGGTTAAAAATGGAGATTTTCAGAGTCATTTTTTAAAGTCTGATCACCCCATAAAATAGTCAGTCCTTGAGATAAGTAGACTCTGGAGCAAGTCGTAGCAGACATGTGAGGCAAGGACAGCTAAACACTGGTATTAAAGATTATAAGCAGTCATCTGTACTATTCTGATTTTCTTCTGAAAGAGTAAAAGCCATGAGGAATGTTTCCCCAATGACTCATAGAAAATAAGAGAAGACAATATGGTGTGCTGATTTTTGAAATAATGCTCCTGTAGCATGTCTCACACACTTCATTCCAGCAGAAACAGGCTAAAGCCAACAGCATATGAGTATGTGAGGTTTCAGGCACAAGGTCAGCTGATAATTCAAACATAACTGAAGTTACGGGAAACATTATCAACAGCATTAAAATCAAAATGTTACCTTTAATTCATCATGATAAACATGTACCCAGAACCTTTTAACCTCTCTGTTCCTGACAAGCACAAGCCAGTGTTCATAGAGTAATGGAACTGAAAAAAAGCATCAGCGCAGGATGTCTGGCCCATTTCAGAGGAACCAGTGCAGGTGATAAAGGCTCAGCATGAGCATTCTTTGCCCCGGCAGATGGAAATATCCAAACTGACAGATTAGCAACTAGGAGATAAGAGACAGGTCCGAGAGCAAGATATCTGTATTCACATGGAACGCTTTCATTTTGCGCTTTCTACTTCAGTGTTCTCCGAATTGGGTCAAAGTTTCTAGGCTGTGAAAGAGAGACTTGAAACAAGATAGGTACAGCTTGTTTATCTTTTTTTCAGTTACTCTATTTTAATTTTTGATTGATGCAATTATGAACACTGACCTGTATGAAAATAGCAAATAACCAGGAAGATAAAACAGCCTACATTCTGCACTTATAGCATGATCTAGTGTGCCATGGCTTCATTAAGTCATACACACAATTAACTGTTGGAGCATAATATTAAAAAAAGAAAGAAAGAAAAATACAAAAATAATAGTATGTACTGGTCAAGTGGTATTTTATAAGCTGCTGAATAATAATGGTGGAGCCATATTATGTATAATCAAACCTAGTGTGTGCTCACATTTTAACATTGTCTCTTTCTTTTTATGTTACATCATATTCCATTTGATAACCAAGTTTTAAAAAAGTGCTATTTCTTTTGTCAGTCTGCGTTTTTTTTTTCAGCTGCTTGTGTGTCAAGGTGATGGTCTCGATGCTGTCGACACACCTTGTTCTGGATGCTTAAACTCAAAAATAATTGGAGGTATGACCTACACACAGTTGATTTGCATATCCTGATTGGCAAGGCCAGAGAATTGATGAAAGCAAGTCATAAGCCAACTTTGTTGTCATGTAATTTTTCCAGCATAAATATTGACAATTTTTACAATCCTAGGTAGAAAAAAAAATGCAAAAGGAAAATCAGCTCTCCACTTTTTGAGACTGGCATTGAAAACAACAACAAAAACAACAGTGCTCCCATTTGTATGCCACCTGAAAAAACATGAATAAAACATTTACCATATTAAGGTATCAGGGAGGTGCTGTGGAAAGCAACCGCTTCCATATGGGATGATCATCGGGTGTAATCATTTCGTTTGTAAATAATTGAGTTTGCTATCACATATCTGTATACATATATATATATATATATATATATATATATATATATATATATATATATATATATATATATATATATATATATATGAGTGATTCCACACTTATGGGTACTGAAATGGGGACATGAACTTATTTTTAAAAATTCACCTAAAACCATTTCTTTTTTTTACCATCAGGTCACAAAACATGTAATCTTTAATGAATGATATGTTAAAAGATAACTTTAATTTTCTGAGATGTAATAAAAACATATTTATATGCCAAAGTCAGAACGTAACAGAAGTGTTGGGGACATATATATTCTCAATTTTAACAATTTAGAATTACTTTTTGAAACATAGGAAGGAGATGTTTTAGCAAATATAATTAATAAACATGTGTAGTAGAATAAACATACACATTCTTTCAATAAGATTAACATGGTATATAGCTAGATTGTAATTAATTTGTAACAGACACGAGATGGACAATCGTAACAGAAGTAATGTAACAGACATCATTTTGGAACTCATAGGCTTGACTTTGGCATATAAATGTTTTTATTACATCTCAGAAAATTAAAGTTATCTTTTAACATATCATTCATTAAAGATTACATGTTTTGTGACCTGATGGTAAAAAAAGAAATGGTTTTAGGTGAATAAGTTCATGTCCCCATTTCAGTACCCATAAGCGTGGAATCACTCATATATATATATATATATATATATATATATATATATATATCCATATGATTGTTTTACTGGGAAATATCCATCCATCCCAGCTTACTATGGGCGAAAGGCGGGGTACACCCTGGACAAGTCGCCAGGTTATTGCAGGGCTGACACATAGAGACACAGAACCATTCATGCCTATGGTCAATTAGCCTAACCTGCATGTCTTTGGACTGTGGGGGAAACCGGAGTACCCGGAGGAAACCCACACAGACACGGGGAGAACATGCAAACTCCACACAGAAAGGCCCTCGCCGGCTGCTGGGCTTGAACCCAGAACCTTCTTGCTGTGATGCCACAGTGCTAACCACTACACAACCGTGCTGCTGGGAAATACGCCACTTGTATTTTTCATACAAACCAAAACCGTGACATAAATCTCTGTATGTCACTCATGAGGAAATGGTTGGATTGTTTTGATAAATGTGGGTACTTTTTGTTTGTGAGTGTGTCTATATAATAAAAAGAACATCACACAGTGGTGGGAAGATATGAAGTTTATCTTCTTATGTTGATAAATGAGTCACTTGTTCACTTCGCTCACTCGTGAATATGTTCACCACTCAAAGATAAGCTTCATATCTTCGTGCCACTATGTAATGTCCTCTAGATATATACAGCTCTGTGGAAAAGTCTGAGGCACATGTAAAGAAATGCTGCAGACCAGAAATAGCTTAAAAACTAATGAAATGAAATGTTTCAACATTTAAAAAAATACTATAAGCAGCAGAAAGCCATAATAAATGAAACAGTCAATATTTGGTGTGAGACGACCCTTTGCTTAAAAACAAACAAACAAACAAACAAACAAACAAACAAACAAAAAAAAAAATATATATATATATATATATATATATATATATATATATTTTTTTTTTTTTTTTTTTTTTTTTTGTTTGTTTGTTTTTAAGCAAAGGGTCGTCTCACACCAAATATTGACTTTGTTTCATTTATTATGGCTTTCTGCTGCTTATATACACACACACATACATATAGTAGTCTCAGGTACAATGAGTGCAGTTTTATAAGGAAATTAGCTGTAGGTTTTACTGAGTATCTTACAGAACCAGCCACAGTTCTTCTGGACACTTTGTCTGTCATACTTACTTCTTAATTTTGCACCAAAACCCAGTAGCCTTCATTATGTTTTCTTTTTTAATCTGAAAAGTGCTCTCTTATGTAATATGCTGCTCAGATGCAAACATTTATATTTCACAAACACACTTAACACACTTAACACTTAACATTTAATTTTGTGCTGGAAGAAGATGAACGTTTGGAACTTTAAAATGTTTTTGTACTGATTTGATAATGTAGAAGTCATAAAATAGAAATCTATAACAAAGTTTGTATGAAAAAATAGGGGGCCTAAGACTTTTGCACAGTACTGTATTGTGTGTGTGTGTGTGTGTGTGTGTGTGTGTGTGTATACAGTGGTGCTTGAAAGTTTGTGAACCCTTTAGAATTTTCTATATTTCTGCATAAATATGACCTAAAACATTATCAGATTTTCACACAAGTCCTAAAAGTAGATAAAGAGAACCCAGTTAAACAAATGAGACAAAAATATTATACTTGGAAAATGATCCAATATTACATATCTGTGAGTGGCAAAAGTATGTGAACCTCTAGGATTAGCAGTTAATTTGAAGGTGAAATTAGAGTCAGCTGTTTTCAATCAGTGGGATGACAATCAGGTGTGAGTGGGCACCCTGTTTTATTTAAAGAACAGGGATCTATCAAAGTCTGATCTTCACAACACATGTTTGTGGAAGTGTATCATGGCACGAACAAAGGAGATTTCTGAGGACCTAAGAAAAAGTGTTGTTGATGCTCATCAGGCTGGAAAAGGTTACATCTCTAAAGAGTTTGGACTCCACCAATCCACAGTCAGACAGATTGTGTATAAATGGAGGAAATTCAAGACCATTGTTACTCTCCCCAGGAGTGGTCGACCAACAAAGATCACTCCAAGAGCAAGGCTTGTAATAGTTGGCGAGGTCACAAAGGACCCCATGGTAACTTTTAAGCAACTGAAGGCCTCTCTCACATTGGCTAATGTTAATGTTCATGAGTCCACCATCAGGAGAACACTGAACAACAATGGTGTGCATAGCAAGGTTGCAAGGAGAAAGCAACTGCTCTCCAAAATGAACATTGCTGCTCATCTGCAGTTTGCTAAAGATCATGTGGACAAGCCAGAAGGCTATTGCAAAAATGTTTTGTGCACAGATGAGACCAAAATAGAACTTTTTGGTTTGAACAAGAAGCGCTATGCTTGGAGAAAGGAAAACACTGCATTTCAGCATAAGAACCTTATCCCATCTGTGAAACATGGAGGTGGTAGTATCATGGTTTGGGCCTGTTTTGCTGCATCTGGGCCAGGACGGCTTGCCATCGTTGATGGAACAATGAATTCTGAATTATACCAGCAAATTCTAAAGGAAAATGTCAGGACATCTGTCCATCAACTGAATCTCAAGAGAAGGTGGGTCATGCAGAAAGAGAACAACCCGAACCACACAAGAGATGCTGACCTCTTCTGCTCCTCGGGTCTGCTTGATCCATCCTGGTGCCCTGTGTTTGGTTGGAGTCTCATCGCATTGCTCCTGTGGAGGAGGGCCCCATGACGACAGTTGAAAGTCACACCTGGAGGATGCTCTGGACTCTTACAGTAATGCTTTTATGGCTGAGGACTACAGTTGACTTGCTAACTTTAGGACTGCAGTTGTCATGAACAGTTTTGCACTCAAGTTTCCATCAATGAAGAGTTTATAACATCAACGAAACTGACTTCATGTTAAAACTGTTAATGTTATAGTCATGCTCTCTGTTGTTGCCCAAATGAGGATGGGTTCCCTTTAGAGTCTGGTTCCTCTCGGGGTTTCTTCCTCATGTCGTCTGAGGGAGTTTTTCCTTGCCACCATCGCCGCTCATTGGGGATAGATTAGGGATAAAATTAGCTCATGTTTTAAGTTATTCAAATTCTGTAAAGCTGCTTTGTGACAATGTTTATTGTTAAAAGCGCTATACAAATAAACTTGACTTGACTTGACAAGTCGTTCTACCAAAGAATGGTTAAAGGTCTCCTTGCATCATTTTTTCATTAATTGTGTGGTGGTCTCTAGTCTGAATGAATGCCCTGTGAGCCAGTTTTGGTGAAAAAAATGTTGTGGTTCTCCTGTTTCAGGCTGTTCTAGTTTGGTGGAGGAATGGGCGGTGGGAGAATGACAGGATTTCAGCTCTTACTCATTAATATTCATGATATGTAAACATATTACCTCTGATTGGCTAACAGCAATCAGTAAACGTGTTACCTCTGATTGGCTAACAGCACTGTGACGCTACATCCAGTGGGTCAGATCAAGCGGATGTGGGTGTCTTTGTAAAAACTGTTTTGATTGGCTATTATGGTCTCGACATCGATGTTTTGACCAATAACAATGTAGATAACACAAATTTTACATCACATTCAACGAGATTTAAACGAGACCAAAGATGGCGACTTACAAATAATGTGTAAACATCGTTAGAGTTAATAAAGTTTGAACAGCATGAAGGAACATACCCCAACCCCCCGAAATTAATAAAAAAAATTCTCAACAGATTTGGCATAATATAAAAAGGTCAGTTTTTACTCAGAAAAAGTGGAAATCTGCCAAAAAGCAGAAAACTCTCATCCCTGCCTAGCTTGTGACCATGTTATGCATGCTAACGTGGAGAATATGAACATGCTATTTTGTAACAAAAGCCTTCGAACAAAAAGTTCATGTTTTACTTACAGCTTGTGAGCTGGTGGTCGACAGATCCAGGTATTAAAAACAACCTCGAAGCAAAACCACTACTGAAGGCACCGAAGATTGAAAAGTCACTTTAGTTGAAATGATCAGAACACAGTACTAATGTTGCATTATACTTCGCTGGTGGTGTTCCAAGGATAAATTCCAACCATTTCTTCTTCACCTCTTCTATCTTGGGCAAGAAATGCAACATTGACTACATTTACATGCACATCCAAATCGAGCTGCTGTCGGTAATCGAGCTGAAGGTCCCAGCAGGGTGCCAGAGAAATCCAATCGTACATGCACACAACTGAAATCGGGCTATTGTGTGAGGTGCATTGTGCACCCAAGCCACAGGTGGCGCAACACGCCCCATCGTGTTGGTACACTTCCGGTTGTCGTCATGAAGAAGAGCTATTCAAGAGTGTAAACAAAGTTATCAGTTCCGTGTTCTCCATTGCGCGTTTTTCTCCCGTCCATGAATTTTAATATATTCAACTCCTTAAGCTGAATGAGCATGAACTCTGTCTCCTCATTGCTCCAGAAGTGCATGTTTCTGCTTGCCTGTGGCAGTGGGGGCGTGGTCAAGCGCCGGTCTGTGACAGGAGGGCGGAGCCAGGGAAGGTGAGTGGCAGAATCACTACACCTGACGGTAATTAACCTGTGTTTGTGTGTCTTCCCAGTAACCGCGCCCTATTTAAGGAGGCAGAGGGAGAGCAGAGGGGACAGCTCATCCCGGGACTAGAACACAGCACGCGCGTGCATGTGCGTGTGTGTGTGTTTTTCTCTCAAGAATAAAAGTAGGCTGTTAAACTGAAAAGTCTGACAATAAAAAGCCTATTAGTACCAGAAGCTTTGTCCTGCCGTCCTCTGTGCTCCACCCACACTTCAGAGAGCTCTACATCGCCATTTTCTCTTCTTCGTTTGTTCCTCCTGACCTCTTCTGCTGCTCGCTACTACTGTTGTCATGCCGACTGAGGCTGTTGTGTTTCCCGCTTGTGGTCTCGTCACTTCCGGAAGTAGCTCGACAACTAGCCTGATAGGGTATACATGCACAAAGTAGCTCGGCAGAAATCACATAAACTAGGTCGTGTAGCTCGATTCCGAGAAATCAAGTTCGGTTCAATTTCAGCCGAATTAAGGTGTATACATGGCATTTTGAACTTCGATTTCAGTCGAGCAATGGCAGAAATTCGATTCTCTCTATGTGCATGTAAATGTAGTGATTGATGTATTACTGCCACAAATAACACAGGCACAAACTTGTCCAGACATGTTTTCAACTTGCTGTTAGGTGCTCTTCGTTAAATAACACAGGCATAAACTTGTTCAGACATGTTTTCAGCTTGCTGTTAGGTCCTCTCCGTGAGCTACTGATGAGATGGGCTCTGTTATCTCTCCTCATGCTTAAATCCAAACTTTCTTCCCGCGGGCGGTCGCAAGCCAAGGTGGGTGAGGCCGTGAATACTAATTTTCGAAGTGACGTAACTTCGTATGGCTTTTTCTGATCCGCTCATTTTTCCGACTATTTTCTTTCATAAGCTAATACAGGGAATGGGAGTAGAATTACATTTTCACATGCAGCATGCATATGCAACTCAGAGTGAACTATGGTATTTCAAAAAGAGCCAGTATTAAAAGTTTTTGGTGGAAGGGCACCTTTAAGGAAGAATAAAGTTAATGTTTTGGAATGGCCAAGTCAAAGTCCTGACCTTAATCCAATCCAAATGTTGTGGAAGGACCTGAAGCGAACAGTTAATGTGAGGAAACCCACCAACATCCCAGAGTTGAAGCTGTTCTGTATGGAGGAATGGGCTAAACTTCCTCCAAGCCAGTGTGCAGGACTGATCAACAGTTATCGGAAATGTTTAGTTGTAGTTATTGCTGCACAAGGGGGTCACACCAGATACTGAAAGCAAAGGTTCACATACTTTTGCCACTCACAGATATGTAATATTGGATCATTTTCCTCAATAAATAAATGACCAAGTATAATATTTTTGTCTTATTTGTTAAACTGGGTTCTCTTTATCTACTTTTAGGACTTGTGTAAAAATCTGATGATGTTTTAAATCATATTTATGCAGAAATATAGAAAATTCTAAAGGGTTCAAAAACTTTCAAGCACCACTTCACGCACACACACACAGGTCAGGAACAGCCCAGGAACCACCATGGCACAGCCCTGCCATGGACTGGAAGTGGATGGATCACTGTCTACAGTTCAGTGAGTTTTATATCACCATGGACTAAAGAGGCTGCTATCCAAGTAATAACCCCCGGCTCCAAAATTGACATCTTCAAGCTTAACTAAACTTTGCAACTGACCAAATGGACAAAGAAAAAAGCCTTCTGGAGGATAGCTGTATGGTCAGATAAGACAAAGATTGAGATGTTTGGCCACAATGTCCACTATGTACAGAGGGACACTGTACCAGCTGATGGTGGTAGTAGCGGCATCATGCTCTAGGGCTGTTTTACTGCTAGTGGAACTGATTCATTGCACAAAGTGGATGGAATAATAAAGAAGGAGGACTACCTCAGAATTATTCAGCATAACCTCAAACCACTGGAAACTTGAACATGATTAGGAGTCACAACAGGACAATGAACCCAAACATGCATCAGAGCTGGTTGTGGAGGATAAAGTAGGCTAACATTAAGTTTAAAACAAGTTCTGATTTCAACCCTATTAAAAATATATGGACCATGCTTCTAAGACAAGTCCATGCCAAGAAAAAAAATTATATACACACACACATACATATATATATAATATGTATATATTGAACTGTACCAATTCTACCATGAAGTGTCATGAAATACCCAACCAGAATTCTGCCAGAAGCTTGTTCATGATAAACAAAAATGTTTGGTCAAGGTGAATCTTGCGAAGAGACATTTTACCCAAATATTAGGTGTGCTGTATGTATATTTCTGACCCTGTATGTATAATTTTAACCCTGTATTGATTTTAGAAAACCCAAAGAAAATTCTACAATGAATTCTACATTTCAAACATACGTTTTGTTTTTTATAGATATATGCTGTACAATCATTCTGTCACAGAAAAAAAGAACAGTTCAGAGAAATCACTGAAAGCCCAAATATTGCTATGACATTCATACAATAAGATGATGATCCAAAACACACCTCAAAATCTACAATGGAATACCTCAAGAGGCACAAGTTGAAGGTTTTGCCATGGCCCTCACAGTCCCCTGACCTAAACATCATTGAAGATCTGTGGATAGAGCTCACAAGAGCAGTGCATGCAAGACAGCCCAAGAAACTTGTAGAACTGGAAGCCTTTTGCAAGGACGAATGTGTGAAAATCCCCCAGGTAAGAACTGAAAGATTATTAGCTGGCTGCAAAAAGTGTTTACAAGCTGTGATACTTGCCAAAGGGGGTGTTACTAGGTACTAACCATGCAGGGTGCCAAACCTTTTGCTTCGGGACCTTTTCCTTTTTTGTCATTTTGAAAATGTAAAAGATGGAAATAAAAAATTGATTTTGCTTAAAATATAAAGGGAATGAGTCATCTTTAACTTTATGCCTTTTGGAGATCATTTCATCTTCAACTTGCTTAACTGTTCACAGTAACAGGAATTTTGACCAGGGGTGCCCAAACTTTTGCATACCACTGTAGGTGGAATTGTGATTTATTTTATCTATTTCAAAACAAAGTATTTTATGTGAGTCAACATAGATAAGTGGCACAAGTCTGTGCTGTGACTTCATTAGATTTGCATGCTGCTTTTGAAGTTTGAAATTAATATATATATTTTAATTGATTTCTTTTTAATTTTTTTAAAATAACCACCTATGTATTTATACTGAAACAATTAACCACGGAAGGCAAAGTGAATATCAGTGAATAATAACCCCAACAATGTCAAAGTTATTATTCACTGATATTCACTTCACCTTTGGCAAATAATTGTTAAGTATTAATTTAGGAGATGTATACCCAAAACATCCTTATATGTTTCAGGTTTACCATTTCTTTAAGTGTAAAAGTTAGTCAGTATTTTTTTCCCATTTCAGCAATCTTACAACAATGGATGCAGTTGACATTCTACCTTTAAAGTTCCCTAACTTTATTTTTCACAGTAGATTGTGTATCTCCAGGTATCTACACAGTACCTTTAAGGGTTTCCCAAATAAACAAAGTGATGACATTATCAGAGAATCTAATGACTGATGACCATAACTAACATCAATATTTGTACATGGGGAAAGTTCCTTGTATTCAGAGTTGGGTTAGGCAGCTGCTTAAAGTAATTTTGAGGGCAGCTCACTTCATAATTTCATTATAATTTTGCCTTTTGGAAATCAGTCCTTGAGACAAGCAATGTCTCCTGTCTCCTCTGATGTCCTTTGTGGATTGTAAAGGGATGATCTTCTTCTTATTATTATTTTTTTCTCAGAGTACACTAGAGGTTCAAAGATGCAATCCTGAGACTAAAACTCAAAACATTCCAGTAACAAGTACAACTCCATCATGGCTAATATACCTCTTTCCCCTTTTTTAAAAATTACATTAGTTACAGTTTCATGTTTTGTTTTGTTATCTTGCTTCACTTGATATTTTAAAAGAGGATTCAGCTGCTTTAAAATTCTGAAATAATTGCATAGATATGGGTCATTATGTTCATCGTAGACAGATACCTTTCATCCCTTGATCTGTTTTCTATTTTCTTTTACTTCATGTTCTAAATTATATTTGTGTTGGATTTAGTCGACATCTTAATGTTTGTATGCCTTTTATAGGACATTGTTGTAGGCTCCAGGCCACTTAGCGCACTGTTTTTAAATAAAGGGTTGTATTGATATATTTTGGAGAAGGTGGGTAATGACATCATTTGGCCGTGATAAAATGCTTTTTACAAGCACACAACTTTACTATGGAAATACAGCACCTGGAGCACAGAGCTCCGTAAAACACAGACTTGCTGTCTTTGCCAAAATAAAATGCAAGATAAAATGGGAGGCTAAACAATTCCCAAATGAGTTTGACGCATAACATTTTGTCATCGCACAGGATGTTAACAGCTGTTGTGGATTCGTTTTGTTTGGTAAGTGAATCTTTGAGGAAAGGGTGATGTCTGAGCAAAAGATTAAAGTCTGTGTCATTTCAACACATGCTGATTCACACAATGATGCTAAATTGTGTGTGTATATATATATATATATATATATATCATCTCATCTCATTATCTCTAGCCGCTTTATCCTGTTCTACAGGGTCGCAGGCAAGCTGGAGCCTATCCCAGCTGACTACGGGCGAAAGGCGGGGTACACCCTGGACAAGTCGCCAGGTCATCACAGGGCTGACACATAGACGCAGACAACCATTCACACTCACACCTACGGTCACTTTAGAGTTACCAGTTAACCTAACCTGCATGTCTTTGGACTGTGGGGGAAACCGGAGCACCCGGAGGAAACCCACGCGGACATGGGGAGAACATGCAAACTCCGCACAGAAAGGCCCTCGCCGGCCACGGGGCTCGAACCCGGACCTTCTTGCTGTGAGGCGACAGCGCTTACCACTACACCACCGTGCCGCCCATATATATATATATATATATATATATATATATATATATATATATATATATATATATATGTATGTCATGATATTCAACCGGTCGAAGACCGAATAGCATGATATTGAACAAGTCAAAGACTCGTTCAATATCATGCTAGCTGAATGGAATATATCCGATATATCATGAAAAAAGTCAGCCAATATTATTATTATCATACATACACACTCTCTTCATATCAGCATATTAATGTTCTTGAAGGCCATCTCTAGCTTACCCGCAAGTTGGCACTGTTAGCGCAGCAGTGAAGTCACCTTCCAGCTGGTGTAGGGTTCATCCGCGTGGCAGTGAAGTGACCTACAGCCGCTGTAGCGTTCATCAGCCTGGCAGTGAAGTTACCTTCCAGATGCTGTAGCGTTCATCAGTAGCACAGGCTAATGACTGAGAAACTAATATTTCTGTCCCAAGACTGTTCTCCCATGCATGCTCGCCACAGTATTTTTCACTCAGACTTAAGTATTCATTTCCCGATGTAATTTACTTTGTTACTTTTAAATTCAACATCAACAACTACACACTACAAAGCGACCTGGCAGCCAAAATTCTCTCAAAATCTTCTGCTTCTAATGAAGCAAACCTCATAGCCATGTTTGTTTACAAACTGTCACAGTCACTTGCTAGCACAGAAGTTTTACATCTCCAACATGTCTCTTTTCCAGTTTTTCTCTTGTAAATATGCGTGAAGAATATATAATGAATTTTGGTAGCCTTTTGGGTGTTCATCGCGTCTTCAATTTCAGGTTTTAGTTTATCTATTTAGTGCTTAATTATAGCACAGGTAGTCTTAACAGTAGCACTGGATTAGCCTCGTCTTCTATTTTTCCTGGCGGACAAAGAAATGATTCTCCACATACGCAGCAGAAAAATTTTGTCATTGGATCGTCACATGAGCTCCGACATGTGACATCATATTGTCTTGACAACATGCAATATTGTAACAATATTGCATGCTCATTCTCCATTGGGGAGAGTGGTGTAATACATGTAGAATAAGTGATATGATAACAATATTGCATTCTATCAATAAACCTACTAGAAAGCAATAGAATACGTTTTTATTCCATGAAAAAAGTGTCCTGCATGTATAATAATTCCCGATATTTCACTCCGACGATGTCATTCCCAGTGTTTTCCCACTAGCTAGACATGTGTTGTCAAAATGGTGAACCAGTTCAAATTAAAATTATTTTGATTAACATGCTTTTTTTGTGTGGATGTGTCCATATAATATCAAGAACATTACACAGTGGTGTGAAGATATGAAGTTTATCTTCTTGTGTTGAAAATATTTTCACTTGTTTGCTTCACTATCTCATGAATATGTTCACCATTCAAAGATAAACTTCATATCTTTGCACAAACATGGAATATTCTCTCTCTCTCTCTCTCTCTCTCTCTCTCTGTCTCATTATATATATATATATATATATATATATATATATATATATATATATATATACACACACACACACACAAATATCTATACAGTGGTATGCAAATGTTTGGGCACCCCTGGTCAAAATTGCTGTTACTGTGAACAGTTAAGCAAGTTGAAGATGAAATGATTTCCAAAAGGCATAAAGTTAAAGATGACTCATTCTCTTAAAACTATTTTCTTCTTTTACATTTTCAAAATAACAAAAAAGGAAAAGGGTCCGGAGTAAAAGTTTGGGCACCCTGCATGGTTAGTACCTAGTAACACCCCCTTTGGCAAGTATCACAGCTTGTAAACACTTCTTGTAGCCAGCTAATAATCTTTCAGTTCTTACCTGGGGGATTTTCACACATTTGTCCTTGCAAAAGGCTTCCCATTCTACAAGTTTCTTGGGCTATCTTGCATGTACTGCTCTTTTGAGATCTATCCACAGATTTTCAATGATGTTTAGGTCAGGGGACTGTGAGGGCCAGGGCAAAACCTTCAGCTTGTGCCTCTTGAGGTATTCCATTGTAGATTTTGAGGTGTGTTTTGGACCATCGTCTTACTTCAACTTTTTTACAGAAGGTGTGATGTTTGCTTCCAGAATTTGCTGGTATTTATTCAAATCCATGCTTCCCTCGACCAATGAAATGTGCCCTGTGCCACTGGCTGCAACACAACCCCAAAGCATGATCGATCCACACCCATGCTTCAGAGTTGGAGAGGTGTTCTTTTCCTGGAATTTGGCACCCTTTTTTCTCCAAACATACCTTTGCACATTGTGGCCAAAAAGTTCTATTTTCATTCCATCAGTCCACAGGACTTGTTTCCAAAATGCATCAGGCTTATTTAGATGTTCATTTGCAAACTTCAGACACTGAATTTTGTGGCTAGGATGCAGGAAAGGTTTTCTTCTGATGACTCTTCCATGAAGGTCATATTTGTTCAGAACAGTGCACCACCACTCCAGGGTCTGCTAAATCTTTCTCAAGGTCTTTTGCAGTCAAACAGGGGTTTTTATTTGCCTTTCTAGCAATCCAACGAGCAGTTCTTTCAGAAAGTTTTCTTCATGTTCCAGACCTCACCTTGATCTCCACTGTTTCTGTTAACTGCCATTTCTTAATAACATTACAATCTGAGGAAACAGCTACCTGAAAACACTTTGCTATGTTCTTGTAGCCCTCTCCTGCTTTGTGAGCATCAATTATTTCATTATTCAGAATGTGAGGGAGTTGCTTAGAGGAGCCCATGGCTGTTGATTTTAGGGATAAGTTTGAGGAGTCAAAGAATTTATACAGCTTTGAAATCTGCATCATCTGACCTTTGCTAATGAAGAATTTGAACAAGCCACAGCTCAATAAGCTAATTAAGGTCTGGAACCTTGGTAAAAGTTACCTGAGAACTCAAATGTATCGGGGTGCCCAAACTTTTGCATGGTGTTTCTTTTCTTTTTTCACTCTCCAATTGTACAAAACAAAAATAATACAGAAATCTTGCAGAAAACGCTGAAATGTGTCGTCTTTACCTTTATGCCTTTTGGTGATCAGTTCATCTTCTGCTCACTTAACTATTCACAGTAACAGACATTTTAAGTAAGGGTACCCAAACTTTTACATGCCACTGTATTCAAAGGTAACTTTGAATAGTTTTAGACCAAACTTAACTGCATGTTTAGTGCATTTAGGAACAGCATTTTCTTTGATAAGTTTATAATTCTTCCTCACTGGCAATTGGCTGCCATTTTGCCAAGTCGCTGGAGTTGATTATCAAGAAATAGTCCGAATTTTTAAACCAATCAGCACTTGCTATTTCCTATAATCACCTGCATATTTATACTAAATACTCCTTAGAAAAAAATTTTCTATTTAGTACTCTTAAAGTTTTTATGTCGAACCATAACAACAGACAGATTTTACGTTTTGAGAGGGTTCCATGTATAAAGCTAAAAATTCCTTAACTAGCTAAAAAAACTCTTGGACTCTTTACACTCTGAAAAAAAAGTTAATCTTTGGTAAAAGATGCTCTTTTGTATACTTGTGAAATCTTTCAGTGGTTCTAAGTTGAAACCTACAACAGATGGTTTCCTTTTCAGCTCCCAGGGTTCCCTCTGAAGGTTTCAGTTAGAATGCTAGAACCATTCATGTACACACAGGTCTGTGCAAGAATTTAATTCTCAGTTAGAAAAACTGGCTCCATTTAACACAATTAAAGGTTCTATATAGAACCGTAACGAGACAGATTTGAACTTTCAAGATGGTTCCATATTGAAAGCTCAGAAACAGGCATAACTATCTAAAGAAAGCTTGAGAAACCATTTACAGTCTTAAATCTAGGAGACATAAGGGATTTTGGCTTGTCCATATCACAGAACCCTTTGACTTTCTGTTTTAAAACCTACAACAGATTGTGTCTTTTTCAGAAAAGGTTCCAGTTCGAAAGTTCAAACCATTCACATCTAAAGAACCCTTGAGAAACCCCTTTTCTATTGGGCGTCAATTAAAAACATAAAAGTGACATGAGCTGAACTTATTAATGTTATTTTATATCAAGATCTTATTTGTGAGAGATGAAGCTCATCAACACACAGCAAAGGAAATGTTAAATCATATTTAGTGCTCTCAGACATAATAGCGGTTTAATTGTTCATTTTCCAGTTGGGTAATGCCACAATAAACGCAAGGATATTTCAGATACTCGCCCACTCATTTAATGACAAATGATCTGTGACAAAATGGACAGGATTCAGATCAGGGCTTTTAAGTGGCCTATCATGGATTATGGTTATGAATGAAGATGTTTTAATGGGGCAGTGTCTGCTTTTTAAGGTCATGTTTAGTAAATCAGAATGGAATAAATTCCAGCGTTAAAGACTCATTAATGGCTTAGAATGAATTTCATGATATACAGTGCTCAGCGTAAATGAGTACACTCCCTTTGAAAAGTAACATTTTAAACAATATCTCAATGAACACAAACAATTTCCAAAATGTTGACAAGACAAAGTTTAATATAACATCTGTTTAACTTATAACGTGAAAGTAAGGTTAATAATATAACTTAGATTACACATTTTTTTCAGTTTTACTCAAATTAGGGTGGTGCAAAAATGAGTACACACCACAACAACTACTACATCTAGTACTTTGTATGGCCTCCATGATTTTTAATGACTGATCAGTATTCTGACTGATAAGTAAAGCTTTGCTGATCTTCTTGTAGCCTTCACCTTGGTGTAAAGAAATTATTTTATTTGGGGAATTCTGAAGAGACAAGTTGAGCATCACTCTCCATCCAGCATCCAGTCACTAAAAGAGGTCATTGTTGAAGAATGGAAAAAGATTGATGTTGCAAAATGCCACCAACTTGTTCATTCCATGCCTAGAAGACTTGGTGCTGTCATTAAAAATCATGGAGGCCATACAAAGTACTAGATGTAGTAGTTTCTGTTGTGGGGTGTACTCATTTTTGCACCACCCTAATTCGAGTAAAACTGAAAAATGTGTAATCTAAGTTTATATTATTAACCTTACTTTCATGTTATAAGTTAAACAGATGTTATATTAAACTTTGTCTTGTCAACATTTTGGAAATTGTTTGTGTTCATTGAGATATTGTTTAAAATGTTACTTTTCAAAGGGGGTGTACTCATTTACGCTGAGCACTGTATTAATCAGCATAACAAAACCACCTCTAGTCCAACAGGGTTTAATTTGTAGTGGTACACTATCCAGTTAAAATTTGCAAGGATTTAACTCCATAAAACGTCTGGTTAAGCAATTAACAAGACATACTGATGACAACCATTTAATGTTGAACCAGAAATGATTAACTCATTTGAAGAGCTCATGTTTTGTTTTGTACTTGCACTTTGTTACCACTTTTGATGAGCACCACAGACAAAACAAATCAGACTTCTGCCCTGAAGCAGAAAATAAACACACATTTCTCAATCTAGTCATCTTTAAACATTCGTCATACAACCCCTGTAGAACCATTAACGTCAAAACAATCCTTGAGGAGGTTTTTTTTCTTTTTTTCTCCCTCCCCTTCAAAGTACACACTTTGAGCATGAAATTGATTCCGACTCAGATGTAAGCTTGGATTAAATAATCTCCCGAATTAATGTACAGTTGAATGATAAAACTGATACATTTAGCGCCTGTTACCTGATTATATAGAACCTTAACAATAGACATTTGGTGAGGAAGTGAAAAAACTGTTAACTATCATATAAAATGTTCTCTCAGTGAACCCTTGGGGAATCATTCAGCTCTGTACTAGAAATGGATTCCGCCTTGATTGTAAGCCTGGATAAAATTGTCCACTAAATAAATAACAGCTCTTAGAAAAGGGGAAAAAAAGCTTTCATCTTGTACCCTTAAGCATTTTATATGGAACCTGAATAAAAAAAAGAGTCTTCCTGATATTATACCTTGTTAGGAACCCTTACCTATACAAAGAACAGTCAGGGAAATACGTTTTATCCCCCTGGCATATAATGCAGGAGGATATAACTATCTCTATGTACATCTGTCTGTCCGTCCGTCTGTCTGTCCATCTGTAAACATTTTAGTTTCCAGAGCATAACTCAAAAACTATTGGGAATTTTTTTTTTTTTCGTGAAAGCTGACAGTTATGTGAAGTGACTAGAGGAGTTGTGCCTTTTGACATTTTGGGATTTCTGTGATTTTTTTTTTCCATATTTTCATGGTAACCAATTCAACTTAGGAAAATTTGGAGTGGGGTTTTATGTGGGGACCGGGGGGATTTCATATGGGGACTGGGGGGATCTCCTGATGACGCTTGTTTTTTATACAAGCCAATAACATCATTCCCAACTTTGACTTTTGGACCCAGAATTGCAAATCCATCTTTAACATGATCAGCGATGGATAATACTTGAGGAATTTTACTTTCGTTACCATACTTAAGTATTATTTTAATCTTTGACATTTTACTTGAGTTATTGAAATTGAATATTTGTAGCTGAGTGAAGCTCCATACTTAAGAGAATGTGGGAATGCATCAACCTGATTTTTGATGGCTTTTGCGACCATACGGCATCCATATACAGTATATGTGTACCACCACAGGAAACCTGATCGTAAGTGCAACGCAACATATTTCATAAACATGGCCACCAGACTTCGAAATTTGTATCTTTATTTACATAAGATAGATGGGGTTTTAATCCAGCACTTATTTTTAATTTCCTTTTAAAAAATAATGTGGGATTATTTACAAACACATTTGATGTTTTAGTTACCCCGCTATAACTAACTCTTTTACTAACGAACTTTCACATACAACAAACTAAGTTTCTGTTCCCTGCCTTGAATGATAATGAGTCGGAGTCTTCAAAAAAAAAAGAAAAAAGTCACTGTGTCACTTCCACATGCATTGGCACTCAGAGCATGCAGCATGTGCACATGCAGCACCATTAGCATTAATTACAGTACCATGCACCTGTTCTGGATTAGAGCCCAATCACAGTGCATGCTTATAATCACTCTCTAAACACACAGACTTGCCAAAGTATATGCACTGTAGCTAATGTCTCACATTACCAAGCCTTGTATCCAGTGGCGGTTCTAGACCAAAATTATTAGGGGGGCCAAGGTGGGGCCAG
Organism: Neoarius graeffei; assembly: GCF_027579695.1. Taxonomy (NCBI): domain Eukaryota; kingdom Metazoa; phylum Chordata; class Actinopteri; order Siluriformes; family Ariidae; genus Neoarius; species Neoarius graeffei. Next base: position 28,962,639 of record NC_083579.1, read on the forward strand.
TGTTTTTTCAGGGGGGCACATATGGGAAAAACATGACAATATTTAAGCGTTCAAAATGTTTAGTTTAGTTTATTTAAAACCAAAACAAAATGCATTGAGCATAAATACAATGAGATAAACATTCTGTCTCAATAGCCTAAACATAAAATAAATTGTGCTCAGTAAATCTTAAAACCATGTTTCTCTTTTTTGTAAAATAAGATTTCTATTTTTGCATACAATGAACCTTTTCTTCAGACGTGGCTGCACTGGAGTGTCGTCCAAGCACTTGCTGATATCTGGAGAAAGATGAATACAGTAAATATGAGAGTGCGACTGAGAACAACATTTATTTATCATTAATCATTTATTAATTTATTATTATATCTATTATTTGTATTTTATATTTATTAATTATTATTCAGACTTCACACTTTCAGGGTAGGCTATATGAATTGTAGGTCGACACTGCTCACACACATACATTTGTTCAACATCACAAACCTGATGGTGCTGTACTTGATATGCATGGTGAATCTGGTTGTCCCAGTGACTCGTTGGGTTGTCCCTCATTCTGTCCCTCAAGCTGATCCTGAATGTCTTCATCCTCACTCTCAGATTGCCTTTCAGATGCCTCACTTTCCACCTCTCCAACCACCACTTCTGGCTCTCTCTCCACCTCTGGCTCTCTCTCTTCTTTCATAATCTTCATCTTCCTTACTCTCTCTATGTTGCTTTTTGCCAACAGGGGCAAAAAAGGACATAATGTCCTTCTTGCTCCTTTTCATGATGATAGCCTACAGTAGGCCTATACTAAAAAGTAAACGGAGAGGAATGTAGCCTCTACATATCACAAGGCCATTCGAGTTTTACAAGAAGGTTAAACACTGTCGGTTATTTTACCCATTTCCCAAAAATATTAAGTTAGGCTACTTATTGCTGTGCAACGCACTTTTAAGAAAGTGCAATAAAACGGATTTATTATTGTAGTGAACAACAACAGTAAAACACGGATATGTGCAAACACTGACGTTACAAAATTGAATAATTTTCCTTATCTTCGCCTCTTTGCAGTAGCCTAGTCCTTGCAGGGCTGCAGCTGTTATATCTCACGTCCGAAGTTTACAATTTGCGCTGCTGCGGGTCTTTCTGCTGCAGGTAACAGTGTGCGTGTAGCGCTTTAAGGAGTCCGTGTAGAACACTCCGTCATGTCAGTTCCGATCTTCGAGCCAGCGCACGTCAAAATTAATAAATCTTGTTACCTGTTCAGCACAGGGGCCACAACAGGGGCCAGGAGCAATTTTACAGGGGCACTGGCCCCCCCTGGCCCCCGTTTAAAACCGCCTATGCTTGTATCTGGGTATTGCTGTTCTGGTTTTGAGTTTGTTTTGTGTATTTGGACTCTGTCTTTTGTCTTTGTATCCATCATTCTCTTTGTGCCTCATGTGACCAATGCCCTTTTTATGACCCTGCCTTTGTCATACATTTTTTTAACTTTCTCATTAAACACTCTTCCTGCAATTCCATCTGTCATTTTTTTTGCTTACATGACACACAGAGCCATGCACTCCTCTTCCCAGCAGAGACAAACAATAAGTAATCAAGTCCGCAGTCAAGTTAACAATCTGTGTTAACACCATAAAACAAAGGCTTAACGAGACTCACTTAGTTGTTGATCACTAACAGTTAGTGAGAACAGTGATCAAATGATCAACAAAAGAACAAAACGACTGCTGATATTGCTAAACTTAACACCTAGTTAAAGTGTACTGGCAGTGTTTTTATATCCCTGCCCCACCCAGCCCTGTAGTGTGACATAAATGACATCATCAGTGATATGCAACACATTAATGAACTAAATGGTGAAGATTTAAAAAACATAATGAGTCAGTGGGTGGACATTGACAACGATACACCAGCAATCTCCATCATTTCGATAACAGACAAAGAAATCATCATCTGCATTCGTGATCCTTTAACTCAGTCAATGAACTGTGATAATGACTCAGAAGGAGAAATTCATGATAATGAGAATGTGCCTAAAGCTTCACATAATGTGACAAGTGGGTCCATTTCAGTATTACAAACCTTTTGGTATAACGAATTATTTGGGTGTCTCCCAAGGAGTTAATTATAGAAGAAACCTTTATTTGTCACATGCACGCTTCAAGCACAGTGAAATTCATCCTCTGCATTTAACCCATCTGAAGCAGTGAACACACGCACTCACACCCAGAGCAGTGGGCAGCTACACACAGCACCCGGGGAGCAGTCAGGGGTCAGGTACCTTGCCTTGCCTACCTTGTCAAGGGCACCTCACCCCAAGGCCACCCCACGTCAACCTAACGATAGTGGGGTTACTTATCTCTTTGTTTCTTTATTCTGCTTATATACCAATGTGCAGAAGAGACTGAAAAGGAACTCAGCAAATGTGGATGAGAACGGGTACCATAATTTTGTGCAAACTTAAGAAAAACCTCATGCACTAAAAATAAATAAATAAATTTTTGAGTGACTGGTTACACACAGCATGAAATATAATGTTTGTTCAGAAGATTACACGAAATGAGCGCCTTTAAGATTGTGTTGGCTCTGGAGATGAGCATGTGTTGTGCGTTTCTGTTAGACGAGCTTGCTCTGTATGTTGATATTGGCACAAAATGACTACGGCCCTACTGATAATGGTAATAACCATTAATCCTTTATGTCAGTGGTCATCAAGTCATGAACTGTGGTTCAAATGCTGACCTAGAAAAGTACCAAACAGATTTGGACCAAAATACTGACCTTCATTCAGATGAATGAATAAATAAATAAATAAATAAATAAATAAATAAATGTATGTGATTTGAGGATCTGCTGCAAGGAAGAAAAAAAAAACTACAGTTGGTGTTTTTCAGACTTTAAACTAGTCCATGACAGTATTTTGGTTCAAATCTGTTTGGTACTTTTCTAGGTCAGCATTTGAACCACAGTTCACCACTTGATGACCACTGACATAAAGGATTAATGGTTATTACGTACCATTATCTGCAGGGCCGTGGTCATTTTGTGCCAATATCAACATACAGAGCAAGCTCATCTAACAGAAACGCACAACACATGCTCATCTCCAGAGCCAACACAATCTTAAAGGCGCTCATTTCCTGTAATCTTCTGAACAAACATTATATTTCATGCTGTGTGTAACCAGCGATCAAATGTCAAACTGTCCTCAGGGCCAAACCCAAGGGGTGTCTGGAATGTCTGGATGTATGTGCTCACACCCTGGAAGACAACAATATAATATAAATACGAGGATATGATCTCCCGATGGAGAAAAAAAAGGTAAATATTTCTGACCACAAAAGGGTCTCTGTAGAGAAACTCAATATGCCCTGATCAAGCCAGGTCTCAGTGAATGTAATCACCTAATGCAATAAGCATACAGAAATCATTTTATAGCCTGAGAGTAAGTAAAGGAATAAATAACTAGCAGACACCGAACTGGACTGTGCTGCATATCGGGGTCACAGAACAGACGAGACATTCAGAGCTGAGCGTGCTTCCATGTGGGAGTGCGAGCAAAGCGTGCTCCTTTTTTCCCTCTGACTCACAGGCACAGACGTCGCAGCGAGCCAGGAAAAAAAATGGCTGTCTGTTTAGAGGTTATCAAAGCTCTTTTCATTTGCCTGTTAAATAATGAATACATGCTGATACTTAATCTGTCAATTCCCACAGATCCATTATTCATAAGAACAAACAATGTCTGAAGCGGATGCCCACCTGCCCAGCAGGGATTCAATTCAATGGCACACACATTTTACACACACACACACACACACACACACACACACACACACACACACACACACACACACCTACTGCAGGTATGTTAAAAGGGTTCAGTTAATATGCAGAGAACATGAAGTTATTAAAACATACTGTATATTAACACTGACAATTTTCTAAAACTCTGCTAGTAGGTTGATAGAATAACTTAAACTTTCTAGAGTAACAGCTTGCTCATCAGTATGGTGCTTGTATGATGGACAAGCCACATGAATTGGTTATCACTGAAAACTTTATCATGAAGTTTCTGAATAGCATTACAAGCTGTGTGTTTAATCTTGTGAGTGAGGGCATGACTATGGTTATAGTTACTAGGATGTAAATGCAACATTAAATGCAACTATTAGTGGATAAAAAGCATTTTACATATATATATATATATATATATATATATATATATATATATATATATATATATATATATATATACCGTATATATATCAGGGCATTACATTAACTTTTTTGCTCACCAGCCACTGTGGCTAGTGGTTTTCCCAAGTCAGCCATTCAGCCTTTTCACTAGCCACAATTTTGTTGCCAGGAAATCGCAGTTTTTCTTCACCATGATATGTTAAAGTTTGGAAGATCTAGATTTAATTATGAATGGCAGTGTATAATGTATCTCTACAGTAGCACTCAAGTATTCAGTGCTGTTAAGGTAGCTCCCTATATGAAAACATGGAACCAATTCAGACAAAAATATAAACAGAGTATTCTGTTTATTGAACTCAAATTCAAGCTCCTTACATTATGAAATATCGTATAATATGATAAATAACATTCAGTACAACTGAACTGATTCTAATATTAAAAGTCCAATTCAAAACATTTATCACTGAAAAACATTTGATGTTTTGATATGCAAGTATTATGTATATTATCAAGTCTTATTATGTATATTATGTATTATCTATTAATAGTGTGTGTGTGTGTGTGTGTGTGTGTGTGTGTGTGTGTGTGTGTGTGTGTGTGTGTGTGAACATGTGTAGAGAGAGACATTAAATGTCCTCATTACATTCATCATCAGATGAGTCTGAATGGTCCATGAAAAATGGTCTTCGTGACCTGAGGCTTCCAGCAGGCCATAAGTTGATAGCTGGGGCAAGATCAATTTCTTTACAATCGCGTGAACGTTTCTAAACAGCAGCTCCATCCTCTCCAGCTCAGCCGACTTCATGACAGCTAGGGACTTGAAAGCAATGCTGTCCTGTAGTGAACCAGCCGTCTTCGCCTGTTTTGATGTTATAGTACCGATGTGTGCATTTGACTTTTCGTGGTCCTTTATAGTTTTGAGTTTAAAATTACTGGTGCCTGTCTTTGCCAGACTTTCTACAGTCTTCGCAGTACATGGTATTTTCGATTTTGCTATGAACTAGCCAATCTGGGCGGCACAGTGGTGTAGTGGTTAGCGCTGTCGCCTCACAGCAAGAAGGTCCGGGTTCGAGCCCCGTGGCCGGCGAGGGCCTTTCTGTGTCGAGTTTGCATGTTCTCCACGTGTCTGTGTGGGTTTCCTCCGGGTGCTCTGGTTTTCCCCACAGTCCAAAGACATGCAGGTTAGGTTAACTGGTGACTCTAAATTGACTGTAGGTGTGAGTGTGAATGGTTGTCTGCGTCTATGTGTCAGCCCTGTGATGACCTGGCGACTTGTCCAGGGTGTACCCCGCCTTTCACCCGTAGTCAGCTGGGATAGGCTCCAGCTTGCCTGCGACCCTGTAGAACAGGATAAAGCGGCTAGAGATAATGAGATGAGATGAGATCTCTTGTGTGGCATGTAATTCACCCCTCTCATTTAAATATGTCGAAAATTTTTCGGCACACACTTTGTGCATCACGGACCTCGGTGATTTTAAAATGTTGCCTCCGGCCCTGCGTATCTCTGCCCCTTTTTTCCTGAGCAGCAGGGTTTGAATCTCCAGCTATATGCCGCCACATAGTGTGCTTGTCAGTCATCAGCAACTTTGTTGCTTCGTTCATTAACCGCAGGTTACCGTATCATTGATTTTATCTGAGACGTTAACGAACATTCTAAACAATTCTAACATGTTGTCAGAACATTTATGCAGGTGCTCATGGGAGTTGCAAGCGCGTAATATTACATTACAATGCGTTTATTATATCAGATGCCTTCAGAGAAAACTACAATTAAAATATATTGTCATACCACAGAATAAACCACCCGCCAAAGTGGCCAGTGAGACTAAAGTTATTACCCGCCAAAGCCAAATTTTACCTGCATTTGGCGGGTGGGTGGGTGCTAATGTAAAGCCCTGATTTTATATATATATATATATATATATATATATATATATATATATATATATATATATATATACACACACACACTGTATATATGGGGTGACACAGTGATGTAGTGGTTAGCTTTGTCACCTCACAGCAAGAAGGTCCTGGGTTTGAGCCCAGTGGCCGACGAGGGCCTTTCTGTGTGGAGTTTGCATGTTCTTCCTGTGTCTGTGTGGGTTTCCTCCAGGTGCTCCGGTTTCCCCCATAGTTCAGAGACATGCAGGTTAGGCTAATTGGTAGCTCTAAATTGACCGTAGGTGTGAATGGTTGTTTGTATCTATGTGTCAGCCCTGCGATAACCTGGGGACTTGTCCAGGGTGTACCCTGCCTCTCACCCATAGTCAGCTGGGATAGGCTCCAGCTTGACTGCGACCCTGTACAACAGGATAAGTGGCTACAGATAATGTGTGTGTGTGTGTGTGTGTGTGTGTGTGTGTGTGTGTGTGTGTGTGTGTAAATATATACAGTACTGTGCAAGAGGCTTAGCCCCATGTAAAGAAATGCCATCGATCAAAAATGGCTTAAAATAATAAAATGAAATGTTTCAACATTAAGAAAAATACTATAAACAACAGTAAGCCATAATAAATGAAACAAAGTCAGTATTTGGTGTGAGATGACCCTTTGCTTTAATATATACAGTATATACAGTGTATATATATATATATATATATATATATATATATATATATATATATATATATATATATATATATATATAGTAGTCTCAGGTACAATGAGTGCAGTTTTATAAGGAAATGAGCTGTAGGTTTTACTGAGCATCTTGCAGAATCAGCCACAGTTCTTCTGGACACTTTGACTGTCACACTCGCTTCTTCATTCTGCACCAAAACCCAGTAGCCTTCATTATGTTTTCTGCTCAGTTACAAACTTTTTTTTTTTTCTGTAACATTTCATTTTGTGCTGGAAAACGAATGTTTGGAACTCTAGAGTGTTTTTGTACTAACTCGATAATGTAGAAGTCATAAAATAGAAATCTAAAACAAAGTTTGTATGAAAAAGAAATAGATTGCCTAAGACTTTTGCACAGCACTGTATATCATTCTTTAATAAGTAAAACTGGTAATGATTGAAAAATTGCTGTGGTCTAAGAGGAGTAAAACATGTCTATATTGTGCTGTTATCGAAAAGTAATCAACTTCACGGTGGTAACAACTCAGCTTGACATCAGTCACATCACATTATTCTGTCATTGATTATTTTTCATGTAACATCACCACACCGTCCCAGTCCCCCCCCCCCCCCCACACACACACACTTAATTAAAGACATCTACACTTGATTATGATTGAAGGGCATATCTTGTGTATGTGTGTTTGTGTTCTTTTTGCAGGTAGATTTCACTCTGTATCTACAGCAACAGAAGATTGTAGAAACAAAAAGTTCAATCCAAGTGAATTATTTTATCAAAAGAGTCATTTTATTTGTAGACCAAGAGTGCAAGAGCAGGTATTAGTGACTTTTGTGAAATGTTGTTCAAAAGTACAATAACACTATTGCTGAAAGTGTGTGTGTGTGTGGGGGGGGGGGGGGGGGGGGGGGGGGGAGCGTGGGGTTACAACATATTTTTTTCATTAAACTGTAGCTTCTGTTGTGTGGTAAAAAAAAAAAATAATATCCCTCTTTAAGAAGCCATATTGTGTTATTTATAGCTGACTATTAGGTACTTTATACACTTTATAAAGAAGAACAAATCTGCTGCTGTTACACCAGACTGATGTGACAAACTGTTGCAAGTCTTGAAAAGAAACTGAGGTGAAGTTGCAATCATCAGGGAACAAGGAATTTTACCAGATCAGTCAGGTTTCTTCTGTTTTCATTATTTTTGTCTGAGTTTGGTTATGAGGCTTCTGCAATTGCCCCCCCCCCCTTTTTTTTTTACCCTGCTGTGACTCCAAAAATAACCAAAATATTTTTAAATAGACAAAAATCAGACAAAATATACTTGGATGGCATGCACCATGCTTGGAGGTCCCTTATAGTATAATATAACATGATATAATGTATGGGTAAATCATGGTTATTACTAAGAATTCACTTATAATGATTTTCAGCTAATATAAAACTTGATATTTTTGGAATCATGAAATCCTCTGATGGTTATTTCAGTTGTGAAAAGAAAAATCATCATTGCTATTTTGTTTGAAATGTTAAATTATAATAAAATGGAAATACAAATAAAATTAATAATTTGAAAAAATAAAATTAATAATTGGAAATAATTATTTATGAAATGTTATTTATAAATAATGTTCTCATGATGTGTTTTTCACAATGTAACTACAACCATCCATCCATCTATTATCTGTAACCGCTTATCCTGTACAGGGTCATGTGCAAGCTAAAGCCAATCCCAGCTGACTACAGGCGAGAGGCAGGGTCCACCCTGGACAAGTCACCAGGTCATCGCAGGGCTGACACATAGACAAACAACCATTCACACTCACATTCACACCTACGATCAATTTAGAGCCACCAATTAGCCTAACCTGCATGTCTTTGGACTGTGGGGGAAACCGGAGCACCTGGAGGAAACCCACACAGACACGGGGAGAACATGCAAACTCCGCACAGAAAGGCCCCCGTTGGCTGCTGGGCTCGAACTCAGAACCTTCTTGTTGTGAGGCAACAGTGCTAACCAATACACTACCGTGCCGCCCCGTAACTACAACCATTAAGCATATTATTCAGTTATTCATCTCTAATCATATGATTCAGTAACTATATTGAAACCAATAGTCAAATAAAAAAAAGGTAAGAAATTTAAGTTCAGACCCTGGGAGTTAAGCTTGTCCAAAGTTTCAATAATGTAATGCATAAAAAAGTAATAACATGAAAAAAAAAATCACAGGATGAACTTTGAAAAAGTATCCTCGATGTACACTTACTTGTAAATATTTATATTTATATATTTATTTACCTGCAGGGCATTTGCCACAGTGTTCCCTCTTCAAGATCTCCCCTGACCCCTGAGCATTGTGCAGTCTGGGAGCTCAGGCTAGTGTACAGAAGCAAGAACAGCATGGCTTACGCCACATATGTGTCGGGGGGGAGAACAGTATGGGCGCGATATTGTTTTGGCTACCACTCAACACCTTGGATGTCTTTGGCATGCAAACGGAGCGAGACTACTGTGACATACTGACCAATATTGAGTCTGCCACCAGCAGACTCTGCATTCTAGATATTTCCTGCGTAATTCTATAGACAGATTTGGTTTTCATGTGTTTACTGATTTTATCGTCAGATCTAAATTTTGACCAATTAAAAGTAATAATAATTCAAAAGAAATACGGTAACACTTCATTTGAAATTTATCTACAGTAGTGCTTGAAAGGTTGTAGAATTTTCTATATTTCTGCGTAAATATGATCTTAAACATCATCAGATTTTCACTCAAGTCCTAAAAGTAGATAAAGAGAAGCCAGTGAAACAAATGAGACAAAAATATTATACTTGGTCATTTATTTATTGAGGAAAATGATCTAATATTACATATCTGTGAGTGGCAAAAGTATGTGAACCTTTGCTTCAGTATCTGGTGTGACCCCCTTGTGCAGCAATAATTGCAACTAAATGTTTCCAGTAACTGTTGATCAGTCCTGCACACTGGCTTGGAGGAATTTTAGCCCATTCCTCCATACAGAACAGCTTCAACTCCAGGATGTTGGTGGGTTTCCTCACATGAACTGCTCACTTCAGGTCCTTCCACAACATTTGGATTGGATTAAGATCAGGACTTTGACATGGCCATTCCAAAACATTAACTTTATTCTTCTTTAACCATTCTTTGGTAGAACGACTTGTGTGCTTAGGGTCATTGTCTTGCTGCATGACCCACCTTTTCTTGAGATTCAGTTCATGGACAGATGTCCTGACATTTTCCTTTAGAATTTGCTGGTATAATTCAGAATGCATTGTTCCATCAATGATGGCAAGCCATCCTGGCCCAGATGCAGCAAAACAGGCCCAAACCATGATACTACCACCACCATGTTTCACAGATGGGATAAGGTTCTTATGCTGGAATGCAACATTGTCCTTTCTCCAAACATAATGCTTCTCATTTAAACCAAAAAGTTCTATTTTGGTCTCATCCATCCACAAAACATTTTTCCAATAGCCTTCTGGCTTGTTCACGTGACCTTGAGCAAACTGCAGATAAGCAGCAATTTTTTTTTGGAGAGCAGTGGCTTTCTCCTTGCAACCATGCCATGCACACTGTTGTTGTTTAGTGTTCTCCTGATGGTGGACTCATGAACATTAACATTAGCCAATGTGAGAGAGGCCTTCAGTTGCTTAGAAGTTACCATGGGGTCCTTTGTGACCTCGCCGACTTTTACACGCCTTGCTCTTGGAGTGATCTTTGTTGGTCGACTACTCCTGGGAAGGGTAACAATGGTCTTGAATTTCCTCCATTTGTACACAATCTGTCTGACTGTGGATTGGTGGAGTCCAAACTCTTTAGAAATGGTTTTGTAACCTTTTCCAGCCTGATGAGCATCAACAACGCTTTTTCTGAGGTCCTCAGAAATTTCCTTTGTTCATGCCATGATACACTCCCACAAACATGTGTTGTGAAGATCAGACTTTGATAGATCCCTGTTCTTTAAATAAAATAGGGTGCCCACTCACACCTGATTGTCATCCCATTGATTGAAAACACCTGACCCTAATTTCACCTTCAAATTAACTGCTAATCCTCGAGGTTCACATACTTTTACCGCTCACAGATATGTAATATTCAATTATATTCCTCAATAAATAAATGACCAAGTATAATATTTTTGTCTCATTTGTTTAACTGAGTTCTCTTTATCTACTTTTAGGACTTGTGTGAAAATCTGATGATGTTTTGGGTCATATTTACGCAGAGATATAGAAAATTCTAAAGGGTTCACAAACTTTCAAGCACCACTGTACATATGAGCTTGATAACCCTTACATTCAGCTTTCATAAAAGTGTTGGACACTTTATGAAATTGAATTGAATTCAAGATATTTTGACTTACTTTTTTGAACTGCTTACTTAATTTACTTAGGGATAAGATGCCTCTGGAGGTCTGTCCCATTTATAAAACATTTATGAACTAAAGAAGCACTTATGCACTCACCGGCCACTTTAATAGGAACTTGTTCTTGATTCTAAGATCCCTGTTCTTGGCTGCAGGAGTGGAACCCAGTGTGGTCTTCTGCTGTTGCAGGCTGAGATGCTTTTCTGCTCACCATGGTTGTAAAGAGTTGCTATGAGTTACTATATCCTTCCTGGCAGCTCGAGCCAATCTGGCCATTTTCCTCTGACCTCTCATAAATAAGGCATTTGTTTCCACCCACAGAACTGTCTCTTACTCTGTTTTTTTTTCTGTTTGTGTGTTTGTTTTTTTGTTTTTCGCACCATTCTGAGTAAAATCTAGGGAATGTTGTGTGTGAAAATCCCAGGAGATCAGCAGTTTCTGAAATATTCAAACTCATCTGGCACCAACACCCATGCCACAGTGAAAGTCACAAACATCACAATTTTTCCCATTCTGATGTTTGAAGTGAACATTAACTGAAGCTCTTGATTTGTATCTGCATGATTTTATGCATTGTACTGCTCTCAAGGGATTGGCTGATTAGAAAAGTGCATTAAACAGCAGGTTGGTGGGTGTTCCTAATAAACTGGCTGTTGAGTGTATGCCATTATGAATGATTTTCATGCCATTCAACTAAAGTAATAGAATAGTTTTCATTCGTTACACTGTCATGAAGCACTATTCCCATGTAATATGAATCTTAAATGATGTATGCCAACATTATGAATGATTTACATGCACTCAAACTAAAGTGATACATTTTGATAATGATTTGCATTCTTTATTTGTAACAGTTGAATCTGACATCCCTTTTTAATTTTGTATGCCTTAGTCAATGAAAACATAAAACTATGATTATAAAAGGTCTTTAGAAAAGGTCTTTAACGGGAGAAAAAAAATCCATAAAATGTAATCCATTCATTTTCAGTAAGACTGGAGCTCTGCTTTACTACAATATGGCATAGCTTTAGAAAATAATTGTTCTGAGGCTATTAGACAATATATATAAAAAAAGAAAAGTTATTACTTTACCATGAAATTTTGGTAACCATTGGCCATAGCTTTAGAAAATAATTGTTCTGAGGCTATTAGACAATATATATATAAAAAAAAAAAGAAAAGTTATTAATTTACCATTAAATTTTGGTAACCATTCACTGTCTCCCTATTAACATTAAAAAGTGAACACATCGCAATGGCCACGATTATACCATACCAGTATAGGGTCAATCTCCCTCTACAGTGTGTCGACACTTGGTTGGAGCACCATGGCATTTTCTAACAAGATTAAAACAAAATAGACTCATGCAGGAACTGTTCTTAAGAGAAAGCTTTAAAAAATAACAAAAAATATGTTAATCTAGAGCTTCATTGCTTTCTTTCAATATACAATTGGGAGGAGCTTCCCTTTGTTTTTGTCCCTGCATACTCTGCTACCGTACCTTCTCAGTTTTTTCATGCCATGGAGGAAGGCATGGAGAACAGACCATTCAAAAACATTATGCCTCCACCACCTGGTGGGGAAGCATTTAAAGAATAAATCCTGCATTTCACCACTCACTATGATAAACAGACTGTCCCAACATCTCCCTCTAGCATGACTAGAAACATACTGTACATGGATGCAGTGACACACGGTATCTTAACTCAGCACAACAGGCCTACTCACTCCTCATGCAGGGTTTGGAGTGAGGGGTTAATCTCTTTTCTCTTCTGACCCTCAGTTTTCCAGCTGATGGTCCCTCATCATCAGAGGAATGGGAACCCAGCTAGCTCTGAATCTGAAGATATGTTGCTTAAGAACAGGAGTGTGAGAAAAAAGAAAACATACAGAATAAACCATACCAAGAAGAGCCAACTATTGTGCTTCTTATTCTTGCTCCTGGGGATCCACAGCAGGGGCGATTTCTCAGAGACAACAAGGGAAGCCGAGCTTCCCCTAAAATTCTCTCCCCAAACTGCGGCGTCTACGACGTTGAATTCTCATTAAAACAATAACTTGCATAACATAATATATGCCCAAGATTGTATTTATGTTCATAACTATCCTGTAACTTATTTGAGTGATGTCTGACGAACTTGCAGTTCGCTACGAGAATCACCTTTGCTGCCAGGCTGTAACCTTTCTTATTTCAATGGGCTCTATGGACTGGCAGCAGTGTTGCCAGATTGGGTGGTTTTAAGTGCATTTTGGCGGGTTTTGAATATATTTTGGGATGGAAAACGTCAGCAGTATCTGGCAACACTGACTGGCAGCCGGGTATCCGTTGAAGTCTACGAGACGGCTCTGAACAGCCAATTTCGGCTAGTTGTTATTGGTTAAAATCAACAAAATCGTCACTTCCAGGGAAGCCGGGCTTCTCTGGGACTAAACGAGACAGTGGGAGGGACAAGAAGCTGGGCTGATAAAGGATTATTGGAGGTAGTGTTTGAAAGACATGAGGAGGGCGGTACTTGGGCGAGGAACACGGAAGTATGATCAGTCAGTCCCTAGCGGATGTCGAGAAAGTGTAGTCGTGTGCCAAAGTGCTGTCCGAATTTCTTTTCATATAAATGTTTCTTCTCATTGATGTCTCTGTACATTACTCTGTAAATAAATGTAAATATTACTCGTTGTGCTCTGTTAACTTTCATCCATTCTATCAGTTTGATCATTCGTGAATTCACTCGTTTATTTCATTTGTAGTTCAATCTGGTTGTAGGCTAGCTTGAGCCTTATTGGGATCTGCAGTGCTAGCTGCTAACAGAAATTGGTGAAGTCTCTGGAAAGCACAACCAGCTGGTATGACAGGGTCACAGACCATTTTCTGGAAAAGGAGCGGAGGGCAGAATTTGTGTATAAATAGTGTGCATCATATAATGTTCATGAATCTGAAGTGTGTATATTGTTCAGTAATGTTAAGAGAATGGTGGGCTCTGTGTTATAGGTTATACCTGGGTATAATATTCAAGGTTCTGTGTGTTGCATAGCCTACCTGGTTATGAATTTCCAGACTGTGTTGCAGAAGATGTTCAAGGATGTGTTGCACAGCTGGGTGTTGTGTTAAAGACTCTGTGTTGCATATCAGGGTATGATGTTCAAGGCTCTTCGTTAAATAGCCAGTGATTTTTGGATGTTTGATATTTTTGATTAAGGATATGAGGCACTAGCCTGGCAAGCCAGACTATAACATGAAATGTACAAGCAAAAATACTTTCTGCCACTAGGTAGGGTTGTCTAGTTAACTGTGCTAATGGGGCACACCTTTCTATGCTTTGATATCCGGCCTACAGGTTTTACGATGAATGCGTAAAATGGGCTTCCCCTGTTTTAAAAACCAGCAGCCGCCACTGATCCACAGTACTTTATATTTTAGGTGTCTCCCTAACTGTGCAGCAATGCTGGGTTCCCAGAAGTAAGACTAAAACAAATTTTTACTGTTCCGATATTCTACAATAGTTTACTATGCATTTGGGCATGTAAGACGTCCACCAAATTAACATTTTTACTAGATATTTTCCTACATCAAATTAGCGAAGCTCAGTTTCAAGGCTGGTGTCTCTTTTGCAGCTGGCTCATTTTAAACTCACTTTAAAATGCCCAAATACTGAAGTCCCATTACTAAAATGTAAGCCATATTGTATTGTGTCATTACCGTGTTTTCTGAAGAATTGGTTTAAAACCTGACCAAAAAGGCACTTCATTTGGTTCCCTTGCTATTTATATGATACATCCCAAAATTTACTGAGTGACTGTACACATGTAGCCTAGTCTTACAAACCATTTGGCTTCGGCATTGACTCCTATAGAATCTGTCAAGCTTGGTCCAGTGTGAATGCTGGACTCCACAACCGAATGCAGTCTTTTTCCCTTGAGTGCTTACAGTTGTTCACTGGCTCTAGACCATTTTATGAACAGAATCTGGTACACCCTTCATTCACCAAGTTGTAACCCAATGTAGCTGTCATACACAAATGCTATATGGCATTTTCATAATAGGAGAGCAATGCAATGAGCTAGCTGTATGGCTGGCAATTAAAGTTATCAAAACTATTCTTTAAAAAGAAAAATAGTAATTTTTATAATGTACGTACAACCCCGATTCCAAAAAAGTTGGGACAAAGTACAATTTGTAAATAAAAACGGAAAGCAATGATGTGGAAGTTTCAAAATTCCATATTTTATTCAGAATCGAACATAGATGACATATCAAATGTTTAAACTGAGAAAATGTATCATTTAAAGAGAAAAATTAGGTGATTTTAAATTTCATGACAACAATGCATCTCAAAAAAGTTGGGACAAGGCCATGTTTACCACTGTGAGACATCCCCTTTTCTCTTTACAACAGTCTGTAAACGTCTGGGGACTGAGGAGACAAGTTGCTCAAGTTTAGGGATAGGAATGTTTACCCATTCTTGTCTAATGTAGGATTCTATTTGCTCAACTGTCTTAGGTCTTTTTTGTCGTATCTTCCGTTTTATGATGCGCCAAATGTTTTCTATGGGTGAAAGATCTGGACTGCAGGCTGGCCAGTTCAGTACCTGAACCCTTCTTCTACGCAGCCATGATGCTGTAATTGATGCAGTATGTGGTTTGGCATTGTCATGTTGGAAAATGCAAGGTCTTCCCTGAAAGAGACGTCGTCTGGATGGGAGCATATGTTGCTCTAGAACCTGGATATACCTTTCAGCATTGACGGTGTCTTTCTAGATGTGTAAGCTGCCCATGCCACACGCACTAATGCAACCCCATACCATCAGAGATGCAGACTTCTGAACTGAGCGCTGATAACAACTTGGGTCGTCCTTCTCCTCTTTAGTCCAAATGACACAGCATCCCTGATTTCCATAAAGAACTTCAAATTTTGATTCGTCTGACCACAGAACAGTTTTCCACTTTGCCACAGTCCATTTTAAATGAGCCTTGGCCCAGAGAAGACGTCTGCACTTCTGGATCATGTTTAGATACGGCTTCTTCTCTGAACTATAGAGTTTTAGCTGGCAACGGCAGATGGCACGGTGAATTGTGTTCACAGATAATGTTCTCTGGAAATATTCCTGAGCCCATTTTGTGATTTACAATACAGAAGCATGCCTGTATGTGATGCAGTGCCGTCTAAGGGCCCGAAGATCATGGGCACCCAGTATGGTTTTCCGGCCTTGACCCTTATGCACAGAGATTCTTCCAGATTCTCTGAATCTTTTGATGATATTATACACTGTAGATGATGATATGTTCAAACTCTTTGCAATTTTACACTGTCGAACTCCTTTCTGATATTGCTCCACTATTTGTCGGCACAGAATTAGGGGGATTGGTGATCCTCTTCCCATCTTTACTTCTGAGAGCCGCTGCCACTCCAAGATGCTCTTTTTATACCCAGTCATGTTAATGACCTATTGCCAATTGACCTAATGAGTTGCAATTTGGCCCTCCAGCTGTTCCTTTTTTGTACCTTTAACTTTTCCAGCCTCTTATTGCCCCTGTCCCAACTTTTTTGAGATGTGTTGCTGTCATGAAATTTCAAATGAGCCAATATTTGGCATGAAATTTCAAACTGTCTCACTTTCGACATTTGAAATGTTGTCTATGTTCTATTATGAATACAATATCAGTTTTTGAGATTTGTAAATTATTGCATTCTGTTTTTATTTACAATTTGTACTTTGTCCCAACTTTTTTGGAATCGGGGTTGTACAATGTAAATAGCTAGGGAACCAATTGAAGTGCCATTTTGATCAGGTTTGATCAACTATTTCTTCAGAAAACACAGTAACAAATCAATACAATATTAAGTGCTTGAAATACCATAGTCAGCATGTCAGATCAGGGAGACTCCTAAAATGTAAATTACTGCGGCTCCTCAGCAGCAGGATTAAGAAGCATTACAGTAGGCTCTTGGTATAGTTTATTAGAGGTCCAAGCAAAGCAGCTGTGGAAACCCTATTGTTTTTGGTCTGATTATTCTTATTAGAGGTACAAGCAGAAAAGCTACTGGAACCCTATTGTTTTTGCTCTTCTTCTTCTTCTTCTTCTTCTTTGCTAAAAGTGTTTGTGCAGCAAAATCTTTAAAGTCCTAGAAACACGAAAATTGGCAGGTTGGCTTGGAAATTTCACGAACTACTCAGGTACATAAAATGACACCCATTGACCTCAAGGTGGCGGTGGAATAATGAAGTTTACATTTCACAATTATCTCAAAAATAGCTTGACCTTGAGTGAAACTTCTTTCATCATTTTAACCTTTCAAGTTATGTATGTTCTTTTTTTTTCTTTACTGGTCATCTCTAAAAATATGAAATTTTCTGGTATTTCTCAATTTTCTCAAAAATCTATTTTTGCCATCTCATCAGAAACCGAACTGAACTAACATGAAGAAAACACCCAGTGAGTGGCAGTTCACTAGAGAATTGTTTTATTGATGAAAGAGGTCAACAGAGAATGGCCAGACTGGTTTGATCTGACAGAAAGGCTACAATGACTCAGATAACCACTCTGTACAATTATGGTGGATAGAAAAGCATCTCAGAATGTGCAACATGTCAAACCTTGAGACTGATAGGCTTCAAGATCACGTCGGGTTTCATTTTTGTCAGTCAAGAACAGAAAGCTGAGGCTGCAGTTGGCACAGACTCACCAAAACTGGACAGCTAAAGACTGGAAAAAACATAACATACTCTGATGAATCTCAATTTATACTGAGGCACACAGATGGTTAGGTCAGAATTTGGTGCAAATAGCATGAATCCATGGACCCAACATGCTTTGTGTCGACAGTCCAGACTGGTGGAGGTGAGTAATAGTGTGGGGAAAGTTTTCTTGGCATACTTTAGGCCCATTAATACCAATCAATCATCGCTTGCATGCCACAGCCTGTTTGAGTATTGTTCCTGACCATGTGTACACCTTCATAGCCAAAATGTACCATCTACTAATGGATGCTTCCAGCATGATAATGCACCATGTCACAAAGCAAAAGTCACTTCAAACTGGTTTCATGAACATGGCAGTGAGTTCAATGTTCTTCAGTGGTCTTTCCAGTCACCAGATGTGAATCCAATGGAACACTTTTGGCATGTGGCACAATGGGAGATTTGCAGCATGAAAGTGAAAAATCCACAGGAATTGTGTAATGCAGTCACATCAACATGGACCAGAATCCCAAAGGACAGTTTCCAACATCTTGTGGAATCCATGTCACGAAGAATGGAGGGGGTTTTGAAAGAAAAGGGAGGCCCTACCCAATATTAGTACAGAGTTCCTAAAAAAAAGAAAAAGAGGGTGGTGAGTGTATGCTTCTAAGTTGAGTGAAGTTGGAGAAACTATAGATTGTCTCTGAATAGTGCTTCATGACAGTGTAATGAATGGAAAATGTCCTATCACTTTAGTTTAAGGTCAACAAAATCATTCATAACATTGGCATATACTGTATGCTTCCTACGTTCATAAAAGTTTTATAAATGGGATAGACCTCTAGAGACATTGTCCATCCATCCATTATCCGTAACCACTTATCCTGTGCAGGGTCGCAGGCAAGCTGGAGCCTATCCCAGCTGACTATGAGCGAAAGGTGGGGTACACCCTAAACAAGTCACCAGATCATCACAGGGCTGACACAAAGACAAACAACCATTCACACTCACACCTACAGTCAGTTTAGAGCCACCAATTAGCCTAACCTGCATGCCTTTGGATGGTGGGGGAAAACAGAGCACCTGGAGGAAACCCACGCAGACATGGGGAGAACATGTAAACTCCACACAGAAAGGCCCCCATTAGCTGCTGGGCTCGAACTCAGAACCTTCTTGCTGTGAGGCAACAGCGCTAACCACTACATCACCGTGCCACTCCGGAGGCATCGTGCTCCTACATAAATTAAATAAATGGTTCAAAAAAAGGTAAGCTGACATATAGTTAATTCAACACATTCCAAAGCTCAAAGATGTTCCCAGAACGTTCCCGGAATGTAAGCCTTTGGTTTCAGTTGGGTGGTTCCCTAAACGTTCAAGGAATGTTAGCCTTTGTTAGGTTCTTTGCATAACAAAAGGAAACGTTCTTTAAACGTTAGGTTTTGGTTTGGTTCTAACCTAACCTTTAGAGAACCAAATACTAACGTTCTCCTTACGTTCTCTGTTACTAGGGTATGTGCTCATACAGTATGTTCTCTTCAGTACTGTATATTATCTCACTGTCTATCAATCATGGGACTGACTTGTCCACTCTTTTGTGTCCACTCCTATCTGAGATATTGCATAAAACTATAATGTCACTGAAAAGATTTGACATAAACCTTTCATAAAGCATCTGACACTGTTTTATAAAAGCTTACTCTAATGATTATGAATGTGTTATGAAGCTCATATGTCGGTACCCTGCAAATAAAGTGTTACCTGTGTATGCTGGATTTGAACTTTAGTGAAAAGTAAGAATGAGGTGGAGAGAAAAGAAGACCCAAAAAGAACAAAATGTACTCATCCTCCATGTAGAGCACTGATGAGTTCTCATTGAGGAGCACACAAATTTCATTCATATTGATTAACAATCTAAAGACACATAACCTGCCTCAATGTTGTCCCCTGTCTACCCTGGTTAAGCTGTTGCCTAGTTGCTCTATGAATATGTATTAATTGATGAATTAAAAATAACACAAATCAAATCTCCAGACCTTAACCAGATTTCTGTAGCTGCTGCGCTAAACCTCATGAACACCAAATCAATAAGAAATAAATCCAGGTGTGACACTGTTCCACTCAACACAGTGAAATATGCGCGTCACTCAGAGTGATGAATTTGTTGACTGCTCTTGCAGCCTGAAGCTAATATAAAGCTGAGTGTTTTAAAGCTAAAACTTTGCACCATGAGTGTTTGAGTGTTCCTCCCTGGTGTGTGCCAGAGCCGTCATATTGGATGGAGTGAAGCTGCTGAGTGATTTGCAGCTCAGCTTCAGATCGCTGACTCTGAGATTTCAGCGTGGCCTGAATGTGACAGGTGGTCGACGCCAAACTGCCTACATGCTGATGGGGGGGTGCACAGCTCTCTACCTTCACAGAACAGTTGCTCAACATGCCAGTCTGCTTTCTGATGGACCTGCTGTTCCACTCAGATCTGTTTCACATCTACATGTGCTGCTTTATGTATTGCATCATTTATCTTGGCTTTTGTCTATTCTTTGCCTTCTACAGGGTGAACACAGGAAATGTGCTAATGAGAGCAAATCTACATTGCTGTTTCTAGGATTGGGTTGTGACCAAAGTCACATGACATCACACCTCATCATTTATAGTTTAATCATTTATTTTTAATTGTTATATTTTCTAGTTTTGAATACTAATGAGGATATACTATGAAATAACTAAAGATGGCGCAATACTGATTCTTTTTCTTTTCAATACTGAGACTAAACATTTGAGTATTAGCCGATTGCAACACCCAATTAATATTGTTTTCTTTAAAAACTAAAGCTGTAATACATTTTATTTGCTGATTGATGCTTTCACACAAGAAGTTCAAAATATTCAAAATTCCAATCTTTGCCATTTGATATGCAACATCTGATATGCAATATGTTGACTCTGATATCTGAGCCACCATTTGTTCAACCCAGTACTGGTACTGAGTATTGGATCGGTGCCATCTCTAGAAATAATACATCAGGAATTCTGCAGTGATTACAGATGAAGGACTTTTGTCTACAATGTCTTGCTTATTTATATCTTTTTTAGTTTGTATTTTAAATTTTTAACAGTGTTCCTGACTAAGCTCAAGCTCTGCATCTTCTCAAACAGCTTCATAGGGAAACTTCATCCAAGCTTTTCTTAAACATCCCACACAAGTTCCTCACTGATCTTCTGAATTATAACTATGTGTTTGGGGACTCTATTCAAGTTTAAAAAGTACTTCTTACAAATAAATTGTGATTCAGAAATAAATTTAGACATGGATGTTAACTTTACTGTTACTTTTCAAATGTAAGCCTTTATTAAAAATAAAAATACATTAAATGTAATCTTATATAAAATGCAAACTTTTTGACTGATGCGCATGGGAAACAGGCAGGACTTTGGAAATAAGGTTTTGTTCATTCTCATCCAAAGGATGTAAAAATTAAGAAGTATGTATAGATTTAATATTGGCTTAAAGTGGCATTTTTCGGCAAGTATTTACAGCCCATAACTCAAATCAGTAAATTTCAGTGTGACATATTGCAGTTCAATTAAACTGTCAGACTTAGCTCAACCCCCAAAATAGGCTCAAAGTCAGAATTGCACATGACTTTGTTTAAAAAGGTCTGAATACTGACAAGCATAATTTTTGGTACTAATCCTCATGACATGCACATCACCGGATGTACATACAGCTAATAATACAGGCACAACTCAGGAAAAGTTGGGATGGTATGGAAAATGCTAATAAAAAAAGAAAGCAGTAATTTCTAAATTTACTTTGACTTGTATTTCATTGCACACAGTATGTACCCAAGATATTTCATGTTTTATCTGGTCAACTTCATTTCATTTGTAAATATACAGTGGGGCAAAAAAGTATTTAGCCAGTCACCAATTGTGCAAGTTCTCCCACTTAAAAAGATGAGAGAGGCCTGTAATTTTCATCATAGGAATACCTCAACTATGAGAGACAAAATGAGAAAAAAACCCCAGAAAAATCACATTGTCTGATTTTTAAAGAATTTATTTGCAAATTATGGTGGAAAATAAGTATTTGGTCAATAATAATAATACATTTTATTTATAAGTGCCTTTCAAGGCGGCACGGTGGTGTAGTGGTTAGCGCTGTCGCCTCACAGCAAGAAGGTCCTGGGTTCGAGCCCCATGGCCGGCGAGGGCCTTTCTGTGCGGAGTTTGCATGTTCTCCCCGTGTCCACGTGGGTTTCCTCCGGGTGCTCCGGTTTCCCCCACAGTCCAAAGACATGCAGGTTAGGTTAACTGGTGACTCTAAATTGACCGTAGGTGTGAATGTGAGTGTGAATGGTTGTCTGTGTCTATGTGTCAGCCCTGTGATGACCTGGCGACTTGTCCAGGGTGTACCCCGCCTTTCGCCCATAGTCAGCTGGGATAGGCTCCAGCTTGCCTGCGACCCTGTAGAAGGATAAAGCGGCTAGAGATAATGAGATGAGATGAGTGCCTTTCAAGGTACCCAAGGACACTGAACAGTAAAAAACAAACAATAGAAAGCAAAACAATAGAATAACAATAATAAAATAAGAAATCAATAATAATATAAAATAATAATAAAAATAAAAGTTCATCTCAGTACTTTGTTATATACCCTTTGTTGGCAATGACAGAGGTCAAACGTTTTCTGTAAGTCTTCACAAGGTTTTCACACACTGTTGCTGGTATTTTGGCCCATTCCTCCATGCAGATCTCCTCTAGAGCAGTGATGTTTTGGGGCTGTCGCTGGGCAACATGGACTTTCAACTCCCTCCAAAGATTTTCTATGGGGTTGAGATCTGGAGACTGGCTAGGTGTTAGGGTTTTGCTGGGATACGAACCTGGTTCGTTGGTGTGATAATCCAGCAAACCCCCACTAGGCCACCAGGGGGATGACTCAAATGCAGAGGCGTGAGGCGGAAGTAGAAAAAGAATCAAATGGTTTATTTAAACTATATACACTATATACAGGGCAAAACAAAAGACAAAAAAAACCAAAGAGTAAATCCAAAAGAAAAGCAAAGTGCAAAAATTCAAAAGCTAAGAAGATCAAAAACACAGTACAAAGGAAACTGGAGATAAACATAACAGCACAAAGACTCCGTGACAAGAGGACTGAACTCAGGGGTATAAATAGACAAACTAATTAAGGACACAGGTGAAGATAATTAGGCAATTAACACAAACACAGGAACAGTGGCGGCCTCTAGAGGCCAAAATAAACACGACATGAAAAGGAAATAACAGCGGCCTCTAGAGGCCAAAACAGTCCTAGTCCTAACAGGACCCCCCCCTCTAGGAGCGTCTCCTGACGTTCCCAGGGCGATCCAGATGGGCCGAATGGAAGTCCCGACATAGTTCTTTATCAAGGACATCCCGAGCAGGAACCCAGCAGCGCTCCTCAGGACCATAGCCCTCCCAGTCCACCAGATATTGCAACCCGCCGCGGACCCGGCGGGAGTCAAGCAGGCGATTCACAGTGAACACAGTCTGCCCCTGGAAGATGCGGGGGGGTGGGGGGTTCCTAGGGGCAGGGGCATACGTAGACGTCAGTACGGGCCGTAACAGGGAAACATGGAAAGTGGGGTTGATCCTCAGAGTCCGGGGCAACTGGAGCCGGTAGGAGACAGGGTTCACCCTGCGCACCACCTTGAAGGGGCCAATGTAGCGAGGAGCAAGCTTGCGGTTCTCCACCCGCAGTGGAAGGTCCTTAGTGGACAGCCAAACACGCTGCCCAGGGCGGAAAGCGTGTGCAGGTCTCCTATGGCGGTTGGCCTGAGTCTGGTTGGTTCTGGAGGTCTGTATGAGGGTCTTCCTGACCATGCTCCAGGTCTTGCGACACCGTCTCACATATTGGTTGACCGAGGGCACCCCCGCGTCCTCCTCCTGGTCCGGGAACAGAGGTGGCTGGAACCCGAATTGGCACTGGAATGGCGACAGCTTGGTGGCCGATGACTGCAGGGTGTTGTGGGCGTACTCCGCCCATGGCAGCCAGGTGCTCCACGATGTCGGGTTATCCATAGCCAGGCCTCGCAGGGTGGTTTCCAGGTCCTGGTTGAGCCTCTCTGTCTGACCATTGGACTGTGGGTGAAACCCAGAGGAGAGGCTGGCAGTGGCTCCGATGACCTTGCAGAACCCGTGCCACACTCGGGAGGAGAACTGGGGCCCTCGGTCTGAGACGATGTCCTGTGGAAGACCAAAGACTCGGAAGACATGATTAAACAAAAGTTTCGCAGTTTCAAGAGCAGAGGGGAGTTTGCACAGTGGTATGAAGCGGCAGGCCTTGGAGAATCTGTCAACTAAGACCAAAATGACCGTGTTACCTTGTGACTCAGGGAGACCCGTGATAAAGTCGACTGCCACGTGGGACCAGGGACGCCGGGGAATGGTCAGAGGATGCAGGAGACCCTGGGGACGCTGTCGTGGGTTCTTGGTTCTGGTGCAAACCTCACAGGACAGGACAAATGACCTTACTTCCTTCTCCATGTTAGGCCACCAGAAGCGTCTTTTCAGGAAGTCCAGGGTCCTCCGAGCTCCCGGGTGGGCGGTGAGAGGGGAAGAGTGACCCCACTGGAGAACCTTGGCCCGGGCTTGATGTGGGACGTACAAGAGGCCTGGTGGCCCCGTCCCAGGACCGGGGTCCTGGCGTTGGGCTCGTCGGACAGCCTCCTCAATACCCCAGCGGACAGGGGCCACAATCCGGGACACAGGGATAATAGGCCCGACTTCATTCTCCCTGTTAGTGGCAGAGAACAGTCTGGACAGTGCGTCAGGTTTGGTGTTCTTGGAGCCGGGGCGGTATGAGAGGGTGAAGTCAAACCGACTGAAAAACAGGGCCCACCTAGCCTGTCGAGGGTTCAGTCTCTTGGCTTGCTGGAGGTACTCCAGGTTCTTGTGGTCAGTCCAAACCAGGAATGGATGTTGTGCTCCCTCCAGCCAGTGCCTCCACTCCTCAAGGGCCAGTTTGACCGCTAGCAGTTCTCGATCCCCCACATCGTACCGGGACTCAGCAGGACTCAGGCGGTGGGAGAAGTAAGCGCAGGGGTGCAGCTTTCCTTCCGAACGTTGAGAGAGCACCGCGCCGACACCACTGTCCGAGGCGTCCACCTCCACGATGAATGGTTGGGAGGTGTCCGGGAGAACCAGAATGGGTGCCGTGCAGAAGCGGTCCTTGAGGTCTTTGAACGCCGTTTCTGCCTGAGGAGACCAGCCATAAGATCCACCTGTCCCTTTGGTGAGGTCTGACATGGGTGCTGCCACAGAACTGAAGTTCCTGATGAACTTGCGGTAGAAGTTAGCGAATCCTAAGAACCGCTGAACCTCCTTAACGGACTTGGGAGTAGGCCAATCCTGGACGGCCAGGGTCTTGGCAGGGTCCATTTGGAGTTGGCCTGTCCGTACAATAAATCCCAGAAAGGAGACCTCGGGAACATGAAATTCGCATTTCTGGGCCTTGGCGAACAGATTGTTCTGTAGCAGCCTCTGGAGAACCTGGCGGACATGGTGGCGGTGCTCCTGCACGGTCTTGGAGAAGATAAGGATGTCGTCGAGGTAGACAAAAACGTATAGGTTAATCATGTCCCTTAAGACGTCATTGATTAGGGCCTGAAAAACAGCTGGTGCGTTGGTGAGTCCGAAGGGCATCACCTGGTATTCGTAGTGCCCAGACGGGGTGTTAAAGGCAGTCTTCCACTCGTCTCCCTGTCGGATACGGATGAGGTGGTATGCGTTCCGTAGGTCCAACTTGGTGAAGACGGTGGCGCCTTGGAGCAGGTCGAAAGCTGTGGACATCAGCGGAAGGGGATATCGGTTGCGCACAGTGATCTTATTCAGGCCCCTGTAATCAATACATGGTCGGAGCCCCCCATCCTTCTTGCCGACAAAGAAGAAGCCGGCTCCAGCAGGTGAAGTGGAGGGTCGAATAAACCCAGAGACCAGGGCATCTTTGAGGTATTCCTCCATGGCCTTGCGTTCTGGCTGAGAGAGTGAAAACAGTCTGCCACGAGGAGGGGTAGTCCCAGGGAGCAAGTCGATGGCACAGTCGTAGGCCCGGTGCGGAGGAAGAACGGCGGCCCTGCTCTTGCTGAATACCTCCTTGAGATCCCAGTACTCTGTGGGAACTTGAGATAACTCGGTGAGATCAGGGGGCTCGGCAGGAGACACAGGAGAGCTAGAGAGCAGACAAGAGGCATGGCATGCAGGGCCCCATTCCACAACCTGGCTTGTTACCCAGTCTATGCGAGGGTTGTGGCGAGTAAGCCAAGGAAGGCCTAGAATAACTGGGAACTCAGGTGAAGGAATCAGGTGCAGGGATATTTCTTCCTTGTGACCTTGAGACTGGAGGAAAACTGGAGAAGTAACTTGGGTGACTCTTCCATCACCTAACGCTTGGCCATCGAGGGCAGACACAGACAGTGGGACTTCAAGAGGTGCAGTAGGTATCTTGATGCTTTGGGCGAAGTGAATATCCATAAAGTTCCCAGCCGCCCCTGAGTCTATCAAAGCTTGACAAGAGTGGACAGACTCACCCCAGGAGATGGAGACCGGGATGTAGATTCCTTGGCCAGGGAGTCCGGGAGAGAGGGTAGGCCCCGTCACAACCCTCCCTCGGCTGGACGGGGCGGTCCTTTTCCCAAGAGTTCGGGACATGATGCTCGGAAGTGACCAGGCTTGCCACAGTAGATGCAGCACTTGTCTCTCCTTCTGCACTCCCTCTCAGATGCGGAGAGGCGAGTACGACCCACTTGCATGGGTTCTGGACAGTCACTGAAGGAGGTAGACGGTCTCCAGGTAGAGGTAGGGAGGCTGGGGGGGCTCAAGGCTTGGTGGCGTTCTCTCATCCTGTTGTCCAGACGAATAGCATGTGAGATGAGGGTTTCGAGGTCACTTGGGCATCCAATAGAGGCCAGACCGTCCTTGATGGGGTCAGACAGACCATGGTGGAAGGCTGACACCAGGGCAGTCTCGTTCCATCCACTTACTGCTGCGAGTGTTCGGAACGAGATGGCGTAATCTGCGACGCTTCCTCCTTGCCGGATGGACATGAGCTTTCGGGCTGCGTCGGTACTGATGTCTGCCTGATCGAAGACCCGAAGCATCTCTTCAGAAAACAGCTGGAAATCAAAGCACTCAGGTCCCTGTCTTTGCCAGATAGCAGTAGCCCAGGCTCGCGCCTTACCAGCTAATAAGGTGATCACAAAGGCAATCTTGCGGCGATCCGTAGTGTAGGTGGTAGGCTGAAGCTCAAAGGTGAGTTGACACTGGGTAAGGAACTCTCGGCACTCACTGTGCTTGCCGTCATACCTCTGTGGTGCAGGAAGGCTGGGTTCGCGAGGTGAAGAAGGCAGCATTGCAGGAGGCACTGGAGCAGGAGTGGGAGCTGGATCAGGAGCAGGAACTGGATCAGGAGCAGGAGATGCAGGCAGAGATGTCAGCTGTGCCAGGGTTTTCCCAATTTGCTGAAGCAGTTCCTCGTGGCGAGCGAGGGCCTCACGTTGGCTGGTGAGCGTACGTCCATGAGCGTCCATGGTCGCTCCGAAGCGTGTCAAAGCTGCCATAATTCCCTGAAGGTTGGCCGGGTAGACAGTTGAAGCAGCCTCTGCTGAGTCGGTCATGACGGAGTCTTTCTGTTAGGGTTTTGCTGGGATACGAACCTGGTTCGTTGGTGTGATAATCCAGCAAACCCCCACTAGGCCACCAGGGGGATGACTCAAATGCAGAGGCGTGAGGCGGAAGTAGAAAAAGAATCAAATGGTTTATTTAAACTATATACACTATATACAGGGCAAAACAAAAGACAAAAAAAACCAAAGAGTAAATCCAAAAGAAAAGCAAAGTGCAAAAATTCAAAAGCTAAGAAGATCAAAAACACAGTACAAAGGAAACTGGAGATAAACATAACAGCACAAAGACTCCGTGACAAGAGGACTGAACTCAGGGGTATAAATAGACAAACTAATTAAGGACACAGGTGAAGATAATTAGGCAATTAACACAAACACAGGAACAGTGGCGGCCTCTAGAGGCCAAAATAAACACGACATGAAAAGGAAATAACAGCGGCCTCTAGAGGCCAAAACAGTCCTAGTCCTAACACTAGGCCACTCCAGGACCTTGAAATGCTTCTTACGAAGCCACTCCTTCATTGCCCGGGCATTGTGTTTGGGATCATTGTCATGCTGAAAGACCCAGCTACATTTCATCTTCAGTGCCCTTGCTGATGGAAGGAGGTTTTCACTCAAAATCTCACGATACATGGCCCCATTCATTCTTTCCTTTACACGGATCAGTCGTCCTGGTCCCTTTGCAGAAAAACAGCCCCAAAGCATGATTTTTCCACTCCCATGCTTCACAGCAGGTATGGTGTTTTTTGGATGCAACTCAGCATTCTTTCTCCTATGAACACGACAAGTTGAGTTTTTACCAAAAAGTTCTATTTTGGTTTCATCTGACCATATGACATTCTCCCAGTCCTCTTCTGGATCATCCAAATGCTCTCTAGCAAACTTCAGATGGGCCTGGACATGTACTGGCTTAAGCAGGGGGACATGTCTGGCACTGCAGTATTTGAGTCCCTGGCGGCATAGTGTGTTACTGATGGTAGCCTTTGTTACTTTGGTCCCAGCTCTCTGCAGGTCATTCACTAGGTCCCCCCATGTGGTTCTGGGATTTTTGCTCACCGTTCTTGTGATCATTTTGACCCCATAGGGTGAGATCTTGCGTGGAGCCCCAGATCGAGGGAGATTATCAGTGGTCTTGTATGTCTTCCATTTTCTAATAATTGCTCCCACAGTTGATTTCTTCACACCAAGCTGCTTACCTATTGCAGATTCAGTCTTCCCAGCCTGTTTCTGGTGTCCTTTGACAGCTCTTTGGTCTTGGCCATAGTGGAGTTTGCAGTGTGACTGTTTGGGGTTGTGGACAGGTGTCTTTTATACTGATAACGAGTTCAAACAGGTGCCATTAATACAGGTAACGAGTGGAGGACAGAGAAGCCTCTTAAAGAAGTTGTTACAAGTCTGTGAGAGCCAGAAATCTTGCTTGTTTGTAGGTGACCAAATACTTATTTTACCGAGGAATTTACCAATTAATTCATTAAAAATCCTACAATGTGATTTCCTGGATTCTTCCCCCCATTCTGTCTCTCATAGTTGAAGTGTACCTATGATGAAAATTACAGGCCTCTCTCATCTTTTTAAGTGGGAGAACTTGCACAATTGGTGGCTGACTAAATACTTTTTTGCCCCACTGTACATCCATTCCTCTGTTTCAGGCCTGCAATGCATTCAAAAAAAGTTGGGATGGGGGCAATTTAGGGCTAGTAATGAGGTAAAATAATTAAATAATGATGTGGATTTAAACAGCTGATGTCAACAGAGGATTGTAATGACTGGTACAAAATCAGTATCCAGGAAAGGCCTAGTCTTTAAGGAACAAAAATGGATCAAAAGGATCTTCGGTTTGTCAACAAATGTGTGAGAAAATTATTGAAATGTTTAAAAACAGTGCTCCTCAAAGAAAGACAGGATTGGATTTGGATATTTCACCTTCTATGGTGCATAATATCATTAAACAATTCAAGGAATCTAGAGGAATTTCACTGCAGAAAGGACTCAAGCCTAAGTTGAACACCCATGACCTCTGATCCCTCAGACAGCACTGCATCAAGAACTGCCATTCATCTATAACTGATATAACCACATGGGCTTGGGATTACTTTCAGTGTTTTCCCTAGGATTAAAATAAAGCCCTAACTTTTGGGTGGCCACAGGAGGGAGGAGAGGTGCAGGGGGAGTGTATGAGAGGGGTTTTTCCCCCCTCTCATTCGGGGAGTCCTAGAAAATTTTGAAAAAAGAGAGCCCATTTGGTGGCGTCTGATGACTTTAGGAGCATTTTATAGTGGTACTGATACTGTCACTCTTTACTGTTAACATGGTTGAAAAGGTTGCTACAACAAGTGGGGTTCTGTGATGCTGTCGTTTGCAGCATGGGGTTCACATGAGCAATAAATAAAGTCATCATCTGAGAACAACAATGTAGTATAAATAATGCTGTTTTATTACATGAACCACTGCCAGAACACCACTAAACAAAATTTTAAATGAGTTTTGTTGCAGTTATAAATAAATAAATAAATAAATAATACCCCCTGCAGACTGCATTTACTGCACAAATGCCACAATCTTGAATAGCACCTTTATACTTAAGCCTACTTAATACTTTAAACACCTTTAAGCACCTTAACAAGAGCACCTTAGAATAAACATGTTTGCCCAATAATACTGCTACTAGTATTATTAGTGTGCTACTGTGTCAACAACATCTTCAGTTTCACTTCTTTCCTCTTCTCTTTCTGGCTCTTCTGTCCGACTCTCATTTAGCTGTTGAAAATAAGAATCTATGGGGTTCTGAGCACCATTCGCGCCTCTCATGATTGAAATGTGGAGATGTATACCCACCACATAAAAACCATAAATCGCAATCTCACCCACACACTGAAGTGTCATGGTACCAGTGCAGCAGCAAAGTGATTGAGGGTGTTTGTTGTGATTGGGGATTTCCCAGGGGTATTTCTGGTCTGCCTGAGTGCATCATGGCAGCAAACCGGCCCAAAACACTAATTTTCCTTCAAAATATGCCCCAAACATCACAAGGTAGGAATCTGACATGATTTTTCAGTGACTATCGGAGCAAATAAAATAGCGTGTTGGCAAATTTAAAGTGTGTCAGCATTAAATTAAAGCGTGTTGGCCCCAACACGCAAAAATGCTCTGAGGAGAACAATGACTTTGGCAAACCTTTATTAAGCTAAAATACAGAGTGACATCCACAAATGTCAGTTAAAACTTTACTGTGTGAAAAGAAGCCTTATTTTAACTGTGTCCAGAAGCACTGTCGACTTCTCTGGGCTCGAAGGCATCTGGGATGGACCATCACACAGTGGAAATGTATATGGTGGTCAGAGGAAACAATATTCCAGGTCTCTTTTGTAAGAAATGGATGCCATGTGCTCCAGACCAAAAATAAAAAGGACCATCCAGATTGTTACCAGGAACAAGTCCAAAAGCCAGGGTCTGTCATGGTATGGGGTTGTGTCCCCCTGGCAAAGGCAACTTACACTTCTCTGATGGAGCATTAATGCAGAAAAGTATACTGAGATTTTGGAGCAACATATGCTGCCTTCAAGACGACATCTTTTCCAGGAATATTTCAACAAGGCAATGCAAAACCACATTCTGCACACATTACAAAGGCATGGCTGTGGAAGAAGAGGGTGCCTGTCCCCTCTCTCCCCAGTAGAGAATGTGTGGTGAATTTTGAAATGAAAAATAAAACAGTGGCAACCCTGTACTGTTGCACAACTTAAAACCTGTTTGCAGGAAGAATGGGACAAAGTAACACCTGAAACATTTCATCACTTGGTGTCTTCAGTCCCTAAACATCTTTTAAGTGCTGTGGGAAGGAATGACAACATTACAAAGTGGTATGCTTTACTGTCCCAACTTTTTTGAAATGTGTTGCAAGAAACATAATTGAAATGTGTTTATTTTGGGGGAAAAAATTCACGAGATAAAACACCAAATAATGTGCTGTTGTATTTTTTGAGTGCAATACAGGTCAAAGATTATTTACAAATCATTGTTTTCAGTTTTAATATCAATTTCAACATACCCTCCCAACATTTTTTTTCTGATTTGGGATTATATTTTTGGAAGAAGCGCTCACCCTCTATATCTTAGGAATAAACTTGCACATGATTTTTTCAGTGTTTAAACTCATCAGCTTCCACAAATTCTCAACCTCATGTGATCATAGTCCTTAAGCCATTCCAGTTTGGCTTCCATCCACTCCAAAGCACCGAAACTACTCGCGTAAGAGTTGCTAATGATCTCCATCTCTCTGCTGACTCTGGTGCAATCGATATCCGTATTCAGCTAGACCTTGATATGCCGAATCATGACATTCTTCTCTCTCGTCTCACTTCCATTAGAATTTCTGGCACCGCTTTTGAAATCTTATCTCTCTGCCAGACTCCAATTTGTGTTTATCGATAAACATAAATCCTCTCCTGCATCTGCCACACAAGGAGCCCATTGAGTTTCCAGTTCTCGAACCTTGCCTTTTCGTATGTTCTTTCAGTCAGTCAAATAATTTCATGAAATGGTCTTAGCAATGATAAGAGCAGTATCATATCTTTTACAACTGCATGTATTGTGTGCATGATATTACCAACATCTTTATTAAGATAATGACAATGTGATATAGAGATCATGGTGCAGTTTTCTTACATAATGTAATGTATTTTTTTGTGAAACAGACTTACCATTTTCACTCTATGATAGTGTGTAGATACAAAGGATAACATTATATGACAGGTTATCTATCTATCTATCTATCTATCTATCTATCTATCTATCTATCTATCTATCTATCTATCTATCTATCTATCTATCTTTCTGTTTGTGTGTACATGCAACCCTAGAGGCAGCCAAAGGTCATGGAAATGGAAAATCACAGAGAAAACAAGAATTCTGTTGTTATCAGATTGATGAATCATGTATAATAGGACGGGGGGGGGGGGGGTCAATTTCCCTTGTTGGTCTGAAAACCCTGCTTCTGGATTTTTGATCAGCATTATTGTGTAAGTTAACACTTAACAAGAGCATGCTCAAAGTTCAGTTCACACAGATTAAAATGAACTAGTTCACATTCATAGTGCACAGTCCTAAAAATAATTAGTTCAAGTTCATGTTAATTTCTTTCGACTTTTTTTAATGAGCTGCTCAGAATCCAAAGTGAAATTTTTGATCACCAATGAAAATATGAAATTTCACCTCCCATTAGAAAACTATTGGAGTCTACTTTATTGATACTGTGTACACAAATCAGTAGTGTCATGACCAGAGCATCAGAGCACATTGCTGTAAGACAACACTAGTCAAGACAAAGAACACGTGAGAAAATTTAAATGGTCACATAATAATTTTCCAAGACGCGATCCTGAGACATCGTAACACATCGTGTTTCATATTACAATATGAAAGTTAAATTTTTGCCTATTATTTCTACGTTTCATGCATGAGCATCATTCACTCTGGTGTTCACATTCATGAGTTGCAAACTGATTCATTCAGTTCATCATTCACCAAAAAATATGGTGCACAACACTGTTGATGGCATCACTCTCATCTAGGCTTCTCAATCTTCAACCTTCAAGGGTTTTTTTTTGTATTTGTTTTTTTTTTTTACTTTTGTATCCTCTTTTCCAAAGTTTATAATAGATCATGAACTGAAAGTGATCTCCAACTCCAAAACTTTTCACAAATCCTTCAGTCATGCAAGGAGTCCCTTACGGTTCAGTATTCAGTCTCTGCCCATTCATTCCATGTTCTTCTGATCAAACTTGAACTTGTACTGCCTTATTATTTGTTTGATAATCTTCCACTGTAAAAAAAAAAAGATTTGTTGTTTTAACTTAAAAAAAGTTTGTGCCCAGGCTGCCTTAAAATTTTGAGTTCATTGAAATTCATATAGTAAGTTAAACTGTTTGCCTCATTGTGTGAATTTACTATATTAATTTCAGTGAACTCAAAATTTTAAGGCAGCCCGGGCACTAACTTTTTTAAGTTAAAACAACAAATCATTTTTTACAGTGCACTGTTTGCAGGATTTATGGATTAACTATAAAATGTCTGAGTTAAAAACACTATGAATGAAGATTATGATACATTTTTGTACCTTAAGCTGATGTATTTTGTAACATGACATTAGATTACTGTATTTTTATGTGTCATAATCCATAATCAGCAGCTGAATATATTTGGAAATGGAAATATTACAGATAAAAGCAAGACTTCTGTTGTTTCATGAGATTAAACTAACAGAGTAAAAATGTTACATTTAATGATTTCTGGTTGTCTTTCAATCCTGGAGAGGAAGGGAAAAAAATGACGGTCCCAAAACCCTGCTTCTTTTGAAAATCCCCTCTTAAGCCTTCTTCTAGTTCTGGCAACATTGGGATTTTTTACCCTATTTTTATCCTCTCTTCCAAACCTCATGTTAGGTCATGAACTGAAAGCTCTGTTCATCAGTTCTGCATCTCCAAATCCAAGACTTAGTCTAAAAGATGCTGAAATCTTGGTGCAAGCTTGCATGACCTCACATTTGGATTACTGCTTATTCAAAATTCATTTTGCACACACTGTCTGCCAGGAACATTAGCTTCCCATACCATCCTTACATGAGTTTGTGACTTTCCAAGCACTACATCCTTTATCTCTATGACCTTTTAGCATCCTTATACCCATGATTTCATATTAAGGCTCTGTAGTAGCCAGCACGGTGGCATAGTGGTTAGCGCTATTGCCTCACAGCAAGAAGGTCCTAGGTTCAAGCCCAGCAGCCAACAACGGCCTTTCTGTGTGGAGTTTGCATGTTCTCTCTGTGTCTGCATGGGTTTCCTTCAGGTGCTCTGGTTTCCCCCACAGTCCAAGACATGCAGGTTAGGCTAATTGATGGCTCTAAATTGACCAAATTGTGAGTGTGAATGGTTGTTTGTCTGTATGCATCAGCGCTGCAATGACCTGGCGACTTGTCCAGTGTGTATCCTGCCTCTTGCCCATAGTCAGCTGGGATAGGCTCCAGCTTGCCTGCGACCCTGTACAGGATAAGTGGCTACAGATAATGGATGGATGGTTCTGTAGTACTCTTCTGTACTAGGGTTCCTCAAAATCACTAGGGTCTCCCTGACCCCTTTTCCACCAAGGCAGTTCTAGGGCTGGTTTAGACATGGTGCCTAATTTTGGACCATTTCTTCTTGGTTTGACAGCCAAAGAACAGGCTCTTGGCCAGGAAAACTGGTTCCAGAGTGGCACTAGCACTTTGTTGGTCGAGAACCAAGAATCACTTACATCAAGGACTGGGAGCAGAATTATTATGACCAAGACCAGTTAAAACTTTGCAACCATTAAAAACAACAACAAAAAACAACAACAAAAAAAAAAAAACAGAGTTAGTGTAACATCTAGTCTGACTCTTTCAAAGGAGGAGAAGAAGAAGAGAAAAAGAGACAATGTAGTTCTTCATTGTTGTTGTGCTTGGGGCTTGTGGGGTGGGCTAGCAGTGGGGCTAGGAACTGGAAAAGTGGACATGTATTCTTCACAAGTTAACCAGCTCTGAACAGCACTAGCAGCAGCCCAAAACTAGCATCTGGTTCACATTGGTGGAAAGGTGGTATATAGGAGGCAAAACATTCAGTAGAGCTCCCAGACTCTGAAATCCTGTCTCACAACATCTCCATAACCAGTTCCTCTTTGACCTGTATCAAGTCTCAGCTGAGAACGTATCCCTTTTCCTTTAATTCAAATACAATTTTCGATCCTCATCTGAGCCTTAGACTGAAAAAGGTGTTATCTCAGCGTGATGGAAAAAAAAAAAAACAGTAGCAAGGCAGATGGGAAAGAAGGCAGGTGCATACAGCCCTTTGTTAGTCTGGAAATTTCAGATTTTCAAAGCAAATGAATCCATGTCTCCAGATTATGTAAGACTACACTTAGAAAAGTTTCTACTTTTATTTTCTTTCCCTTTGATGGACCTTTCACATCACTTTGTTTCAGAAATTATTTCTGCTGTCCTTTAATTCAAAATAAAATGGAAAATAAAATCATTCTGCCATAATGAATTCCCTCATGCCCAGTGCTGTGTGAAAGAGAGAGTTCAGAGCCGTGGGTTGCACCTCATCATACAACCCCACTCAGTTTAGAGCTGATGAAGGATGATCCAGATTCATTCTTGGATGATACATGGAAAATAAACGTCCCAGACACATTGCATCCTCCATTCAGAGAAGGCTGTTCATTGTGCAATAAGGAGGAATCTGGTGATGGACATGAGATTCCATGCTGTATGCTCTCAGTTCCAGAACATCTAATATTTTGTACATTTAATTTTCATCATGCACAGTGTAACATAAAAAATATTGAAACTGAAGTGTGGTTTGAAGCATTCTTTACATACAGCAATCAGATCAAATCAAAACAAATCCTATTGTTTTATTTGAAAAAGGCAGAACTAGGCAACTACTTTTTTAATTACTAAAAACAGTCATGCAATACCTACTTCTAGCTGTCTTCTCTGTCTGTCTGCCAGTCGACTAGTCTGCTATTCTATCTATCTATCTGGCTAACACACCTTGTACCGGATGCTAACGTGGACCTGCGGGGATTCACTGCTGTGAGAGCCAACAGAGACACTAACACATGCAGGAAAAGCAAAGGTGGGGGACTCATCATTTATGTGAACAACCACTGGTGTAACCCGGGACATATCTCCGTAAAGACAGTTTTATGTTGCCCGGACTTGGAGCTGCTAGCCGTTAGCCTGCGGCCATATTATCTGCCAAGGGAGTTCAGTCACGTGATCACCATCTGTGTTTACATCCCTCCAAGGGCAGACACAGCTGCTGCATGTGAGAGGATTCACTCTGTCACAGCAAGGCTGCAGACACAGCACCCTGAGGCATTTATGATAATTTCTGGGGACTTTAATCACACTACTTTGGACTCTACTTTGGCTGCTTTTTACCAGGCTGTGGATTGTCCAACAAGGAACAACAGGACAATTGACTTGCTGTATGCTAATGTGAGGGATGCATACAGAATCACACCCAGGGAAGTCTGACCACAACCTGGTTCTTCTACAGCCGAAGTACACCCCCCTGGTTCAAAGGCAGCCTGCAACAACTAGCTCCATCAGGAGGTGGTCCCCTGAAATGGAAGAAGCCCTCAGGGACTGTTATGACATCACAGACTGGGATGTGCTGCTTAGCCCACACTGTGAGGACATAGAGGGGCTGCCACACTGTCTGATGGATTACCTTAACTTCTATGCAGATGTGGTCTCCCCCACTAAGACTGTACGGTATTACCCTAATAACAAGCCATGGGTAACACAAGAAGTCAAAGCTGTCCTCAACAGGAAGAAGGCCGCCTTCAGGAGCAGGGATAGGGAGGCAATGAAAGCAGCACAGCAGGAGGTAAAACGCTGCATGAGGGAAGCTAAGGACAGCTACAAGAGAAAGGTGGAGCAGAAGCTGAAGGAGAACAGCATGAGGGAGGTCTGGGAAGGTGTGAAAACCATCACAGGCCACAATACGAAGACCAGAGTCATTGAGGGGACAGTGGAGAGGGCGAAAGAGTTGAATGACTTTTTCAATCGGTTCAACCAGTCCACGTCCCCCCACCCTCTCCTTCACTGCAGCCATCTCTCCTTCTTCCCTCAACACACCTCCCCCCAGTCATCACAGCAGCCCCCTCCTCCCCCACCTCAACACAGACTCCTCCAAGCATTACTGCAGACCAGGTCAGAGGTCAACTGAGGAAGCTTCACCCCAGGAAAGCAGCAGGCAAGGTGTGTCCCAGACAAGGTGTGTCCCTGACTACTGAAGACCTGTGCTGCTGAACTGGGTGAAACATTCCAATGCATCTTCAACCTCAGCCTGCAGCTGGGGAGAGTGCCAACCCTCTGGAAGACATCATGTATCGTTCCAGTTCCCAAAAAGAATCTGCCCAGCAAGCTGAACGATTTCCGACCAGTGGCACTCACTTCACATCTGATGAAAACACTGGAGCAGCTCTTCCTCAGCCTCCTCAGACCCCAGGTACAACATGCCCAGGACTGTCTGCAGTTTGCGTACCGGGCAGGTGTCGGTGTGGAAGACGCCATCCTCTACCTGCTACACCGAGCCCACTCGTATCTGTATAAGGGAAATGGCACAGTGAGGATCCTCTTCTTGGACTTCTCGAGTGCCTTCAACACCGTCCAGCCCCTATTGCCTCAGGACAAACTGAACAGGATGCGAGTGGACCCCTGCCTGGTCACCTGGATCTCCAGCTACCTCATTGACAGGTCGCAGTACGTCAGGCTGAAGGACATCACATCCGACATTGTGATTAGCAGCACCAGAGCACCCCAGGGCATGGTGCTGGCCCCTCTTCTCTTCACCCTGTACACCACGGACTGCTGCTACAACTTGGAGCTGTGTCACATCCAGAAGTTTGCCGATGACACAGCCATCGTTGGGTGTATCAGTGATGACAGAGAGGAGGAGTATAGGAGCCTGGTGAGGGACTTTGCTGTGTGGTGCAACATGAACCATCTGCAGCTCAACATCTCGAAGACCAAGGAGCTGGTCATTGATTTTGGGAGGTCCAGACCAAGGTCACGACCAGTTCTGATTGAGGGAGTCGAGGTGGAGGCTGTGGATTCCTACAAGTACCTTGGGCTGTGGCTGGACAGCAAGCTGGACTGGACTTGCAACACCAAACACTTATACAGGAAGGGACAGAGCAGGCTATACTTCCTTAGGAGGCTGCGGTCCTTTAACATCTGCAGGAAACTCCTGTGGATGTTCTATCAGTCTGTGGTCGTCAGTGTCTTGTTTTACACCGTGGTGTGCTGGGGGGGGGGGGGGGGGGCAGCACATCCAAGAAGGACACATCCAGGCTGGACAAACTGATCAGGCGGGCCGGCTCTGTGGTCGGCATGAAGCTGGACTCTCTGGTGACGGTGGCAGAGAATAGGTCTATGGACAAATTATTGAACATCATGGATGATGCCAGTCACCCTCTGCACACCGTCATCAGCAACCAGAGGAGCAAGTGACAGAATGCTCCTTCCCAAGTGCAGGATGAACAGACTCAAAAACTCCTTTGTCCCTCATGCCAGCAGACTGTACAACTCCTCTCTGGGGGGGAGGAGGGGTAACAGGAGGACAGAGGATGAGAAGGAGCAGTAGCCTAGCCTAGCAATAAGCAATACCAGACAATGTGCAATATAATGTGCAATATAAAGTGGCATATCTCTCCTGCCGCCGCCCCCCCTTTTTTCCGTCCTTCCCCCTTCCCCATATCTTATTCTTTTTATATTTGTATATGTAAATAATTTATTTTAATTTATCTAGAAGTTTTCTCTATTTATTTTCTCTGTTTATCTGTAATGATGCTGCTGGAATCTTAATTTCCCTGAGGGAACCCGCCCAAAGGGATCAATAAAGTTTCATCTAATCTATCTATCTATCTATCTATCTATCTATCTATCTATCTATCTATCTATCTATCTATCTATCTATCTATCTATGTGTCTGTCTGTGTATCTGTTGGTCTATATCTGTCTTTCTGTCTGTCTATCTGTCTGTCTCTTGTCCTATATATCTGCCTTTCTGTCTGTCTTTCTGTCTATCTGTTGTTCTATAAGTCTGTCTGTTTGCCTCTTGATCTATCTATCTACAGTATCTATCTGTATGTCTGTCTGTCTGTTGTTTATATATATATATATATATATATATATATATATATATATATATATATATATATATATATAATATACAGTTGTGCTCATAAGTTTACATACCCTGGCAGAATCTATAATTCTTTGACCATTTTTCAGAGAATATGAATGATAACACAAAAACATCTTTTCCACTCATGCTTAGTGTTTGGGTGAAACCATTTATTGTCAAACGACTGTGTTTTCTCTTTTTAAATCATAATGACAACAGAAACTACCCAAATGACCCTGATCAAAAGTTCACATACCCTGGTGATTTTGGCCTGATAACATGCACAGAAGTTGACACAAATGGGTTTGAATGGCTACTAAAGGTAACATCCTCACCTGTGATCTGTTTGCTTGTAATCAGTGTGTGTGCATAAAAGCTGAGTGAGTTTCTGGGATCCAGACAGACTCTTGCATCTTTCATCCAGCCACTGACATTTCTGGATTCTGAGTCATGGGGAAAGCAAAAGAATTGTCAACGGATCTACGGGAAAAGGTAGTTGAACTGTATAAAACAGGAAAGGGATACAAAAAGATATCCAAGGAATTGATAATGCCAGTCAGCATTGTTCAAACTGTGATTAACAAATGGAAAATCAGGGGCTCTGTTAAAACCAAGTGAATGCCACAAAGTATCTCACCTACAATACGCCAAACAGCACAGAGACAAGCCTCAAAACTTCTGGAACAAGGTAATTTGGAGTGATGAGACCAAAATTGAACTTTTTGGCCACAACCATAAACATTTACATTTGGAGAGGTGTCAACAAGGCCTATGATGAAAGGAACACCATTCCTACTGTAAAGCATGGAGGTGGATCGCTGATGTTTTGGGGATGTGTGAGCTACAAAGGCACAGGAAACTTGGTCAAAGTTAAAGGAAAGATGAATGCAGCACGTTATCAGCAAATACTGGAGGCAAATTTGCACTCATCAGCCCGGAAGCTGCGCATGGGACGTACTTGGATGTTCCAACATGACAACGATCCAAAACACAAGGCCAAGTCGACCTGTCATTGGCTACAGCAGAACAAAGTGAAGGTTCTGGAGTGGCCATCTCAGTCTCCTGACCTCAATATCATTGAGCCACTCTGGGGAGATCTCAAGCGCACAGTTCATGCAAGACAGCCCAGGAATTTACAGGAACTGGAGGCTTTTTGCCAAGAAGAATGGGCAGCTTTACCATCTGAGATAATAAAGAGCCTCATCCACAACTACCACAAAAGACTTCAGGCTGTCATTGATGTTAGAGGGGGCAATACACGGTATTAAGAACTGGGGTATGTAAACTTTTGATCAGGGTCATTTGGATGTTTTTTGTTGTCATTATGATTTAAAAATAGAAAACACAATTGTTTATCAATAAATGGCTTCACCCAACCACTAACCATGAGTGGGGGAAAAGTTTTTGTGTTATCATTCATATTCTCTGAAAAAAGGCCAAGAAAGCAAAAATTCGGCCAGGGTATGTAAACTTATGAGCACAACTATATATATATATATATATATATATATATATATATATATGTGTGTGTGTGTGGGCGGCACGGTGGTGTAGTGGTTAGCGCTGTCGCCTCACAGCAAGAAGGTCCGGGTTCGAGCCCCATGGCCGGCGAGGGCCTTTCTGTGTGGAGTTTGCATGTTCTCCCTGTGTCCACGTGGGTTTCCTCCGGGTGCTCCGGTTTCCCCCACAGTCCAAAGACATGTAGGTTACCGGTAGGTTAACTGGTGACTCTAAATTGACCGTAGGTGTGAATGTGAGTGTGAATGGTTGTCTGTGTCTATGTGTCAGCCCTGTGATGACCTGGCGACTTGTCCAGGGTGTACCCTGCCTTTCGCCCCTAGTCAGCTGGGATAGGCTCCAGCTTGCCTGCGACCCTGTAGGACAGGATAAAGCGGCTAGAGATAATGAGATGAGATGAGATATCTGTTTGTCTATTGTTCTAAATATCTTTTTGTTTAGCTAGATAGCTATCTATCTATCTATCTATCTATCTATCTATCTATCTATCTAGCTGGCAAACTGTCTGTCTGTCTATTTGTTGTTCAAACTACAGTGGTGCTTGAAAGTTTGTGAACCCTTTAGAATTTTCTATATTTCTGCATAAATGTGACCTAAAACATCATCAGATTTTCACATAAGTCCTAAAAGTAGACAAAGAGAACCAAGTTAAACAAATGAGACAAAAATATTGCACTTGGTCATTTATTTATTGAGGAAAATGATCCAATATTACATATCTGTGAGTGGCAAAAGTATGTGCACCTCTAGGATTAGCAGTTAATTTGAAGGTAAAATTAGAGTCAGGTGTTTTCAATCAATGGGATGACCATCAGGTGTGAGTGGGCGCCCTGTTTTATTTAAAGAACAGGGATCTATCAAAGTCTGATCTTCACAACACATGTTTGTGGAAGTGTATCATGGCACAAACAAAGGAGATTTCTGAGGACCTCAGAAAAAGTGTTGTTGATGCTTATCAGGCTGGAAAAGGTTACAAAACCATCTCTAAAGAGTTTGGACTCCACCAATCCACAGTCAGACAGATGGTGTACAAATGGAGGAAATATAAGACCATTGTTACCCTCCCCATGAGAGGTAGACCAACAATGATCACTCCAAGA
This sequence comes from Neoarius graeffei, assembly GCF_027579695.1. Taxonomy (NCBI): domain Eukaryota; kingdom Metazoa; phylum Chordata; class Actinopteri; order Siluriformes; family Ariidae; genus Neoarius; species Neoarius graeffei. The sequence continues at coordinate 29,004,455 of NC_083579.1, forward strand.
GCCAGACGTGTGATAGTCGGCAAGGTTACAAAGGACCCCAGGATAACTTCTAAGCAACTGAAGGCCTCTCTCACATTGGCTAATGTTAATGTTTATGAGTCCACCATCAGGAGAACACTGAACAACAGTATGCATGGCATGGTTGCAAGGAGAAAGCCACTGCTCTCCAAAAAGAACATTGCTGCTCATCTGCAGTTTGCTCAAGGTCACATGGACAAGCCAGAAGGCTATTGGAAAAATGTTTTGTGGACGGATGAGACCAAAATAGAACTTTTTGGTTTAAATGAGAAGCGTTATGTTTGGAGAAAGGACAATATTGTATTCCAGCATAAGAACCTTATCCCATCTGTGAAACATGGTGGTGGTAGTATCATGGTTTGGGCCTGTTTTGCTGCATCTGGGCCAGGATGGCTTGCCATCTTTTGATGGAACAATGAATTCTGAATTTTACCAGTGAATTCTAAAGAAAAATATCAGGACATCTGTCCATGAACTGAATCTCAAGAGAAGGCGGGTCATGCAGCAAGATAACGACCCAAAGAATGGTTAAACAAGAATAAAGTTCATGTTTTGGAATAGCCAAGTCAAAGTCCTGACCTTAATCCAAACGAAATGTTGTGGAAGGACCTGAAGCGAGCAGTTCATGCGAGGAAACCCACCAACATCCAAAAGTTGAAACTGTTCTGTTCAGAGGAATGGGCTAAAATTCCTCCAAGTCAGTGTGCAGGACTGTGGCAGCAGGGGCGTGCCCGAGTGTCAGTCTGTGAATGGAGGGTGGAGTCAGGGAAGGTGAGTGGTTGTGTCACTACACCTGTTGTTAATTAACGTGTGTTTGTGTGTCTCCTCCAGTGACTGCACCCTATAAAAGGAGAGTGGGGGGGGGGGTCGGCGCTGAGGGCTTGCTCGTAGCCTGTGTGTGTATGTGTGTCTGAGAGACAGAGTCTGAGTTGTGTACTGAAAAGCAGCAATAAAGAAAATAATTAAGTCGCAAACAACCGCCTGCCATGCTTCTGTGCTCCACCCACATCAGGGTCTTTCTACAGTGGTGCTGAACCCCAGGAGTTCAGAAGGGAACAGCCCCATGGAGTCCTTGCCATTCAAGGACTTGATCCATGCCCTCGCCACAGCCCAGCAGAACCAGCACCAAGTGCTGGTTGCCCTCCAGAAGGAGCAAGAACAACGGTTCGAAGCCTTGGTGCTGGCCCAACAGGAAGACCGTCAGGCGTTCCGGCACCTGCTCACGTTGGCGGGGCCCACGACCGCCACCAGAGCGGACTCTCCCCATCCCACCCTCATGAAGATGGGTCCGCACAATGATCCAGAAGCCTTCCTCGTGCTCTTTGAGCAAGCAGCGGAGGCGTGGATTTGGCTGGTCAACCAGCACGTGGAGCGCCTCCTCCCCCTGCTGACAGACAAGGCACAACTGGCCGTGCTGCAGCTCACTGCTGACAGCCAGCTTGTGTACGCAGACCTCCAACGAGCCATCCTCCAGCGTGTCGGCCACTCCCCAGGGCAACAATGGCAGCACTTCCACTCACTGAATTTGGAGGAGGTCGGCCGACCATTTGTGTTCGGGCAATAACTCCGGGATGCCTGCCAGCGGTGGCTGAGGGCAGATGACTGCGATGCCGAGGGAGTGATTGACCTGGTGACACTGGAGTAATTTGTCGTGCGACTTCCAGAAGGAACTGCGGAGTGTGTCCAGTGTCATTGCCCAGCATCGCTGGACCAAGCTATCAAACTGGCAGAGGACCACATGGCAGCAGTTCTGATGGCAAGAAGGCATGTCTCCTCTTCTCCTCTCTCTTCTCTCTCTCCCTCTCCTTCCCATCCTCACCCCATTCCCTCACCACGGATGCAGGGGCCAGCTCCCCCCCAGCCTGCCAGGTGCACCCGTGGTGTCCTCCTGTTTTCCCCTTCCTTGTCTGTGTCTCCTCCCTTCCAGGTAAGTGATGCCCATAACACCAGTGCAGAGGCAGAGCCTGGGCCGGTGTGCTGGCGCTGCGGGGAGCCGGGACATCTACAACATCAGTGCTCCACAATGGAGGTGGGCATGGTGGTCCAGGTCCCCGACGCACCAGAAACTGCCCTCGATCAGGCTGGAGCATATCGTATAACAGTAAGTGTCCAAGGGGATACGTACCAGGCTTTGGTGGATTCTGGCTGTAACCAGACCTCAATCCACCAAAGCCTGGTGCAAGGTGAGGCATTGGAGAGAGCATGAGTGGTGAAGGTGTTGTGTGTGCACGGGGATGTTCACAACTACCCTTTGGTGTCCATCCACATTCTATTTCGAGGGGAAAAGCATAGTGTAAAGGCAGCAGTTAACCTTCGTCTCACCCACTCGCTGATTTTGGGGACTGATTGGCTGGGTTTTAAGGAGTTAATGACGCACATAGTGAGGAGTGGGTCCTGCAGTAATCCGTCTGGGGAAAGCCCCAGAGCATTGGTGGGAGAAGCTGTCACAGAGCCGTCTACATCAGCACCGCGTCAGGGCGGTACACGAAGTGAGGAGCACCCCGCCCCTCCTCCCTCTCTCGGGGATTCCCTTGGGGATCTCCTGTTAGAGCAGTCGCGAGATGGGTCTTTGCGGCATGCATTTGACCAAGTGAGAGTAATAGATAGTCAAATTCTCCAGCCAAATGCAATGCCGGCCTTCCCCTACTTTGATATTATTAAGGATAGGTTATAACGAGTGACACAGGACACTCACACTGGTGAAAAGATAATGCAATTATTAATTCCAAAGAGCTGCCAGGAATTCATTTTCCAGGTGGCTCACTTTAATCCCATGGCCGGACACTTAGGGCAGGATAAAATACTAGCCCGGATAATGGCCTGGTTCTATTGGCCAGGGATTCACGGAGATGTCCGTTGGTGGTGTGCAGCATGTCGCGAATGCCAATTAGTAAATCCCACGGCCACTCCAAAAGTGCCTTTGAGCCCTCTCCTTTTAATCGAGACCCCTTTTGAAAGAATTGGGATGGATCTCATCGGGCCATTAGATCGGTCAGCACAGGGATATTGCTTTATTTTAGTTCTGGTGGACTATGCAACATGATACCCAGAAGCAGTGCCTCTTCGCAATATCTCAGCATGCAGTATTGCAGAAGCGCTCTTCCGCTTTATCTCCTGGGTCAGGATTCTGAAAGAAATCCTGACAGACCAAGGCACTACATTCATGTTACGCACACTGCGCAAGCTGTATGGGTTACTGGGGATTAAGCCTATCCGCACCAGCATCTATCACCCACAAATGGACGGCTTAATAGAAAGGTTTAATCGAACTCTCAAAAATATCAATCGGAAGTTCGTTAGTGAAGATGCATGTAATTGGGATAAGTGGCTCAAACCCCTGTTATCTGCAGTACAAGAGGTCCCGCAAGCCTCCACAGGGTTTTCACTGTTTTAATTATTATAAGGGCGTAAGCCACATGGCATTTTGGACGTGCTACGTGAAAATTTGGAGGAGGGACCTTCACCTAGTAAGAATGAAATTCAATACGTTCTCGACCTGCGCGCCAAACACCACACACTCACGCACTTAACCCAGGAGAAATTGCAGCAGGCGCAAGAACATGAAGTCCGACTGTACGACAGGGGCACGCACCTTAGGGAGTTCACACCAGGAGACAAAGTACTCGTATTACTGCCCATGTCAAGCTCCAAATTGGTCGCCAAGTGGCAAGGGCCCTTCGAGGTCACATGGTGAGTCAGGGACGTCGACTATGAGGTGAGGTGAACAGACAGGGGTGGGGCATTGCAAATTTACCACCTCAATCTACAACCCCGATTCCAAAAAAGTTGGGACAAAGTACAAATTGTAAGTAAAAACGGAATGCAATGATGTGGAAGTTTCAAAATTCCATATTTTATTCAGAATAGAACATAGATGACATATCAAATGTTTAAACTGAGAAAATGTATCATTTAAAGAGAAAAATTAGGTGATTTTTAAATTTCATGACAACAACACATCTCAAAAAAGTTGGAACAAGGCCATGTTTACCACTGTGAGACATCCTCTTTTCTCTTTACAACAGTCTGTAAACGTCTGGGGACTGAGGAGACAAGTTGCTCAAGTTTAGGGATAGGAATGTTAACCCGTTCTTGTCTAATGTACAGTAGGATTCTAGTTGCTCAACTGTCTTAGGTCTTTTTTGTCGTATCTTCCGTTTTATGATGCGCCAAATGTTTTCTATGGGTGAAAGATCTGGACTGCAGGCTGGCCAGTTCAGTACCTGGACCCTTCTTCTACGCAGCCATGATGCTGTAATTGATGCAGTATGTGGTTTGGCATTGTCATGTTGGAAAATGCAAGGTCTTCCCTGAAAGAGACGTTGTCTGGATGGGAGCATATGTTGCTCTAGAACCTGGATATACCTTTCAGCATTGATGGTGTCTTTACAGATGTGTAAGCTGCCCATGCCACATGCACTAATGCAACCCCATACCATCAGAGATGCAGGCTTCTGAACTGAACGCTGATAACAACTTGGTTCGTCCTTCTCCTCTTTAGTCCGAATGACACGGTGTCCCTGATTTCCATAAAGAACTTCAAATTTTGATTCGTCTGACCACAGAACAGTTTTCCACTTTGCCACAGTCCATTTTAAATGAGCCTTGGCCCAGAGAAGACATCTGCGCTTCTGGATCATGTTTAGATACAGCTTCTTCTTTGAACTATAGAGTTTTAGCTGGCAACGGCGGATGGTACGGTGAATTATGTTCACAGATAATATTCTCTGGAAATATTCCATTTTGTGATTTCCAATACAGAAGCATGCCTGAATGTGATGCAGTGCCGTCTAAGGGCCCGAAGATCATGGGCACCCAGTATGGTTTTCCGGCCTTGACCCTTACGCACAGTGATTCTTCCAGATTCTCTGAATCTTTTGATGATATTATGCACTATAGATGATGATATGTTCAAAATCTTTGCAATTTACACTGTTGAACTCCTTTCTGATATTGCTCCACTATTTGTCAGCGCAGAATTAGGGGGATTGGTGATCCTCTTCCCATCTTTACTACTGAGAGCCGCTGCCACTCCAAGATGCTCTTTTTATACCCAGTCATGTTAATGACCTATTGCCAATTGACCTAATGAGTTGCAGTTTGGTCCCCCAGCTGTTCCTTTTTTGTACCTTTAACTTTTCCAGCCTCTTATTGCCCCTGTCCCAACTTTTTTGAGATGTGTTGCTCTCATGAAATTTCAAATGAGCCAATATTTGGCATGAAATTTCAAAATGTCTCACTTTTGACATGTGATATGTTGTCTATGTTCTACTGTGAATACAATATCAGTTTTTGAGATTTGTAAATTATTGCATTCCGTTTTTATTTACAATTTGTTCTTTGTCCCAACTTTTCTGGAATTGGGGTTGTATTAAAACGTTGGAATGAGGATGTCCCCATGGCATTGGTGTCAGTAATTCCGGAGAAGGTGGAGCTGACGTGTACCCAGTGCCTCACATTGACGAATTGCTTGATCAATTAGGCACTGCTCGTTTTTATTCGACACTGGATTTAATGAAGAGATATTGGCAGATCCCCTTGACTCCTCTGTCCCAAGAGAAAACAGCCTTTTCCACACCATTTTGCTTACACCAGTTCGTCACACTTCCTTTTGGGTTGTTTGGGGCGCCCGCTACATTCCAGCAGCTTATGGACAGGATCCTCCACCCCCACACCACCTACATAGCCATGGATCTCGATGATATTATCATCTACAGCAATGACTGGCCTCGGCACCTCGAACACCTTAGGGCCATCCTTAAGTCGCTGAGGCGGGCGGGTCTCACAGCTAACCCAAAGACATGTGCGATTGGGCGGGTGGAAGTATGATATCTGGGTTTCCACTTAGGCCATGGGCAGGTGCATCCCCAAATTAATAAGACAGCAGCTATTGCGGCCTGCCTGAGGCCCAAGACCAAAAGGGGGTGAGACAGTTCCTGGGGCTGGCTGACTAATATCGTAGGTTCATACCTAATTATTCGGACATCACCAGCCCGCTGACGGATCTCACTAAAAAGGGAGCACCAGATCCGGTCCAGTGGATGGAGCAATGCCAACAGGCTTTCTCTAGGGTAAAGGCTGCACTGTGTGGGGGGCCACTATTACACTCCCCTGACTTTTCTCTCCCCTTTATTTTACAGACAGATGTGTCAGACAGATGGCTGGGGGCCATTCTGTCCCAGAAAGTGGAGGGGGAGGAGTGTCCTGTGCTTTACATTAGCCAGAAGCTGTCGATGCAGGAAGGCAGGTACAGCACGATAGAGAAAGAGTGCCTAGCTATCAAGTGGGCAGTCCTCGCCCTCCGGTACTACCTGCTGGGATGCCTTTTCACCCTCTGTTCGGACCACGCGCCCCTCCAGTGGCTCCACCACATGAAGGATGCCAATGCATGGATCACCCGTTAGTATCTTGCACTCCAGCCATTTAAATTCAAGGTGGTCCACAGGCCGGGGGCGCAGATGGTGGTGGCGGACTTCCTGTCCCGTCATGGGGGAAGCCAGCTTCAGGCCAGATGGCTTCCCAGCCTGAGTCGGGCAGTGGGGGTATGTGGCAGCGGGAGTGTGGCCGAGTGTCAGTCTGTGAATGGAGGGTGGAGTCAGGGAAGGTGAGTGATCATGTCACTACACCTGTTGTCAATTAACGTGTGTTTGTGTGTCTCCTCCAGTGACCGCACCCTATAAAAGGAGAGTGAGAAGGGGAGGTCAGTGCCGAGGGCTTGCTAGTAGCCTGTGTGTGTATGTGTGTCTGTGAGAGAGAGTCTGAGTTGTGTGCTGAAAAGCAGCAATAAAGAAAATAATTAAGTCACAAACAACCACCTGCCGTGCTTCTGTGCTCCACCCACATCAGGGTCTTTCTACAAGGACTGATCAACAGTTCCCAGAAACATTCAGTTGCAGTTATTGCTGCACAAGGGGGTCACACCAGATACTGAAAGCAAAGGTTCACATGCTTTTGCCACTCACAGATATGTAATATTGGATCATTTTCCTCAAGAAATAAATGACCAAGTATCATATTTTTGTCTCATTTGTTTAACTGGGTTCCCTCTATCTACTTTTAGGACTTGTGTGAAAATCTGATGACGTTTTAGGTCATATTTATGCAGAAATGTAGAAAATTCTAAAGGGTTTACAAACTTTCAAGCACCTATCTATCTATCTATCTATCTATCTATCTATCTATCTATCTATCTATCTATCTATCTAAATCTAAAACATCATCAGATTTTCACACAAGTCCTAAAAGTAGATAAAGAGAACCCAAATAAACAAATAAGACAAAAATATTATACTTGGTCATTTATTTATTGAGGAAAATGATCCAATATTACATATCTGTGAGTGGCAAAAGCATGTGAACCTTTGCTTTCAGTATCTGGTGTGACCCCCTTGTGCAGCAATAACTGCAACTGAACGTTTCTGGTAACTGTTGATCAGTCCTGCACACTGGCTTGGAGGAATTTTAGCCCATTCTGCCAGACAGAACAGCTTCAACTCTGGGATGTTAGTGGGTTTCCTCACATGAACTGCTCGCCTCCGGTCCTTCCACAACATTTCGATTGGATTAAGGTCAGGACTTTGACTTGGCTATTCCAAAACATGAACTTTATTCTTGTTTAACCATTCTTTGGGTCGTTGTCTTGCTGCATGACCCACCTTCTCTTGAGATTCAGTTCACGCACAGATGTCCTGACATTTTCTTTTCGAATTCGCTGGTATAATTCAGAATTCATTGTTCTGTCAATGATGACAAGCCATCCTGGCCCAGATGCAGCAAAACAGGCCCAAACCATGATACTACCACCACCATGTTTCACAGATGGGATAAGGTTTTTATGCTGGAATGCAGTGTTTTCCTTTCTCCAAACATAATGCTTCTCATTTAAACCAAATGTTCTATTTTGGTCTCATCTATCCACAAAACATTTTCCAATTGCCTTCTGGCTTGTCCACATGATCTTTACCAAACAATGTTCTGAGGTCTTCAGAAATCTCCTTTGTTTGTGCCATGATACACTTCCACAAACATGTGTTGTGAAGATCAGACTTTGATAGATCCCTGTTCTTTAAATAAAACAGGGTGCCCACTCACACCTGATTGTCATCCCATTGATTGAAAACACCTGACTCTAATTTCACCATCAAATTAACTGCTAATCCTAGAGGTTTACATACTTTTGCCACTCACAGACATGTAATATTGGATCATTTTCCTCAATAAATAAATGACCAAGTATAATATTTTTGTCTCATTTGTTTAACTGGGTTCTCTTTATTTACTTTTAGGACTTGTGTGAAAAACTGATGATGTTTTAGCTCATATTTATGCAGAAATACAGAAAATTCTAAATGGTTCACAAACTTTCAAGCACCACTCTATATCTGTCTTTCTCTCTGTCTCTCGGTCTGTTGTTCTATCTATCTATCTGTAGCAGTTCGTGTAGGTGGGTGGAGCACAGAAGGACAGCAGGACAGAACTGATTTCACAAAACTCTGTTTTATTCAGCTTTTCAGCTTTTATCTCTATTCCCACACACACACACACACACACACACACACACTCAGACACACGTACACACATCAGCCGTCTGGTTGTGGAGAGAGCTCCCTCTGCTCTCGCTCTCTCCCCTTAAATAGGGCGCGGTCACTGGGAAGACACACAAACACATTAATTAACAACAGGTGTAGTGATTCTGCCACTTACCTTCCCTGACTCCGCCCTCCTGTCACAGACTGATGCTAGACCATGCCCCCGCTGCCACATACCCCCACCGCCCAACTCAGGCCGAGCAGCAGTCCGGCCCGCAGCCGACTCCCCCCCCCCCCCCGACGGGAGAGGAAGTCCGCCACGACCATCTGCGCCCCCGGCCTGTGGATCACCTTGAAATTAAAGGGTTGGAGTGCCAGATACCAATGGGTGATCCACGCGTTGGCATCCTTCATGCGGTGGAGCCACTGGAGGGGCGCGTGGTCCGAACAGAGGGTGAAAGGGCGTCCCAGCAGGTAGTACCGGAGGGTGAGGACCGCCCACTTGATCGCCAGGCACTCCTTCTCGATGGCACTGTAGCACCCCTCACGCACCGACAGCTTCCGACTAATGTATAAGACTGGGCGATCCTCCCCCTCCACCTGCTGGGACAAAACGGCCCCCAGCCCTCTGTCTGATGCATCCATCTGCAACATAAAGGGGAGAGAAAAGTCAGGGGAGTGTAAAAGTGGCCCCCCACACAGCGCAGCCTTTACCTTAGAAAAAGCCCGCTGGCATTGCTCCGTCCACTGGACCGGATCTGGTGCCCCCTTTTTAGTCAGATCAGTCAGCGGGCTGGTGACATCCGAATAATTAGGTATAAACCTGCAATAATAGCCAGCCAGCCCCAGGAACTGTCTCACCCCCTTTTTGGTCTTGGGCCTCAGGCAGGCCGCAATCGCTGCGGTCTTGTTAATTTGGGGACGCACCTGCCCATTGCCCAAGTGGAAGCCCAGATACCGTACTTCCACCCGCCCAATCGCACACTTCTTCGGGTTGGCTGTGAGACCCGCTCGCCTCAACGACCTAAGGACGGCCCTCAGGTGTTGTAGGTCCCGCGGCCAGTCATTACTATAAATAATGATATCGTCTAGGTACGCGGCCACATAGGTGGCGTGGGGGTGGAGGACCCTGTCCATCAGCCGCTGAAACGTAGCGGGCGCCCCAAACAGCCCAAAAGGAAGTGTGACGAATTGGTGTAAGCCAAACGGTGTGGAAAAGGCCGTTTTTTCCCGGGATAATGGAGTCAAGGGGATCTGCCAATAACCCTTTGTTAAATCCAGTGTCGAGTAAAAACTAGCCGTGCCTAGCCGATCGAGCAACTCATCAATACGAGGCATTGGGTATGCATCGAATTTAGACACCGCGTTGACTTTTCTATAGTCTACACAGAACCGGACCGACCCGTCGGCCTTGGGTACCAAGACCACCGGGCTGCTCCAGTCACTGTGGGACTCCTCGACGATGCCCATTTCGAGCATGGCCTCGAGTTCTTCCCGAACCACCTTTTTCTTGTGTTCGGGTAACCTGTAAGGGCGGCTACACACTACCACCCCCAGGGACGTCTCAATGTGGTGCTCTATGAGGTTAGTGCGGCCGGGCAGGGGCGAGAACACGTCCGAAAACTCCGTCTGCAACTGGGCAACCTCCGCGAGTTGGGTCGGGGAGAGGTGGTCTCCACAGGGGACCGGAGAGGGACGTGATGCTAATGTTCCTTTTTGAACCTCCGGCCTCAGCTCCGCCTTCTCCAGAACCACCGACACCAACGTCACGGGGACCTCCTCGTTCCAGAGTTTGAGTAGGTTGAGGTGGTAAATCTGTAGCGCCCCACCCCTGTCCGTTCGCTTCACCTCATAGTCGACGCCCCCGACTCGCCATGTGACCTCAAAGGGTCCTTGCCACTTGGCAACTAATTTAGAGCTCGATGTGGGCAACAGTACGAGTACTTTCTCTCCCGTGCAAACTCTCTAAGGCGCGTACCCTTGTCGTACAGGCGGGTTTGCCGTTCTTGGGCCTGCCGCAAATTCTCCTGGGTTTCGGCACCACTGTAGCAGTTCGTGTAGGTGGGTGGAGCACAGAAGGACAGCAGGACAGAACTGATTTCACAAAACTCTGTTTTATTCAGCTTTTCAGCTTTTATCTCTATTCCCACACACACACACTCAGACACACGTACACACATCAGCCGTCTGGTTGTGGAGAGAGCTCCCTCTGCTCTCGCTCTCTCCCCTTAAATAGGGCGCGGTCACTGGGAAGACACACAAACACATTAATTAACAACAGGTGTAGTGATTCTGCCACTTACCTTCCCTGACTCCGCCCTCCTGTCACAGACCGATGCTTGACCATGCCCCCGCTGCCACATTATCTATCTATCTATCTATCTATCTATCTATCTATCTATCTATCTATCTATCTACTGTATCTATCTATCTATCAGACACACAGACAGATTAATTGATTGATTGATCAATTAATTGATGCCACACTTTCTGTCTGTCTGTCTGTCTGTCTAAACTATTATATGTTGGTTACAAGAAATGCTTCATCCTCAAAAATACTCCATCATGAAATTTCCAGAAACATGCAGGGTGATTTCATTACTTCAGGGTCTAAAAAAGTGAAAGATCACACAGTTCTCTAGCAGCAGCTTCAGAACTTGGCAGCAACGCCCAATAAAAATAGACCAAATGTTGATTTGACTCATGTTGTTTACGTAACCACCCAATTGCATTCTGAGCACTAACACACACAGCACATTCACAGATAATGAAGAGGCAGAGCTGAGAAGAGAGTTTAGGCACTGCTCACTACACTCTCTTGCTGTTTTCTCATGTGAACTCCACAGAATGAGAATCAGGTCCTAACACTGTCCAGTGTTGTCCTTTCAAACATGTAGCACACAACAGATGATTGTCTGTAGCCCTTTTTACAGAGATATACCATATTATTGGTGTAAAGAAGACATAAATATTTTGGCTTTAGTGATTTACACTGAACCAAATAAAGCAGGCATGAAGCCGCACCAGTGTGTGTTTTTTCGTTCCGCGACCAGAGACACAACATGTCGCAATAGAGAGTCAGTGTCTTGGGTGATGTATCTACATTGTAGGTGCAATAGGCTTATCAAATCAGTCTCATGTAAAAAGGGATCAGTCTCATAAATTCATTTATCATTAATTCAAGTGTCTAATAGTTTATAGCTAAACTATTAAAATCACTGGAATAACTTGGTGGTGATGTTGCTATAGTTTATTGAGTATTGTAACTCTAATGTAATACATTTACTCTAGATCTATAACATTCACATAACAACCAAATGGGTGAAGGCCATTAGAATACTTGTTTGGCAGAGGTTGGCATTCAGTGGATGTTGTAGCAATAAATAGGACACAGGTTATTCCAAAGATACCATTTATTGAAATAGCTGACATGAATTAGCAAATTAATACTGATCAGATATAGCAACAATAGCAGCCAAGGAATATTTCAATATAAATGGTGATACAATGTATACAAATAAGAATCAGTAGTGTATATGATAATTAAGGCACTAATGGTGATCAGAAGTAATAAGTTATATGCCAGTGTTACAGTGTAGGGGCAAGTGGATGTTAAAATGTGATAGAGAAATCACATGTTTGTGTGTGTGTGTGTGTGTGTGTGTGTGGAGTGTGAATGGAAAGGGCGAGCATTGTGCCAGGCCATGCCCAGAGGATGATGGTCAACACAGGGAGAGCATGAAAGAGAGACAAACGAATCTGTAGTTTAAACTAGTCTCAGCTAGGCCTTAAACCCAAACTTCTACTCAACCCTTAGCTACTCCTGAAATCCCAATGTTGAGGAGTGGAGTACAACAGAGGGAGTTAAAAAGAGAGAGAGAGAGAGAGAGAGAGAACGCATGCATGATCTAACTAAATACAGATAGTAAACACAGTAAATCAAACCACATGTGGTCTAAGACCGACTTTCATGTGAATCAAAATGCATACATTTAAACCTGTTAGGGTTTTGCTGGGATTCGAACCTGGTTCGTTGGTGTGATAATCCAGCAAACCCCCACTAGGCCACCAGGGGGATGACTCAAATGCAGAGGCGTGAGGCGGAAGTAGAAAAAGAATCAAAAGGTTTATTTAAACTATATACACTATATACAGGGCAAAACAAAAGACAAAAAAAAAACCAAAGAGTATAATCCAAAAGAAAAGCAAAGTGCAAAAATTCAAAAGCTAAGAAGATCAAAAAACACAGTACAAAGGAAACTGGAGATAAACATAACAGCACAAAGACTCCGTGACAAGAGGACTGAACTCAGGGGTATAAATAGACAAACTAATTAAGGACACAGGTGAAGATAATTAGGCAATTAACACAAACACAAAACACAGGAACAGTGGCGGCCTCTAGAGGCCAAAATAAACACGACATGAAAAGGAAATAACAGCGGCCTCTAGAGGCCAAAACAGTCCTAGTCCTAACAGGACCCCCCCCCAGGAGCGTCTCCTGACGTTCCCAGGGCGATCCGGATGGGCCGAATGGAAGTCCCGACATAGTTCTTTATCAAGGACATCCCGAGCAGGAACCCAGCAGCGCTCCTCAGGACCATAGCCCTCCCAGTCCACCAGATATTGCAACCCGCCGCGGACCCAGCGGGAGTCAAGCAGGCGATTCATAGTGAACACAGTCTGCCCCTGGAAGATGCGGGGGGGTGGGGGGTTCCTAGGGGTAGGGGCATACGTAGACGTCAGTACGGGCCGTAACAGGGAAACATGGAAAGTGGGGTTGATCCTCAGAGTCCGGGGCAACTGGAGCCGGTAGGAGACAGGGTTCACCCTGCGCACCACCTTGAAGGGGCCAATGTAGCGAGGAGCAAGCTTGCGGTTCTCCACCCGCAGTGGAAGGTCCTTAGTGGACAGCCAAACACGCTGCCCAGGGCGGAAAGCGTGTGCAGGTCTTCTATGGCGGTTGGCCTGAGTCTGGTTGGTTCTGGAGGTCTGTATGAGGGTCTTCCTGACCTTGCTCCAGGTCTTGCGACACCGTCTCACATATTGGTTGACCGAGGGCACCCCCGCGTCCTCCTCCTGGTCCGGGAACAGAGGTGGCTGGAACCCGAATTGGCACTGGAATGGCGACAGCTTGGTGGCCGATGACTGCAGGGTGTTGTGGGCGTACTCCGCCCATGGCAGCCAGGTGCTCCACGATGTCGGGTTATCCATAGCCAGGCCTCGCAGGGTGGTTTCCAGGTCCTGGTTGAGCCTCTCCGTCTGACCATTGGACTGTGGGTGAAACCCAGAGGAGAGGCTGGCAGTGGCTCCGATGACCTTGCAGAACCCGTGCCACACTCGGGAGGAGAACTGGGGCCCTCGGTCTGAGACGATGTCCTGTGGAAGACCAAAGACTCGGAAGACATGATTAAACAAAAGTTTCGCAGTTTCAAGAGCAGAGGGGAGTTTGCACAGTGGTATGAAGCGGCAGGCCTTGGAGAATCTGTCAACTAAGACCAAAATGACCGTGTTACCTTGTGACTCAGGGAGACCCGTGATAAAGTCGACTGCCACGTGGGACCAGGGACGCCGGGGAATGGTCAGAGGATGCAGGAGACCCTGGGGACGCTGTCGTGGGTTCTTGGTTCTGGTGCAAACCTCACAGGACAGGACAAATGACCTTACTTCCTTCTCCATGTTAGGCCACCAGAAGCGTCTTTTCAGGAAGTCCAGGGTCCTCCGAGCTCCCGGGTGGGCGGTGAGAGGGGAAGAGTGACCCCACTGGAGAACCTTGGCCCGGGCTTGATGTGGGACGTACAAGAGGCCTGGTGGCCCCGTCCCAGGACCGGGGTCCTGGCGTTGGGCTCGTCGGACAGCCTCCTCAATACCCCAGCGGACAGGGGCCACAATCCGGGACACAGGGATAATAGGCCCGACTTCATTCTCCCTGTTAGTGGCAGAGAACAGTCTGGACAGTGCGTCAGGTTTGGTGTTCTTGGAGCCGGGGCGGTATGAGAGGGTGAAGTCAAACCGACTGAAAAACAGGGCCCACCTAGCCTGTCGAGGGTTCAGTCTCTTGGCTTGCTGGAGGTACTCCAGGTTCTTGTGGTCAGTCCAAACCAGGAATGGATGTTGTGCTCCCTCCAGCCAGTGCCTCCACTCCTCAAGGGCCAGTTTGACCGCTAGCAGTTCTCGATCCCCCACATCGTACCGGGACTCAGCAGGACTCAGGCGGTGGGAGAAGTAAGCGCAGGGGTGCAGCTTTCCTTCCGAACGTTGAGAGAGCACCGCGCCGACACCACTGTCCGAGGCGTCCACCTCCACGATGAATGGTTGGGAGGTGTCCGGGAGAACCAGAATGGGTGCCGTGCAGAAGCGGTCCTTGAGGTCTTTGAACGCCTTTTCTGCCTGAGGAGACCAGCCATAAGATCCACCTGTCCCTTTGGTGAGGTCTGACATGGGTGCTGCCACAGAACTGAAGTTCCTGATGAACTTGCGGTAGAAGTTAGCGAATCCTAAGAACCGCTGAACCTCCTTAACGGACTTGGGAGTAGGCCAATCCCGGACGGCCAGGGTCTTGGCAGGGTCCATTTGGAGTTGGCCTGTCCGTACAATAAATCCCAGAAAGGAGACCTCGGGAACATGAAATTCGCATTTCTGGGCCTTGGCGAACAGATTGTTCTGTAGCAGCCTCTGGAGAACCTGGCGGACATGGTGGCGGTGCTCCTGCACGGTCTTGGAAAAGATAAGGATGTCGTCGAGGTAGACAAAAACGTATAGGTTAATCATGTCCCTTAAGACGTCGTTGATTAGGGCCTGAAAAACAGCTGGTGCGTTGGTGAGTCCGAAGGGCATCACCTGGTATTCGTAGTGCCCAGACGGGGTGTTAAAGGCAGTCTTCCACTCGTCTCCCTGTCGGATACGGATGAGGTGGTATGCATTCCGTAGGTCCAACTTGGTGAAGACGGTGGCGCCTTGGAGCAGGTCGAAAGCTGTGGACATCAGCGGAAGGGGATATCGGTTGCGCACAGTGATCTTATTCAGGCCCCTGTAATCAATACATGGTCGGAGCCCCCCATCCTTCTTGCCGACAAAGAAGAAGCCGGCTCCAGCAGGTGAAGTGGAGGGTCGAATAAACCCAGAGACCAGGGCATCTTTGAGGTATTCCTCCATGGCCTTGCGTTCTGGCTGAGAGAGGGAAAACAGTCTGCCACGAGGAGGGGTAGTCCCAGGGAGCAAGTCGATGGCACAGTCGTAGGCCCGGTGCGGAGGAAGAACGGCGGCCCTGCTCTTGCTGAATACCTCCTTGAGATCCCAGTACTCTGTGGGAACTTGAGATAACTCGGTGAGATCAGGGGGCTCGGCAGGAGACACAGGAGAGCTAGAGAGCAGACAAGAGGCATGGCATGCAGGGCCCCATTCCACAACCTGGCTTGTTACCCAGTCTATGCGAGGGTTGTGGCGAGTAAGCCAAGGAAGGCCTAGAATAACTGGGAACTCAGGTGAAGGAATCAGGTGCAGGGATATTTCTTCCTTGTGACCTTGAGACTAGAGGAAAACTGGAGAAGTAACTTGGGTGACTCTTCCATCACCTAACGCTTGGCCATCGAGGGCAGACACAGACAGTGGGACTTCAAGAGGTGCAGTCGGAATATTGATGCTTTGGGCGAAGTGAATATCCATAAAGTTCCCAGCCGCCCCTGAGTCTATCAAAGCTTGACAAGAGTGGACAGACTCACCCCAGGAGATGGAGACCGGGATGTAGATTCCTTGGCCAGGGAGTCCGGGAGAGAGGGTAGGCCCCGTCACAACCCTCCCTCGGCTGGACGGGGCGGTCCTTTTCCCAAGAGTTCGGGACATGATGCTCGGAAGTGACCAGGCTTGCCACAGTAGATGCAGCACTTGTCCCTCCTTCTGCGCTCCCTCTCAGATGCGGAGAGGCGAGTACGACCCACTTGCATGGGTTCTGGACAGTCACTGAAGGAGGTAGACGGTCTCCAGGTAGAGGTAGGGAGGCTGGGGGGGCTCAAGGCTTGGTGGCGTTCTCTCATCCTGTTGTCCAGACGAATAGCATGTGAGATGAGGGTTTCAAGGTCACTTGGGCATCCAATAGAGGCCAGACCGTCCTTGATGGGGTCAGACAGACCATGGTGGAAGGCTGACACCCGGGCAGTCTCGTTCCATCCACTTACTGCTGCGAGTGTTCGGAACGAGATGGCGTAATCTGCGACGCTTCCTCCTTGCCGGATGGACATGAGCTTTCGGGCTGCGTCGGTACTGATGTCTGCCTGATCGAAGACCCGAAGCATCTCTTCAGAAAACAGCTGGAAATCAAAGCACTCAGGTCCCTGTCTTTGCCAGATAGCAGTAGCCCAGGCTCGCGCCTTACCAGCTAATAAGGTGATCACAAAGGCAATCTTGCGGCGATCCGTAGTGTAGGTGGTAGGCTGAAGCTCAAAGGTGAGTTGACACTGGGTAAGGAACTCTCGGCACTCACTGTGCTTGCCGTCATACCTCTGTGGTGCAGGAAGGCTGGGTTCGCGAGGTGAAGAAGGCAGCATTGCAGGAGGCACTGGAGCAGGAGTGGGAGCTGGATCAGGAGCAGGAACTGGATCAGGAGCAGGAACTGGATCAGGAGCAGGAGATGCAGGCAGAGATGTCAGCTGTGCCAGGGTTTTCCCAATTTGCTGAAGCAGTTCCTCGTGGCGAGCGAGGGCCTCACGTTGGCTGGTGAGCGTACGTCCATGAGCGTCCATGGTCGCTCCGAAGCGTGTCAAAGCTGCCATAATTCCCTGAAGGTTGGCCGGGTAGACAGTTGAAGCAGCCTCTGCTGAGTCGGTCATGACGGAGTCTTTCTGTTAGGGTTTTGCTGGGATTCGAACCTGGTTCGTTGGTGTGATAATCCAGCAAACCCCCACTAGGCCACCAGGGGGATGACTCAAATGCAGAGGCGTGAGGCGGAAGTAGAAAAAGAATCAAAAGGTTTATTTAAACTATATACACTATATACAGGGCAAAACAAAAGACAAAAAAAAAACCAAAGAGTATAATCCAAAAGAAAAGCAAAGTGCAAAAATTCAAAAGCTAAGAAGATCAAAAAACACAGTACAAAGGAAACTGGAGATAAACATAACAGCACAAAGACTCCGTGACAAGAGGACTGAACTCAGGGGTATAAATAGACAAACTAATTAAGGACACAGGTGAAGATAATTAGGCAATTAACACAAACACAAAACACAGGAACAGTGGCGGCCTCTAGAGGCCAAAATAAACACGACATGAAAAGGAAATAACAGCGGCCTCTAGAGGCCAAAACAGTCCTAGTCCTAACAAAACCATAAATGAATTCAAATAAACAACACTCTTCACATTAACTAGCTACAACTAAGACTAACAATTGCCCAGATGCCAGCCTTACTTGAGATTGCTCTTGCTTGGCGATTGAAAGTGCGCCTTCTGTTATCCAAAGACAGCACAGAGCGCAGGTCCAGGGAGAAAACAGTTCTGTTCCTTTCACTTTTATAGCTCGTCAGCTGAAGATCTTCGGTGTCCCGTCGGTCGTCCGATGATCTGGAAGGAATATTGTTTGTAGTTCATTGACGTTGAGAAAGGGAAAAGGGATCTGGTTGCCTTTTCTCTTTGAAATACTGCGTGGGCTGCAGTAACTAACCGGTTCAGTTATTATTACAACTATGCGAAGGTCAAATACATTGAACTTTGGCTAAAGGTCCGGTATCAATAGCTCGTTCTTTGTTCTCTGTCCTTCTGTAGCACTGATGCATCGGCTTCTCTTTCGCACGTGGAATCCACCACCAGAGAGAAAGAATTTCAATTTCACCGCAGGTTTTAAGCACAGTCGTGACGTCACTGTATTTGATATCCGGTATCATCTCTGTATCCAATACCATTACAGGGAGTCAGAAGAATGGGCAGAGATAGAACATGGCATCGAGGACAGGGATTGGTGTGTTCAGTGCTGTACAGTGAAAGGGGGAAGATTACTATGGCTATGGCATGGCAGCCCCCCTACAACATGTCAGAAATACAAATACCCTAAATATAGCATAGCTTTAAGAACAACAGTGGGTGAACTGAGTGTCGAGGTGCTTTTGTTAGCCATGTACATTTATAGCACTCTTCAAACACAAACAAAGTTACTGAGCATTATATACAACATGTAATTCACATTTAATGGAGGGAACAGCCTCAGTATAACACGTTTGTGTCCTTTAGCCGAGCCAGGTTTTAGAGAGGGAAAAAGTGTCACAGAAAACTGCACTTACAAACAGAAAGAGAGAGAGAGAGAGAGAGAGAGAGAGAGAGAGAGAGAGAATCTGAATGAATGGTAACAATGAAGAGGGAAGTGGAGAGACTCATCACACCCCGTCCCGCCATGCTGGCTGTCCCTTTAAAACAGACGTCAATTCCAGCTCTGTTACTAACAATCATTCTAGCTCAGAGACAGAACAACACAGACCCCCTGTTCCACGTTCAGATGTTTTGTACAGAGCATAAGGTGGAATAAAAGCATAAGATCCCTGCTTTGAACAGGCTGTGTAAAAGGGGCGTGTACCAGACGCATTCTCACTGACTGGAAATACTCTGTTTGGTTTAGGTAAGGGGTGGCACCTGGATAGAGCATGCAGGAGGCAAGACATGATGCAAAAAGTATGCTGTGAAAATTGCACTGTTTTGTTTGCAAATTTCAAGATTCCTTGCCATTTCTTAAATTTGTCTGACAACTTTGGCTACATTTTCATTGGCATCTTCATCTCCATGACACTTCTTGTTCACCCTCACATGCTTGGGTTCATGTCAGTCGCATGATAGAAACATCAACAACACATCAACTTGCTTGCTGTGAATTCTCAGGACAGCTACCTGCTCTATTCACAAATGGACTCAATTGGACAGACTTTTTATGAGGGAACTGACAGAGTAAAGTCTGTGACTCTGCAGTTTAATATCTGCTCCAACTGACTCAGACATTTGCGTTTGCACAAAGAGCTCCTCTGGGTTCTGTCTTGATAAGTTCACGGTTGCAGTGCATGTCTAAAAGTGTCTTATGCTACATAGCACAGGTTTTTAAGATAAAGTGATTCTAGGTGTGTGTGTGTGTGTGTGTGTGTGTGTGTGTGTGCGCGCGCATGTTGGTGTTGGGCGGTCAGGAGTATGATGATGCAATAACTGCATTTAGTCATTCAAAAGGGCAAATTATTGTCAAACCAATAGCTCATTTATTTCAGCACCTGCTGATGTGAAACATCTCCTCAATAAAGACAGCCATTAGCTCAGTGGTATGCCACTGAGGCAGAGATAGATAGAGAGAGAGAGAGAGAGAGAGACAGAAGGAGGTGGACTGAACATAAAGCATTCTCTACAATTTCACATCATTAATGAAACTTTGCGAGTCTCGCAGTTTGCATGTGCACACAGTAAATATTTACTCTTCAATGGGAATATGTGTTCCCTCAAAACGCCTGACAGGAAACTTGTATAAGTGTTCATTTTTGGGGAGAAAAAAGGGAAATATCCCACACGTCATTGAGTTTAGTCAAATTTAATGAAGTCTGGAAGGGAAAACAGCCACATTAAACCTTTCTGAGCATGAGTTTTTACAAGAGAGAATATTTGAATTGTTATATGCAGATTGAATTCAACCCTGTTTGTGCCTGATCTCTGAGCGAGAATGCCTCAGTGCGTGGAAGTGATTTATAATTTATTTATTTTTCTTCAAAGTATTTTCTTTCTTTCTTTCTTTCTTTCTTTCTTCTGTCAGGCTGTCAAGAAATTTCTCTGCCTGATGAGTTCATCTGTCTGTCCATCTACCTTCCAATCTATCTATCTATCTATCTATCTATCTATCTATCTATCTATCTATCTATCTATCTATCTATCTATCTATCTATCTATCAAATTATTTATATCCATCTGTCTGTCTGTCTGTCTGTCTGTCTGTCATGCTGTATCTATTTATGTATCTGTCCAACATTTTCTTGGAATTATTTTATAAAACACTGAGTGTGAACTCATTGATTCTTTTACACACACACACACACACACACACACACACACACACACCAGTAGAAAATGTTCCATTACTGTTAGTTATTATCCATAGGTGAGAGTCAAAGTCAGTGAGAGTGTGTGTTTGTTTCGAGTGGTGGCGACTGATGAGTGATTAAAGAAGTGTGTGTGTTGGGTGGAGGTTGTCGGGGGATGAAAAGCTGTGAGTTCACACTTCTCCTGCATGACTGCACAGCAGTCCTCAGTAAATACCAGGTTTGCACGATTGTTGCTGAATACAGTGTGTTCTGCTCAGCGAAGCCCTGAACACTCTGCAACTCTAACAGCAGGGAGTGTGTGTGTGTGTGTGTGTGTGTGAGAGAGAGAGAGAGAGAGAGAGAGAGAGAGAGAAAATTCTAACACAGCGAGAGCACAAACTTCATGCCAAATTATCCCGCAAAGCGCAAGCAAGGGTTAGGTCATCGTTGGCTGATCATGTCTCGACTCAGCAATATTTCTAGAGGCAAGCAGAGAAGGAAAGCTAAATTGGCTCTGTTGGACTTTTGGGATCGCTCAGGTTAGCGTGTTTGGATTGCTCCTGGTCTGTGTTGGGTTTGACCCTGTTTAACAGTAACATTGGTCTAAACGTCATCTTTTGACCCACAACTGTTGATGGAAAATACATTTTAATACATTCAGATTGTCTTTTTTTCACTTGCTGGTCTATTTGAATCAAATGAATTAAAATTATTCTACATACTGAGTCAGAAATTAAATGTACGGTGTTGTTAAACTCTCGATTCTGGTTGGTCAGAAACTGTTTATACTGTATTAATGGACTCCTTGTAATACGTTATCATTTCTATAGTAACAACCTACACAGGTGGACAATCAATTTAAATGGACATGTAATCATTGATATGGTGAAGTTTTCTGTGAGGAGATGTTTATTTTGAAGTTGTCTCCAGTGTCAGCCCTTTGTAACATGGCCTTCAGGACAGAGATGTTCACACTTTCTGGTTACTTGATAACATGACAAATGACTGTTTATAGCTATATAACTTCCTTCTCAGACATTCCACAAATGAATAAAATACTTTTAATAAATATACTTCACTGTATGGCAGTAACAGTAACTTCATCACACCACCCTGCTGCCATTTAATTTTTTTTCCCCAAAAAATTATTTTAATGTGCTCCTTCCATATTAAAAACCTACTAAAATATGTGGAAACTTTTAAGAAGAAAGCCAAACCATAGCAACTGTAAAAGGCAGTGATGGACAGGAAGCCTCCTACAGAGAGTCTCAAATGTGACTTTGGCATGAACACATTTGCTATGGCCTGTGTCCAATTACATGAGAGAGTGAGTTTCCTACACACACACATTGCAAAAACATTAAGCAAGCTCTCGAAATGTACTTCTAGTACTTTGGCCTGCGTCTACATTACAGAAAACATTTACAGTTCAGAATAAAAGGAGGCACTAATTGAAATTTACGGCTAACTGCTGCTACAAACCTACACCCGGCACCACACAAAGACGTGATCCTTCTAAATAGTTCCAGATTTTATTGTTTCAACAGCAAAGACTTTGTCCTTTGTCGATACATATGGCCAATAAAAGTTTGAGTAATGGCTCCCCGCTCAGTCATAATGTGGTTGGGTCACTTCAAAAAAGCTGGACATCATGCCAGTGTTGCAAAGTCCACTGCATTTTAACAAACCATTAAAGGTCTAATTTTGCTGGTACTGTGTATAGTGTTTGGCAAAAGTATTCATCCCCCTTGGTGTTTGTCCTGTTTTGTCGCATTACAAGATGGAATGAGAATTGATTTTTGGGGGGATAGCACCATTTGACTTACACAACATGCCTACAACTTCAAAAGTGAAAATTGTTGTTTTATTGTGAAATAAACAATAATTAAGATGAAGAAAAACAGAAATTTGGAGTGTGCATAGGTATTCACTCCCCAAAATCAATACTTTGTATCGCCACCTTTTGCTGCAATTACAGCTGCAAGTCTCTTGAGGTTTGTCTTTATTAGCTTAGCACATCTAGTCACTGGGATTTTTGCCCATTCCTCAAGGCAAAACTGCTCCAACTCCTTCAAGTTAGATGGGTTGTGTTGGTGTACAGCAATCTTCAAGTTATGCCACAGATTCTCAGTTGGATTGAGGTCTGGGCTTTGATTAGGCCATTCCAAGGCATTTAAATGTTTCCCTTTAAACCACTCCAGTATAGCTTTAGCAGTATGTTTAGGGTCATTGCTCTGCTGGAATGTGAACCTTCGTCCCGGTCTCGAACCTCTGGTTGACTCAAACAGGTTTTCCTCCAGAATTGCCCTGTATTTAGTGCCATCCATCTTTCCTTCAGTCCTGATCAGTTTTCCTGTCCCTGCAGATGAAAAATATCCCCACAGCATGATGCTGCCACCGCCATGCTTCACTGTAGGAATGGTGTTCTCAGGATGATGGGTTTGCACCACACATGGTGTTTCCCATCTCATCTCATTATCTCTAGCCGCTTTATCCTTCTACAGGGTCGCAGGCAAGCTGGAGCCCATCCCAGCTGACTACGGGCGAAAGGCGGGGTACACCCTAGACAAGTCGCCAGGTCATCACAGGGCTGACACATAGACACAGACAACCATTCACACTCACACCTACGGTCAATTTAGAGTCACCAGTTAACCTAACCTGCATGTCTTTGGACTGTGGGGGAAACCGGAGCACCCGGAGGAAACCCACGCGGACACGGGGAGAACATGCAAACTCCACACAGAAAGGCCCTCGCCGGCCCCAGGGCTCGAACCCAGGACCTTCTTGCTGTGAGGCGACAGCGCTAACCACTACACCACCGTGCCGCCATGGTGTTTCCCATGATGGACAAAAAGTTAAATTTGAGTCTCATTCAACCAGAGAATCTTGTTCCATGTGTTTGGGGAGTCTGCCACATGCTGTTGGGCAAACTCCAAAAGTGTTTTATTATTTTTTTTTTTCTTAAGCAAGAGCTTTTTTTCTGGCCACTCTTCCATAAAGCCCCACTTTGTGGAATGTATGGCTTAAAGTGGTCCTATTGACAGATACTCCCATCTCTGCTGTGAATCTTTGCAGCTCATTCAGTGTTATCTTTGGTGTCTTTGTTGCATCTCTGATTAATGCCCTCCTTGCCTGGTCTCTGAGTTTTGGTGGGTGGCCTTCTCTTGTCAGGTTTGTAGTGATGCCATATTCTTTCCATTTTGCTGTAATGGATTTAATGGTGCTCCCTGGGATATTCAAAATTTGGGATTTTTTTTATAACCCAGCCCCGATCTATATTTCTCCACAACTTTGTCTCTGACCTGTTTGGAGTGCTTCTTGGTTCTCATGTTGCTTGCTTAGTAGTGTTGCAGAGTCAGGGTCCTTCCAGAACAGGTTGAGTTATACAGACATCATGTGACAGATCATGTGACACTTTGATTGCACACAGGTGGATCTTAATCAACTAATTATGTGACTTATAAAGTGAATTGGTTGGACCAGTTCTTATTTAGGGGTTTCATATGAAAGGGGGTGAATACCTATGCACACTCCAGATTTCTGTTTTTTCATCTTAATTATTGTTTGTGTCACAATAAAAAACAATTTGCACCTTTAAAGCGGTAGGCATTTTGTGTAAATTAAATGGTGCTCACCCCCCAAAAAATCAATTTTCATTCCAGGTTGTAATGTGACAAAGCAGGACAAACACCGAGGGGGATGAATACTTTTGCAAGTGTGTGTGTGCGTATATAAAATGTGGGTGTACATGTGTGTGCCGAGAGCCTTTTTAGTGCTGTACTTTCTTCCCATGCAGTTAAGCTTATTCTGTTATTTAATACTTCTGTCACCTGATATATCTCATGACATGAACATGATGGAATCTGTCATCTTAAGGTTTTATCCCCTCTCTGGCAGACAAAACCAAACTGAGGAACAAAATTCCATCTCTTACATTTGTTCAGTTTGTGAATGAAGTGAGCAGGGCATAAAATTAACCCTATGCCCTACCCCTTATATGAAAACATTTCCCATCCCGGTCCATTAATATTCAGTTTATAGTTGTAAATTGAATTTGTAGCAGCTATAACATCAGTGATAACAGGAAGTAACCTGTGTCATGGATGTTTCAGAACATTAAATATAACTCATCTCATTCATCTCATTATCTCTAGCCGCTTTATCCTGTTTTACAGGGTCGCAGGCAAGCTGGAGCCTATCCCAGCTGACTACGGGCGAAAGGCAGGGTACACTCTGGACAAATCGCCAGGTCATCACAGAGCTGACACATAGACACAGACAACCATTCACACTCACATTCACACCTACGGTCAATTTTAGAGTCACCAGTTAACCTAACCTGCATGTCTTTGGACTGTGGGGGAAACCAGAGCACCTGGAGGAAACCCACGTGGACACGGGGAGAACATGCAAACTCCGCACAGAAAGGCCCTCGCCGGCCACGGGGCTCGAACCCGGACCTTCTTGCTGTGAGGCGACAGCGCTAACCACTACACCACCGTACCGCCAGTCACAATATTACATTGTTTATTATTTTCCTATAACAGCATGCCTTTAGTGTTTTATGTCATAATTCTGATGTACATCTGTCATTGAAGTATTTTATCCCCTCTCTTGCAGATAAGATGAATGGGAGTGGCAAGATTCCATCTCTCATAATTGTTTAGCTGGTGCAGGATTTGGGTGGGATTTAGAAGAGAGACCCCACCTATTATATGGGTGCATTTTCGAAAGCTTTATTCAGATTACTATTGCATTAATATTCACTTTATCTATTGTTGCAAATTGAATTTGTCAACACAGTAATGTCCCACAATGCCAAATCTAACTTTAAGTAGATAAAATAGTATGTGTTGTGATTATTTAAGAAATTGTTCACTGTGGCAAATCGCTTGAATATAAGAGGAATAAAACACTTCAGGATGTGATTCAAAGATTCAGCCTCAGGTTGGTAACAGTCACAGAATATGGACGGAGCACAGAATTAAGGCCTCGCCCCGCCCCTTGTATAGGTGGATTTCCCACCAGGGCTGTCCATGTGCCCAGTGTCCATGGCACTGACTTGGATTTTCATTAATATATAGTTTATAATTGCAAGTTGAAAGATTTCAAAGTCCGTTTGCATTGGCAAAGCCAAAGTGCAGTTCGCGTTCCAGCGAGCACAGCAAGGTCCTGGACTGCATTCAGGTCCCCTTTAAAGCAAGCACTCGGAATGAGACCAACTTTAAAATATGACTAATTAATGAGGACATTTTGTAGAGGTGCCTGAGGAAACGTTAAACTCCTGGAGTGCCCTCTTCTCGGCATACGCTGAAGTGTCAAAGTGAAAGTGATCACTGCGGAAATAAACAGCCAGAGTGCATGTGGTGGAGTCGTTATTAACGTGGTGGAATGCTGTGTGCTTGGAGAGTTAATAAATCTAAGCAGACTCTGGCACACATTGAGACTTAAGTGCCAAAATCCTACCATTGACTTTGGGCTGTAGACAAGCATCCGACGTTGTGTTTATTTTTATTTTCAGTTGTGGGTTTGTTTGTGGTTTTTTTTTTTCTTTTTCCCATGCTTTATATCTGCAACATTTTTATTCTCCTTCACAGCTTGAGAACAAAACATGACCAAGCAAAAGCCTATAGATTTATAGATTTAATCTCGCAAGATTAGTGAATGGGGCTTACTGTAAATTGAGGTTGGACGTCGGGAAAAATGGGAAGCTTTTATACAAACAAAAGGGAAGTAATCTTGTTAATGACATTTGCGTTTTTGGCACTGCCTTTCTATTTGATGGAATGAGTGGACAAGGCAGAGTCCGTATGACGTGATATATGGTCCGCCTTTAAGACCTGCATTTTTTTTCAAGGAGCAAACCCATTAACTAGACTTTACAGAGCACATCATAAATTATGACACAGGGGTTAAGCATTTTCATTTTACCAGCAGGTAATGTACACTCACACAAATGAGCTTGCCCGCGCACATTGCAAAACCAAATAAAACGGCTGTAAAAGTGGGAAAGTTGAAATGTTCCAAACCTTTAACTGAAATAGATGAGAAAACAAAATCCAAACAATATAATAAAGAAAGCAAAATTGGCATGCAAGAAGATGGAGCTGTTGAGAAAATGAACCGGGGACTCAAAATTGTTTCTAAATGTTTCCATCAGTCAAACCAAGCTAAAAATTTAGAACTTATTTCGAACTAATTTAAAACTCATGAGTGTACATTAAACCATGCCCACAAAACTCCATAAAAGGCAAAGCTCACAGAGAACTAAAAGCAACAAAATGGCAAATGCCTCGTCAGAGACTTCAAGTAATGCAAATCAACCATTGCAGCATGTTGGCTAACACAGACAGATATTACTGTACCTCCTCCCTTTATAGGGTGCCATTATTTTTGTCCTAATTGAATAGCTATCCTGTATGTTTTAATCTATTGATTAAGGTTGAATTTTCTTCCTTTCACGTCATTAATATGAAACAATTTTTTTGAAAAACTAAATAAATCTGTCTGTAATTAAAATAAATGAATTAATTAGCTTTAATAGTGATTAAATAATATACAATCACAGTAACTCATTGTGAATTATATGATTTTAAAGCAGATAAATCATTGTTCACATTTGTGACTCAGGAACAAATGTAAGGTAGAATTTTTTTTTTCTGAAATAACTGGATATTCATGAACACGACATGTCTTGTGCAAATGCTCCTGCAAATGATTTATGAATAAATTTGTTTGTATCCAACTTGATAAACAAAACCCATTGCTTGCTTAATTAACAACAATTTAATTGGGTTGCAAATGAGACAGAGCAAAAATAAATGGTAAATAATATAATGAACAAGACCGTGCCTACGAATGCTGTAAGATTTCACTTTAATGTGTGTAACACTTCACAGACATGGAAGCAATGAGGATCTACAAAGACACACACCAGCAAACATGAGTGTGTCATCTGCATTGAGATGAAACCGGGTTGTTCGTGTTGCTCTGCAGCATACAGATGAGTGGGATCTGCTGGCAGGCCTTGGCTTGGAAATTCTCATTATAAATTTTCTGGTGCTTCGTAAACACTGATTATCGGTCTGTGGTTTGGAATCTAGGGAATGATCCACAGGAACAACTGGTGAAATACTGGGGAAAAGAACATGTGGATGAGTGTTTACTAGGTTATTTACAGTGAACAGACATACTGTATCTACACTCACTGGCCACTGCATAAAATCATGCAGATACAAATCAAGAGCTTCAGTTAATGCTCACTTCAAACATCAGAATGAGAAAAAATGTGATCTCAAAGTGTGACTTTCACTGTAGCATGGGTGTTGGTGCCAGATAGACTGGTTTGAGTATTTCAGAAACTGCTGATCTCCTGGGGTTTTCATACACAACACTCGCTAGAGTTTACACAGAATGGTGCGAAAAACAAACAAACAAACAAACATTTAGTGAGCGATAATTCTGTGGGTGGAAACAAACGCTTCATTGATAAGAGAGGTCAGAGGAAAATGGCCAGATTGGTTCAAGCTGCCAGGAAGAACATAGTAACTCATAGCAACTCTTTACAACTGTGCTGAGCAGGAAAGCATCTTAGCATACAACAGCAGAAGCCCACATTGGGCTCTACTCCTGCCAGCCAAGAACAGCTACCTTAGAATAAAGAACAAGTTCCTATTAAAATGGCCAGTGAGTGTAAACTACCGTAGTTGTTACATAAGTAGGGGAAAAATCCATTGTTAACAGGGTACTGTGGATTTGGCAGGGTAATTGCCTTTTCAAACTGAATACTGTATAACCATGAAAGTGACTTTGAAAAGGATCATAAATAAATAAATAAATAAAATGGCCTTGTTGTCAAAACTTTCTTAATCAGGGAAGTCTTAAAGTGAATGGACAGAGTAAGAGAGGTTTTATTACATGCTCTTGTTAGTAAAGGCTACTATTAGTGTCATTAATGGACACTGTTGAAAGATTAATGTTGTGAATTTGGATTTTATTCTGCTCTCCTGCCAAGTGTGCTCTCCATGGCAAACACTTCGCCACACACTTTTTTCTTTCATTCCTCTGTCGCACTGAGCACAACATCTGTGCTTGCATTATGGGCTCAAATTCCTTCAGCCGAAGACTAATAATAACAATGCATGCATTGCACGGATTCTCAACATGATGGAAAAAGGACATTTGAGACCCAAGCATGAACACCATGTCACAGCTCTGCATGTACGTTGATAAGAAAGAGGGCATTCATTCACACAAATCCTAGTTGTTGTGGGTTCTTCAGTTCAACTGGACATGAGCCAATTGCCAAGACCTGAGGTGAAATAGACAAGCTGAGAACACACACAAAGAGAGATCCTTAAAGACAACTGCACTGAACTGGAATTTAGGTTTCCTTGCCTTATAAATGAAGGAAAATGTTCTGGGTTTTGACAGGCATTTTGCTTAAAAAACAGTCATGTTTTGCAGCTTGATGTATGAAGTTCTATCACAAATGGCCTGCAACAATAGAACAAATGTTTTGTGTTGATGCATTTAGTTCAGAATTTAAGTCAGGTTTTTCATCACTCAGCAGTACAAGTTATGTACCTTAGGTCAGAATGTCGTAAGGTTAGTTTCACATAAGGTACTTTCCAGACCAGGGGCCACTTGCTCCAAGAGTTGAATCTGTTGTGGTGGAGTGTGAAAGCTATTTTTTAGAGAACCAATCCCTGGTCCTGTGGGTGGTAAAAAGAGCAACTGGACTTGCTTGAAGATTCTTGAAGTCGTTTCACTTCTCATCCGAAAGGCTTCTTCAGTTCTGTCTGACTAAGGCCCTGTCCACACGGCAACGGATTCAGGTGAATCCGATACAATTGTTTATCGTTTCGGCCTGGCGTCCACACGGCACCAGCATTTTGGGTGCCCCAAAACGCAATCTTTTGAGAACGGGTTCCAGAGTGGAAAGATCTGGCAACGTTGCTGTTGCGAAGTAGTCTGGATGAGTAGAACGGATTTGTTTACGATGATGTCACAACCACATGACTGTCAGTGCTTCACGCTGGGTAGAAGTGTAACGAACTCGATGCGAGTTGTCAACAAATCCTATAACTTGGTTCATGAAACGCGCTTACAAAATATTTTCACTGTGAATATTTATTGTGTAATGGTGCAAAGTGAGAGAGAGAGAGAGAGAGAGAGAAAATAGCCCTTAGGGCAGAGTCAATCCCGCCAGCAAAAATAGGGAAAAAAAGGAGCGATCTCACCTCTTCAGATGTTGGTTTAAGTCCTACAATACATTCCTCAAAAAGGGCGTAGAAGAACAAATTAATCCATCAACGTGTAGCATTCAATTTATTCCGGACCATTAAAGACGCCGCCTTCCGCGTAGAATCATACGTCATCCTTGCCGCCATATTGGATAGGTCAAAGCGGAGAATAAAGATGCCTCATTCATGTGCTGCATTTAACTGTACCAACAGGTTTACCGTCCAAACGAGATCACATGGGATTACCTTTCACAGGTGAGACTGGAAAAATACTTTTCATTGTATTTGGTCATTATAACGTAATTTTACGCACAGATTTTCCTGACTTTGTGGTTAATATGGTCTCGTGCATAATAGTTTATGCGCATGCGTCCTTACTTCTTCTATTGTTCTGGTGTCTCCGAAGGGACCGTCTTACAATGCCCCTAGAGGTGTGGCATGTGTATTGCATCGTTTTCAGCAAGCGTTGCGTTGCCATATGGACCTGATATCTTACTGATCGTTGCCCATGTGGACGCGATATTTTTTTAAATAACATCTCGTTGCCCTTGTCGTGTGGATGTAGCCTAATAGGGAGTATCAGGTATTTATCCTCTCATGGATGAAAAGCAATCCTAAGGTGTCGTTGAGTCATCCTGTTGGTGTGGGTCACTGGGGGCTGGGTGTGAATGGCCTAGAGAGTCATGGGGTGATCAATGGATTGTTGGTTCTCTCTGTCCTCCTGTAAGTCACTGAAAACAGCTGGGTTTTGGTGTGCATTCAGTTGTCTGGGAAGTGTGCCAAGAACTGCATTGTAGGTGACTGATAAATGATGTCTTAGACCACCACCTCTGTTCAGTGATGGCCGTTCCAGGTTGACAAAAATGGCTTCTTTAACTCCTTGCTCATACCAACGATCCTCTCTGGCTAAAATGTGTACGTTGCAATCCTGAAATGAGTGTCCTTTGTTGTTAAGATGAAGATAGACAGCAGAGTCCTGGCCTGAAGAACTGGCTCTCCTGTGTTGAGCCATGCGCCTGTAAAGCGGTTGTTTTGTTTTCCCAATAAAGGAGTCCGTGCATTTCTCACTGCACTGAATTGCATACACTACATCAGGGGTATTCAAACTGATCCATAAAGGGCCGTGTGGCTGCAGGTTTTCATTCCAGCCATGCAGCAGCACACCTGATTTGGCTTATTCAATCAGCTGACACACCCACCCTTTAATCAAGGGTGGGTGTGGCTGCAAGTATTTGACTGTGTGAAGACAGTTCAGTTGATTGAATGAGCCAAGTCAGGTGTGCTGCTGCATGGCTGGAATGAAAACCTGCACCCACACGGCCCTTTATGGATCAGTTTGAATACCCCTGCACTACATTGTCCTGTTTGTGTCTGGCTATTCTGTCCTTAGGGTGGACCAGTTTCTGCTTCAGGGTGTTACTGGGTCTGAAATGTACTGGAATGTTGTGTTTGTAGAAGATCCTCCTGAGTTTCTCAGATAGACCAGAAACGTAGGGAATGACAATGTTCTTGCGTTTGTTCCTGTTATCCTCCTTGTCCGTAATGTTCCTTTTTCTATTCTTCAGAAGAGCCCAGTTGGGATACCCACAGTTCTGAATTGCTTTCTTGATGTGATTCTGCTCCTTCTCTTTTCCCTCTACCGTTGTTGTCAACCTGGAATGGCCATCACTGAACAGAGATGGTGGTCTAAGACATCATTTATCAGCCACCTACAATGCAGTCCTTGGCACACTTCCCAGACAACTAAATGCACACCAAAACCCGGCTGTTTTCAGTGACTCACAGGAGGACAGAGAGAACCAACAATCACC
Source organism: Neoarius graeffei (assembly GCF_027579695.1). Classification (NCBI taxonomy): domain Eukaryota; kingdom Metazoa; phylum Chordata; class Actinopteri; order Siluriformes; family Ariidae; genus Neoarius; species Neoarius graeffei. The sequence goes on from NC_083579.1 coordinate 29,036,089, forward strand.
CCAATGACTCTCTAGGCCATTCACACCCAGCCCCCAGTGACCCACACCAACAGGATGACTCAACGACACCTTAGGATTGCTTTTCATCCATGAGAGGATAAATACCTGATACTCCCTATTAGTCAGACAGAACTGAAGAAGCCTTTTGGATGAGAGATGAAACGTCTTCAAGAATCTTCAAGCAAGTCCAGTTGCTCTTTTTACCACCCACAGTTTACTATGACCTGGATGACTGAGAATCTTCACAGACAATCCCTGGTCCTCTTAAGAATGGTTCTGGAGTAAGCCTCAGTCAGACCACTGTTTTCAAGAGAACCAACTATCGATTCTCTGGACCACCCCTGGGCTCAAATCAGCTTTGAATTTCCTGAGGATAAATCTTAGTCAAAGAACTTACAATTATAGTACATATTATGGATGGATCTGTGCTGAGGACCAGAAGGTTTGATAGTCATTTTCACACAAGGTTTTTCCCAGATCCAGGCTCATTTGCAGCAGAACTTTTACACATTTAATACATTTGGTGGAGTGTAAAAGTTGGCTTTGATCCCTTAAGTGGTCCATAGAACCAATTCCTGGCCCACTTGAAAATGGTGGTCTGGGATCACTTCAAAATGATACTGGTCCTCTGGAAAACAGTTTTGAGGCCCACCATTTTCAAAAACACTGTGGATTGGGCCCCAAAATGAGTAATCTTAGTCAAGGGATATGGGGATGAAGGTAGCTGAGTGATAGAAGTTATGGATCTCTGCTGAGGACCAGAAGTTCTAAGGTCATCTTCACACAAGACTTTTTTTTTTTCTCCAGAGAGTTATGTTAGTGACAAATGTTTCCAGGGAATCATTTCATGAAGTGTAAAAGCTGGTTTTGAGCCAAAGTAATGATACCTGTTCTGCTTGACAACATTGGTCTGGGGATCACTTCAACTGAATCCTAGTACAGTCCAAATCGTGCACATACCAAAGAAAATGACCTCATATCTCTAGCTAATTATTTTGCCAATACAACAATGAAACAAACTGCTCTAATCTCTTCTCTACCATCTTTAGAGATGCAGCAGTCCCTGTCTGTTGTATTTCTAACCTCCTGGCAGGACTTTCCCATAATCCAACAGCACACCACCAACATGGAGCTGAAAGACCGGCATAGACACTGTTTGAAGGATCTGGGTCACCAGTGATAACAGACTTACCCTTCCTAAATCAGTGTTTCCCCTTTTGGCTAAAATTGCCCATGGTGCTAACCATGTTGCAAAGGAATGGATGGTAAGACATTGGTACACACCTGGATTTTCCACTTTTGCCTCCAAATTTTGCAAACAGTATGCCATATGCTTTCAAATGAATATAACAAAATGGATCCAAATGACAGTGGGTGCACAATCAACTCCTTCAGTTGAATATCAGATGGTGGATTTTGTAGAATTATCACCCATTCAAGGTTGTCGGTATTGCTTGGTGATTGTTGACATGACATGTATCTGCTCTCATAACGATGTGCAAACCTCATGCTTTTCGTGTTGTGGGTCAAGGTGGCAACAAGCTGAGGTCAACCCAGACAAACTCAGGCCCTGTCCACACGGCAACGGATTCAGGTGACTCCGATACAATTGCTTATCGTTTAGGCCTGGCGTCCACACGGCACCGGCATTTTGGGTGCCCAAAACGCAATCTTTTTGAGAACGGGTTCCAGAGTGGAAAGATCTGGCAATGTTGCCATTGTGAAGTCGTCTGGATGAGTAGAACGGATTTGTTTACGATGACGTCACAACCACATGACTGTGAGTGCTTCACGCCGGGTAGAAGTGTAACGAACTCGATGCGAGTTGTTAACAAATCCTATAACTTGGTTCATGAAACGCGCTTACAAAATATTTTCACTGTGAATATTTATTGTGTAATGGTGCAAAGTGAGAGAGAGAGAGAGACTCTGCCCTTAGGGCAGAGTCAATCCCGCCAGCAAAAATAGGGAAAAAAAGGAGCGATCTCACCTCTTCAGATGATGGTTTAAGTCCTACAATACATTCCTCAAAAAGGGCGTAGAAGAGCAAATTAATCCATCAACATGTAGCATTCAATTTATTCCGGACCATTAAAGACGCCGCCTTCCGCGTAGAATCATACGTCATCCTCGCCGCCATATTGGATAGGTCAAAGCGGAGAATAAAGATTCATGTGCTGTGTTTAACTGTACCAACAGGTTTACCGTCCAAACGAGATCACATGGGATTACCTTTCACAGGTGAGAAACAACAAATTAATCCATCAACGTGTAGCATTCAATTTATTCCGGACCATTAAAGACGCTGCCTTCCACGTAGAATCATACGTCATCCTCGCCGCCATATTGGATAGGTCAAAGCGGAGAATAAAGATTAGCTGCGTTTAACTGTACCAACAGGTTTGCCGTCCAAACGAGATCACATGGGATTACCTTTCACAGGTGAGACTGGAAAAATACTTTTCATTGTATTTGGTCATTATAATGTAATTTTACGAACAGATTTTCCTGACTTTGTGGCTAATATGAAGTCTCGCGCATAATAGTTTATGCGCATGCGTCCTTACTTCTTCTATTGTTCTGGTGTCTCCGAAGGGACCGTCTTACAGCGCCCCTAGAGGTGTGGCATGTGTATTGCATTGTTTTCAGCAAGCGTTGCGTTGCCATATGGACCTGATATTTTACTGATCGTTGCCCATTTGGACGCAATATATTTTTAAATAACATCTCGTGGCGGCACGGTGGTGTAGTGGTTAGTGCTGTCGCCTCACAGCAAGAAGGTCCTGGGTTCGAGCCCCGGGGCCGGCGAGGGCCTTTCTGTGTGGAGTTTGCATGTTCTCCCCGTGTCCGCGTGGGTTTCCTCCGGGTGCTCCAGTTTCCCCCACAGTCCAAAGACATGCAGGTTAGGTTAACTGGTGACTCTAAATTGACCGTAGGTGTGAATGTGAGTGTGAATGGTTGTCTGTGTCTATGTGTCAGCCCTGTGATGACCTGGCGACTTGTCCAGGGTGTACCCCGCCTTTCGCCCATAGTCAGCTGGGATAGGCTCCAGCTTGCCTGCGACCCTGTAGAAGGATAAAGCGGTTAGAGATAATGAGATGAGATGAGATGAGATGAGATAACATCTCGTTGCCGTTGTCGTGTGGATGTAGCCTCAGCCACAGATTGCAGCTCCTTCTAGAAAACAGACATTCCCAAGCCAATTGTGAGCTATAATCACTCTTATTGGTACTTGGTCTGTCCCATTGTCCCCTCTAGAGGAACTGATTGTAGCTCAGAATTTGAACTGATGAGGCTATAAATGGTAGTCAGTTGATTTAATGTAAACTAATATTAAACAAGTCATATGCCCAGCATTTTTTGCTTATCAGCTATGAGCTGTTACAGTGGTGCTTGAAAGTTTGTGAACCCTTTTGAATTTTCTATATTTCTGCATAACTATGACCTAAAACATCATCAGATTTTCACACAAGTCCTAAAAGTAGATAAAGAGAACCCAGATAAACAAATGAGACAAAAATGTTATACTTGGTCATTTATTTGTTGAGGAAAATGATCCAAGATTACATATCTGTGAGTGGCAAAAGTATGTGAACCTTTGCTTCAGTATCTGGTGTGACCCCCTTGTGCAGCAATAACTGCAACTAAACATTTCCGGCAACTGTTGATCAGTCCTGCACACTGGCTTGGAGGAATTTTATCCCATTCCTCTGTACAGAACAGCTTCAATTCTGGGATGTTGGTGGGTTTCCTCACATGAACTGCTCGCTTCAGGTCCTTCCACAACATTTCCATTGGATTAAGGTCAGTACTTTGAATTGGCCATTCCAAACATTAATGTTATTCTTCTTTAACCATTCTTTGGTAGAACGACTTGTGTGCTTAGGGTCATTATCTTGCTGCATGACCCACCTTCTCTTGAGATTCAGTTCATGGACAGATGTCCTGACATTTTCCTTTAGAATTCGCTGGTATAATTCAGAATTCATTGTTCCATCAACGATGGCAAGCCGTCCTGGCCCAGGTGCAGCAAAACAGGCCCAAACCATGATACTACCACCACCATGTTTCACAGATGGGATAAGGTTCTTATGCTGGAATGCAGTGTTTTCCTTTCTCCAAACATAATGCTTCTCATTTAAACCAAAAAAGTTATATTTTAGTTTCATCCGTCCACAAAACATGTTTCCAATAGCCTTCTGGCTTGTCCACGTGATCTTTAGCAAACTGCAGATGAGCAGCAATGTTCTTTTTGGAGAGCAGTTGCTTTCTCCTTGCAACCCTGCCATGCACACCATTCAGTGCGTTTACATGCACATAGAGAAAATCGAATTTCTGCCGTTGCTCGACTGAAATCGAAGTTCTAAATGACATGGAAACACCTTAGCTCGGCTGAAATTGAACCGAACTTGATTTCTCGTAATCGAGCTACACGACCTAGATTATGCGATTTTTGCCGAGCTACTTAGTGCATGTAAACCCTATCGAGCTACGTAGTCGAGCTGCTTACTTCAGCACTGCCCCTTCCGGAAGTGACGAGTGACGAGACCACAAGCGGGAAACACAACAGCCTCAGTCGAAAAAAAAAAAAACAGCCTTGGTCGGCATGACACTTCACCTTAGCCGCCACTTTATTAGGAACACTTGTGTCTGGGCATGTACGCACCCAGGGGCGTCGCTGGGGGGGGGGGGGGGGGGGGAGTTAGGACGATTCTAAGGGCCTGGCACTGACAGGGGGGCCTGTGAGGGATATTAATATTATTTTAGTAGTATTGCCTTGTGTAAGTTTTTGAAATAAAATATTTCATTTCATCTGTTAAAATATGCAAATTATACATGGTTATGATTTGCTATAACATTTTTCTTGAATTATTTATGATATTGTCATTTCACCCCTCCACCCTTTTTACTAATGGTACAGTCTGATTCTGGGCGCGGGACACGTGAAATGCATATGCTCCGTGTGTGCACAGAGCCGCTATTAGCGCAGCTTAGAGCAGCTGGCAGTTTTTCTATGTGCGCAACAGAGGTGTACATTCTAGAAGTTGCGAAGCAGGAGCAGGTGTGATGAATTATGAAGTCCGGATATCACACTGTGTGTGAAAAAAAAAATCACCTTTTTTCATAGGTATCTTTATTGTATAATTAAGTCTAGGTGTTTTGCCATTGTTCATGTGTGGATTTGTTGATATTGTTAAGTATTTAACTTTAATATTTTGCACATTAGCTGTGGTCATAGATATCATTGCTATTGTTCATGTGTGGATTTATTGATACTGTTGCTAAGTATTTAACTTGAACATTTGAACATTTGCTGTGTTTTCTAATAAATGTGTGATGCCTAAAAGAAACCAAAAACACTTAGTGGATTTCTTGCAGTGCACTATGTAATTGTATCAAAAAACTAGTGTAGTTATTCATCAAGGCATACATTTGATCACATACAATAAATGTCAATAAATGGAGGAAACAAAGGAATACATTTTGTAATCCTGATTATTGATGATGTTTGCTGGAGGGCTCTGGAATGTGCATACAGAATGTTATAAATCTACAGTGGTGCTTGAAAGTTTATGAACCCTTTAGAATTTTCTATATTTCTGAATAAATATGACTTAAAACATCATCAGATTTTCACACAAGTCCTAAAAATAGATAAAGAGAACCCAGTTAAACAAATGAGACAAAAATATTATACTTGGTCATTTATCTACTGAGGAAAATAATCCAATATTACATATCTCTGAGTGGCAAAAGTATGTGAACCTCTCGGATTAGCAGTTAATTTGAAGGTGAAATTAGAGTCAGGTGTTTCCAATCAATTGGGATGGCAATCAGGTGTGAGTGGGCACCCTGTTTTATTTAAAGAACCGGGATCGATCAAAGTCTGATCTTCACAACACATGTTTGTGGAAATGTATCATGGCATGAACAAAGGAGGTTTCTGAGGACCTCAGAAAAAGCATTGTTGATGCTCATCAGGCTGGAAAAGTTTACAAAACCATCTGTAAAGAGTTTGGACTCCACCAATCCACAGTCAGACAGATTGTGTACAAATGGAGGAAATTCAAGACCATTGTTACCCTCCCCAGGAGTGGTCGACCAACAACGATCACTCCAAGAGTAAGGCGTGTAATAGTCGGCGAGGTCACAAAGGACCCCAGGGTAACTTCTAAGCAACTGAAGGCCTCTCTCACATTGGCTAATGTTAATGTTCATGAGTCCACCATCAGGAGAACACTGAACAACAGTGGTCTGCATGGCAGAGTTGCAAGGAGAAAGCCACTGCTCTCCAAAAAGAACATTGCTGCTTGTCTGCAGTTTGCTAAAGATCATGTGGACAAGCCAGAAGGTTATTGGAAAAATGTTCTGTGGATGGATGAGACCAAAATAGAATTTTGGTTTAAATGACAAGCATTATGTTTGCAGAAAGGAAACCACTGCATTACAGCATAAGAACCTTATCCCAGCTGTGAAACATGGTGGTGGTAGTATCATGGTTTGGGCCTATTTTGCTGCATCTGGGCCAGGACAGCTTGCCATCATTGATGGAACAATGAATTCTGAATTATACCAGTGAATTCTAAAGGAAAATGTCAGGACATCTGTCCATGAACTGAATCTCAAGAGAAGGTGGGTCATGCAGCAAGACAACGACCCTAAGCACACAAGTCATTCTACCAAAGAATGGTTAAAGAAGAATAAAGTTAATCTTTTGGAATGGCCAAGTCAAAGTCCTGACCTTAATCCAATCCAAATGTTGTGGAAGGACCTGAAGCGAGCAGTTCATGTGAGGAAACCCACCAACATCCCAGAGCTGAAGCTGTTTTGTTCAGAGGAACGGGCTAAAATTCCTCCAGGCTGGTGTGCAGGACTGATCAGCAGTTACCGCAAACATTTAGTTGCAGTTATTGCTGCACAAGGGGGTCACACCAGATACTGAAAGCAAAGGTTCACATACTTTTGCCACTCACAGATATGTAATATTGGATCATTTCCCTCAATAAATAAATGACCAAGTATAATATTTTTGTCTCATTTGTTTAACTGGGTTTTCTTTATCTACTTTTAGGACTTGTGTGAAAATCTGATGATGTTTTAGGTCATATTTATGCAGAAATATAGAAAATTCTAAAGGGTTCACAAACTTTCAAGCACCACTGTATACTGATACAGTGATGCATGCAATTTCTCTCAACACAAACATTTGGATTGAATGAACTCCATAGGCTACTGAGTGGCCTAATAATAGTTGCTCATAAAAGAAAAAAAAAAAAAAAAAAATATATATATATATATATATATATATATCTTCCATATATATCATTTTTAAGGCAACAGTCTATTCAGTCTAATTAGTTAGTAAGTTATTAGCATGTTAGCAGGCTAACAGTTAATATGTTCACCATTACAGATCAACTTCAACTTAGTGGCCATTTTACTAGGAACACTTCTGTTCGTACATACAAACTACAAACACTCTTCTTGTGAACACGGAACTGATAACTTTGTTTATACGCTTGAATAGCTCTTCTTCATGACGACAACCGGAAGTGTACCAACACGATGGGGCATGTAGCGCCACCTGTGGCTTGGGTGCACAATGCACCTCACACAATAGCTCGATTTCCTTACGTGCATGTAGGATTGGATTTCTCTGGCACCCCTGCTGGGACCCTTTGCTCGATTACCGACAGCAGCTTGATTTGGATGTGCATGTAAACGCACTGATTGTTGTTCAGTGTTCTGCTGATGGTAGGCTCATGAACATTAACATTAGCCAATGTGAGAGAGGCCTTCAGTTGCTTAGAAGTTACCCTGGGATCCTTTGTGACCTCGCCGACTATTGCATGCCTTGCTCTTGGAGTGATCTTTGTTAGTCGACCACTCCTGGGGAGAGTAACAATGGTCTTGAATTTCCTCCATTTGTACACAATCTGTCTGACTGTGGATTGGTGGAGTCCAAACTCTTTAGAGATGGTTTTGTAACCTTTTCCAGCCTGATGAGCATCAACAACACTTTTTCTGAGGTCCTCAGAAATCTCATGATACACTTCCACAAACAAGTGTTGTGAAGATCAGACTCTGAAAGAACCCTGTTCTTTAAATAAAATAGGGTGCCCACTCACACCTGATTGCTATCCCATTGATTGGAAACACCTGACTCTAATTTCATTTTCAAATTACCTACTAATCCTAGAGGTTCACATACTTTTGCCACTCACAGATATGCAACATTGGATCATTTTCCTCAATAAATAAATGACCAAGTATAATATTTTTGTCTCATTTGTTTAACTGGGTTCTCTTTATCTACTTTTAGGACTTATGTGAAAATCTGATGATGTTTTAGATCATATTTATGCAGAAATATGAAACATTCTAAAGGGTTCACAAACTTTCAAGCACCACTCTATGTTTTCTACTCAGATTGAAGGTAAAAATATTATTAGAGTCTGAGTCTGGCAAGATTCTTTTATTTTCTCACAATGTGTTTAACTGCATGATGGCTGCATGCTGTTCTAACATGAGAGCTCCATGACAGTTTTGTCCTGCACTTAATTTGAGCCAGTTTTATTGCTATTTCACCATACCTGGGTGTTCCTGATACTGACACAATTGTTTCAGAATTTTCTCACCTCAGCTGATGTGGAGTGTAAAGGTGATGTGGTGGGATTCAAATGGAATTGTGTCCTGGAGTTATTGCACTGAGGTCAGTCTCACTGTCATGAAGCACGTTAAATGTAACCATACATCCAAACCAGATCATACATACATACATACATACATACATACAAACCAGAGAAAGAAATAAAACTACTTCCTGACATTCTCTCTCCCTCTCTCTCACACACACACATGCAATATATATATATATATATATATATATATATATATATATATATATATATTGTGTGTGTGTGTGTGAGAGAGAGGGAGAGAGAATGTCAGGAAGTAGTTTTATTTCTTTCTCTGGTTTGTGAGTACTTGAATATGAATGAATAAATAAATAAACATTTATTTAAAATAAAAAGAAACAGCAAACTAATAGCCTGGACACAAAATCAGTTTGTGTCCAGCTGTCATTGGGTTATTGGTGTTTCCAACCTTTTTCTTTTTTTTTCCCCTTCACAAAAACATACAACTCACTCTTTAGCAGTTCTATGTAGCTAGCTATAATCAAGGATTAAATAAATGCCAAAACATTTTTGACATTTTTTTTCTCGACTTGATACAGCTCCGCTATTAAACTTTTGATGCAAAACATGGGTCAAAAGTGACCCGGCTGAGTTTTTATCTTCTATATCTTTGCAATAAATTAATTCCATCATTCAGTATTCAAGGTATTCCTCAATTAACTTGTTTTTGATCATCACACATCCTTATTTTACTTTTTCCTTTCTTACTTTTTGAATAAAAACCCTTTTTGTATCACTACCCTTCTAATGCACAACATGGGTCAAAAACGACCTGCATTCATTTTCCAGGTTATTTCATGTATGGCTGAGTGTTTCTATGATATACTTTGAAATAAATTCATTTTGTCATTTACTTTTCCAAATATGCAGTAAATATCTTGTTTTTGTTTAGCACAAATCATCATTTTTATTTTTCCTTTCTTAAGTTATGAACAAGCACAACTTTTGTAATTCTACATCAAGTTTACACACATGGGTCAGAAATGACCCGCATACATTTACGACAGCGTTTGGTGGGAACTGTGAATTGTGCTTGTGTCAGACATTTCACAGCTCAGCACAGCGCCCTTTGCCCATCTAATACATGTAAGTAATGTTTTTCAATTGTTCTAACATTACTTTAGAAAAAAATTGATTATGTTTAGATTACGGGCGGCACGGTGGTGTAGTGGTTAGCGCTGTCGCCTCACAGCAAGAAGGTCCGGATTCGAGCCCCGTGGCCGGCGAGGGCCTTTCTGTGTGGAGTTTGCATGTTCTCCCCGTGTCCGCATGGGTTTCCTCCGGGTGCTCCGGTTTCCCCCACAGTCCAAAGACATGCAGGTTAGGTTAACTGGTGACTCTAAATTGACCGTAGGTGTGAATGTGAGTGTGAATGGTTGTCTGTGTCTATGTGTCAGCCCTGTGATGACCTGGCGACTTGTCCAGGGTGTACCCCGCCTTTCGCCTGTAGTCAGCTGGGATAGGCTCCAGCTTGCCTGCAACCCTGTAGAAGGATAAAGCGGCTACAGATAATGAGATGAGATGAGATGTTTAGATTACCTTGAGAGTGAGTAGATTACTTGTCAGAAAGTTACAAGTAATTACTATTAGCTACCTAGCTGTTGACATATTCTACTTTAGTTAGCTAATTTTATTGTAGTTGGCTTAGCTAACTACATAGTTAATAAATAGCTGTCCCCATTCACTGCTAAAGTAATTACTTGAAACAAATTATTATTACTATTATAGTATTAAGACATTTAATTTTATTTAATTAATTTTAAATCACACTTGGATGACCCATGTGTAGTAATACAACCCCGATTGGAAAAATAGTTGGGACAAAGTACAAATTGTAAATAAAAACGGAATGCAATGATGTGGAAGTTTCAAAATTCCATATTTTATTCAGAATAGAACATAGATGACATATCAAATGTTTAAACTGATAAAATGTATCATTTAAAGAGAAAAATTAGGTGATTTTAAATTTCATGACAACACCACATCTCAAAAAAGTTGGGACAAGGCCATGTTTACCACTGTGAGACATCCCCTTTTCTCTTTACAACAGTCTGTAAACGTCTGGGGACTGAGGAGACAAGTTGCTCAAGTTTAGGGATAGGAATGTTAACCCATTCTTGTCTAATGTAGGATTCTAGTTGCTCAACTGTCTTAGGTCTTTTTTGTCGTATCTTCCGTTTTATGATGCGCCAAATGTTTTCTATGGATGAAAGATCTGGACTGCAGGCTGGCCAGTTCAGTACCCGGACCCTTCTTCTACGCAGCCATGATGCTGTAATTAATGCAGTATGTGGTTTGGCATTGTCATGTTGGAAAATGCAAGGTCTTCCCTGAAAGAGACGTCGTCTGGATGGGAGCACATGTTGCTCTAGAACCTGGATATACCTTTCAGCATTGATGGTGTCTTTCCAGATGTGTAAGCTGTCCATGCCACACGCACTAATGCAACCCCATACCATCAGAGATGCAGGCTTCTGAACTGAGCGCTGATAACAACTTGGGTCGTCCTTCTCTTTAGTCCGAATGACACGGCGTCCCTGATTTCCATAAAGAACTTCAAATTTTGATTCATCTGACCACAGAACAGTTTTCCACTTTGCCACAGTCCATTTTAAATGAGCCTTGGCCCAGAGAAGACATCTGCACTTCTGGATCATATTTAGATATGGCTTCTTCTTTGAACTACCGGTATAGAGTTTTAGCTGGCAACGGTGGATGGCACGGTGAATTGTGTTCACAGATAATGTTCTCTGGAAATATTCCTGAGCCCATTTTGTGATTTCCAACACAGAAGCATGCCTGTATGTGATGCAGTACCATCTAAGGGCCCGAAGATCACGGGCACCCAGTATGGTTTTCCGGCCTTGACCCTTACGCACAGAGATTCTTCCAGATTCTCTGAATCTTTTGATGATATTATGCACTGTAGATGATGATATGTTCAAACTCTTTGCAATTTTACACTGTCGAACTCCTTTCTGATATTGCTCCACTATTTGTCGGCGCAGAATTAGGGGGATTGGTGATCCTCTTCCCATCTTTACTTCTGAGAGCCGCTGCCACTCCAAGATGCTCTTTTTATACCCAGTCATGTTAATGACCTATTGCCAATTGACCTAATGAGTTGCAATTTGGTCCTCCAGCTGTTCCTTTTTTGTACCTTTAACTTTTCCAGCCTCTTATTGCCCCTGTCTCAACTTTTTTGAGATGTGTTGCTGTCATGAAATTTCAAATGAGTCAATATTTGGCATGAAATTTCAAAATGTCTCACTTTTGACATTTGATATGTTGTCTATGTTCTATTGTGAATACAATATCAGTTTTTGAGATTTGTAAATTATTGCATTCCGTTTTTATTTACAATTTGTACTTTGTCCCAACTTTTTTGGAATCGGGGTTGTATTAAAAATATTTTTGTTCATAAAGTAGGAAAGAAAAAATTAAATTAATGATTTGTGGTAATTAAAAACAAGATATTTAAAGAATACTTGGAATATTCAACCATAAAATAAATTGATTTCAAAAGGTAGAGCAAAGAAAAACTCAGTCAGCATGAAATAACCTGGAAAATGAATGCGGGTCATTTTTGATCCATGTTGTGCATTAGAAGGGGTGGGCATATGTTTTGCATCAAAGGGTTAAAAAGACAGTCTGGGTTATGATGCAGGATAATTTTCCACTGAAAATATACACTCACCAGCCACTTTATTAGGAACACTCATCCACCTGCTGTTTTGTGCAGTTCTCTAATCAGTCAATCCCTTGACAGCAGCACAGTGCATAAAATCATGCAGATACAAATCAAGCGTTTCAGTTAATTTTCACGTCAAGCATCAGAATGGAAAAAATTGTGATCTCAAAGTGTAACTTTCACTGTGGCATGGGTGTTGGTGTCAAATGGACTGGTTTGAGTATTTCAGAAATTGCTGATCTTCTGCAGTTTTCACACACAACAGTCTCTAGAGTTTATACAGAATGGTGCAACAAACAAACAAACAAACAACACTGAATGAACAACAGTTCTGTGGGTGGAAACAAACACCTTGTTGATAGGAGAGGTCAGAGGAAAATGTCCAGATTGGTTCAAGCTGCCAGGAAGGATATAGTAACCCATAGCAACTTTTTACAACCATGATGAGCAGAAAAGCATCTCAGTATGCAACAGCAGAATAACATATTGGGTTCCACTCCTGAAGCCAAGAACAGGAATCTTTGAATCAAGAACAAGTTCCTATTAAAGTGGCCAGTGAACGTGCGTTGACTATAGGTTTGCATTCAACTACCCCGCAAACAATTCCAGTCATTAGCTACTGACAAAGATGAATCTGTCAAAATAAGTTTTGACAAAACTTTTTGGTAAGTTGAATCATCTCACACTGCTCAGCTAGATATTTAGATCTCCAAAATATTAAGATGCAAATAATATCTATCTATCTATCTATCTATCTATCTATCTATCTATCTATCTATCTATCTATCTATCTATCTATCTGATTAGAATACAGTTTATTTTGTGTAAAACCCCAGAAGCTGACCTTCTGTAATTTTGCTGATAGATTGTTTTGCTGTTGCTATTTCTCCAACAATTTTATAGTCTCAGCGTCACCATTGGAAACAAAACAAATGTGATATTAATTGGGGCTGTGTGTATTTTATAGGTATGTCATGAAACTGAGCAGATCTCATTAAGAGCACGTTTACTGTAAACATATGTGAATGCTGCAAGGTTAAAGTGCATGCTATATTCTTTGCTAGTTCAGCCAAGTCAACGCAAAACAAAACTAATAATTATCTATAGGAAGAAATTGCAGCGCTGGGCATTGCATGTGTTTTATTTTAAACCCACTTGTCATTTTTGTTATAATGAGAGCACAGTGTGTGTGAGTTAATGGAAAAGGCCTTATTTTAATGATAGTGGATTAATGAGGACTACACATCATGTAAGTGCTTAAATAATCCAAAGGGATGGAGTGGGGAGTGGGGGGGAGGTGCTTAGGGTTATCCCCCTGGCTGGCACAGTGCCTGAGGCTAATGTTTCAAGCACATACTGTGTGTGAGTAACTAGCAGGTTCCCTACAAGACTGAAGATGTTTCAGGAGTGTTTAGCAGGTTAGATAAATAGCGGTCAGAGGGTCTCCATTCTTTAATGTTGATGTATGGCTGTAAGGAGACAGGTGTGCCTGCTTTTACTTGGGCAGATCAGTCTAATTAATCTAACATGTTGCGTAATGAACTCAGGTGCAGACTTTAAACCTGCGACGCTTGAATTATACAACACATTAAATCAGGCTTTAACAATTCCAAACCCAAGAACAGTGACCTCGAATCTTTAGTCTTTGTCCAGGGGAAAGGAGGACAAAATTAAAGCCTGTATCTCAGATCCACTGAGAGAGGAGCTCTGAAAGTTGCTTCCTTGTGTTGAAGGATGCTCGCCATATGTGATTCATTTAGCAAGGAAATGATTTGATTAATCGGAGCTTGGTGGCAGATGCGATCGGCCTCATGCCACCTGAGGAAGAATGATCTGCTCTGCTCTGACCCACTAGTAAATAATTAGAGCAGAATGTGATACTGGTCATTAATATAGTTTACACTGGCATCATTTAATGGCCCAGTTATTCTGGCAGCCAGAGGTATGAGGCACGGAGATGAGTCGAGAGAAGATGGCTACATCTGTTGCTGTAAGTTGTACAATGCTTGAGCTTTGACGTCAAACAATAACAGATCTTTGCTGCTTTCTCAATGACCACATTTCCATGAGGAGGTGCAGAAGGTCAGAGCATCTAATGGCCAGATGGTCCTGTGACCAAGCATCACTTTTCTGCCTCACTGAGGCCATATGGAATTATGGAAGAAGTTACACAAAAGCAAGCAGGTCTGCGCCCCTGCAACATCAATGATTAACTGGAAGTGGCTTCTTCGCTGCAGATGAACTCCTCTGAGCTCAAGCAAGGTGATGATAACAGATGATCACCATTATAAAGGCGTAAATATGAAGATGCCTCTGAGCCCTAAGTGCATTCCCTCTATAGAATTCTTTCAAAAACAATTAAACCCATCACATGCATCTGAGCTTTACCATGTGGGTAAGTTGTTTTAAAATCCATCCAAACAGTGACAGTTGGGAATACGTGGTACATTATCACACCGTCTCACTCTCCGATTTCAGCGTGATGAGATGGAGTTCAGTGATCTCCTCCTGAGTCCTCCAGGCCCTTTCACAGTCAGAGCCGTCTCCGAGCCACTGGAGTGGAGCGGACACTGGCACTGCCATCTGGAGCGCCTCTTCCACACTGGGCATACTGAAGGGGGAAAAAAATGTATGACAAACGGCCTGCTCAGCCTTCTCAACCACCATCATGCTTTCTGAATCAGAAACTACAACCCCGATTCCAAAAAAGTTGGGACAAAGTACAAATTGTAAATAAAAATGGAATGCAATGATGTGGAAGTTTCAAAAATCCATATTTTATTCAGAATAGAACATAGATGACATATCAAATGTTTAAACTGAGAAAATGTATCATTTAAAGAGAAAAATTAGGTGATTTTAAATTTCATGACAACACCACATCTCAAAAAAGTTGGGACAAGGCCATGTTTACCACTGAGAGATATCCCCTTTTCTCTTTACAACAGTCTATAAACGTCTGAGGACTGAGGAGACAAGTTGCTCAAGTTTAGGGATAGGAATGTTTACCCATTCTTGTCTAATGTAGGATTCTAGTTGCTCAACTGTCTTAGGTCTTTTTTGTCGTATCTTCCGTTTTATGATGCGCCAAATGTTTTCTATGGGTGAAAGATCTGGACTGCAGGCTGGCCAGTTCAGCATTGATGGTGTCTTTCCAGATGTGTAAGCTGCCCATGCAACATGCACTAATGCAACCCCATACCATCAGAGATGCAGGCTTCTGAACTGAGCGCTGATAACAACTTGGGTCGTCCTTCTCCTCTTTAGTCCGAATGACACGGCGTCCCTGATTTCCAGAAAGAACTTCAAATTTTGATTCGTCTGACCACAGAACAGTTTTCCACTTTGCCACAGTCCATTTTAAATGAGCCTTGGCCCAGAGAAGACGTCTGCGCTTCTGGATCATGTTTAGATACGTCTTCTTCTTTGAACTATAGAGTTTTAGCTGGCAATGGCGGATGGCACGGTGAATTGTGTTCACAGATAATGTTCTCTGGAAATATTCCTGAGTCCATTTTGTGATTTCCAATACAGAAGCATGCCTGTATGTGATGCAGTGCCGTCTAAGGGCCCGAAGATCACGGGCACCCAGTATGGTTTTCTGGCCTTGACCCTTACGCACAGAGATTCTTCCAGATTCTCTGAATCTTTTGATGATATTATGTACTGTAGATGATGATATGTTCAAACTCTTTGCAATTTTACACTGTCGAACTCCTTTCTGATATTGCTCCACTATTTGTCGGCACAGAATTAGGGGGATTGGTGATCCACTTCCCATCTTTACTTCTGAGAGCCGCTGCCACTCCAAGATGCTCTTTTTATACCCAGTCATGTTAATGACCTATTGCCAATTGACCTAATGAGTCGCAATTTGGTCCTCCAGCTGTTCCTTTTTTGTACCTTTAACTTTTCCAGCCTCTTATTGCCCCTCATCTCATCTCATCTTATCTCATTATCTCTAGCCGCTTTATCCTGTTCCACAGGGTCGCAGGCAAGCTGAAGCCTATCCCAGCTGACTACGGGCAAAAGGCGGGGTACACCCTGGACAAGTTGCCAGGTCATCACAGGGCTGACACATAGACACAGACAACCAGTCACACTCACATTCACACCTACGGTCAATTTAGAGTCACCAGTTAACCTAACCTGCATGTCTTTGGACTGTGGGGGAAACCGGAGCACCCAGAGGAAACCCACGCGGACATGGGGAGAACATGCAAACTCCGCACAGAAAGGCCCTCGCCGGCCACGGGGCTCGAACCCGGACCTTCTTGCTGTGAGGCAACAGCGCTAACCACTACACCACCGTACCGCCCCTCTTATTGCCCCTGTCCCAACTTTTTTGAGATGTGTTGCTGTCATGAAATTTCAAATGAGCCAATATTTGGCATTAAATTTCAAAATGTCTCACTTTCGACATTTGATATGTTGTCTATGTTCTATTGTGAATACAATATGAGTTTTTGAGATTTGTAAATTATTGCATTCCATTTTTATTTCCAATTTGTACTTTGTTCCAACTTTTTTGGAATCGGGGTTGTATTTATTTCCTAAATGCACTGACAGTAGCTGGATGGGCTTAAGTTGTTCTTTCACACTTTGGATGTTGTGGATGATGGTAGCACCGGCGATAAGACAAATGGCAGGTTTATGTCAATTCACTCATTCTAATATGTTTCTGACTTCTTTGGTGATCAGTCTATATAAACTGTTGATATGGTCTGCAAGAAGATAATTATTTAGCATTTTTGAAAGGAGTCTCCAATACACCAGCGTAACTTTAAGTTTTCTACCATGGGTGGGTCTTCAGGACCTTCTCAGTAACATGAAAAGCTGTTTTTTTTTCTTCCCTGTCTTATGAATTCCAAGAGAAAAAAAAGAGCAGCTTTTGAGTGAATGACTGTTCATACCATGGTGCTTGAAACCCATTAGAATTTTCTGTATTTCTGCATAAATATGACCTAAAACATAATCAGATTTTCACACAAGTCCTAAAAGTAGATAAAGAGAATCCAGTTAAACAAATGAAACAAAAATATAATACTTGGTCATTTATTTACTGAGGAAAATGATCCAATATTACATATCTGTGAGTGGCAACACTATGTGAACCTTTGCTTTCAGTATCTGGTGTGACCCCCTTGTGCAGCAATAACTGCAACTAAACATTTCTGGTAACTGTTGATCAGTCCTGCACACTGGCTTGGAAGAATTTTAGCCCATTCCTCTGTACAGAACAGCTTCAACTCTGGAATGTTACTGGGTTTCCTCACATTAACTGCTCGTTTCAGGTCTTTCCACAACATTTGGATTGGATTAAGGTCAGGACTTTGAATTGGCCATTCCAGAACATTAACTTTATTCTTCTTTAACCATTCTTTGGTTGAACGTGCTTAGGGTTGTTGTCTTGCTGCATGACCCACCATCTCTTGAGATTCAGTTCACGGACAGATGTCCTGACATTTTTCTTTAGAATTTGCTAGTATAATTCAGAATTCATTGTTCCATCAATGATGGCAAGCCGTCCTGGCCCAGATGCAGCAAAACAGGCCCAAATCATAATACTACCACCAGCATGTTTCACAGATGGTTCTTATGCTGGAATGCAGTGTTTTCCTTTCTCCAAACATAACACTTCTCATTTAAACCAAAAAGTTCTATTTTGTTCTCATCCATCCACAAAACATTTTTCCAATAGCCTTCTGGCTTGTCCACATGATCTTTAGCAAACTGGAGACGAGCAGCAATGTCCTTTTTGGAGAGCAGTGGCTTTCTCCTTGCAACCCTGCCATGCACACCATTGTTGTTCAGTGTTCTCCTGATGGTGGACTCAAGAACATTAACATTAGCCAATGTGGGAGAGGCCTTCAGTTGCTTAGAAGTTACCCTGGGGTCCTATGTGACCTCGCCAACTATTACATGCCTTGTTCTTGTAGTGATCTTTGTTGGTTGACCACTCCTGGGGAGGGTAACAATGGTCTAGAATTTCCTCCATTTGTACACAATCTGTCTGACTGTGGAATGGTGGAGTCCAAACTCTTTAGAGATGGTTTTGTAACCTTTTCCAGCCTGATGAGCATCAGCAATGCTTTTTCTGAGGTCCTCAGAAATCTCATTTGCTCATGCCACGATACACTTCCACAAACATGTGTTGTGAAGATCAGACTTCGATAGATCCCTGTTCTTTAAATAAAACAGGGTGCCCACTCACACCTGATTGTCATCCCATTGATTGACAACACCTGACTCTAATTTCACTTTCAAATTAATTGCTAATCCTAGAGGTTCACATACTTTTGCCACTCACAGATATGTAATATTGGATCATTTTCCTCAATAAGTAAATGACCAAGTATGATATTTTTTGTCTCATTTGTTTAACTGGGTTCTCTTTATCTTCTTTTAGGACTTGTGTGAAAATCTGATGATGTTTTAGGTCATATTTATGCAGAAAGATAGAAAATTCTAAAGGGTTCACAAACTTTCAAGCACCACTGTAGCTGCAACAGTGTAAGTGAGAACAGGAACTAACTTGTTTTACAATGTTCAATAACATTAAAGGGAAAAATAAATGGATAAAGGGATGCAAGGGATGTCCAGTGTGCATATTTTGTCATGTTCCTTGGAAAGAAAGTCAGTAAGTAAGTAAATAAATAAATTAATTAATTAATTGCAGCCTTTTATTGGGTGGCACGGTGGTGTAGTGGTTAGCACTGTCGCCTCACAGCAAGAAGGTCCTGTGTTGGAGCCCAGTGGCCGACGGGGGCCTTTCTGAGTGGAGTTTGCATGTTCTCCCCGTATCTGCATGTGTTTCCTCTGGGTGCTCCGGTTTCCCCCACAGTCCAAAGACATGCAGGTTAGGCTAATTGGTGGCTCTACATTGACCATAGGTGTGAGTGTAAATGGTTGTTTGTCTCTATGTGTCAGCCCTGCAATGACCTGGCAACTTGTCCAGGGTGTACCCCCCCTCTTGCCCATAGTCAGCTGGGATAGGCTCCAGCTTGCGTGTGACCCTGCACAGGATAAGCGGTTATGGATGGATGGATGGATGGATGGATGGATGGATGGAAGCCTTCTGTTGTGAAAATGTTCCTGAAAGGTCTAATGTTTAGAGCTTTGGAACCAAAAGGCCGTCAGTTTGATTCCCTGGACCAGCAGGAATAGCTGAAGTGCCCTTGAGGAAGGCCCCTAACTGCTCCCCCATCTGCTCTGGGTGTGTTGTGTGTTGCTCTGGATAAGAGTATCTGCTAAATGCAATGTAATGTAATGTTGGAGAACCTCAAGTTACAGCTTTACTTCTGATTGTTACAAAGCACTGATACTGGAGACTCCTTCCATACATCTTAAATAAATATTTTCTTCCAGAAATCTTACCATATCTCAAAGTATAAAACAATGACATTTGTCAAACTATGTTCAAATGAACATATTAATATAAACCTGTGATGTGTCTTGAAGCTGGCACTACTTTCAGATTACTGTTGTCGAAGATTTAGCAACATCTTCTGTCCAATCAGAATCAATAATTCAACAGTGCTGTGGTACAGAAAAGGATAAATGCAGAAGAATCATATTACATCTATCAGACCTTCATGGAAATGGCTCTAAACTCTAATTCAAGCATTGACTCTCCCAGCACACCATGTCTTGAACCCTATTTCTGATACTGTGACTTGACCGCTGTAATTTGTCACCACATTTTTTTTTTTCAACATTAATATATGCCTTTTGGAAGAGAGAGGGGCTTGTATGAAGTCCTGCTGAGTTTTCCGTGCCCCCGCTCAACAAAGTACACGACTGCTGCTGGGATTTCTGAAAGGAAAATCAGAGAGAGATGTGCTTTAAAAAAAAAAAAACCTTGGTGCACCACGACCCCAAGTTGCCACCTGTTCAAGACTAAAAGTGCTGTTTATTGCCAGCCAGTGGAAGAACAGCTGGAAACACATAACAAGGGACATACATCTGAGCGAGTTCCTTTTTTAGCACACTGCTAATTCACTTCAAACTGGGAGAAGTGCTGATTAAATCAATTAGGATGCAGTTGGAAAGTACTTTTTTTTCTCTCGCATGCTTCCCAGCTTTTGACAAACATGTTTGTTCTTCTCCCCTTCAGGAACTTGATGAGTCACTGTGTGGCTCCAGGTTTATCGACAAAGAGATAGTGCACATGAGTGCTAATAAATTTCAGTAGAAACCTGCTTCTTCTTCTTCTTTTCTTTTACTGGGTGTGTTTCCTTTATTTGCAATTATTTGAAGTGAATGGTTTGTGTTTAATATCTAAAATGTTCACTTTTATGCAACACGACTGTTTTGCCATTTATTAGCAAACATACAATCACTGAAATCAGAACAGTGATACAATATTTCCATCTTTTCACCCACCCTTCTGTCAAAATGCCTTTTTTGATCTTTTTACAAGCATCACCTCCTTGAATAAGAAAATAATTTGTGAGAAACCCACCACTTTATGACTGACAAGTCCATTCACATTTTGCACTGTAGACAGACATGCGTCTCAAGTGGACACTTAGCCTTAGAGTCATTACTTTAAACCTAGAAGTAAACTTCAAGGACACCAAAATGTCAATCCTGATTGATTACTTTTTGGGAAAGTAGAGAAATAGAGGCTTTTTTTTTTTAAACCTCCAGTCAGGAGTCAGCATTTTCAAAGCACATCTTTTAACCCAGGTGGCATGGTGGTGTAGTGGTTAGCACTGTCACCTCACAGCAAGAAGGTCCAGGTTTGAGCCCCATGGCTGACAAGGGCCTTTCTGTGCAGAGTTTGCATGTTCTTCCCGTGTCCATGTGGGTTTCCTCCAGGTGCTCCGGTTTCCCCCACAGTCCAAAGACATGCAGGTTAGGTTAACTGGTGACTCTAAATTGACCGTGAGTGTGAATGGTTGTCTGTGTCTATGTGTCAGCCCTGTGATGACCTGGCGACTTGTCCAGGGTGTACCCCGCCTTTCGCCCATAGTCAGCTGGGATAGGCTCCAGCTTGCCTGCGACCCTGCAGAACAGGATAAAGTGGCTAGAAATAATGAGAGATGAGATGAGATCTTTTAACCCTTTCATGAACCCAGTTTGGATTAGACCCCCGGATCAGATGGAGATTAATTCATTTGGTTGGTTGTTTCCATGAAAAATCAAAAGGTATTTCCTGTGTGCTGTGCCACAACAACGATTACAGAGCCAAAGAGCAAAATAATGAGACAGCATGCATTGAGTTGAACATGAAACTGAATATATAACACCGATACTGATTTTTTTATTATTTTTTTATTTATTTTTTCCTGTGGAGCAGCTGTGGAGCTGTTTCTATTTCCTTTTTTCTAGCTTTCGTGAGGATAATCCTATCTGGTATGCTCGTCACATCGGTGATGCCAAGTCCATAACAAACTAATAATGAATAATAAACTTGTCTGCAGACACTTATTATGAGCTATCATTTCATTAATTTCTCCATGGATTAGATTTAAATTTCATCGAAACAGTAGTCAGAACAGTCAACAGATGTGACGTGTGTGTGCGTGTGTGTGTTCTTGGCTATCACATTTGTTTCTAAAAGACTGCTTCTTTCAGTATCATCACCCTAAAGTCCCAGAGACGTCCCTGCCATCTATGAGTAATGATCCTAAATTGATAAGTGATTGATCGCACACACACTAACCAGCCCATTGCTGCACTCATCCACAAGTGATGCATTATTCCTCCCTGCTGTCATTAACACAGACGTCAGCATCAACTGGGTGGACAAAACTATAAGTAAACAGAGACAGCCAATATCAACTTCACCTAATATTGGCTGAGATGAATGTGATTATTATACTAAGATGGACTCATCAGACATTTATTATTATTATTATTATTATTATTGACAATTCTTTACAGTATTATGATTTATGGACCTGGACACGAGTAACAGCTTGATTATGTATAATTATGTTAATTATTGGGCGGCACGGTGGTGTAGTGGTTAGCGCTGTCGCCTCACAGCAAGAACGTCCTGGGTTCGAGCCCCGGGGCCGGCGAGGGCCTTTCTGTGTGGAGTTTGCATGTTCTCCCCGTGTCCGCGTGGGTTTCCTCCGGGTGCTCCGGTTTCCCCCACAGTCCAAAGACATGCAGGTTAGGTTAACTGGTGACTCTAAATTGACCGTAGGTGTGAATGTGAGTGTGAATGGTTGTCTGTGTCTATGTGTCAGCCCTGTGATGACCTGGCGACTTGTCCAGTGTGTACCCCGCCTTTCGCCCGTAGTCAGCTGGGATAGGCTCCAGCTTGCCTGCGACCCTGTAGAAGGATAGAGCGGCTAGAGATAATGAGATGAGATGAGATGTTAATTATTAGACCTCTATCCACTTCACTTATGATTCATGAATGTCCACTTGCAGCACAAACAGACACAACTCTTGATTGAAATGTCCAAAAGTCCAGTTACATAGAATTCCTTGCTTATAAATGTCCTCGTATGTGAATAACACAACTTCACAGTTATGTTTTAATTCTTCAATAAAGCAATTTGAATGGTTTGTTTTGCACTGATACTTCCTTACTACTGTATATTATATTTGTCTAACACTCCAGAATTTTTTTACCAAAAAAAACCAAACCCCAGACTGTTTTTAGCAGAGTTAGTTTTTATTGTACCTGCTTGCAATATTTTCTTACAAGTCACACTCTATTTCCCAAAATATAACAAAATTAGTTGTTTAAACTATCATAACCCTGACCAGGATAAATCAGTTACTGATAATAAATGAATGAATTCAGTAAATGTGTTATGACCGACACTTTACCTTCTTATGTTAATGAAAGTGGTCTTTCTTTGTCCCACAAGCTTCGTATCTGATAGCCTGGATTAAAGCCTAGATTTTTTCTCCTGATGCTCACCTCTAACTTGAGCAGGTTTTTTGTTGTTGTTGTTGTTGTTGTTGTCTTTTTTTAAAGCTGAGGGAATAAACACATACTTTTCTGTCCATTCATCTCGAAATATATTGTGAGTCTATTGTTGACTTGAAAGGGATCCTCCAGTGGATTTACTCTTAAACTTATGTTAAGTAAAAGTATTTGTCGATATCAACAGTCAAACATTCATTTTCAGACACCAAATAGTGTTCTAGAAAAATAAATTTTTATTTTATTAAAATACCAGACGGGCCTCCCACGGAAATGACATATGCGATGACGTAGCTTAGTGGGAGCTTGGAGCAACTTGGCTGCTTACATTGTAGTTTTGCTAGTAGAGTTTGTATGAATCATCTAATATGACAGTTTCATCTCCCGACAAAGAACACTGGATAATCTTGTCTTTGAAGACAACTGTCTCTGTCTGGATTTCAACACTGACTGGTTCATCTGTTTGCACAGCAATATCCCTCTTTCCAGTCAATTCACGTTCCTAGCACATAAATGAAACTGAAACTACCATGAAATAAAACTTCAGAAATTTCAAATGAGTGAGTTTTATGCAAAACGTTCTGAATAATTATCTTATCTGGAGTATAGTAGACCGGACCTGAAGCTCAATCGAATGCTCCATCTCTTGATCCATTGGTGATTATTCTTTAACGTTGGTGTTTTCTTTGTTACCCATATTTTCTTCCAGTATACGCTGAAGAACCTACAACGCATTGGAATGCCGATTACAATTCACCAGGTACACTACCGTTCAAAAGTTTGGGGTCACCCAGACAATTTTGTGTTTTCCATGAAAAGTCACACTTTTATTTACCACCATAAGTTGTAAAATGAATAGAAAATATAGTCAAGACATTTTTCTGGCCATTTTGAGCATTTAATCGACCCCACAAACGTGATGCTCCAGAAACTCAATCTGCTCAAAGGAAGGTCAGTTTTATAGCTTCTCTAAAGAGCTCAACTGTTTTCAGCTGTGCTAACATGATTGTACAAGGGTTTTCTAATCATCCATTAGCCTTCTGAGGCAATGAGCAAACACATTGTACCATTAGAACACTGGAGTGAGAGTTGCTGGAAATGGGCCTCTATACACCTATGTAGATATTGCACCAAAAACCAGACATTTGCAGCTAGAATAGTCATTTACCACATTAGCAATGTATAGAGTGGATTTCTGATTAGTTTAAAGTGATCTTCATTGAAAAGAACAGTGCTTTTCTTTCAAAAATAAGGAAATTTCAAAGTGACCCCAAACTTTTGAACGGTAGTGTAAGATACTGATAATATACCAGGGATGGATCCAGACCGATGCATGTGCAGAATTATGTGCACCACTTGGCATAGCTCATGGGATGTTTGTTTACTTTACCACTAGCTGGCTACATGGGCTATAGCCACGCTCAACCAACAGACCGGGCTGAGCTGCGGTCATAGCGGGCTGTGGCTGCCTGCTTCAGAAAGGGCTCTACGCCCCTGTGAAAATCCATAGTGATCTGATAAAATTAGTGAAAATATTTCTGCAAATGTGCATCTGTCAGATTCTTGGGCTGGATGTGTCCCTGTATACTACAAAGAACCATGGTAGAACAAAGTCATAACTAACCTCCCGGTGTTGTTGTCTCTATTGCCGCTCAACGCTGCATCGGCAGACTTTTGGAGCTGAACGATGAGCAAATATTGTTGGGACAGCATTGTATTTTCT
Source organism: Neoarius graeffei (assembly GCF_027579695.1). Taxonomy (NCBI): domain Eukaryota; kingdom Metazoa; phylum Chordata; class Actinopteri; order Siluriformes; family Ariidae; genus Neoarius; species Neoarius graeffei. The sequence goes on from NC_083579.1 coordinate 29,061,099, forward strand.
TTCTTTTTATTCTGGAAGCTCCCATTAATCTTGCTTTTAATTCCGTCGATTCGTCGAAACAGGATGATTCAACATGTTCGGAGCATAAGTAGGGCACCACAGGCAGATTGTTGTGAGGTCTTCTGATGGCATGAATCCATTTCTTGCAAATAGTTGAACGATTCTGGCCAGGCAAACCGTGAAAAGATATCTTCTCGTCCTTCTTTTTAGCATCATTTTGGCATTTATATGCTGCACAATGAGGCATACTTTACTTATTTAAAAACCTATACATTCACTAAAAATACTTGTAGACCTAACAAAACTACAATGGAAGCAGAGGATATAAACAGCCGAGTTGCCCCAAGCTTCCACTACGCGACGTCATCGCATACGTCATTTCCACAGGAAGTCCATCTGATATTTTAATAAAAATTAATTTTTCTAGAACACTATTTTGGTCTCCAAAAATGAATGTTTTACTATTGAAATCTACAAATACTTTTACTTAACATAAGTTTAAGAGTAAATCTGCTGGAAGATCCCTTTAACAAGTCCTGTAGTCAGTTTGCTAATCAGATCAGAAAAGGCTAATTAAAAAAAATAATAATAATCTTTTCTGACCACTTTAGTTCTACCAAAGTTTAATCCAATGGTCTACTTTTATAAATGTGCATGACTGGATAAACAGCAATAAAATGTACGTACTACAGAAGCCACAATAGTTCATGTTTAGAAAACTGGAGTCTCTGAACTGCAGTGTTCTTTTTTTTCCTCCAAGTATTCTTCTGAAATACTTTGATCCACGTCCAGACCACGGTTCACTAATTGACGACCCCTGGTCTAGGGCGGGTGGATATTTCAACAGGAACTGAAAAAGAGCTCAGCATTGGCAGCAAAGGCAAGATAGTTAAGGCCAGGCACCACTACAAGCCTTTTTTTTAAATGTTTTTTTAAGATTTTTCATTTATAAATGTCAAATGTAATTTACAAAATAAAAGTGTTTTATTCTGTAAGAAATGACTGATGACAGACCGTGCCATTATATGAAAATAATGTACACCTTTCCATGGGGAAAGGGGTGGTGTGGATGGAAACTGGGGGTTGTATTATTTTTGTTACACATTTTCACAGTTTATAGATAGATTGACATTTGTGGGACATCCACGAGATGAGTTACTTCCTGTTCTTACTTATGTTATAGCTGTGATAAACAGTTATTCCCTTTCCAATCTCTCTCTCTCTCTCTCTCTCTCACACACACACACACACACACACACACACACACAAACACACACACACACACACACACACACACACAAAGCACAGCCTGTCATTTTATAAAGAAAAACTGAAAGTATAACCAAGCCTGAGAGTGCTTACAGTCAAGACTCCTTGTATAAATGTTAAATAAACATCTCCTAACAAATCTCTTCACCACATCAGTGATTAGCAGATTACTTTGTTGAACATCAACCCTTTTTTAATCTGCTTATTATTAGTCTAAGAACATCTGTCGTACAAGTCCCTGTGTATGAGCTGTTACTATAGAAACAATAACGTAATAGAAGCATGCCATTAATATTAAACTATTGTTCATGTTACAGTAACTACCTGTGCTGTTATAAAAAAATAACACACACCTTGTGACCAATCAAATTTGAGCATTCCATCTCACTGTACTATAAACACCAATGCACCACAATTCTCCATTCTGATTGGTCAGAAGTTGTCGATTATGTAATTCTACAAGGTGTATAATTACAATATAATGTGATCCTTCGACAATGTAATCCATTATCGTATCTATAGTAACAACTTGTACAACAGGGACTTATACAGTAAATGCTCCATGTAAACATATTTAGTCAGGTGAAGTTTTCTGGAAATACTGATATTAGGATTTTTGGAGTCTCCAGCAACAGTACTTTGTACTACAGTTTTCCACCCTGGGAAAGTCTTCAGGACAGATGGTGGGTTTTTTTTCTGATTTCTTATGAACATAAGAAATATATATATAGTCTATGTCTATTTCTTATCTAGAGTGTTTATACTGTTTATATTTTTTATTTCAGTTATTCTATTTTTATTTATTGCATTGCCTGTTTGCACCGTGGGTCAGAGAGGACTGAAATTTCATCTGTGCTGTATGTCGAGCATGTATAGCATATTTGACAATAAAGTTGACTTGACTTGATAAGCTGTGATTTTTTTTTTCATTTATAAAATCATAATAATAGAGAAAAAACAAGGCTTGTGAGAGAACAATTGTTTATAGCTGCTATAATGCATATAACAAAGTCTAACTCATTTTCATGGCTATTTGACAATATACAATTATAAATGCATAAAAAATTGGGGAATTGCTATGGTGTAACAGGAATGAGACATTCTACTACGTTAGGCCACATCACTCCACATGTTGTTTTTTGTTTTATTATTCCATTACATTAATGGCATTTAGCAGACACTCTTATCCAGAGGGATGTACAACATAGCCAGAGCAGCCTGGACAGCAGTTGGGGGTAAGGTGCCTTTCTCAAGGGCACTTCAGCCATTCCTGCTGGTCCAGGGAATTGAACCAGCAACCTTTTGGTCCCAACACTGCTTCTCTAATCATGAGGCCATGGTTTCCCCACTTATTAATTATTTCAGGTAGACCTTCAGCACCTTGGTTCATAATGTATGTTGTTCAATATGTAGGACAAATTTGAGCATTTCCTCAGATGATGCAATGATTCATGTAGACGTTGACTTTATGTGTTTAAATGGCATAATAAGCAATTATCACACACTGCAACTGTTTTTCATTGTTAATGTTATTTGAAAACAGCCATAGTTTAATAATTTGTTATGTAACCATCAGCATCACATCTGAATCCGTGGCCGATCCAGGTGCTCCACCCGCAAACCCATTCCAGACATTACATCGCTCTTACTCACCTGATTATTGACTGCACCTGCTTCCTGTTTACCCACAATCAACTCTGTGTACTTAACCCAGTTCACTCACTTCATTATTTCCCCCTTGTGAAATATTGAAAATTTTTCCATCCCTGATGTTTGATTGAAGAGTCAGTCACTGTATGTTCTGTTCATTTGTTTATTCATTTTAAAATGAAAAAAAAAATCTATGCAAATGTCAAGGAAATAGATGGAGGATGCAAATGCTGCTGGTTTATTTAGCACATTGACACCCAGTAGTTCACACATATAAAACAAAAAGCATAACCCTGTGATGACCTGGCGACTTGTCCAGGGTGTGCCCCGCCTTTCACCCGTAGTCAGCTGGGATAGGCTCCAGCTTGCCTGCGACCCTGTAGAACAGGATAAAGCGGCTAGAGATAATGAGATGAGATGAAAACAAAAAGCAAGCTAAGATTTTAGCATTTGTATAACCACATGAGCAAAATAGCAAACATGAACATGAGATATAAGACATGGGTTTAAAAAAAGCAAGAAACTGATCATTAAAAACCAATGCTTTTCTTCTGCTCTTGAGCAGCACCTCTGGATGGTGTTTCTGGACAGCAAACAAGATGTTTCAGACTTTTTTTTCATGCTTTTCTCCTTTGCTTGTTTTTCCATCATTTCAGATTCTTTTTGGGACTTCTACTAATGAGCGAACTTGAATTACCAGGATTGGTTAGTTTACACTAAAGATCATCTGATAATATAGAACTTTTTTTTTTGTAAACAAAAAAGGATGCTTACATGGCAGGTATAGGTGCTGCTATTCTTTAATCACCCAAATTTAATTTTGTAGATAGTGATGTTCCATTTTCTTCATACTGCATATTTTATAGAAACAAAGATTAAGGTTCCAGTGTGCACCACCAAAGAAGAGCGTGTAGAATAGTCTACAGGTACTTCCATACCTCTATACATACAGGACATGTTTTAGATGGAATAAAAACATGTATTCTATTCCCTTCTTGTGGGTTTCATTCATTTGGTTTGAAAACATGCAATATTGTTAGCATATCGCTTAGATTAGATTAGATTAGATTAGATTAGATTAGATTAGATTAGATTAGATTAGATTAGATTAGATTAGATTAGATTAGATAGAACTTTATTGGTCCCTTTGGAAGGGTTCCCTCAGGGAAATAAAAATTCCAGCAGCATAATTACAGGATAAACAGAGAATAGAAAATAGAGAAAACTTCTAGATAAACCTATCGCTTATCCTACATGTATTATGTCACTCTACCCAATGGAGAATGAGCATTGAATATGGTTTACGATATTGCATGGTTGTCAAGACAACATGACGTCACACATCAGAGACATAAAACTTCCATGCTAGTGAGTGACTGTGACTATTTGTAAACAAACATGGCTGCCAGTTTTACTTTGTTAAATACAGAAGATTTTGAGAGAATTTTGAAAGAGAAAGATGCATTGAACACGTACAGTGGTGCTTGAAAGTTTGTGAACCCTTTAGAATTTTCTATATTTCTGCATAAATATGACCTAAAACATCATCAGATTTTCACACAAGTCCTAAAAGTAGATAAAGAGAACCCAGTTAAACAAATGAGACAAAAATATTATACTCGGTCATTTATTTATTGAGGAAAATGATCCAATATTACATATCTGTGAGTGGCAAAAGTATGTGAACCTTTGCTTTCAGTATCTGGCGTGACCCCCTTGTGCAGCAATAACTGCAACTAAACATTTCCGGTAACTGTTGATCAGTCCTGTACACCGGCTTGGAGGAATTTTAGCCCATTCCTCTGTACAGAACAGCTTCAACACTGGGATGTTGGTGGGTTTCCTCACATGAACTGCTCACTTCAGGTCCTTCCACAACATTTTGATTGGATTAAGGTCAAGACTTTGACTTGGCCATTCCAAAACATTAACTTTATTCTTCTTTAACCATTTTTTGGTAGAACAGTTTGCATGCTTAGGGTCGTTGTCTTGCTGCATGACCCACCTTCTCTTGAGATTCAGTTCATGGACAGATGTCCTGACATTTTCTTTTAGAATTCGCTGGTATAATTCAGAATTCATTGCTCCATCAATGATGGCAAGCCGTCCTGGCCCAGATGCAGCAAAACAGGCCCAAACCATGATACTATCACCACCATGTTTCACAGATGGGATAAGGTTCTTATGCTGGAATGCAGTGTTTTCCTTTCTCCAAACATAATGCTTCTCATTTAAACCAAAAAGTTCCTGGCATGCACACCATTGTTGTTCAGTGTTCTCCTGATGGTGGACTCATGAACATTAACATTAGCCAATGTGAGAGAGGCCTTCAGTTGCTTAGAAGTTACCCTGGGGTCCTTTGTGACCTCGCTGACTATTACACACCTTGCTCTTGGAGTGATCTTTGTTGACTGACCACTCCTGGGGAGGGTAAAAATGGTCTTGAATTTCCTCCATTTGTACACAATCTGTCTGACTGTGGATTGGTGGAGTCCAAACTCTTTAGAGATGGTTTTGTAAGCTTTTCCAGCCTGATGAGCATCAACAATGCTTTTTCTGAGGTCCTCAGAAATCTCCTTTGTTCGTGCCATGATACACTTCCACAAACATGTGTTATGAAGATCAGACTTTGATAGATCCCTGTTCTTTAAACAAAACAGGGTGCCCACTCACACCTGATTGTCATCCCATTGATTGAAAACACCTGACTCTAATTTCACCTTCAAATTAACTGCTAATCCTAGAGGTTCGCATACTTTTGCCACTCACAGATATGTAATATTGGATCATTTTCCTCAATAAATAAATGACCAAGTATAATATTTTTGTCTCATTTGTTTAACTGGGTTCTCTTTATCTACTTTTAGGACTTGTGTGAAAATCTGATGATGTTTTAGGTCATATTTATGCAGAAATATAGAAAATTCTAAAGGGTTCACAAACTTTCAAGCACCACTGTATAATAATAATAATAATAATAATAATAATAATAATGACTGGCTTTTTTTCATGGTACATCAGATATAGTCCATTCAGGTAGCATGCTATTGAACTTATCTTCGACTCATTCAATATCATGCTAACTGAATGGATTATATCTGAAATACCACTCAACGCCAGCCAATATTATTTAAATATTTCATCACCCTAATTAATTGACAATTATCACTGTGTGAAAAAAAATAAGCCATTTCCTTATTTTCCAATTTTCTTTTCAAAACTAAACAAAATAAAGACCATGTACACAGTGTACATGATGTTTGATGTTATTTTATGTTTGATGTTATTTTATGTAACTGTTCTGGCTAGAATGTACTCTTCTCACCTGGAATCTCATCAGTTGTAAGACATTCTACTCACCTTGGGAATTTAACTCTATAATTCTCACCAAGGTCTAGGTCCTCTCAGTGGCACAAGGTAACTTCATTAAACAGCTGGCTGATCAGATTATAGAAGCTTAATGTGAAGACTTAGTCTCAACTATCATCTCTATGGAAGACCAGATCAACACCACATCAACCTGAGTGCTAAATTACCAAAATATGAACAGTTGATCAGCTGCCCTATGCGAGAAGACAAAAAAAAAAAAAACCTTGACCACTGTTTTAACACCATGAAAGACACAGACCAGGCTACCTCCCATGCCCCACTTGAAAACTTTGACCATCCCTTTATATTGGTAAAAGCTTAAAACCAGCAACCCTGGGGTGAAATCAGTATAGACATGGTCTCCTGATACTCGAGAGAATTTGAACGAATGCTTGGATTCGACCAACTAGGACTCCTTCAAATCTGAAAATCATAAACTGGATGACTGTCCAGATGTAGTTACCTCTTACATACAGTATGAAGAGACCTGCATCCCATCAAAGATGAACTATATGAATTACAATAGCAAACCCTGGTACACAAAGCCAAGGAAGATGCATAGAGGGGTGAACACTGAACAAAGCTGTCAAAACTGACAAACACAAACATTGGGAAAAACTGAAGCAGTAGATCTCTTCCATTGACTCTTCCTCCTACTGGACTCCAAACCATAACAAATTACAAGCCTAAAGCAACAAATGTAGCAGCAGACCTCTTGTTCTAAAACCAGGTCAATAACTTTTCCTCAAGATTTGAAAGGGCATCTCCTCCCTTTCCGCAGTCTAGCATAATTCTGTCTGCTACACACTGTTCACACCACAGACCTATCTGCTCTCTCCTCCACAACACCTACACCCTCCTCCCTACCTTCTCCCATCACCATCACTGCACAGCAGGTCAGCTTTATACGCAGGAAACAGAAGATTAGGAAAGCAGCGGGCCCTGATGGTGTCTCACCTGCAACAATCAGGTATGGTTCTGAACAGCTTTCTTCCATCCTTTCTGATCTCTTCGACCAGTCCTTGTCTAAGTCTGTTGTACCTGCATGTTTTAAGACCTTTTTAGCCATCATACCAGTTCCAAAACAAGCAGAAGCTCTCCTGCCTGAATGAGTACAGACTAGTTGTTGTCATGCAGTAAGATAATTCACTAGTTGTCATCATGGAGTGACAGAATTCCACTTCAGCACCTCAAAGTTATGACTAATGCCCTCTAGGACTCTTTGCAGTTGTCATACAGAGCTAACATTATATTACGTTACATTACAGGCATTTAGCAGATGCTCTTATCCAGAGCGACATACAATGAGCACACACATACCCAGTGCCTGGGGAGCAATTAGGGGGGTTAGGTGCCTTGCTTGAGGGCACTTCAGCCATGAATTTTCCTGTCAGTCCAGGGAATCGAACCAGCGACTCATTGTGCCCAAGGCTGCTTCTGTAAGCTTTAAACCAGACCTGCCCCCAGGCCTGGAGATGATGCCATTAATGTGGCTCAACCAGAACCTCATCCTTCAATACCTGGATGGCCCTAATACAGATTTTAGATCTGCTTTTAACACCATCATTCCTGACCTTCTACTGTAGCAGCTCAATGTCCCTACATCTGTCTGCTACTGGATCCACAATTTCTTGTCTAACAGGAAACAGTTTGTCAAGGTTGGTGACCACATTTATGACCCTCTTTGCCTCAGTACTGGTGCTCCACAGGGCTGTGTGCCCTCTCCTCTGCTTTACTCTCTCTACACCAATGACTGCATTTCTGACAGTGACTCTGTTTAAGTTAATAAGTTAACAGATGACATTCCCTTGGTCAGTCTCATATCAAACAACAACAATTCCATGTATCAGGAGGAAGTAACATGACTGGTGTCATGGTGCAGAGCTAACAACCTGGAGCTGAACACACGAAAAACTGTAGAGATGATCACTGATTTCAGAAAGACCCCACCCCAATGCCTCTATTGGAAATCCATGGTTCCACCATTAGTAGAGTCTTACAAATTCCTGGGCACCATTATTCAGCAGGATCTTAGATGGGACAGACTCAGCACTGTGATTCTGAAGAATGCCCAGCAGCCTTGGTATTTCCTGTGACAACTTAAGAAATTTGGGTTGCATCAAGTACTGCTGGTCCAGTTCTATGCTGCCATAATCCTGGTTCATTATCACCATCTGGTTCAGATCTGCATCTTGGCACACCAAGTGTAAGCTGCAGCAAATGGTGTGATGTGCAGAGAAAATAATCAGCTATCGGCTCATCGCCATCGAAGACCTTTTACTCATCTAGGATGAAGAAGAGGGTGGTGGTGTGTGTGTGTGGGGGGGGCATGCTGGCCCCTCACACCTTGGTCATGCTCTCTCTCTTCCAGTGTTTCCCATCTTAGCAGAGAACAAGAGTGAAAGTTCTGAAGATTCAGACCAACCTCCACGTGTAACTACTGTCTACCTCATCCCATCATCCTTCTGCACAAAAACCTTTTCCACTTTCCTGTACTGCACACATATGCACATACTTATTGCACTTGATGTATTGAACATCAGTTTATTTGCAGTTTGTGTATAGTCTTTTTTTATGTTTTTATATGGTATATCTTTTTAAAATCCTTTTCTATACATTTTATTGGATTTGATGTTACTTCTTCTGAATATTATTCATTTTATGAAAAATGGATATATTAATCTTCCCCATTTACATTTATCTCATTTCTATTTATTGCAATGTTTCAACTCTGTGTGTTGGTATAAACTTTCAATAGGTTAGGTTTAATTAATCCACTTCCTTAGAGATGTGTACTATAAATTTTCTTTTTAATTCAAGTCAGAACAATTCAGTTGGATTTCATCTAAATAAAGTTCTAAGAAAAGGTAGAATGATATGGAAGCAGCCCCGCCCCAACCTCAGCCAAACAGCTAGTTTGTGTAAATTCTTATTTACTTACAAAATCCTATTGCAACATAGCAAATCATATCTTTATATTTTTGAAAAGATTAAACAAGGAATAAAAACACTTTAGGACATGCCATTAGAGGAAAATAATCTGTAATGCAGTCAAAGATGAAGCAGTGTTACTGTTACCGCTCTGATGTTGGCGGTTTTCCTATAACAGAAAATTCCATAGTGTTTTATTCCTCTTATCACAGCAATTTTTTTTTTATTTGTAGTTTTTTTTTTATTAACACTCTTGAGTCATGATGTCACCAGTGCATGCAAATTCCTGCTTGAATATCTCTGCGATAGTTCATGCAAGAAACAAACTGAGAGGACCTTTCGCAACAGTGGAATATGAGCTTTTGTATGATGCCTTGGTGACACCTGTGATCTGAAGTGAGTACTAAATATACATGTTGTGCTTCCATATAGTTCCATATATACTTAAAGGTCATAGGCAACGGTCAGAGGTGAAACGTAGAATATCAACTTTATTGTTGAGAAGAACGACTCAAAAAGCAAATTCAATCTTCTTAGTGTCTAATTTGCACCCTAAAATTGAATAAAACGGTTAAAATATACTGTTTTGCCCAATTTCCAAAGGTTTGTTTACATCTCACTTATGTGCACTTTCATTGCCAGGGGACAGGTGTCGTGATGTCATTTAAGGCAAACAGACTGGAAGCAGTTCTGTGTTTACTTGTTAACCGAGCACACATGTATGGACTTTGGTCATGACAGGTTGTGTAAAATGTCTGAAAGCGATAGCGATTTTGAAGTAGGAACTCTCCAAATTGAATATCGAGAGGTGAAACCATATATGTATGAACCTATGGCCGTTGCAAAGCAATCGGTGAATGTGGCTCATTGGTTTGACCGTGCGGCCTCGGAATCGGACAGCAACTCGCCCGACTCTGATCGCGGTGACCCCGGACCTCAACAAGAGTCGCACCCAAACGATTTATCCTGGTAGTTATGATAAATTTCTACTTTCATCATAATAATAAAGAAGAGCGAGGCGGCATGGTGGTGTAGTGGTTAGTGCTATCGCCTCACAGCAAGAAGGTCCGGGTTCGAGCCCCGTGGCCGGCGAGGGCCTTTCTGTGTGGAGTTTGCATGTTCTCCCCGTGTCCGCGTGGGTTTCCTCCGGGTGCTCCGGTTTCCCCCACAGTCCAAAGACATGCAGGTTAGGTTAACTGGTGACTCTAAATTGACCGTAGGTGTGAATGTGAGTGTGAATGGTTGTCTGTGTCTATGTGTCAGCCCTGCGATGACCTGGCGACTTGTCCAGGGTGTACCCCGCCTTTCGCCCGTAGTCAGCTGGGATAGGCTCCAGCTTGCCTGCGACCCTGTAGAACAGGATAAAGCGGCTACAGATAATGAGATGAGATGAGATGAATAAAGAAGAGCCCTTTTGAAGAATAATTAAACCACCCTCCCTAGTGGATATAGGTAACGATTACTTGACAGTGCGCCGGTAGGCCACATTAGCCTGCCATCTGTGGCATTATACTATTTATAGCCTACTCTAAGCGAGGAAATATCCCTTTGTCTCATTTCCACAATGATTGTACAGGATCCCTCAGGATTCTTGACTTGTCAATTGCAAGCAAAAGTAAAAATGTTTACCTCCAATCTTCTCCTTTTTGCTTAAGCGTTGCTGGTCCGTTTCTTCTTTGACTGCTTGATTTTGTTTCACACGCACAATCCACTCTCTCTGCCTATTCTCCTCTTCCGGAAAAAGCCAACCCTCTGGCTTCACATGCACAATACACTCTCTCCGTCTCATCTCCTCTTTCAGAAAAAGCCAACCCACTCGCTCTGCCTCTTCTCCTTTTTCGGAAAAAGCCAACCCTCTCGCTCCGCCTCTTCTCCTCTTTCAGAAAAAGCCAATCCACTCGCTCCGCCTCTTCTCCTTTTTCAGAAAAAGCCAATTCACTATCTCTGCCTCTTCTCCTCTCTCAGTAAAAGGTAAAAACTTCTTCCTGAACCAGTCCCGTTGTTACAGTTCACTGCACAACAATAAGGCATGGTTTTTCTTTGGAAATTCCTGAATGCACATCTGCACTCGAGCCGAACAGCAATGAAAGTAAACAGAAGTGGACTCAACTCAAGAGAGTTGTTTGTCTTGAATGATGTCACACGCCGAGTGGTCACAAAAATCGCCGAGCAGAAATTCGCCGCGATCCGCGCTAACTTATTTTAATTATTACTTATTAACAATACTTCTTGGGACCAGAAGAAAATTACAGAGGTTTTTTTAACATATACAGTTTCAAATGTGCATAAATTGAAAACTGTTGCCTATGACCTTTAAGATTAATGCTGAGGAATGTCCAAGAATTCACTTCCTGTTCTTACTTACATTATAGCAGCTATAAATGGTCATTCTTTCAGCAGCCTATCATTCTCTCTTTCTCACTTGCTCTCTCTCTCTCTGTTTTAGTTAATGTAACATAACTTTTCATATTACTAATAAAGTGAAAATCATTTTCTTGATTTTTTTCCAGTAGGGGAAAGAGTGTTATAAAGCATTAAAACTGAGACTCCTTCCTTCTCTGCTTACATCAAATTTCACCGGATCAATGATTAGACAGTTTTCTTTGTTAAATAGCAACACATTTTCATTATCTGTTTATTGTTAAGCTTAGTATTAAACTGTGAATGAGCTGTAACTATTGAAATGACATATTAGAATTTAACCACGCTAAGGTGTAAATAATTAACAGTTATTCCACAAAATTGAGTCATACATGAGCTCAGTGTGGGAAATAAGGCCAGATTGGTGGACATTGACCGGTAATTTTCACATTTGTCCATCTGTATTTCAAAAGCATCAGACCGGATGGCAGATAAAAAATAATTTGAATGTGTCTGTCTGTATTTCAAAAGCATCAAACCGGATGGCCCATGAAAAAATTGTAAAGCTATGGGTCTAATCTACTTCTAATTTTCTTCCAAATGTTCCACTGGGTGAATACATTATGTCGTAACATGGCCTGTGAAACGGGGGCCTCCGCAGGCCCAACTTTAAAAATTCATAACTCAGCCATCGATGATCCTAGCCCTGCCAAAATTTACAGGCACATCCCTCTCCCTGAGACCTTTCGAAACAGTCCAGGCATGGCCCGGTATGACTGTGGTTTGGCCCATTATTTGCCCCGGAGCCCCTGAAAAACTTTAACAAGAGCCCTGGCTCAAGCCGCTCGTGCGTGCTGAGATTTAAAAATTCATAACTCGACCACCGAAGGTCCTAGCCTTGCCAAAATTTATAGGCACCTCCCTCTCCCCAAGTGGCACACTAAATAAGACAATAATACTACACTCAGTATTCACTGTTGTTTTTATTGCATGATGCAGCTGAACTAGTGTTTTAGGGTTGACAGTATCTGATTGATCCAGTCAATTGTTTCCGAGCTCAGTTTACATGAAACTTTGCAGTACAGTATTATGTTTAGTGCCAAACTGGCAATCAATGATTATGTTGTAATTATTATGCACATTTTTTTCGTTCATAATAAGAACGACAGTCAGTCATAAGCTTTGTATGATGTAGATTTATATTTAGAGTTTTTTTTTTTTTAATTTCTAGTCCAGCAGATTTTAGTCTGAATGACAAATTATATTACCATGTCTAGTTTTGAGCCAGTCTAAAAGTCATTTTGTTACAAAGTTACTTGGAATCTCATACTCAAGTTTAACTCTATTATGTAAGAATAGTTGTATTGTTAATTATTACATTTCTTATAGATTTATCATAAACATAATATAAAAAATAGGCATTGTTGAGATAATGTTTTATGAGTGTTATTATAGCACCTATATGAGTACCAGTAAGTTGTAACCAACTGGAACATCCTTGCCCCCCATACTTTTTTCTTGACATAGAACTGACCTGTGTGTACTACTGTTTTCTTGGGTATAACTTTAAGCATGCTTTTCTTGAATCTTCTGGCATTTTATTGTAAATAATGTTCAATTTGTAGTGTAATTAGCAACTAATGTCGAGTGCAATTTGGCCTTTGAAAATCAAAAAAATGTGCCTAGAAATAGCTGAGAAGCTATCTCCAGGCATCTAAAGCCCTTCAGCTTCCAGGGCCCTAAGACATTGTTCCAGGCCTTTGGCCCATGATTCGGACAGGCTGAAATTTGGACGGACAGACGATATTTCAGACTTCTCTGTCCGGTGACAGCCTGCTTAAAATTCTTATTTCCCACACTGTGAGCTGATAGCCGACGAGGTGCGTAGCACCGAGTCAGCTATAAGCCATGTACCATGAGATTGAGTGGAATAACTTTTATTACATCCACATTCACTGGATTTTGAGAAAAAAGAGCATTTTTATTTGTAATTTTTGCAAATTTGATAAGTAAAAACTATACAAAACATCTGACAATATCATTTCTGCTTGTAATGATATTGTCAGAATGTAAACACACCGGCGAAATGACAGTAGCAATTTGTGAAAAATGCTATAATAATAATTATTGAAAAATAAAAAAGATATGTTCTTACCATCAAATAATTTTATTCCATATTTTATCGCTTTGTTTTGCATTTTTTTAGGGTTTTGTTTCGAGTAGAGTTTTTATTTCGTCCTCAGTTGGTTCAGCAAAACAATCCACCATTTTGTTTTTCTCTACTTACGGTATATGAGCTGACAGTCTAGTAGTACAGCAGCCAATCAGAGCATGCGATTGCTCATATCCAGTGAATGTGGATAGAATAATATTATTTTATTTCCTTTAAATCGACTTCAAGATATCTTTATCCACCTTTTTTTTGGCCTGGATGACCCCAGATTGAGCTCCAAGGATGGAGTACTCCTAGTGAACTTTACTTGAGTTCATAAAGTCCTGGAACAATGCTTACAATAACAGCAGTGATTCCTCCACAGTGAAAAAAAAAGTGAAGGCATGTTTGAACAGTAATAAAACACAAGTACAGCATTCTTTTCTCTAATGTTTTGCAGTGTGCGCACAGACAAGGGGCATGCTGAATCAAAGTGAATAAGTTAAATAGTTAATCAAAGATCTGTGTGCTGTGTAATGGTGATCTATGTGGTCCAGAGCAGAGGTGGGTCTGATGGACTCAAGCTGCGTTAGGCAATAATAAGAAGGCAGAATAGTGAAGCTGATTTTTTACAGCTCACTTTCATGTCCTGATTTTCAGTCTGATTACAGAAGGAGCTTGAGCCCTACGGTTCTGATACGAAAACAAGGCCACGTTTTCAGTGTCATCGCATGGCTTTCGATTTCCTTTGATACGTGGCAGAGTAGCATTTGAATAAATCATGGCAGCATATGGATGAAGCCGAACCCTTCATTATGTGAGTGTTTCATCTCAGTGTGTGGGAGGGTGCCAGCTCGGGCTCTGGCGCTCTCAGAACAGCCATGGACGTGATAGCATTTTTTCACCATGGTGTAACATTGCCCATACCCAAATTGCTTTTCCATCAGGCACACTGTTTTTGAGATGATCTTGAAAATAATTAACTTTTTTTTTCCATTTACAAATGGAATCTTTGAATCAGTTGTATTTAATAGAGGAAAAATCCAGGTATAGCAGAAATATGACAGCAGAGTCCTTTCTATTATGGTGATAAAATTCAATTTTGGAGAACTCTTTGGTGTTATTGGCAAAGGAATAGCATGTGAATAATTGATGGTACTTTTGAGTCTGAGAGACTGATAGACAGTCAAGGTGAACAACAAAGGGAAAGAAACTGACTGCTGTCAGTCAAATTCATTTCTTCAGTCCCTTCCCTGAGTGTCAAGGAAGAAAAACAGCATTTTGTACATAATAAAATAATCACCTATAGATACTCATTCCAAAGACTGAACATTACACAAAGGAAATCTGTACAGTAGTAGTAAGATTCTGTGATTTGGTGAATAATCCTGTGTTTTTGAGTAGGACTGGGGTGTGGAGGTGGAGAAAATGCTCGCTCCATTTGACCCTTTAATCATGTGTAGCAGTGCACTAGAGACTCCAGACCACATTATAGCCACAGACATTGAGACTCAGTTTCCTGAATCGATTCCTCTGAACGAACCTGCTGAAATGAATCACACCATGTGAGTTATGATTCGTTTGATTCAGCCATTCAGTCCTCATCCAGACTCCAACAGTAATCCCAATTTCTATATTCAGTTTGTGTGATATTAGTGGAACAAAAGCAATGCATGCAAAACATGTATTTTTAGTATGTTTACCTTCAATTTAAGAAAATTTGAGCCATTTTATGTGCTATATTATCTTGTTTTTGTTTTGTTTTGTTTTCTTTGTTTTTTGGATTGCCTATCCACAACAAAATGAGGGCCAAATATAAAAATGTAAAAATAGCTATTATTCTATCCATATTCACTGGATATGAGTAATCACACACTCTGACTGGCTATGCTACTACGAGGCTATCAGCTCATATACCGTGAGAAGAGAAAAACAAAATGGTGGAGCATGTTGCTGAACCAAATGAGGATGAAATAAAAACTCTACTTGAAAACAAAACCCAAAAAATACAAAAAAGCAACAAAATATGGAATGAAAGTATTTGATGGGGGTGGCATGGTGGTGTAGTGGTTAGCACTGTTGCCTCACAGCAAGAAGGTCCTGGGTTTGAGCCCAGCAGCTGACGAGGGCCTTTCTGTGTGGAGTTCGCATGTTCTCCCTGTGGCTGTGTGGGTTTCCTTCGGGTGCTCCAGTTTCCCCCCATAGTCCAAAGACATGCAGGTTAGGTTAACTGGTGGTTCTAAATTGACCGTACTGTAGGTGTGAATGTGAGCATGAATGGTAGTTTGTCTCTATGTATCAGCCCTGCAATGACCTGGCAACTTGTCCAGGGTGTACCCCACCTCTCGCCCATAGTCAGCTGTGATAGGCTCCAGCTTACCTGCGACCCTGTATAGGATAAGCGACTACAAATAATGGATGTATGGAAGTATTTATCAGACATTTTGTATTAAGTTTTTACTGATCAAATTTGCAAAAAAAAAATGCTCTGTATCTCCAAATCCAGTGCATGTGGATACAATAAAACAGTTATTCCACTCAATTTCATCATACATGGCTTATAGCCAACTTGGTGCTGTGCACCTCATCGGCTATCAACTCATGTATGACTTGATCTTGTAGAATACAGTGGTGCCTGAAAGTTTGTGAACCCTTAAGAATTTTCTATATTTCTGCATAAATATGACCAAAAACATCATCAGATTTTCACATAAGTCCTAAAAGTAAATAAAGAGAACCCATTTAAACAAATGAGACAAAAATATTAGACTTGGTCATTTATTTATTCAGGAAAATGATCCAATATTACATATCTGTGAGTGGCAAAAGTATGTGAACCTCTACGATTAGCAGTTAATTTGAAGGTGAAATTAGAGTCAGCTGTTTTCAGTCAATGGGATGAGAATCAGGTGTGAGTGGGCACCCTGTTTTATTTACAAAACAGGGATCTATCAAAGTCTGATCTTCACAACGCATGTTTGTGGAAGTGTATCATGGCATAAACAAAGGAGATTTCTGAGGACCTCATAAAAAGTGTTGTTGATGCTCATCAGGCTGGAAAAGGTTACAAAACCATCTCTAAAGAGTTTGGACTCCACCAATCCACAGTCAGACAGATTGTGTACAAATGGAGGAAATTCAAGACCATTGCTACCCTCCCCAGGAGTGGTCGACCAACAAAGATCACTCCAAGAGCAAGGCGTGTAATAGTTGGCAAGGTCACAAAGGACCTCAGGATAACTTCTAAGCAACTGAAGGCCTCTCTCACATTGGCTAATGTTAATGTTCATGAGTCCACCATCAGGAGAACACTGAACAACAATGGTGTGCATGCCAGGGTTGCAAGGAGAAAGCCACTGTTCTCCAAAAAGAGCATTTCTGCTTGTCTGCAGTTTGCTAAAGATCATGTGGACAAGACAGAGGCTATTGGAAAAATGTTTTGTGGACGGATGAGACCAAAATAGAACTTTTTGGTTTAAATGAGAAGTGTCATGTTTGGAGAAAGGAAAACACTGCATTCCAGCATAAGAAACGTATCCCATCTGTGAAACATGGTGGTGGTAGTATCATGGTTTGGGCCTGTTTTGCTGCATCTGGGCCAGGACGGCTTGCCATCATTGATGGAACAATGAATTCTGAATTATACCAGCAAATTCTAAAGGAAAATGTCAGGACATCTGTGAGGAAACCCACCAACATCCCAGAGTTGAAGCTGTTCTGTACGGAGGAATGGGCTAAAATTCCTCTAAGCCTGTGTGCAGGACTGATCAACACTTACCGGAAACATTTAGTTGCAGTTATTGCTGCACAAGGGGATCACACCAGATACTGAAAGCAAAGGTTCACATACTTTTTGCCACTCACAGATATGTAATATTGGATCATTTTCCTCAATAAATAAATGACCAAGTATAATATTTTTGTCTCATTTGTTTAACTGGGTTCTCTTTATTTACTATTAGGACTTGTGTGAAAATCTGATTATGTTTTAGGTCATATTTATTCAGAAATATAGAAAATTCTAAAGGGTTCACAAACTTTCAAGCACCACTATAACTGTTAAACAGCACCATGAGATGAGGTGTGGCAGGAAATTGAAGCCAGGTAGCGCTTGTGTTTGCCTGATAAAATATGCATGTCAGAGGATGGAGACTATAAGTAAATGACAATATGAAAGGAGTATCATGAAAACAAGTTTTCATGTATAAATGCATAATGTCCTTATTTCTGTGTGTAATCTACAACCCCGATTCCAAAAAAGTTGGGACAAAGTACAAATTGTAAAGAAAAACGGAATGCAATGATGTGGAAGTTTCAAAATTCCATATTTTATTCAGAATAGAACATAGATGACATATCAAATGTTTAAACTGAAAAAATGTATCATTTAAAGAGAAAAATTAGGTGATTTTAAATTTCATGACAACAACACATCTCAAAAACGTTGGGACATGGCCATGTTTACCACTATGAGACATCCCCTTTTCTCTTTACAACAGTCCGTAAGCATCTGGGGACTGAGGAGACAGGTTGCTCAAGTTTAGGGATAGGAATGTTAACCCATTCTTGTCTAATGTAGGATTCTAGTTGCTCAACTGTCTTAGGTCTTTTTTGTCGTATCTTCCGTTTTATGATGCGCCAAATGTTTTCTATGGGTGAAAGATCTGGACTGCAGGCTGGCCAGTTCAGTACCCAGACCCTTCGTCTATGCAGCCATGTTGCTGTAATTGATGCAGTATGTGGTTTGGCATTGTCATGTTGGAAAATGCAAGGTCTTCCCTGAAAGAGACGTCGTCTGGATGGGAGCATATGTTGCTCTAGAACCTGGATATACCTTTCAGCATTGATGGTGTCTTTCCAGATGTGTAAGCTGCCCATTCAACATGCACTAATGCAACCCCATACCATCAGAGATGCAGGCTTCTGAACTGAGCGCTGATAACAACTTGGGTCGTCCTTCTCCTCTTTAGTCCGAATGACACGGCGTCCCTGATTTCCATAAAGAACTTCAAATTTTGATTCGTCTGACCACAGAACAGTTTTCCACTTTGCCACAGTCCATTTTAAATGAGCCTTGGCCCAGAGAATACGTCTGCGCTTCTGGATCATGCTTAGATACGGCTTCTTCTTTGAACTACCGGTATAGAGTTTTAGCTGGCAACGGTGGATGGCACGGTGAATTGTGTTCACAGATAATGTTCTCTGGAAATATTCCTGAGCCCATTTTGTGATTTCCAACACAGAAGCATGCCTGTATGTGATGCAGTACCATCTAAGGGCCCGAAGATCACGGGCACCCAGTATGGTTTTCTGGCCTTGACCCTTACGCACAGAGATTCTTCCAGATTCTCTGAATCTTTTGATGATATTATGCGCTGTAGATGATGATATGTTCAAACTCTTTGCAATTTTACACTGTTGAACTCCTTTCTGATATTGCTCCACTACTTGTCGGTGCAGAATTAGGGGGATTGGTGATCCTCTTCCCATCTTTACTTCTGAGAGCCGCTGCCACTCCAAGATGCTCTTTTTATACTCAGTCATGTTAATGACCTATTGCCAATTGACCTAATGAGTTGCAATTTGGTCCTCCAGCTGTTCCTTTTTTGTACCTTTAACTTTTCCAGCCTCTTATTGCCCCTGTCCCAACTTTTTTGAGATGTGTTGCTGTCATGAAATTTCAAATGAGCCAATATTTGGCATGAAATTTCAAAATGTCTCATTTTTGACATGTGATATGTTGTCTATGTTCTATTGTGAATACAATATCAGTTTTTGAGATTTGTAAATTATTGCATTCTATTTTTATTTACAATTTGTACTTTGTCCCAACTTTTTTGGAATCGGGGTTGTACATGTGTCTGTTATTCATTCTGTTTCCTACTATATCTATAAATTAGTCTTTAAATTTAGGCTGCATTGGATGATGTGTTTCCAGTTTGGTGTAGCAAGAAGTTTACAGTATCATTCAGAACCAAATCAGTGCATTAATGAGAACCTAAATCAACATACTGTCAGTGGCGGGTCCTGATAATTTTCTCAGGAGGGGCAAATTATCCAATAATGTCATAAGGTGACTCATTCAACAGGTACATTTTAGGTAGCCAGACATTATTGACTCTTTTTTTGTTTTCTCTCTGCATATCATAAATCCATGCCACTTCTGTCCACTAGATGGCAGCACATTACAGAAATCTTTTCCCTCTTGCTACCTTAGCTATGGACCCTTTTCACGTGACGTCACGACAGACACGGCCGCCATTTTGGACATGTACTACCAGTAGTTTACCACAGCCAACATTGAGGAACGGCAGCAAAGAAAGTGTTTATTTTCAGCAAGACTTCCATCGTGCCACTATATTGTTGTGTACCTGGATGTAGTAACCATCAACAAACAAGGCAAGGGTTATCATTTTATCGGATCCCGGTAGATGCTGACCGACGGAGAAGATGGATAGCGGCATACCAACGCTTGTGTAGTGACCACTTTGTTGGAGGTAAGACGAATAAAATTAGCCAGAAAAGGCATTACATTGCTGTTAACATTCCATTCTAGTTTACTGT
This sequence comes from Neoarius graeffei, assembly GCF_027579695.1. Lineage (NCBI taxonomy): Eukaryota > Metazoa > Chordata > Actinopteri > Siluriformes > Ariidae > Neoarius > Neoarius graeffei. The sequence continues at coordinate 29,081,395 of NC_083579.1, forward strand.
AATTATGATCTGGCAGCTATTTACACCGGATCCAGTGTAAATAGCTGCCGGAGCCAACGTCCGAGGTTCCGGAGCGTGCTAGCTCGCGGCCGGCCGGAGCGCACTCCGGCAAGCTCGGACGTTGGCTCCGGCAGCTATTTACACTGGATCCGGTGTAAATAGCTGCCAGATCATAATTACAGTAAACTAGTAAATACAGTTTTCTGCATCTCGCTCCTTTTTCTTTTATGTTTGTCGCCTTCCTCGCATTCAAACCGATTCGAGCCGAAGTCCACTACATGTCCAAAATGGCGGTCACGTTTACGAAGGTCACGTGACTGAAAAGGGTCTATAGGCTGTGGTGTAAAGTTGCAAACAACATTCACAATCGAAGAATAGTTTGGCTCCACAATGACCAATTCCAATTACGCCCTACTCACTATTCACATTATTTCAATATTGTATGATGTGAATGATATCTTTATAAAAGATATGTCCAACAACTAAATAAGAAAGGAAACCATATTTAAAAAAAAAAACATATTTATTTGCCAATCTTGAAAGTACTGTTCTACAGAATGTTCTGTAAATAGATTTTGTACTTCAAACTCCATGACCAGCAAGAATTTTACAGACTGTGCAACTTAAGGACAACAGGAAAGTGCACTTACTGTAACAAAACATTCTAAATAGTTGGCTAACATAACAATAGCAGTTGAATAAATAGATTAATGGATCTTTAGATCTTGCAATTACTGGTATTTACCAAGGATATTACCAAAGTGCTAACTCTCAGAGCAAAGTGTGGCAAATCTAAAAATGCACATTGAAAACATCAAAAGTGAACGGATTCTGTGTGTGTGTGTGTGTGTGTGTGTGTGTGTGTGTGTGTGTGTGTGTGTGTGTGTGTGTGTGTGAGTCACGAAGTCAACCAAACACAGAAAAACACCATGGTGACTGGAGTCCTCAGTTTCGTCTTTGCCTCATAGAGCTAACTCGAACACTCCACAAAATTTCACGCATTGGATGAGCCGGTTTAATATGTGCCTGTTCTTGCTCACCTCATCGTTGTGGCGGCAAACTGCTAGCCTGTAGCCCTCATCCAGTTGTGTAGCGATGTTCACTCTCCCAAAAGCCGAAAATTTCAGGCAGCTGCCCATGTGAATCTTTGATGACTCATGTTTTTTTATTTTCTCCGACAAATGATGCATGTCCGAAACTCCAGTGACCGTCCAAGCAGTGTTGTTCGTGGAGCCACCTCCAGGGTGGAAAAGTAAGCAGGGGTAGCAGAAAACCGCTGAGGCGTCCTTGCAGCCAGCTTGCCAGGATTTGCGCTGGTACCATGTTGAAGTAAAACCTCGAGTATATGATTTCCCCCCCTTTGTCAAAATTTGTTTTATGTTTAGATTTGGTCGAGGGGGTCCAGCTTGTTTTGTTGCCAATTTAGCTCGATTTGATCGCTGACTAAATGGAACTTCTTTTAAGGACCGCACTGAATTGCTTTCCACATCCATCTCACCTCAGAAACTGAGAGGATCGAACGCAACTTTGCCGCGCTTCGCAGTGACGAAAGCACGTTAGGGCAAGCCCCCCGGAACCCATAGAGATTGCATTGAAGTGTCAGTTAGGAGAAAAAAAATATATTAACATGGGACTCTATCAGTGAACTCTTGGGCGATTTTCAACGTGACTGAAATCGCCCCAAAAGGGGCGGTACTCTAGAAGCAAGACCACCCTGATTGGACAATGATACCCAGAGACAGATTAAAACGGCCTAGAGCAGCACTAGTGAAAGTTTATTGAAAAAAAAAAATTTTTTTTTTCATTTTGGCAGTGCGTCGCCCAATCACCCTTATGCACCACCCGCCCTTGCTACTGTAGTTATTATTATTTTTTGTTTGTTTTCTTTCGGTGTATGAGTACAAAGCTATGCTACTGTAGCATTTTACCTCATTAATCTTATTGCTCCATTTACCCTATGTTCATTTACTTCTGGATTCTAAATTCAGAAAGGTGAAAAGGGTCAATTTACAACCTCGATTCCAAAAAAGTTGGGAGAAAGTACAAATTGTAAATAAAAAGGGAATGCAATAATTTACAAATCTCAAAAACTGATATTGTATTCACAATAGAACATAGACAACATATCAAATGTCGGAAGTGAGACATTTTGAAATTTCATGCCAAATATTGGCTCATTTGAAATTTTATGACAGCAACACATCTCAAAAAACTTGGGACAGGGGCAATAAGAGGCTGGAAAAGTTAAAGGTACAAAAAAGGAACAGCTGGAGGACCAAATTGCAACTCATTAGGTCAATTGGCAATAGGTCATTAACATGACTGGGTATAAAAAGAGCATCTTGGAGTGGCAGTGGCTCTCAGAAGTAAAGATGGGAAGAGATCACCAATCCCCCCAATTCTGCGCCGACAAATAGTGGAGCAATATCAGAAAGGAGTTCGACAGTGTAAAATTGCAAAGAGTTTGAACATATCATCATCGACAGTGCATAATATCATCAAAAGATTTAGAGAATCTGGAAGAATCTCTGTGCGTAAGGGTCAAGGCCGGAAACCCATACTGGGTGCCCGTGATCTTTGGGCCCTTAGACGGCACTGCATCACATACAGGCATGCTTCTGTATTGTAAATCACAAAATGGGCTCAGGAATATTTTCAGAGAACATTATCTGTGAACACAATTCACCGTGCCATCCGCCGTTGCCAGCTAAAACTCTATAGTTCAAAGAAGAAGCTGTATCTAAACATGATCCATAAACGCAGATGTCTTTTCTGGGCTAAGGCTCATTTAAAATGGACTGTGGCAAAGTGGAAAACTGTTCTGTGGTCAGATGAATCAAAATTTGAAGTTCTTTATGGAAATCAGGGACGCCGTGTCATTCGGACTAAAGAGGAGAAGGATGACCCAAGTTGTTATCAGCGCTCAGTTCAGAAGCCTGCATCTCTGATGGTATGGGGTTGCATTAGTGCGTGTTGCATGGGCAGCTTACACATCTGGAAAGACACCATCAATGCTGAAAGGTATATCCAGGTTCTAGAGCAACATATGCTCCCATCCAGACAACGTCTCTTTCAGGGAAGACCTTGCATTTTCCAACATGACAATGCCAAACCACATACTGCATCAATTACAGCATCATGGCTGCGTAGAAGAAGGGTCCAGGTACTGAACTGGCCAGTCTGCAGTCCAGATCTTTCACCCATAGAAAACATTTGGCGCATCATAAAATGGAAGATACGATAAAAAAGACCTAAGACAGTTGAGCAACTAGAATCCTACATTAGACAAGAATGGGTTAACATTCCTATCCCTAAACTTGAGCAACTTGTCTCCTCAGTCCCCAGACGTTTACAGACTGTTGTAAAGAGAAAAGGGGATGTCTCACAGTGGTAAACATGGCCTTGTCCCAACTTTTTTGAGATGTGTTGTTGTCATGAAATTTAAAATCACCTAATTTTTCTCTTTAAATGATAATTTTTTTTCAGTTTAAACATTTGATATGTCATCTACGGTATGTTCTATTCTGAATAAAATATGGAATTTTGAAACTTCCACATCATTGCATTCCGTTTTTATTTACAATTTGTACTTTGTCCCAACTTTTTTGGAATCGGGGTTGTACACTGCTGCAGCCCTGACCAGGCTGTTACTAAGGAAGAATGAATTAACATTGTAAATATGCTGCATATGACTTACATCAGAAGTGGGAATTCAGTGCTTAAAATTACAAGCCAGAGAACTGATGCATGAAACTCAAAACAGTGAATAAGCAAATATGTCTGGATGTTGATTGATCTCAAGCATTTACTTGTACATACCATGTTTACTGTTCATGCCATGAGCAGCCATGTTCATCTGACTTCACTGGCTGAGTTCGGAGTTGAGGAGACCATCATGAGGGTATTCCAAGTTGAGGGGGCATTTTCTTTTTCAAAGAATGAAAATTCCATGTTAATGACCTTTCGTTGAATGCAGAAATACATCTGTGTAGCGAACTTCCTGTCTGACTGCTCACTTGCACCTGTGTAAAAGTAAAAGCCTCCTACACTTTGTGACTTTCTTGTTGCCGAACCTCACATGATCCCTGACCTGATGTTCATATGTTTAGTGCACATGATCTGTTTATTCTGAATATATCTGAACTGTTACATCCCTGATATGTACAGTATGTATGTACGCAGACATCTCCCTCTCAAAAAAACGTTTTGCTATCCCAGATGCTCACACAGCCTAATGTAACCGGAATGAGTTAGCAAAAGCTCCCTAACTGCTTCAGAGATACACATTCTACCAGCAGACCTCAATCCAAATCCCATCACAAAACAGGCAGAAAGAGATGCAGAAACACAATATAGGTACGCACAGGGGAAGATACACACCTAATTTAATCTTTAAAAATATTATCTTTGATCCATGAGTACCAACCATTTAAAAGACATCTCTGCAAGATGTTCATGGGATTTTTAATATGTCCTTTGAGGAGAGGATATATAAACTTTAATATGAACCGAAAAAGAATGTGTATTTGGGCAGGACTGAAATTAAGTGAGGATGGGAAGGCAAAGAAGTGAGTGAGTCCATGTTTGTCAGGTTTATGAGATTAGCAACATGGAAGACCTTAAAAAAAGATAATACTCCGTCTATTAACAACATACAGGTAGCTGACCTTAAACATAAAACTGACTCTACTAGGCAACTATTAGCATCATGGCTGACCTTAAACAACATAATCCTGACCTTATTAGGTAACTATTAGTGACATGGCTGACCTTAAACATAATTCTGATTCTACTAGGGTAACTATATTAGTTTCATAACTTGTGCTGGTCCACCTTATTTGTTTTACTTGTTTATTAAACTTAGCCATTTAATTTTGCTCTGTAGTTTTTTTTTTATGTGCTACATAGCTGTTACATTGTATGTCAAACCAGTGAACCATTTTCATGTATATACTTGTGCCTAACTGACAGGTTGAACATGTTTTGTTGATCCACACATTGCAGTCCAAACGTGGTCACTCTTTTATTTAACAGCTTAAAACATTTTCCCCTTTCACATTTGATTTTCTCTACATTTAATATATGTTGGATCATTTGACATTTTAAAAGCACCATTAGACCGTAGCGGCATTGTCTTTTAGCGTTTTCCGTGCATCAGTCTGTGATTCTCGTTAGCATGATATCTCAAGAACGAGTGGTTTAATGTTTGTAAGATTGATATGGGATTGTCTTCTGGACAAGCAGGTTTTTAGAATTGAGCTAAACAGGGTCAAGGTCACAGCAAGGTCAAATGCCTGAAAGAGTTTTTTCTTTAAAAGCTTCGTTCCTGTTTGGAGTATACTGTATATTAAGGATATTTTGTGCATACTACTTGGTAACAAGACTTGGTATCCCTGATGATGCCACTGGCATCAAGTTATTCTTGTTTTTATTGATTGATTTTTTTTCCTTCACTACAAGTCCCTGCAATTTCTTATGACTCTTTTACCTGAATTACATTTACTATTATTTGTAAGATTATTTTTTTTTATTTCTACTACAGTATTCTTTCTGTTTCTTTCAGTTTTTTTCCACTTTACGCTGCATTTTAATCTCTACGACGACGACGACGACGACGACGATGATGATGATGATGATATTTATTTATTTATTTATTTTTATCCCCCCACTTCGGACACAAGGAAAAATGCTATGGAACTTCATGCTATGATACTTCAAGTGTACAATTGTACACTTTATGTCCGAAAGGGTTATTATTGAGTTCTTCACTATAGCCTGGTCCAGTCTCTGCAAGCCTACGCTGCTCAACAGCACCACTAGTGGTCAAAAAGTTACATTGTCCATGTTTACACGTCTTTTTGATTAATCTCTGTGAGGGACTGGATCGGAAGTGGTGATACTCCACCGGTTTGTCCCTTCAGTATGCTTTTATACACACAACTTCTTCCTAATCTGTTTGATTTGTTGATATTCTGTACTCTGGGTGTATAGAATACTCGTTTTCGGCTCCGAGTTGCATTATTCCTCCTGAACTCCAACTCCAGTGTCGTCATTACCAAATTCGCCCAATTGACTCGTTTAGAAGAGTCGAACGAAAAAGAGCCGAGTCTTCTAATCGAATCACCCGTCGCGAGATTGAACCAGGAGCAGCAGGACACAGGCGAACACGCGCGCGCAGAAACACACACACACACGCTCACGCACAGGCGTGCGCGCAGGAGCTTAGAAGCGGACGTGTTTGGGCACTATGCTGCCGCTGCAAACCCCGAGCCTGACACTACTAAAGGAGTTTCACCATCCCGGACAGAGACATCACACAACTGGTGACTTTTTTTCCATCCAGACCGTGGATAAAACTAAATGATGCACGATTTCCGAAAACGGGCAATCGCAGGAGAGCGCACACTAATCGCTGCACGCGCCAAGACTAAAGATTTCACGCCAGATCTCATTAAAGCTACTTGTGTTCTTCTCAGAGTTCCTCACCGATATCCTCAAACTCCTGACACGAAATGCGCGTGGAAATCTTCATCATAACCTCGTCTTAAACATTGCCCTGGGACTCGGATATCGTGGATGAAACCCGCTTTGTGCGTTTGTGTGTATGCGTATGTATGTGTGTGCGCGCGTGTGTTTATTCCATCTGCGGGATCCTTATTTCTAGAGAGAACACCTTGGAGTATTGGGCTGCTTTAAAACCCAACATCCATGCAGGTAAAAACATTTTAGCATTTTGATCATCTCTATGCGATTGAAATTAACCCGAAATTTAGATTTTATAGGATCCCCCCCCACACACAATTATTACATTAGCCCACATTCCAAGTTGTAAATAAGGCTTAAAACTTCTTGTACATGCATCTGAATGGAGTTTGCATTTTTATTCATATTTATATTTAAGTATATTTTCATTTATTTCTAAACACTTGCTAAGGTTTAAAACCGCAATCAGGAAATGTGGACACATGGAAGTCTGTGGCGTTGCATCTTTAATGGTTTAAGATCTTTCATATCTAGACTGCAACTCTATTTATAATATCTGTTTATTGATTGTATTTGTGCAGATTACTTGTATTTTGGCCCCGTGCTTACAGGAAGGGGTTGAACTCCTTTTAGAAGCTGCGAGGTGTCTTTGTTCCAGAGATGCACAACCTGAATTTTAAAAAAAAAGTTAAAAAAGGACATTTGATATTTGTCAATATTTGTGGAAAAATAGGTCCATAGAATAAAGAATTCAGTCACTGTTGCATGGTACAGTTGTTGTATTCCAGTATGCATTATGCAAGCATGTTATTGCATAGGATGCATATTATACTATGGAATATATATATATATATATATATATATATATATATATATATATATATATATGAATAATCAATCCATTTATTGATTATTGAATGAATGCACTAAAATGTTCACAGGCATGCATGTAGACACACACACACACACACACACATACATACGGTATAATATCTACATGCATGCTTGTGAGCATTTTGTGTGCATTCATTCAATAATCAACACTTTTATTCAGTCTAAAATATCATACGATAAGCATGTTTTAAAGAAATGTGTGTATTTGTATATACAGTATACGGACTCATGAAATGTGTTGTTGTTGTTGTTGTGGTTTTCCAGTAGAAGATGGTGAATGTGGAGAAAAATCCCAAAAATACTTGTAAAAAGTGACCAGCATGAAACTTGATTGTAGATCAATTTCTTTAGCAAAATATTCCAAATATATTAACTGTCTAGATTTAATATAGGAAGAAAACAGCAAGCATTTGTTTTATTAAGAATTCAGTAACTGACAAAAATAGGCACGCAGCATTTAAAAAAAAAATTTTTGGTGTCCAACAAGTTATTAAATTAGTATGATTCAGTCAATTATTAAATGTAAATATGTCATATTTTTAACATGCCACCTTTTCAGGAGTTGGAGTACCAACTGAAGCAGTTTCTGTCAGATTTGCTGTTTTCTATTTGCTCCATTACTTGAAGGATGTAGCCCGTGTAATGATTTAAATAGCTGCCAGTGTTTATTGACAGTAAAGCTGTGCTTGTGCTGAAACAGAGGTACATCTGTGCTTGCAGCCTTTTTAACAGGACACCCTACACATTGATTTAAAGGAAGCGTTCTTACTATCCTCAAGGCCAGGAATCATTACCACTGAGAGACTGAGCTTACTGCCCGAGCTTCGGAACACAGACCTGTCTGTCAATGTGGCATTTGACAGATTAACCACCTTGGTGCCCTTTCCAAGTCCAAAAGCACAGTGTCACTGAGGGTCTTCTCCTCATTTGGAGAGTAGACTGATGACTTGCTGTGTAAAGAGCTTATTATTCCATTTCCTTTCCTTTCCTTTTTTTGTCTAATGAAAAGACAAAGATTCCCTGTAAACTTTCACTGCCTTTACATTTTCATTTGGCCATTTTATAAGGCCATCCTTCAAAAATAAGTAGCACTTATTCTATTGTCTATTGTATTTTGTGCTGATTGTTTTAAAATTCTCTGATTTACTGCTCAATCTTTTCTACACCTCAGCAAGCTAATAAATCACAAGCATAATGTTGCATGTCTCTGAAGAGAACACTTATCTATTTTGTGTTAATACAGGGAAATGGACCCAAATGCCCCATGTGAGCGAAGCTGTGTCATTCAGAGAGCAGTCGGCTGTGACCAGAGAGGAGCTTGTCACTGATAAAGCTGCCAAACGTGCTGTTTTGGTCCACGTATTTAAACTGGCCCTCCCTGGCCTCCAAGTGAAAATGTGATGAGCTTGGTTATCTGTCTCAACCCAAGCATGGATGGAGGCAAGCAAGGGAGGCACGCAGGCTAATGAGACCATTGGTCTTATGTTGGGGGGGCTTAGGAGAGCCAATTACAGGAGGATTATCCACTTTTCTCCAGTATAGCTCCACCATGGAAAGCTTCAAGAGCCATTAAAAACTTCAACCTGGTGGAATTTACTCCTTTTTTATTGCTTTATAGTTGCAGCTTCTCTGAGTTATTTGTTTTCTCCCCAACAAAAATGGAGATACAGGTACGAATATGGAATAAAGATGTGATGATCTTTATAAGACCATGGATACCGATCCTACTAGGCCTTCACATGCAGTTCTCCTGGGCCACTACTTGCCCAGATGAGTGCCGCTGTGACAGGACCTTTGTGTACTGCAACGAAAGGAGCCTAACATCAGTGCCTATAGGGATAGGTGAGGGTTACAAAACTCTTTACCTCCACAACAACCAAATCAACAATGCTGGATTTCCAGCAGAGCTGCACAACGTTGCTTCGGTAGAGACGGTGTATCTCTATGGCAACCAGTTGGATGAGTTCCCAGTCAACCTGCCTAAAAACACACGGGTGCTCCATCTCCAGGAGAACAACATTCAGACAGTATCACGTGCAGCATTGGCCCAACTCCTGCGCCTTGAGGAACTCTACCTGGATGACAACTCTATCTCCACAGTGGGTGTGGAGGAAGGGGCATTCAGGGAAGCCATCAGCCTCAAAATCCTCTTCCTAACCAAGAACCATCTGAGCAGCGTGCCCATTGGACTCCCTGAAGAGCTCAAGGAGCTGCGTTTGGATGAAAACCGGATAGCTCTCATCAGTGATGATGCCTTCGAGAATGTAACAGGGCTTGAGCGCCTTCTTCTGGATGGAAACCTCCTGACAGATGAAGGCCTGGCCCCAGGAGCCTTCCAGAATTTGGTTAACCTTAAAACCCTGTCCATGGCACGCAATTCCTTGATGGTCCCTCCTCCTATACTGCCCACCCAGAGTTTGGTCAAGCTCAATTTTCAGGATAATCTGATGAATGAGATCCCTTTGATGGCCTTCCATGGCCTGCACCACCTTGAGAGACTGGATATTTCCAACAACCAGCTGCAGACTCTCACACAGGGGGTCTTTGATGGCCTCCTTAGCCTGAGACAGCTCACTGTTCGAAACAATCTTTGGCTCTGTGACTGCAACATTAAATGGATCATATTGTGGCTAAAGTCCTTGCCATCCACACTCAACGTCCGTGGCTTCATGTGCCAGAAGCCTGAGAATGTGCGTGGTATGGTAATCAGAGAGCTAAACTTAGAGATGATCCAGTGCCCCAGCACTACGGCCATAGTGCCACAATCAACACAACAGCCCACACACTCCTCTTTGCCTACTGCTGAGTCAGCCACTGAAACAGGCTTCTCAGACACAAACTATGTCCATACTCCCAGCTCTGCACCCACGCCACCTGCCCTGCCAACTGAGCATGGAGATAAAGAACTAAGGACAGATGTTCATGAGGATCCTGTGCAGGAATCGCTTCGTGTTTCCTTCATTGTCTTAAACAGCACATGTGTCCAGGTGAACTGGATATCTACCTTCACTGTCACGGCATACAAGGTGACCTGGGTCAAGATGGGCCACAGTTTGATTGGCGACCCTATGCAGGAGACTATGGTTGAAGGTGAACAACAGAGAATACACCTGACCAACCTGGATCCCAAATCTTTCTACCGAATTTGTGTGGATCCTCTGGATGCTTTCAACAATTATCACACAGGAGAAGACACTATTTGCTCGGAGGTGATGACCAAGCCAGCCTCCTACGACGTGGACGAGAAGGCAGAGCAGGCGAGCCAACAGGACTTCGGCTCATCTCTGCTGCTGGCCGGCCTGATCGGAGGGGCCGTGCTCGTCGTCCTAGTGCTGCTGCTTAGCATATTCTGCTGGCACATGCACAAGAAGGGACGGTCGTCTTCATCCAACTGGAAGTATAACCGGGGGAGGAGGAAAGACGATTACTGTGAGGCAGGCACAAAAAAGGATAACTCCATCCTGGAGATGACCGAGACTAGCTTTCAGATAGTTTCTTTGAACAACCAACAGCTCCTTAAAGGAGATTACCGAATTCAGCCCATTTATACTCCTAATGGAGGCCTTGGCTACAGAGACTGCCATGTGGCCAACAACAGTACAAGCTACAGCAAGAATAGTGTTCCAGTGTCTAACCCTTGCCATACATGATGATTTTCGAAAGGTATTAATCCTTTGTATTAAAATTCGACTTAAATATGCTGTACAGTATATATTTCAAAGATGAACTGTAAATGCTGTAATTTATACTCTTATCAGTGATATCGCCTTCTTTTGTATTCCGAGTAAAATGCAAAAACAATTTATGATGTACTAGTTTCTCCTGTTGTATTGCTACTGCGATCGTAGGAAATCATCTGAGTATAAAAACTGGAGTATGTATGCAGATAATTGTTTACATTGTTGTGCACAAAAATCACAGAAAGTGCCCAGAAATATATAGATGATTATCTAGAATTGGGGGGAAAAAAGATGGTTAGTAAGGGTCTGATTGTGAGTGAGTATAAGTGAGAAACTGATTCACATTATTTATGCTTGTTTGACTTTTTTGTTCTTAAGTTGTACCACTAGATGGCATCTTTTTTTTTTTTGTTTCTTTACCTGACATTAATTGGCACCTTTTTCAAGCTTGTTCATTAATTTGACTTCCAAGTTCAGCCGTTCAGGTTAAGTTGTCTGCAAATACAGAGAAATTCTACTGGCCAAAAAACCCAGGGCTTATTTGTTCAATGAAGGAGGGATGGAAGGTGGTGATGGAAGACATGCTTAGTGCGTGCGAACATTAATGTATTGCCAAAAAAAAAAAACATTTAATGTATTCCACTGTGAAAACCACAACTGCAAATTATGAATTAGCACATTCAAGCATTTTAGCTGCACAGATCTTGGAAAGGAAGACTGATGATAATTGTCCATTATCATTCTGCTTCTAGAGGCAACTTTCTTCACATACAGCTTCTCGTGTATTTATTTTGATGAAATTAGCCAGGTAATAGTGTTCGGAAAGCATTAGACTGGAATACATCAGATCAGTAAGATTCATGGCTCAGCTGATTCATTTTCTGGTTTGAAGGCTTCTTATTCTAATTGTCTTGCTCTGCAAACAACTCTGTGAAACATAAATATCCAAAATATGACCAGGTATTGTTTCTTTGCATATATCCATGCATTATTTCCAAGAATATCAATAAACGTTGTCACAATCTTGACTAGAATAAGTATATTACCATTGGATATACTTGTGCATTCTCTTGACTGTTATATATATGATGACCAGCTCATAACGGTCATGCCATGTCATGAATGTCAGATTAATGTCTGTGGATTAGCTTTATGATGACATTTGACCATTGTCTAGCTCATTTTGATGATTATCAATCAAGGAGGATGATTCTATTATTATAGATCACCATGTTAGTTGGAGAACTGGTTGCATTATTTATTTAAAGAATGTTTAGCTATGGTTAGGCCACTCTTTCTCATACAACAAATAAAGAAAGACCGATTACAAGAAGTTCCCAGAAACATTATGCCAGACACAGAACTGGGTTGTTGTGGTTATTGCACTTGTTTGAAGAATTGCATTATTAGTTTGGCTTCACAAGGTATGAGCCATGTCATTTCACAGCTAGCAACTTGCACACAGTAAATAACGTAATAAAACCCACCACCACCCCCGCCCCCTTCTCAGCACGACCTTTTCGCTCGAGTCTCTCAGGGTCTGTGAGAAGACAGTAATTAGCTATTAAATCTGCACATCTGGGTCCTCCAGCTGTGTGGTCATCTCCAAATGAGCTGCCGGATCTCAATTCCTCAGCTCTCTCCAATGTGCCCCAGAGACCAAAGGGATGTTCAAGTGCAGCTTGGTTATATTAGTTCAGTCGCTGGGTCCAGAACAACAGCCGTTTGTTATCACAAACAAAACACTGCAGAACAGCGGGCAGCGCCGTCTCCGTTTATTCTAATCAATTAATACTGGGATTCTAATTTGGTCGCAGATTTTCAGGCCAGACCACTACTCCCTAAAGTCAGGGTTAATGGGTTTTGTTTTGCGGCATCTGTTTTTCTCACCGAGATGTGTTTCAGGAATTGTTCACAATCAATTAAAGTTTCTCAGGCAGTCACCAGGAACACATTCTATCTAGGTTGTTGCAAACATAAACCATTATAACTGTGCGAATAATTCATTTTGGCTTCTTTTTTTATTTCTTTTTTTTCTTTAATAATGCCTCCTTAAGTCTCTAAGCAATTCCTTGATCATTAATAATCATGTTGTAATGCAAGTGTCACTATTTTATATACACTATATAATGTTTAGTGTTGTACTGGACAACCTTTATAACAAGTCATAACCTGTACATAATGCTCAAGCATCTAAAACATTTATTAATAATTATAAAATGGAGATAAACAGAGTGCAATTTCTATGAAGGTGGCATTGATATTGAACTTTGGACATGCTATGTCATTATAATGCTATTCGTAAGGCATTATAATATGATATGAACACATTCTTTGAGTGTGGTACAAATTTCTAAGAAGGTCATATTTCTATTGAACTATGAACACATTCATATGATGGTATAATACAATATATTCATAAAGCATAAAAATGCATTAAAGCTACAGTATCTTTATTATGCCTTATGCCTTATAACTGTGGAACATTGTGAACACTTTGCATTCTAAGTAGTGTTTATAACACATTATAACACCAATACCACAGAAACTGGGTAATGTTCCATGAGGGTCATATGTATCATAAACTGTGAATATGTTCATATCATGGTATAATGCATTTTTTTGGAATTATACACATTATAATTATACTTTATACCTATTTTGTATATTGTTAACATGATGCATTGTAATTGGTGGTCATAACACATTATAATGCCAAGCCCCATTTGCACTATAGTACATTATAACAAATTTTCATTAGCATTACTTTGTTAATTATAAAAGTAATGCTTGTAACACATTGTATCAGCAGTTTAAAGTCATAGCACTGTTTGACATTTTGTAAATAATTATATCTATGTGTATAATGCCTTTATAAATGCATTAGAATGCATGTTATAACTGTATTCAGAAGTCTCATCTCATCTCATCTCATCTCATCTCATTATCTCTAGCCACTTTATCCTGTTCTACAGGGTCGCAGGCAAGCTGGAGCCTATCCCAGCTGACTACGGGCGAAAGGCGGGGTACACCCTGGACAAGTCGCCAGGTCATCACAGGGCTATTCAGAAGTCATTATAATTATTTCTTATACACTTCATACAAAGTGTTACAAGTGATGGAGAGTACTGGACACTCCTTAAAACTAATAATGACCTGCACATAATTATAAAACAGCTCATATGTTCATTTAATAATTATTTAAAAAAATTATAAACATGAGTTATAAGCATCCAAAATGTCATCGTTAAGTACAGAAGCAATTTCTATGAAGGTCATACTAAGAATGCATTCATATTATGTTCTAATACATTCGTAAGGAAGTATTTTAATTGCTTGAAAATGCATTACACTTTATAGCTATTTTTTTATGAATTGTTAACATGATGCATTATAAGTAGTGTCCATAAAATGTTATAACAGCTATATGTTATAACCTTATAATACCTTAAGACCTGCTAAGGGTTTTTTGTTTGTTTGTCTGTTTGTTTGTTTGTTTACAAATATATGATCAGGAACTCGGATTAGAAAATATCTGGGGTTAAAAAACCAAACAAAAGTCACTCTGTCTATACCTGAGCATCATGTACTGAGCAAACTGAGCATAAGTCGTGTTATAATGTGTTTGAAACACTACTTGCACTCTAAATGCATTCTGTTAATGATTTATTAACGCATTATTAATGAACTATTGCTATAAGCCATTAAAAATGCATTTTCATAAATAAGTATACCTTATGAATGCATTATAACCTGTTATGAATGTATCCGTATGTCATTATACATGTGGCCTTCATAGAAATTGTTATGTAAAGTGAATATTTAAATTATTCTACAAAATCGAGTCGTATACGAGCTGATAGCCAATGAGATGTGTAGCACCGAGTTGGGTATAAGCCATGTATAACGAGATTCAGTGGAATAATTGTTTTATTCTAGCTGCATTGACTGGATTTTGAGAACCAGAGCGGGTTTTTTTTTTCTCCAAATTTGATGAATAAAAACTTAATACAAAACATTCGACAAAATAATTTCCGCTTAGAATTTAAACAAACTGGCGAAATGAGAGTAGAAATTTGTGAAAAATGCTAAAATAATAATTATTGAAAAATAAAAAAAGATATGTTCTTACCATCAAATACTTTTATTCCATATTTTTTTTTTTTTTTTTTTTGGGGGGGGGTCTTCTTCTTCTTTAGGGTTTTTTGGTGGTTGGCAAACCAACTTAAAGGTGCATTACCACCACCAACTGGGCTGGAGTGTAGAACAGGAGATATTGGTGGGGGAACTCTATTCTTTTAGCCATTTCTGTTTCTTTTACATGGGGTTTTGTTTTCGAGTAGAGTTTTTATTTCATCCTCCGTTGATTCAGCAACATGCTCCACCATTTTGTTTTTCTCTACAAATATGAGCCGATAATCTAGTAGTACAGTAGCCAATCAGAGCGCACGATTGCTCATATCCAGTGAATGTGGGTATAATAAGTGAAATTGTTCCTCATTATAGATACTTCCAGTGACAATTTCTACGAAGCCTGTATTTATAAAACGATTATTCGTTACAAGGTCATATTGTGTCCTGCAGAACCTTTTTAATAAATAATGACCTAAGCATAATGATAAAGCAAGGGTAAAGTTTAGTAACAATTATAAACACATTATTTATTAAAATGGCATATGCTACAAGCAATACATTGTATGTGTTTTTGTAAGATTAGAATACAAAAACACATCCAATTGTGGTTCGAAATCTTTAATGATGAACTGAAAATCATTGAAAAAAGTTTGAAGCAATACTATTTATAGATAGTGTTGTATAACTTCATGATGATGTCAGTGATGACATTTAAAAATGTTTAATCTTTTTTTGTGTGATTAACTATGACAGTTGCTTTATAATTGCATAGAAGCCATTACAAGGAATAAAACACTTGGATGCGTACTGTTATAGGAAAATAATAACGTGTTTTAATGTTTTATTCCTCTTATACCACAGCGGTTTGTCAACAATTTTTAAGTAAATAATGAACAAGTCATACTTTTTATCTGTTTCTGGTTACATATGTTATATGGTTATATATGTTGTGGAAATAAAACAAAACAGGTTGTCGCCTCTATTACAGTAGCTGTAAACAGCTGTTCACTCAGCTGTTTTTAAAGACAAAAAAAGGAAAATGAAGTTTATGTTACTGAGAAACCAGAAAGCATGAAGATAATTGTCTGTTAAAATGTTAAAAATGTTAATTGTCTTACAGATAATGTCACCATATAAATGATGATATATTTAAGTATCTTTATGAGATAAAAACCTGTTTATAATGTGTTATTATTAATTGTAGATTATGTTATGTATCTCTGAGTCAGTTGTTACGATGGAAACGATAATGTATTGGAAATAACAGTTGAAACTACTGTTATAGGAAATTAATCCACACCTACTGACCAATCAGAATCGAGAATTCTTCAGCACTGTATAATATGGTAGAAGGTATTTATACACTGTAAAACATTTCAGCCTTGTTTAGTTATGTCCACTTACTTTTTCTCTTTAACTCAATGAGCTCTGAAAAGTGTTTTAATTTGAACTAATCTGTGCAAGTTTTCAAAGGTTAGACTTGAATTACTTAGTTGTCTTGACTAATTGAGACTTTTTCTGAGTTGAAACGAAGATAATCATCAAATTTAGTTAATTTGCATTTTCAAGGCAGCAGGTGAACTTGCACTTCCAAGTTAAACCAATTTGAAATGTTTTGCAGTGTAATGAACAGTGACACTTGCAACATGATTATAAGTTATCAAGAAATCAAGGATTCTTTATGGGGAATTTTAATGAGTTTATAAAAATATAAGATTTATATGAATAAGCATTCTAAGTTTGAATGATTTATGAACACAGACTTCATAGAGTTGAAAGTGCTACCAAGTGAGTTGATTTCCCGCTGATGGCGCGTGTTCAGGCTACAGGTTTATAAAGCTATGTGGCAGATGGATGCATGTGGGAGGCTGGGGTATTCATTTCAAACTGCTGGAGGGCCGTGACGGGGTAAGACGTGAAATCTGTGTCACAATGGATCTGTGCTTTGCCTCAGGTGAAAGAAACAGAAGCTGCAGTAAATTGAATATACGCACTGTAAAACATGCCGTTAGGAGAGATGTAGCCGAGTGAAAAATACAGCCTGCTTTCCTGTTGTTAAACATCAAAAGACTCAACATTTATCCACTAAATGCCGTGATGTGGATCGTTAAGTCTGGAGCCTTTGACCGCCGTCATTCTCTGCAGCTATAACTCAAAAGAGATGCTCTGAGTTTGGAGGTCAGGGCATGGATAAATGTCAAGACTGTTAATTAAGCATGGTAACAGTGTACCAACCTGCGACAGTGAAGCACCATGCGAGTACTGATGATGCTTTTTTTGGTGATGTTGCTGTTTTGTTCTCCAAGCCTGCACTCAGGAACAATGTGTGTGTGTGTGTGTATATGTCCATCTGCCCACGCCTCCATCTGATGTGTCTAGCTCTACAGTATAACTCCAGCGCTGTCCAGCTGTCAAGTCTGTGCACAGCCAAGTATCGATTGCTCCGTGTTCCTTGGAATTATGAAAAATGGACTGGTTTTGAGAGCAACTCAGAACCATGAGCAAGTCCCACTCCTCTGGCACTGAGACAAAAAAATGGTGGCTATATTCCAGTGTAATCCCACTGGTAATTGATTTGGACTGGATGAAGATGAAAAGTTGTAAATATTTGAAGAGCAAAAGTGATGAAATTTGACAGATACCCCCTTTTTTCACACAGAAATGGGAACATATGCTTGACTTGGCATAAATACAATATATTGTAATGTATTGTAAATGTATTACAGGTGTTGTGTGGGTTGAGCTGGGATTGCTGGCAAGACGATAAATAAATATTTTAATAAAGCAGCAGCGTCAGAATAACAAGTTAGCGGCAAGTACAGAAAGTATACTCTGGTTATTTGGAGGAATCCGCATAGTAATTATCACATCTTATTTTTCTGAGCTTCAATGTCTAAACATTAACGCTTCTGATTAATCTCAATCAGAAAAAAAATGCACCTTTACTGATATCTATGATTTCCATGAATGCTGATCATCCAATCAGCCAGAATTCCAAACATCACACAAAGCACAGAAAGGACAAACGTTCATGCAGAGAATTGGCCGAATCTCCAAACATTTTTTTCCTTCACCCCAATGATGATATTGAAGTATTTGTGAAGTCTTGAGCAATTCTAGTGCAAATATGCAGATCTGTGTTATAGTTTTCTTTATTCATTATTCATGAGAAGTTAGCCAATGTGTTGCTCTGATGTCAAAAGTTTAACAGGAGAGAAAATGTCAACATTTGTTGTGTTGTACAATTTTACTCAGTTCAGAGCCACAATCAACTCTGTTACTCTGTTACAGAATTACTCTAATTTTGCTCCAACTCCAAATTTTAATCTCTAAACTCAAAGTAGAGCAAAATTAATAGTTTTTGAGGAAAATACTTTTAACTCTGGAAAAATTGCTCAGTTATTTTTCCTGCACACCTGTACGAAATACAGAAGAGACTCAGCTCAGCTTGTTAGTTATCTACAATAAAGGTATTAGCAGAAAAATAGACTCTTTCTTAGACAGCTGATCTGTTTGAGAAAATGACAAAGAGACAAGAGACTGCATGCACGACATGGAGACACAATGTTTATAACAGCAGTAAGCAACACATCAACAAAGCTGCATTTGAAGTGAGATTTTCTCAATTGTATGCAAATTAATTCTATGCCATAAAGTGATTTTAAATCCAAAAAACTGCCATAGATTTGTACTTGGACTGATCCTATTGTATGTGTGGTTTGATGTTTCTTCATGTCCCGGCATACAAATTTAGTTCTACCTACAATTAATTCCTATTTACTGTTTGATGCAGGAAAATAGAGAAAAAAACATATGTCCATGGTTTCATCTTATCCTGTCACATAGCTACAACCTCTTATTAAATGTGAATGCTCACCAGCCACTTTATTAGGTAGAATACCCATCCACCTGCTGTTTGATGCAGTTGCCTAATCAGCCAATCCCTCAGCAGCAGCATGATGCATCAAATCATGCAGATAAAGAGCTTCAGTTAATGTTCACTTCAAACATCAGAATGGGAAAAATTGTGATCTCAAAGTGACTTTCACTGTGGCATGGGTGTTGGTGCCAGATTTTCAGAAACTGCTGATCTCCTGGGGTTTTCACACACAACAGCCTCTAGAGTTTACACAGAATGGTGTGAAAAACAAACAAACAAACAAACAAAAAAACATTGGGTGAGGGACAGTTCTGTGGGTGGAAGCAAATGGCTTGTTGATAAGAGAGGTCAGAGGAAAATGGCCAGGTTGGTTTGAGCTGCCAGGAAGGATATAGTAACTCAGATAATCACTCTTTACAACCGTGGTGAGCAGAAAAGCATCTCAGCATGTAACAGTAGAAGACCACATTGGGTTCCACTCCTGCCAGCCAAAAACAGGAATCTTAGACTCAAGAACAAGTTCATATTAAAGTGGCTAGTGAGTGTGTAGAGATGTTATAATGTTTGGAAGGAAGCAGCAGAGATGATTGGTGCCTTCGGTGAGTGTGCATAGCTAGTGCAATTAGCTTGCTTTGCTAATTTGTTAAAGAAACCTTTAGCATGTAACATGCATCAAATTTAAATACATTTTAAACTGAAGTGGTGTGTATGCTGTAAATGACGTGGTTGGCTGTAGGCTGTAGATATTGATATGCAAATGATTTAGGATGGATTTTTTTCTGTTAAGTTGGGATCAATTGTACTGGCTGAATTGCTCAACCTGGTATTAAAAAAAAGCACACTGGTCAACCTTAACTCCCACATATTCATAGGACCACTGTATACAAGAAAATTGCACATTTACTGATTCATTAGACTCCAATCTGACATGTTACTGTGGAGGAAGTTGATGATGTGGAGCATCAATGTGATCCCCAAGTCCTCATGCGAGCAGCTATCTCTAATGACTTGCTGATGCACATTTAATTACTAATGAACAAGCTGAGCAGCATGAGGAAATTTTGACGAACACATTACTGGCAGTAGTGGTTGAGGGAGAAAAAAGATATCAAGTCAGCTCGCAAGTCTCATCAATTACATGTTGCTATAGCCAGCTTACAAGGCAAATATTAGGCATGAAGATCTTTTCACCAACTTTGGTACAAGTTCCTCTCAAGAAGAAGCTCTATAATCAAGTAATGAATTTTTGTGGACAAGCCAGAAGGCTATTGGAAAAATGTTTTGTGGATGGATAAGAGCAAAATAGAACTTTTTTGTTTAAATTAGAAGTGTTATGTCTGGAGAAAGGAAAACACTACATTCCAGCAAAAGAACCTTATCCCACCTGTGAAACATGGTGGTGGTGGTGGTACTATCATGGTTTGGGCCTGTTTTGCTGCATCTGGGCCAGGACAGCTTGCCATCATTGATGGAACAATGAATTCTGACTTATACCAGTGAATACTAAAGTAAAATGTCAGGACATCTGTCAATGAACTGAATCTCAAGAGAAGGTGGGTCATACAGCAAGACAACGACCCTAAGCACACAAGTTGTTCTACCAAAGAATGGTTAAAGAAGAATAAAGTTAATGTTTTGGAATGTCCAAGTCAAAGTCCTGACCTTAATCCAATCCGAATGTTGTGGAAGGACCTGAAGCAAGCAGTTCATGTGAGGAAACCCACCAACATCCCAGAGTTGAAGTGGTTCTATACAGAGGAATGGGCTAAAATTCCTCCAAGCCAGTGTGTAGGACTGATCAACAATTACCGGAAACATTTAGTTGCAGTTATTGCTACACAAGGGGGTCACACCAGATACTGAAAGCAAAGGTTCACATACATATGCCACTCACAGATATGTAATATTGGATCATTTTCCACAATAAATAAATGACCAAGTATCATATTTTTTGTCTCATTTGTTTAACTGGGTTCTCTTTATCTACTTTTAGGACTTGTGTAAAAATCTGATGATGTTTTAGGTCATATTTATGCAGAAATATAGAAAAGGGTTCACAAACTTTCAAGCACCACTGTAAACTCTCCAGATCATCCAGGGTCCTCGGCCATCTCTTGTACCCTCTCCTCTTCAGCTTAACCCACAGGTTTTCAATGGGGTTCAGGTCAGGGGACTGAGATGGCCATGGCAGAAGCTTGATTCTGTGCTCAGAGAACTATTTTTGTATTGATTTGGACACGTGGTTTGGATCATTGTCCTGCTGGAAGATCCACTGATGATCCAGTTTTAATTTCCTGGCAGAGGCAGCCAGATTTTTATTTAAAATGTCCTGGTATTTCATGGAGTCCTTGATGCCATGTTACCCTCACAAGGTTTCCAGGGCCTTTGGAGGAAAAACAGCCCCAAAACATCACAAAACTTCCACCACTTTTTACAGTTGGGATCGGGTTCTTTTCATTATAGCCATCATTCTTTTTTGTGCCAAACCCACCTCAAATGTTTATTGCCAAAAAGCTCAATTTTTGCTTTATCAGACCATTGAACATGGTTCCAGTCAACATTGGAATAGCATTTTGCAAATTTCAGGTGCTTATGTTTGTGGTTAACTGGCAGAATAATCTGTTGGCATGGAGGTTGCGTCTGATGGTGGTTTTTGGAGGCTTGGAAACCCCAAGGTTTTACTTTTTTCTTCTAATTCACCAAGACTCATCCTTGGGGATTGACTGATTGGCTGATTTGATAGATAGATAGATAGATAGATAGATAGATAGATAGATAGATAGATAGATAGATAGATAGATAGATTATTTATTAATTTATTTATCTATCTATTTATTTACTTGTTTGTTTGTTTATGTATGTGTAGCGGTTCGGATGGGTGGGTGGAGCACAGAAGGACGGCAGGCCAGAACTGAGTTCACAAAACCCGTTTATTTTAGCTTTTCAGCCTTAACTATACACATATACACACACACACTCCAGTCGTCTGGTTGGGGAGAGAGCCCTCTCTGCTCTCGCTCTCTCCTTAAATAGGGCATGGTCACTGGGGAAGACACACAAACACATTAATCAACCTCAGGTGCAGTGATTCTGCCACTTACCTTCCCTGACTCTGCCCTCCAGTCACAGACCGACGCTTGGCCACGCCCCCGCTGCCACATACCCCCACTGCCCTTGACTGGAGAGGAAGTCCGCCATGGCCATCTGCACCCCCGGCCTGTGGATCACCTTGAAGTTGAAGGGTTGGAGTGCCAGATACCAACGGGTGATCCACGCGTTGGCATCCTTCATGCGGTGGAGCCACTGGAGGGGCACGTGGTCCGAATAGAGGGTGAAAGGGCGTCCCAGCAGGTAGTAACGGAGGGCGAGGACCACCCACTTGATCACTAGGCACTCCTTTTCAATGGTGCTGTAGCGCCCCTCACGCACCGACAGCTTCCTACTGATATACAACACTGGGCGGTCCTCCCCCTCCACCTCCTGGGACAAAACAGCCCCCAGCCCTCTGTCCGATGCATCCGTCTGCAACATAAAGGGGAGAGAAAAGTCAGGGGAGTGTAAAAGTGGCCCCCCACACAGTGCAGCCTTTACCTCAGAAAAAGCCTGCTGGCATTCTCCGTCCACTGGACCGGATCTGGTGCCCCCTTTTTAGTCAGATCAGTCAGGGGGCTGCTGACGTCTGAATAGTTAGGTATAAACCTACGATAATAGCCAGCCAGCCCCAGGAACTGTTTCACCCCCTTTTTGGTCTTGGGCCTTGGGCAGGCCGCAATTGCCACTGTCTTGTTAATTTGGGGACGCACCTGCCCATTGCCCAAGTGGAAGCCCAGATACCATACTTCCATCGGCCCAATCGCACACTTCTTCGGGTTGGCTGTGAGACCCGCTCGCCTCAGTGACCTAAGGACGGCCCTCAGATGTTGGAGGTGCCTCGGCCAGTCATTACTATAGATAATGATATCATTGAGGTAGGCAGCCGCATAGGTGGCGTGGGGGCGGAGGACCCTATCCATCAGCTGCTGAAACATAGCCAGTAACCCTTTGTTAAATCCAGTGTCGAGTAAAAGCGAGCTGTGCCTAGTCGATCGAGCAACTCATCAATCCGAGGCATTGGGTATGCGTCGAATTTAGACACCGCGTTGACTATCCTATAATCTACACAGAACCGGACCGACCCGTTGGCCTTGGGTACCAAGACCACCGGGCTGCCCCAGTCACTGTGGGACTCCTCAACGATGCCCATTTCGAGCATGGCCTTGAGTTCTTCCCGAACCACTTTTTTCTTGTGTTTGGGTAGCCTGTAAGGGCGGCTACACACTACCACCCCCGGGGGCATCTCAATGTGGTGCTCTATGAGGTTGGTGCGGCCGGGCAGGGGTGAGAATAGGTCCAAAAACTCGGTCTGCAACTGGGCAACCTCCGCGAGTTGGGTCGGGGAGAGATGGTCTCCACAGGGGACCGGAGAGGTACGTGATGCCAATGTTCCCTTTTGAACCTCCGGCCCCAGCTCCGCCTTCTCCGGAACCACCGACACCAACACCACGGGGACCTCCTTGTTCCAGAGTTTGAGCAGATTTAGGTGGTAAACCTGTAACGCCCCACCCCTGTCCATTCGCCTCACCTCATAGTCAATGTCCCCGACTCGCCGTGTGACCTCAAAGGGTCCTTGCCACTTAGCAACTAATTTGGAGCTCGATGTGGGCAACAGTATGAGTACTTTATCTCCCGTTGCGAACTCCCTGAGGCGCATACCCTTGTCATACAGGCGGGTTTGTTGTTCTTGGGCCTGCTGCAAATTCTCCTGGGTTAGGTGGGTGAGTGTGTGGAGTTTTGCGCGCAGGTCAATAACGTATTGGATTTCATTTTTACTTGGTGAAGGTCCCTCCTCCCAATTTTCCCGCAGCACATCTAGAATGCTGCGCGGCTTATGCCTGTATAACAATTCAAATGGGGAGAACCCCATGGAGGCTTGGTGGACCTCTCGCACTGAAAACAACAAGGGTTCAAGCCACTTATCCCAATTACGTGCGTCCTCACTTACAAATTTTTTAATTATATTCTTGAGGGTGCGACTGAACCGTTCAACTAAACCGTCCATTTGTGGGTGATACACGCTGGTGTGGATCAGCTTAATACCCAACAACCTATACAGTTCATTTAGTGTACATGACATAAACGCGGTGCCTTGGTCAGTCAGAATCTCTTTTGGGATTCCAACTCGGGAGATAACGCGGAAGAGCGCCTCCGCAATACTGCGTGCTGAGATATTGCGAAGAGGCACCACTTCCAGGTATCACGTTGCATAGTCCACCAGAACTAATATAAAGCGGTACCCTCATGTTGACCGATCTAATGGCCCGACGAGATCCATCCCAATTCTTTCGAACGGTGTCTCAATTAATGGGAGAGGGCGCAAAGGCGCTTTTGGAATGGCCGCTGGATTTACTAACTGGCATTCGCGGCACGCCGTACACCACCTACGGACATCACCGCGAATCCCTGGCCAATAGAACCGGGCCATTATTCGGGCTAGTGTTTTATCCTGCCCTAAGTGTCCAGCCATGGGATTAAAGTGAGCCATCTGGAATACCAATTCCCGGCGGCTGTTCGGAATCAACAGCTGCGTGACTTGCTCTTTAGTTTGAGTGTCCTGTGTCACTCGGTATAATCTATCCTTCATAATTGCAAAGTAGGGGAAGGATGGGGTGGCGTTTGGCTGGAGCATTTGACCATCGATTACTCTCACTTGGTCAAACACATGCCGCAGAGTCTCGTCTCGCGACTGCTCTAATGGAAAATCCACGAGGGATTCCCCGATAGAGAGAGGATGTGGAGCTGACGTAGATGGCTCTGTGACAGCTGCTCCCGCCAACACGACACTGGGACCTCCCCTTATTAAACTACGGCAGGACCCACTCTTCACTAGGTGACTCATTAATTCCCCAAATCCCAGCCAATCCATCCCCAAAATTATCGAGTGGGTAAGGCGAGGATTAACCACCGCCTTCACTATAAATTTTTCCCCTCGAAAAAAAATGTGGACCGACACTAAAGGGTAGTTGTGAACATCCCCATGCACACACAACACCTTCACCAATTGTGCTCCCCCCAATGCCTCATCTTGCACCAGGTTTTGGTGGATTGAGGTCTGATTACAACCAGAATCCACCAACGCCTGATGTGTATCTCCTTGGATACTCACCGGTATGCAATACACTCCGGCCCAATTGAGGGTGGCTCCTGGCGCATTGGGGATCCAAACCACTGCGCCCACCTCCATTACCGAGCACTGCTGTTGGAGGTGGCCCGGCTCCCCGCAGCGCCAGCAAACCGGCCCGGGCTTCCTCTCTGCACTGGTGCTCTGGGGCTCACTCACCTGAGGGGGGGGGGAGAGACAGACACAGAAGGGAGAAACGGGAGGGCACTGTGGGTGCAGCGGGCTGGCTGGGGTGGGGCCGGCCCCCGCCTCCGTGGTGGGGGAACGGGCAAGGATGAGACACAGGATGAGAGAGAGAGGAGAGAGGAGAAGAGGTTGTCAGCTGTCCTGCCATCGAGACAGCCACCAAATGGTCCTCTGCCAGCTCGATTGCCTGATTCAGCGACGCCGGGTGATGGCACTGGACCCACTCTGCAGCTCTGGCTGGTAGACACGCGATGAACTGCTCCAGTGCCACCTGGTCAATGATCCTCTAGGCATCGTGGTTGTCGGCTCTCAACCACCACCCGCAGGCATCCCGGAGTTGCTGGCCAAATGCGAACGGCCGGCCGACTTCCTCCAAGCGCAAAGCGCGGAAGCCCTGCTGTTGTTGCTTGGGGGTGCGCCCCACACGCTGGAGGATGGCCCGGCAAAGGTCCACGTAGGCCAGCCGGTGGTCGGCGGGGAGCTGCAGCGTGGCCAGCTGTGCCTCTCCCGTTAGCAGGGGGAGGAGGCGCGCTGCGTGCTGTTCCACCGGCCACCCCTTTGTCTTGGCTACCTGCTCAAAGAGCATGAGGAAGGCCTCGGGGTCGTCCTGCGGGCCCATCTTTGTCAGGGTGAAGGGGGATGGTCCCACAGCGGTGGACCCCACCGACGCGAGGAGGTGCCGGAATGCCTGTCGCTCTTCCTGCTGAGCCAGCACCAGGGCCTCGAACCGCTGTTCCTGTTCCTTCCGGAGGGCGACTAGTGCCTGTTGCTGGCTTTGCTGGGCCGTGGCGAGGGCGTGGACCAGCTCGGCGAAAGGGGAGAACTCCATGGGGCTGTTCTGCTTCGGCGCTCCAAGTCCCGGGTTTTGGCACCGCTGTAGCGGTTCGGATGGGTGGGTGGAGCACAGGACAGCAGGCCAGAACTGAGTTCACAAAACCCATTTATTTTAGCTTTTCAGCCTTAACTATACACATACCGTATACACACACACACACTCCAGTTGTCTGGTTGGGGAGAGAGCCCTCTCTGCTCTCGCTCTCTTCCTTAAATAGGGCGCGGTCACTGAGGAAGACACACAAACACATTAATCAACCTCAGGTGCAGTGATTCTGCCACTTACCTTCCCCGACTCCGCCCTCCGGTCACAGACCGATGCTTGGCCACACCCCTGCTGCCACAATATGCCTCTCTTGCCCTCTTTCTCACTGTCTGTGGGGGCAAAATAAATTTGGGTCCTCTCCTAGGCAAGTTTGTAACTGTCAGATTGCAGGTACTTACAGATGCAAATGCAGAGGAGAGCGCATGTGATGCAAACTGCAGACAAAGCCAAAACATGAGTCAGAAATTGTAGTCAGGAAACAGGTGTGGGTCGATCGATCAGCAGACAGCACAGTGTAGGGCAGATGAGAAGATGAAGTCAAATGAGATCAGGAACAGAGGACATTAACAGGAAGTCAGAAGATAAATAGAAGGCTTGGTAAAGTCAGGTACAGGACACAGAATGATACTTCACAAGAAGTGCTTGTGACTGCTGAGCTTATATAGGGTTGGCGATTGCGGGGCTGCAGGTGAAGTGATTAGAATTCTGGTGACGGGGCACTGTGGCTCTTGGGAAGTGTAGTTCGGAGCAGCCATGTTTGGAGGCTGCTCCGAACTCAAGTTTTCAGCGCTGTTATTGACAGGGAACCCCCCCAAGTAGCTTATTCTGGGAGCAACCTCTTTCCTTGGTCAACCTCTCCTTTTTGATGTGGGCTTTTCAGGATGCTGGGTGTGGAATTCTTGAGTGAGGAATGGGTCTAAGATATCCTTTGAACTGACCCAACTTTGTTCCTCTGGGCCATAACCTTCCCAGTCGAACAAGTACTCGAGGTGCCCTTGTCTGTGGCAAGAGTTGAGGATCCTGTTCACTTGGTAAATGGGCTTACTTTTGATGTCTGGGGAGGGGTTTTCTTGGGTGGATGTTTCAGAAGTTAGAGGCTCTTGGATAGCAGGTTTGAGACATAATACATGAAAGGTGGGTGCCTGTGGCAGCAGGGGCGTGGCCAAGCATCAGTTTGTGAATGGAGGGTGGGGTCAGGGAAGGTGAGTGGCAAAGTCAGTACACCTGTTGTCGATTAATGTTGTGTTTGTGTGTTTTGCAGTGAAGATGGAAGGTAGAAAAGGACAGGGAGAGTGACGAGAGGGGAGCTCTCCTGATGAGAACATGTGTGTGGGTGTGTGCAAACATGGCAAGTAAAGCTGAAAACAAAATTAATAAAATAAAGTTGTGTATGAACATCATCTCCCACCTGTTGTGCTTCAGTATTCCACCCATATCAGGGAAATACTACAGTGGTGCCAAAAGCCAGGACACTGAAGATAACCACTGATAGAGGGCTCCCCAGTTAAGGACTCGATCCATGCCATCGCTACCACCCAACAGAACCAGCACCAAGCGCTGATCGCCCTCCAGAAGGAGCAGGTACAGTGGTTTGAAGCCTTGATGCTGGCTCAGCAGGAAAATCGCCAGGCATTCCAGCACTTGCTTGCATCAGTGAGGTCCTCGACTGCCACTGCAACAGACCATCCCCACATCATGCTTACCAAGATCGGCTGCATGATGATCCAGAAGCCTTCATCGTGCTCTTTGAGCAAACAGTCAAAGTGAGGGGGTGGTGTGCCTACCACTACTGACTGGGGAGGCACAGCTTGCCACGCAGCAGCTCCTTGCCAACAGTTGACTTGTCTACAAAAACCTGAAGCGAGCCATCCTGCAGCGTGTTGGCCACTACCCAGAACATCATTACCAGCGCGTCAAGGATGCTGACTTTGGAGGAGGTTTGCCAGCCGTTTGCATTTGGCCAACAGCTCTTGGGTGCCTACCGGCGGTGGCTGAGGGTGGATGACCATGACACTGAGGGGCTCATCAACCTGGTGACACTGGAGCAGTTCATCACACGGCTTCTGGAAAGAACAATGGAGTGGGTTCAGTGTCACCGCCTGGCGTCACTGGATCAAGCCATCGAGCTGGCAGAGGACCATCTGACGGCGGTTCCAGCAGCAGGCGGACATGTTGCCTCTTATCTCTTTCTCTCTCCTTCTCCTTCCCATCTCTGCCCCATTCCCCCACCATGGAGGCAGGGTCCAGCTCCCCCCCAGCTGGCCCGCCGCACCCATGGTGTCCTCCCGTCTGTCCCTTCTGTGTCTGTGTCTCCCCCCCCAGGTGAGTGACGCCCATAATGCCAGTGCAGAGGTGAAGCCTGGGCTGGTGTGCTGGTGCTGCAGGGAGCCCGGGCATCTCCAAGGTCAGTGTTCCATGATGGAGGTGGGAGCGGTGGTCCAGATTCCCGATGCACCAGAGACCACCCCGATCAGGCCAGAGCGTATCGTATACTGGTGATTGTTCAAGGGGATATGTATCATGCGTTGGTGGATTCCGGCTGTAATCAGACCTCAATCCACCAAAGCCTGGTGCAAGGTTCTGTGTGTGCACAGGGATGCTTACAATTATCCATTAGTGTCCATCCACATTCTATTTTGGGGAGAAAAGTATAGCGTAAAGATGGCTGTTAACCCACGTCTTACCCACCCACTGATCCTGGGGACTGATTAGCCAGGGTTTCGGGAATTAATGGAGCGTATTGTAGGGGGTGGATCCTGTTATAATACATCATGGAGGGATCCCGGTGTGTCATTGACTGGGGAAGCTGTCACAGAGCCATCTACGTCAGCACTGCGTCAGGGCGATACGAGGAGTGAGGAGCAGCTCGCCCCTCCTCCCTCTCTCGGGGATTCCCTTGAGGATTTCCCATTAGAGCAGTCGTGAGATGAGACTCTGCATCATGTGTTTGACCAAGTGAGAGTAATCAATGGTCATACTCTCTAGCCAAATGTGACACCCTCCTTCCCTTACTTTGCTATTATTAAGGATAGGCTGTATCGAGTGACACAGGACACTCAAACCAGTGAACAGATAACCAGTTGTTAATCCCAAATAACCATAGGGAACTCATTTTCCATGAGGCTAACTCTAATCCAATGGCCAGACACTTAGGACAAGATAAAA
Source organism: Neoarius graeffei (assembly GCF_027579695.1). Taxonomy (NCBI): domain Eukaryota; kingdom Metazoa; phylum Chordata; class Actinopteri; order Siluriformes; family Ariidae; genus Neoarius; species Neoarius graeffei. The sequence continues at coordinate 29,110,914 of NC_083579.1, forward strand.
CACTAGCCTGAATAATGGCCCTGTTCAATTGGCCAGGGATTTGCAGGGATGTTCGTTGGTGGTGTACAGCATGCTGCAAATGCCAACTAGTAATCTCACAGCCACCCCAAAAGTGCCTTTGCACCCTCTCCCTCTAATCAAGACCCCCTTCTAAAGAATTGGCATGAATCTCTTTGGGCCATTAGATCGGTCAGCATGAGGATATCACTTTATTTTAGTTCTGGTGGACTATGTAGTGCAATATCCAGAAGCAGTGCCTCTCCACAATATTTCAGCATTCAGTATTGTGGAGGCACTCTTCCATGTTATCTCCCAAGTCGGGATTCTGAAAGAAATCCTGACTGACCAAGGCACTACATTTATGCCATGAACACTTCGCAAGCTGTATGGGTTATTAGGAATTTAATCCATCTGCACCAACATTTATCACCCACAAACAGATGGCTTAGTGGAACGATTTAATCAAACACTTAAAAATCTAATTTGAAAGTTTGTAAGCAAGGATGCATGAAATTGGGATAAATGGTTCGAGCCCCTGTTATTTGCAGTACAAGAGGTCCTGCAAGCCTCCATGGGGTTTTCACCATTCAAATTATTATATGGGCGAAAACCTTGTGGCATTTTGAATGTGCTGCTGGAAAATTGGGAGAAGGGACCTTCAACAAGTAAAAATGAAATTCAATACATTCTTGACCTGCACACTAAGCTCCACGCCCTCATACACTTAACCCAGGAGAATTTGCGGCAGGCACAAGAACATCAAGCCCGGCTGTACAACAGGGGCATGCGCCTTAGAGAGTTCACTCCTGGAGATAAAGTACTTGTATTATTGCCCACTTCAAGCTCCAAATTAGTCACCAAGTGGCAAGAGCCCTTCAAGGTCACACAGCAAATCGGGGATGTCGACTATGAGGTGAGGTGAATGGATAGGGGAGGTGTACTGCAAATATACCACCTCAACCTGCTAAAAAATTGGAACGAGGGGTCCCTGTGGCATTGGCATCGTTAATTCCAGAGAAGGCGGAGCTGGGGCCAGAGGTCAAAAAAGTAAATACTCAAACCACTCCGGTCCCCTGTGGAGACCACCTCTCACTGGCCCAACTCACAGAGGTTGCCAGGCTGCAAGAGGAATTTTCCAGCATGTTCTCGCCCCTTCCTGGTCACACCCACCTCATAGAACACCACATTGAAATGCTCCTGGTGTGGTGGTGCATAACCACCCCTACCACTTACCCTAACACAAGAAAAAGGTGGTTCAGGATGAACTCAAGTTAGGACTCCTCGATTATGCTGATTTTGAGCATGGCCTTGAGTCACCGGGCCACTGGAACAGCCCAGTGGTCCTGCTTCCCAAGGCCGACAGGTCGGTCTGGTTCTGTGTGGAATACAGAAAAGTCAACGCGGTGTCTAAATTTGACGCATACCAAATGCCTTGCATTGACAAGTTGCTCGATCGGTTAGGCGCTGCTCAATTTTATTCGACACTGGATTTGACAAAGGGATATTGGCAGATCCCCTTGACTCCTCTATCCCGAGAGAAAATGGCCTTTTCCACACCGTTCAGATTATACCAATTTGTCACGCTTCCTTTTGGACTATTTGGGTCTCCCACTACGTTCCAGCAGCTCACGGACAAGATCCTCTGCCCTCACGCCACCTATGCAGCAGCCTACCTTGATAACATCATCATATACAGCAATGACATGCCACGGCACATAGAGCACCTTAAGGCCATCCAAGAGTCACTGAGGCATGCAAGTCTTACAGCTAACCCAATAAAGTGTGCGATTGGGTGGGTGGACGTATGGATCTAGGTTTCCACTTGGGTCACAGGCAGGTGCATCCCAAAATTGACAAGACAGCAGCAATTGCGGTCTGCCCGAGGCCCAAGACCAAAAAGGGGGTGAGAAAGTTCCTATCTAGTATCGCAGATTCATACCTAATTATTCTGATGTCACCAGCCCACTGACTGATCTCACTAAAAAGGGAGCACCAGATCTGGTCCAGTGGACAGAGCAGTGCCAACAGGCCTTCACTAAGGTAAAAGCTGCATTGTGTGGGGGGCCACTCTTACACTCACCTGGCTTCTCTCTCCCTTTTATTTTACAGACGAATGCATCAGACAGAGGGCTGGGGGCCATTCTGTCCCAGAAGGTGGAGGGTGAGGAACATCTGGTGCTGTTCATCAGCTGCAAGCTCTCGATGCATGAAAGTAAGTACAGCATCATCGAGAAGGAGTGCCTGGCCATTAAGTGGGTGGTCCTCACTCTCCGATACTACCTGCTGGGGCACCCTTTCACCCTCTGTTTGGACCACATGCCCCTCCAGTGGCTCCAACACATGAAGGATGCCAATGCACAGATCACCCATTGGTATCTCGCCCTCCAGCTGTTTAAATTCAAGGTGGTTCACCGGCCGGGGTGCAGATGGTGGTGGCGAACTTCTTGTCCTGTTGGTGGGGGGAGTCTGCTGCAAGCCAGATGGCTCCCCAGCCTGAGTCGGGTGGTGGGGATATGTGGCAGCGGGGGCGTGGCCAAGCATCTGTTTGTGAATGGAGGGCAGGGTCAGGGAAGGTGAGTGACAAAGTCAGTACACCTGTTGTCAATTAATGTTGTGTTTTGCAGGGAAGATGGAAGGTAGAAAAGGAGGGGGAGAGCGACGAGAGGGGAGCTCTCCCAATGAGAACACATGTGTGTGGATATGTGCAAACATGGCAAGTTAAGCTGAAAGCAAAACTAATAAAATAAAGTTGTGTGTGAACATCATCTCCTGCCTGTCGTGCTTCAGTATTCCACCCACATCAGGGAAATACTACAGTGCCATTGTGCTGTGAGGAGGAAGCTTGAGTCTATATGAGACTTTGTTGATTCTGTGGAGTACCTTGAATGGACCCATGAACCTGGCCTGTAACTTCTTGCAAGAGTTGGGAGCCCTGAGGTTTTTTGTGGACACCAATACTCTGTCACCTGGGGCATATTCTGGAGTGATGCTTCTGTGCTTGTCAGTGTAGTGTTTATACCTGATGTTCACCTCCTCCATCCTCTGGTGTACCTCTTCCCAGACTTGTTGACATTTCTGGAACCATGCATAGAGGGCTGGAATCTGCATGGGAGTGTTATCCCATGGGAAGAGCGGGGGTTGGTAGCCGAATATACACTGAAGCTGGGTTAACTGAGTGGCGGAATGTTTGAGAGAATTTTGTGCATACTCAACCCAAGGAGGGAAACATGGCCAATCTTTTGGGTTCTGCATGCAGTAGATGTGAAGAAAGCAGTTCACTTCTTGATTCGCGCACTCGGCCTGGCCGTTGGACTGAGGATGATATCCGGAGGTGAGGCTAAAAGATACTCCCAGCCTGTCCATGAACCTTGACCGGAGTCGTGAAATGAACTGTGGACCCAGGTCACTGATGATGTCCTCTGGTATCCCATAATAATGGAAAACATGGTTACACAGTAGTTCAGCAGTTTCGAATGCTGTAAGAAGACCTGGTAGTGGGATGAGTATGAGGGTTTTGGAGAACCTGTCAATTATAACCAAGATGACTGTGTAACCTTGAGACTGTGGGAGATCAGTGAGAAAATCAAGGGCGATGTGTGACCAGGGTCACTGGGGTACTGGGAGAGGACACAGTTTACCAGCTGGAGCAACTCTGGGGATCTTGGCTTGGGCACAGGCAGAGGAAGACGAGATGTAGTGGTTAATGTCAGATATCATGTTTTCCCACCAATACTTGTGTTGAAGGAGCTGGTAGGTGTGTTGGCTGCTGGGATGTCCAGTGGCAGGAGAAGACTGAGCCCAGGTGATCAGTTTGCCTCTACGTCTAGGTGGGATGTGCAAAAGACCTGGAGGGCAGTTTTCTGGTGGACTTGTGGGTTGAGCTTGTCTGATTTCTTTGTCAAAATCCCAGGTGATGGCTTGCAGAAAACACTCAGGTAGAAGGATTGTGGTAGGTTCTGATGGTTGAGGTGTGGAAGTGTGAATTCTGGAGAGAATGTCTGCTTTGATGTTTCTGGAACCTGGATGATAGGAAATGGTAAACTGGAATCTGGTGAAGAACAGTGCCCATTTGGCCTGATGCAGGTTTAATCGTTTAGCTGCCCTTACATATTCCAGGTTCTTGTGGTCTGTCAGGATCATGAATGGGTGTGCTGTGCCCTCCAGCCAGTGCTTCCACTCCTCCAGGGCCAGCTTGACAGCAAAGAGTTCTCGATTCCCGATATTGTAGTTTTGCTCAGTGGGTGTGAGTTTCTCTGAGTAGAAGGCAATAGCATGTAACTTAGGTTGTTCTCCAAGGTGCTGTGATAGAACCCCTATAACTCCTGTTTCTGATGCGTCCACCTCCATGACAAATGGTTTAGAAGGAACTGGGTGTTGAAGCATAGGGGCTGTGGTGAAAGCTTCTTTCAGTTTGATAAAGGCCTGATCAGCTACTGGACTCCAGTGGAGGTGACAGGGTCCCTTTTTCAGAAGACTCGTGAGAGGAGCTGTGACAGAGCTGAAGCCACAGATGAAGCGGTAGTAGAAATTGGTGAACCCCAGAAAGCATTGAAGCTCCTTGACAGAAGTGGGAGTGGGCCAAGATGTTACAGCAGTGACCTTGGCTTGATCCATACTCACTCCCTCTGAGCTGATGATGTATCCTAGGAACAAGATCTGGCAGACATGAAACTCACATTTCTCAGCTTTAACATATAGGTGGTGCTGGAGCTGGTGAGAGAGGGCAGATGTGACATGCTCATGATGGGTGCTTTCATCTGGAGAGTAGATCAGGATGTCATCTATATAGGTGATTATGAACTTCCCCAACATGTCTCTGAGCACGTCAGTGATGAGACACTGGAAGACACTGGGCACGCAAGAAAGGCCATAAGGCATGACCAAATATTTGAAGTGACCTGCCGTGGTGCTAAAAGCAGTCTTCCACTCATCACCCTCACATATCCTGACCAAGTTGTAAGTGCTGTGAAGGTCAAGTTTGGAGAATATTTTGGCCAACTTGAGTTGCCCTAGAGCTGATGGAACCAATGAAAGTGGATTGGGATACTTTACAGTGATCTGGTTCAGGTCTTGATAATCTGTACATGGCCAGAGGCCTTTCTTTTCTACAAAGAAGAACCCTGCTGAGGCTGGAGATGTAGAGTGTCAGATTGTAACAGTTCCTGATGTGGGTGGAGCACAGAAGCACGGCAGGTGAGAGTTGATGTTTACACAAACCACTTTATTTAGCTTTTCAGCTTGCTTGCTTGCTTACTCACTCGCTCAGTCACTCACTCACTCACTCACACGTGTTGTGGTCGGGGAGAGAGCTCCTTTTCTCTGCTCTCTCCTTTTATGCTCCATCCCTGTAACAAACACACCCACCCACACACACACATTAATTGACAGCAGGTGGAATGACTTAGCCACTTACCTTCCCCGACCCTGCCCTCCATTCACAGACTGCTGCTTGGCCATGCCCCCGCTGCCACATGGATGTACCCCTGCTGCAGAGCTTCTTGCACGTACTTCTCCATCACAGCTTGTTCTGCTAATGACAAAGGGTAGATGCAGTTACACAGAAGAGTCGTATCTGGGAGGAGGTCAATGGCACAGTCCTAGGAGTCATGCAGAGGTAAACCACAGGCTTTATCTTTGCTGAATACCTCCTTTAGATCCAGATAACAGGTTGGGACATTGTTGAGAGAGTCAGGCTGAGGGCTCTCTACCAAGGTGGAAGAGAGTGTGATCTGTGGAAGTTTCAGGTAGTTTTGCAGACAGGAGGGTGACCACTGAAGAATGTCCCATTGTTGCCATGAGATTAGAGGGTTGTGTATTTGGAGCCATGGGTATCCTAGGATGATATTGTGATTTGAAGTCGGGGTGACAAGGAGAGTTATCTGTTCTGTGTGGATGGTTCCTACTTGAATCTCGAGTTGAGACCAGCTCTTCCCCTATGCCCCCCCGTCAATAACTTTCAGTTTGATGGGTCTCAGAAGGGTGTGGGTGGTGAATTGATACCTCTGTATAATAGTGCTGTTTATGAAGTTTCCCTTGGCACCTGAGTCAGTGAAGGCAGAATGTACATGAGTTGTGTTTGGTAGCTTTAATAACACTGGTACTTGGAAAAATTGTGAGCTGTGAGACCTTTCTGGACTCACCGGGTTAACAGGGCTGGAAGCCTTGCTTGGCTGATGATCCCGTGGGGGCTGAGTAGGGCACTTAGAGATCTGATGACCAGTCTCTCTGCAGTAAAACCAGAGACCCTCCCTTCTTCTTCTCTCCCTTTTTGACCTCTGCTGTCACGTGTGGGAGCTCTCCATGGGAGTTCCAAAGTTCGTGCTGGGAGATGAGGTTGGAGGTAGTTGCAGTAAGGTTCGTTTGCAGAGGAGGTGATCCAAGCAGATGGCCAGATCAATGAGAGAATCCAGTAAGAGATGTTCATCATGGCATGCTAGCTCGCTGAGCACTTCTGGACACAAACCTTGTTGAAATGTGGCTTTCAAGGCTGGCTCGTTCCAGCCTCTGCCGGTGGCCAAGGTGCAGAAATGCAGTGTATATTTGCCAATGCTCCTTTCTCCCTGTTGGATTGTCAGCAGGCTCTCTGCAACCTCTATACCAGTCTGATGATCAAACACTCTCATGAACAACTCCAGAAAACGGTCATAGGATGTTGTGTGTTCACCCTCGTGCATCCAGACAGCACTTGCCCATTGAAGAGCCTTACCAGTGAGAAGACTGATGAACTGGGAGAGCTTGTGTTCATCTGTGACTCCAGTGAGAGTGGAGAAATATAGTGGAGTTGGTGCATGCGCATTCTGTGAGACATACTTCCTGGTTTCCAAGTTGTTTGCGACGAGTCTTTTTTCCATGAGTGTTGGCATTAATCACTAAACTTTTTTATTTTCTCTACAAATAATTTTCCAGTATCCTCTTCATTTTTTATTGTACTTTCACTTTCCTTTTTCCGCATTTTTTTTTCGGAAAACCGTCAAGACCGGAAGCTTTCTTTTTTCTCCTCCTGTGTAAAGACCACAAGTGGAGGCCATCCACATCAGATTTGCTTTAATATCAACAGATCCTCAATTAAGGTATGTGAATCCTTTCATCATGGCACACCTTCAGCTTGTTCAGTGTGCTGAATGCAGGATGTTTAGTCATTTTTCCTCCGTCACTAGTGACAGCTTTATTTGTGAAAAGTGCAGATTAGTTAGCTCTCTGATGGAAAAGACTGCAGTTTTAGAAGTGCATATCCAGGCTTTAGAGAAGGCTAGTGAGAATGAGAACAGTGTAGTTTCTGCAGGGGAAAGTCTGGATGCCCTAAGTGGAGTTAACAATCCCCCAACTCTGGCATTAGAGCCCTTACAGTGGGGCGAATTGGTGACGATTTGGTGGCATAAGCATAGAGCCAAAGCTACCACTGAGGCTCGCCCAGAGGAGCACCACTCTTCTCCGCTTCACATGTCAAACAGATTTGCTCTCCTCAGTGATGCACCCACTGAGAAACCTGAAAGAGCTCTGGTTATAGGGGACTCTATCATACGGCACGTGGAATTAGCTAGGCCTTTAGGGGTACCAGCAGCTTTAGTCAGGTATATACCGGGAGCCAGGGTGCCAGACATAGCAGGTAATCTTAGGGTCCTAGGCAAGCACAGGTTCTCAAAGATAGTTATCCATGTAGGAGCTAATGATATATGCCTTCGTCAGTCTGAGGTTACTAAGAGTAACTTTGTAGAGGTGTTTAAATTAGCGAAGGCGATGTCCAATGCTGTAGTATGCTCTGGCCCCATCCCAATGCAGTGTGGATATAGCTTACAGCAGGTTATGGTCGCTGAACTGCTGGTTGTCCAGGTGGTGCTCTGAAAACAGTGTGGGCTTTATAGATAATTGGGCTAATTTTGAGGGCACTGCTGACCTGTTAAGGTGGGACAGTATCCATCCCACTTGGGAAGGTGCTGCTCTTATTTCTTGCAGTATACAGTGGTGCTTGAAAGTTTGTGAACCCTTTAGAATTTTCTATATTTCTGCATAAATATGACCTAAAACATCATCAGATTTTCACACAAGTCCTAAAAGTAGATAAAGAAAACCCAGTTAAACAAATGAGACAAAATATTATACTTGGTCATTTATTTATTGAGGGAAATGATCCAATATTACATATCTGTGAGTGGCAAAAGTATGTGAACCTCTAATATTAGCAGTTAATTTTTGAAGGTGAAATTAGAGACAGGTGTTTTCAATCAATGGGATGACAATCAGGTGTGAGTGGGCACCCTGTTTTATTTAAAGAACAGGGATCTATCAAAATCTGATCTTCACAACACATGTTTGTGGAAGTGTATCATGGCACAGACAAAGGAGATTTCTGAGGACCTCATAAAAAGTGTTGTTGATGCTCATCAGGCTGGAAAAGGTTACAAAACCATCTCTAAAGAGTTTGGACTCCACCAATCCACAGTCAGACAGATTGTGTACAAAGGGAGGAAATTCAAGACCATTGTTACGCTCCCCAGGAGTGGTCGACCAACAAAGATCACTCCAAGAGCAAGGCATGTAATAGTCAGTGAGGTCACAAAGGACCCCAGGGTAACTTCTAAGCAACTGAAGGCCCCTCTCACATTGGCTAATGTTCATGAGTCCACCATCAGGAGAACACTGAACAACAATGGTGTGCATGGCAGGGTTGCAAGGCGAAAGCCACTACTCTCCAAAAAGAACATTGCTGCTCGTCTGCAGTTTGCTAAAGATCACATGGACAAGCCAGAAGGCTATTGGGAAAATGTTTTGTGGACGGATGAGACCAAAATAGAACTTTTTGGTTTAAATGAGAAGCGTTATGTTTGGAAGAAGGAAAACACTACATTCCAGCATAAGAACCTTATCCCATCTGTGAAACACGGTGGTGGTAGTATCATGGTTTGGGCCTGTTTTGCTGCATCTGGACCAGGACAGCTTGCTATCATTGATGGAACAATAAATTCTGAATTATACCAGCGAATTCTAAAGGAAAATGTCAGGACATCTGTCCATGAACTGAATCTCAAGAGAAGGTGGGTCATGCAGCAAGACAATGACCCTAAGCACACAAGTTTTTCTACCAAAGAATGGTTAAAGAAAAATAAAGTTAATGTTTTGGAATGGCCATGTCAAAGTCCTGACCTTAATCCAATCGAAATGCTGTGGAAGGACCTGAAGTGAGCAGTTCATGTGAGGAAACCCACCAACATCCCAGAGTTGAAGCTGTTCTGTATGGAGGAATGGGCTAAAATTCCTCCAAGTCGTTGTGCAGGACTGATCAACAGTTACCGGAAACGTTTAGTTGTAGTTATTGCTGCACAAGGGGGTCACACCAGATACTGAAAGCAAAGGTTCACATACTTTCTTGAATAAATAAATGACCAAGTATAATATTTTTGTCTCATTTGTTTAACTGGGTTCTCTTTATCTACTTTTAGGACTTGTGTGAAAATCTGATGATGTTTTAGGTCATATTATGCAGAAATATAGAAAATTCTAAAGGGTTCACAAACTTTCAAGCACCATTGTAGGTCATAGTCTCAAAACAGGTCTATGTATGTAACTAGAAGGGGACTTGGTAGAGTGCATACCTCTGCCAAGCCACATATTCAGATTTATGTCAGAAACTAGTCAATTGTTCTTTGGCCCATGGTTCACCTTTTCTCCAAATTTCATCCAAATCCATTCACTGGTTTTTGAGTTACCTTGGGAACAGTCAGTTAAACAAACAAACAAAAACAAACAAACTAACTAACTAACTAACTAACTAACTAACTAACTAACTAACTAACTAACTAACTAACTAACTAACTAACTAACAGAGGCAAAAACATAACCTCCTCCAACAAATCTGGTAGAGGTAAGGAGAACCAACACATTTCATTTGATTGTACTGATATTTTTTCATATCAACATTTGGTTATTTAACATTTGTAACTTCTAAGATTTTTCTTTTGATTATTTTTCAACCTACTCTTTATTTTATGTCACATTCAAGGACTTTTTACTTCTCCTATCCCTATTCTGACATGTAAACCTCAACATTTTTGAAAAAATGTTGATGATTTATCCTCCACCAAGAAATGTGAATTGCTTCCAATTCCATCTCAAAATGGCAGACAAGATGTACAACCAATCATTGATACAAATAATTAAAAATTATTTTCCTGGGCTTCTGTTTGTTCCTGACATTGCATTCATTAAAAAGAAAGAAAGTATCAAAAAACCTTGCCTGAGTTTCCCAAAAGCATCATAGTACAAAGATCATCGTTAAATGGTAGAGTGAGCAGCACAATGAATGCTTTCTCTCTCCTAGCATTAAAAGGCTTTTGGGAAACCCACCTCTGCTTAGTTAGTAGCATTCCTGACAGTTAACACAGATATTATCCATAAAGTTACACAACATGCATAGCAAATAGTATTTGTTGAATAATATCATGGAAATCTGGAGATACAATGCCCTCCACAACTATTGGCACCCCTTGTAAAAATTAGTAAAAAGGCTTTAGAAAAAATCCACCTTTTGGTGAAGTTGCATAATCTCACACTGTAAAAATGAGAAAAATCCAGACTTTAATTTAAATAAATTTATTCAGAGAAAAACAAATCTTTCATCAAGAAATAACAATTTTCAACAAAACATGTGTCACTATTATTGGTACGTACATCTGGAAATTATAGTGAACACAGTGTAACTGAACCATGTTTCCTATTTAAATTTTACAGTTTTGAGTTGATTGGAGTGTGTAGGAACTTTCAAGCTGTAATCCATGACTTCCTGATTAACTGGGGAACAAATATGAGGTGACACAGAAGCCAAATTCCCTTAACATCCATCAACATGGGGAAGATAAGAGAACACACAAACCAAATGAGGGAGAAGTGTGTTGACTTTCATAAGTCAGGGAATGGTTATAAAAAGCTACTTGCCTGAAAATGCCCATTTCTACTGTTAGGGCAATAATAACAAAGTGGGCACCAACTGGAACTGTTACGTCAATAATACTGCTGAAAACCTGAGTTTGGAGCAGCCTCCAAACATGGCCGCTCTGGACTACACTTCCCAAGAGCCACAGCACCCCCATCACCAGAATTCTAACCTGCAGCCTATTACCCCACAATCACCAACCCCATAAGCTCAGCAGTCACAAGCACTTCTCATGAAGTATTGTTCTGTGTCCTGTACCTGACTTCACCAAGCTTTCAGTTTATCTTCTGACTTCCTCTTAATGACTTCGCTTCCTGATCTCATTCAACTTCGTCTTCTCGTCTGCCCTATGCTGCGCTGTTCACTGATTGATCGAACCACACCTGTTTCCTGACTATGATTTCTGACTCACATTTTGGCTTTGTCTGCAGTTTGCGTCGCACCTGCTCTCCCCTGCATTTGCATTCATAAGTGTCTGTGATCTGACAGGATACTTTGCTGTCATGGATGCAGCAGAGGAAGTTAAGCAGACTGCAATCCACCCACAGGGGCATCTGTTAGGAGAGCACCAGCAGATGATTAGCAATCTAAACACCAGGATGTCGCAACTCGCTGCTGTGGTGTCACAGGCTGTCATCACATGTCCCTCATCGCCTGCCGTTACACCTCATAGCATTCCTCTGCCTGAAAAGTTCTCTGGGGAGGTTTCCAATTGCAAGGGATTCCTTCTCCAATGTTCAGTCATAAAGTCAAGTCAAGTTTATTTCAATAGCACTTTTAACAATAGACATTGTTGCAAAGCAGCTTTAGAGAATTTGAATGACTTTAAATATAAGCTAATTTTATCCCAAATCTATCCCCAATGAGCAAGCCTGTGGCGACGGTGGCAAGGAAGAACTCCCTCAGATGACACGAGGAGGAAACCTCAAGAGGAACCAGACTCAAAAGGGAACCCATCCTCATTTGGGCTACAACAGACAACATGATTATAACATTAACAGTTTTAACATGAAGTCAGCTTCATTGATGTTACAACTCTTCAACTGATGGAAACTTGAGTGTAAAACTGTTCATGACAACTGTAGTCCTAAAGTTAGCAAGTCAACTGTAGTCCTCAGCCATAATTGCATTACTGTAAGTGTCCAGAGCATCTTCCAAGTGTGACTTTCGACTGTCCATATGGGGCCATCCTCCACAGGAGTGATGTGATGAGACTCCAACCAGACATAGGACATCAGGATGGATCAGGCAGGTCCGAGGAGCAGAAGAGGTCAGCATCTCGATCTCAGGATTGACATGTAACTCAGAGGGACAGACAGGGGGAAGAGAGAGAAAACACAGGTTGTTAGGTATGCCCAATGTCACCTGAATAAGTAGAAACAGTATACATTTTGTGCTGAGTGCAAGCAGAGACTCCAGCAAAACTAACTATGACAGCACAACTAAAAGGGGAGAACCAGACGGTAACACAGGCATGAGGGCACCCCGGGACATAAAGCAGCAGCCACTACACCATCAACAAACTCGAGTGAGCAAGTGAGTGGGGGACTGACAGCATTCATACATCCCAGTTTACCAAAACAGTCTATGTCTGAGGACCCTCCAGATCTACTCCTTTACCTCATAAATACTATTAAGAAAAGGCTTGAATAAAAAGATACCTTTTCAGCCTAGACTTAAATGCTGAGACTGTGTCTGATTTCCGAACACTACTTGGAAGGCTGTTCCATAACTGTGGGGCTTTGTAAGAAAAGGCTCTGCCCCTTCACTATATGAGGTACCAGTAGATAGCCTGCACCTTTTGATCTAAGTAGGCGTGATGGGTCATAAAGGACCAGAAGTTTGCTCAGGTACTGTGGTGTGAGACCATTCAGTGCTTTAAAGGTCAATAGTAGTATTTTATAATCAAATACGAAATTTGATTGGGAGCCAATGCAGTGTAGATAAGACAGGGGTGATGTGATCATATTTTCTAGTTCTAGTAAGGACTCTTGCTGCTGCATTTTGAACTAACTGGAGCTTGTTTATGCACTTATTGGAACATCCAGACAGTAAGGCATTACAATAATCCAACCTGGAGGTAAAGAAGGCATGAACTAGTTTTTCTGCATCATGTAGTGACATTAAATTTCTTATCTTAGCAATATTTCTGAGATGAAAGAAGGCTATCCGGGTAATGTTATCGATATGAGTTTCAAATGAAAGACTGAGGTCAATAATCACTCCGAGGTCTTTTACTGCTGCACATGAAGAAACAGAAAGGCCATCCAGAGTTACTGTGTAATCAGAAAACCTATTTCTAGGTGCATGTGGTCCTAGTACAAGTACTTTAGTCTTGTCAGAGTTAAGCAGAAGGAAGTTAATAAGCATCCAGTGTCTAATGTCCTTTACACATTCCTCAATTCTATTAAGCTGGTGTCTCTCATCAGGTTTTGCAGAAACATACAACTGTGTGTCATCAGCATAACAGTGGAAACTAATATCATGTTTACAAGTAATATCATCCAGAGGTAACATATATAAAGAAAAAAGCAGTGGACCCAAGACAGAACCTTGTGGAACACCAAACTTTACCCCAGTATGTCTAGAAAAATCACCATTTACATCAACATACTGATAGCGATCAGTTAAATAAGAGCTGAGCCAGGAGAGGGCCGTTCCTTTAACTCCCACAATATTTTCTAGTCTGTCCAGAAGAATGGAATGATCAATGGTATCAAATGCTGCACCAAGGTCAAGCAACACAAGCAGCAAGACACAGCCCTGATCAGACGCCAACAGTAGGTCATTTACTACTTTAACCAGAGCTGTCTCTGTGCTATGATGAGGTCTAAATCCTGACTGATACAGTTCATGGATGTTATTCCTATGTAAATATGAGCATAACTGCTGTGCCACAGCTTTTTCAAGGATTTTGGAGATAAAGGGGAGGTTTGATATTGGACAATAATTGGACAGCTGACAGGGATCAAGGTCAGGTTTTTTAATCAGGGGTTTGACAACTGCTAGTTTAAAGGATTTGGGTACATAGCCAATCCTAAGAGAAGTAGTTATTATTTTTAAAAGTGGTTCAATTACTTCAGGCATTATCTGTTTGAATAGACGTGTAGGTAAGGGATCTAGTACACAAGTTGAGGATTTTGATGTGAAGATTAACGAAAGTAATTCAGTTTCTTTAAGGGGAGTAAAACATTCTAATTGCTGATCTGGTACAGATATATTGTTAACTACAGGGTCACTTACATTGTCTGACCTTAAATTAGTAGTTTGAATTTTTTGTCGGATATTTTCAATTTTGTCATTAAAAAAATTCATGAAGTCGTTGCTACTACATACTACAGGTGTGCATGTGGCTATAGTGGACTTATTCCTGGTTAACTTTGCTACAGTATTAAATAGGAATCTAGGATTATTTTCGTTATCTTCTATTAGGGAGGAGAGATATGTTGATCTAGCAGCATAAGAGCTTTTCTATACTTCCGGAAGCTCTCCTTCCAAGCTAATTTGAACACTACCAATTTTGTTTGACACCATTTACATTCCAATTTTCGAGTGGTCTGTTTTAAAGTGTGAGTGTCATCGTTATACCAGGGTGCTATTTTTTTCTCTCTGATTATTTTCCTTTTAAGAGGAGCTACATTATCTAAAGTATAGCGGAACATTGATTCTAAGCATTTAGTTGCCTGATCAAGTTCTGCAGGGGCTGACAGTAACCCAATCAAAGTTGATAATTCTGGGAGATCATTTATAAAGCTCTGTGGAGTAGTTGACGTGAATGTACATTTAATACAGTAGCGTGGTGAGGTGCATATATTATTACTCAGACATATTTTGAATGAGATGAGATAATGATCTGAGATAACTTCAGACTGTGGGAGTGTGACTATATTTTCTATGTTTAACCCAAATGTTAGTATTAGATAGACAGTGTGACCACCATTAAGGGTCAGTCCGATGACACTCTGATTAACCCCTACTGAATCTAAAATGGACACAAACGCTGTTTTCAAAGAGTCTTCTGGGTTATCGAAGTGAATATTAAAATCTCCGACAACTAAAGTTTTGTCTAAGGAAATAACTGGGTCTGAGATAAAACTTGCACATTCAGAAAGAAACTCAAAATATGGCCCTGGGGGCCTGTAAATAATAAGTAACAGAATTAACTGGGTAGACTTATTTTTCAAGGCTACATACATTATATTCGTATGAAGAACTTCAAATGTATTACATTTATTACTAGATTTGTGTGTTACACCTAGATAATCATTATAAATAACTGCGATGCCCCCTCCTCTGCCAGTTCGACGAGGCTGGCATATATAACTTTATCCAGGAGGAGTAGCTTCATTTAATGCTATATATTCATTTGGCTTAATCCATGTTTCAGTCAAACACAGTACATTAAACTCCTGATCAGTAATGAGTTCACTAACCATTAGCGCTTTACATGTACAACCCCGATTCCAAAAAAGTTGGGACAAAGTACAAATTGTAAATAAAAACGGAATGCAATGATGTGGAAGTTTCAAAATTCCATATTTTACTCAGAATAGAACATAGATGACATATCACATGTTTAAACTGAGAAAATATATCATTTAAAGAGAAAAATTAGGTGATTTTAAATTTCATGACAACAACACATCTCAAAAAAGTTGGGACAAGGCCACGTTTACCACTGTGAGACATCCCCTTTTCTCTTTACAACAGTCTGTAAATGTCTGGGGACTGAGGAGACAAGTTGCTCAAGTTTAGGGATAGGAATGTTAACCCATTCTTGTCTAATGTAGAATTCTAGTTGCTCAACTGTCTTAGGTCTTTTTTGTCGTATCTTCCATTTTATGATGCGCCAAATGTTTTCTATGGGTGAAAGATCTGGACTGCAGGCTGGCTAGTTCAGTACCCAGACCCTTCTTCTACGCAGTCATGATGCTGTAATTGATGCAGTATGTGGTTTGGCATTGTCATGTTGGAAAATGCAAGGTCTTCCCTGAAAGAGACGTCGTCTGGATGGGAGCACATGTTGCTCTAGAACCTGGCAGAGGTGGAAAGAGTACTAAAATATTATACTCAAGTACAAGTACTGTTACTCTGATGAAATTTTACTTAAGTACAAGTAAAGTTACCAGA